>NC_139347.1:74636025-75236025 GCF_055883805.1 Amblyomma maculatum
GCCACTCTATCTGTAGCGCAACTTCGCCCATCGTGAGACGGAGAAGACGCTCTTGTTGACGCATGCTCTGTTCCAGTGGAGGCGGAGTACATGAGCGCCATCAAGCAGACAGAGAGATTCTCCTAAGTTATTTTAGATTCGTCTCAGAATCACCTTCTCGTTCTCCCTTCGTTTCGCCTTCGTTCTAACGCCAAGGTCCCCAGCGGCGCAGCGACAACGGGAGATAAAAGCAGACGAAACTTAGAAATGACACGTTGAAGGGTTGAGGCATGTAATAACAGGCACTACGGAATGCGCTGTGTGAACGCAGTTACTTACTGCTCAATCACATCATTTAGTTTCTTGCACTCCTATATAGTTCAAGGGAGAAGGCAATGTTTAAGGTATTTGTTATGCATACGAATAGGTGGTAACGCAAGTCGCTGTCTTCGTCTGTTAACGTATTCAGATCAAAGGAAAAAAACCTCGGCCATTTCGGAGTCCAGTACCCTTAGTTAATTAGCACACGAATCTAAGTAAGACAGTATGATTCCACGCTGGTGTTTTCAGCGTCAGTAGGACAGCTCTTACATACCCATATGGATATTGATATGCGTCCTGCATCGCAATATACGAATTTAGCATCTGAACATCTTTGTCCACCGCCTGAAGGCGAGGCATTACGCTGTGCTTTAGAGCGTCTTCTTATCCACTTACAATGTGATGCAATCCTATTTTACACAGCACACGTAAGTAATCTTATTTGATAAAAAGAAATATTTGAATAGTAATATATTAATAACACACTTTCTTCCATTTTACCAAAAGAAATGTAATTATTTGAAGCGTTTCGTCAATAGTGCAAGTCGCGGCTTATATAACTGAAATGAATAAAACATTAATTTTAACTATAAACTGTAAAATATGTGACAGCATGCCATGCGAGTATCTCACCACGGCCTCTCTATTTGCAATTGTTCTAAAATGTAGTCCTGATCAGACACTCCCACGCCTCATTAGCCGAGTAACCAGTCTCCAGTGAGGTACAAGAGAGAAGGAGACCCGCCAAATAATTATAGCTCTTCTCAACTCCCGCATCATGTATGTATGCAATTTCCACATCATCACAAGAAGACACTCTGAAAACCTTGAAAAGCTCAACCGGGGGTACATCCTAGAGGAACTTCATATTGCGCAAAACAAAGAAGTTCGCCCTTCAAATGATTATGTGTATCCACCTTGGCCCCAGCAATTTCACTGACAGATGGCAGTTCATTGCCACGAAATATGGCTCCTCGCTGTGGCAAGTCGGAGCGACGCAAGCGTTTCGCTAAGGCGCATAAGCCCCAGCGTAGCGAACAAACCAACGGCTACTACCACAGTAATATATACTGATATGGCAGAGACAACCCTTCCCACAATCAATGCCAATAACAGCGGCACTGATGTTCCCAAGTATATCCGGACGGTGGCATGGATCAATGTCACCCATCGTGTGGTGAATACATCCGGTTTGCTTCCTTTAATCCCGTTTTAGTGTATTTGTTGCTTGCTTTTATAACGTTGTGTGTTTTTTTTTAATTTCGCTAACAAGTTTAAATCATGCAATTCTGCTTCATGTTGTTATTTGTTCTTTTTTTCGTTTGTCCATAGAGGTCCCAGTACAGTGCCAAACTTTGCGACCTCTTTCTATAACCTTCTGTATACTCAAATGATTTATTTATTTCTGAATAAACTTTGAACTATGAACACTGCCCATCGTAGATAACGTCGACACTGTAGAAGTAGAGCGATCTTGCAGCCCTTTTAAAAGCTGTGCAGTGGGTCCTACAAACCTTTCCTAAATATGATTCCAAGCACAGACTCTAACCTCTTCACGGACTCCTCTCGCGCGTATGAAGTGTGCAGACGAGTGACCTCGAGTCCGTCAACGTACCCTAAAATAACCGGTGATTTATTAACGACATTTGACGACCTGAATCTCAAGCTAAACATTAGAGCGACGATTTCTTGGGTGCCTGGGCATTGAAGCTAATGGGTGGGCAAACAGCGAGGCGTGAGCAGCAGCGCGCAAAGTATCAACCGCGCCAAACACACTTTCCACTATAGCGGGTGCCAACACCTGCCGGTTGGAACCCTCCACCTTCAAAGCAATCGCGAGGAAGTGGCGGCACAAGGCCTTTGATCACCTGGAAGAGAAAAAAGCACCGACGATTAGGGGCGCTCCATTCCGCCTATGCCGGAGGAGTTATCGATGGCCACGCAGACATTAGTCCACGCCTAATTGAGGCAAAAATTATTCCACTAAGACCTCGACGACGGGTTGTGTCGTCACTGCCGAAGTTCAGCGATCACTGTCCATATAGTATAGGACTGTCAAGACTATTCTGGCATTCGAGTCAGGGCTCTCGCCGAAATTCCAATTGCCATCCGTTTGGCCAGCTACATCGACTGGGCCCTTCCGCTGCTTCTCGACAACGCGGCCGTCGCTACTATCCGGGCAAAGCTCGGAGAGTTTGACTTAGGCCCCAGCGCCAAACTTCATGGCAGATGTCAAAGAGAATCAAACCAGCACCCGCCTCGGCCGTCATGACTGTGGTGGGGCGAGATGCCCGCACAGATGCCAGAAGCAAGCGTGCATGGCTTAGGGCTGTCAATAAACGTGTTTCAATCAATCAATCAATCAGCAAGGCGCCCATATATAGTGCGATATTATATATTATGCGATATCAGAGCATGTTAAAGAACTCCAGGTGGTCAAAATTGTCGGAGCCCTCCGCATGGCGCCTTCATCGCTTCAGTTGCTTTGAAACGTTAAACCTTATAAATAAAACCGAACCACAACACTCGTAGTCGTGTTTAGTTAAGGCTAAGATGAGAAGGCTAAACTAATCAATGCATAAATCTGTCCTCTATCAGATCCTTTTGCTTTAGTACTTATCACAAGAAATGTTTTTCGAATAAATTCACACTCCCTCAGGATAGACCTAGAGTGTTTCGCAGGAATGAACGTTTTAAACTACCAAGGGTGTACACTAATTACGGAAAAAGATGTCGTGCCTATTCCGTTCCCTATCACCTTAATAGATTGCAAATGAAATTGTACAGTTGACGTCTCTTGCTCAAGTTAAGCGAGAAGCACAAAAATGGTTGTTTAGTAATTCTACGCAGCATGCTACGTGAAAAAGTTTTTGCCATGTACTATATTGTATAATATACCTTTAGTTTATTACTGTTTATTTTGGCGTGGAGCACGCGCCCGTCGATTGCCGTGGCCCGCCCACAAGCGCTCCTGCGCTTCTGCGGGCACGAGAATGTAATGGTAATAAAATTATGTATGTATGTATGTATGTATGTATGTATGTATGTATGTATGTATGTATGTATGTATGTATGTATGTATGTATGTATGTATGTATGTATGTATGTATGTATGTATGTATGTATGTATGTATGTATGTATGTATGTATGTATGTATGTATGTATGTATGTATGTATGTATGTATGTATGTATGTATGTATGTATGTATGTATGTATGTATGTATGTATGTATGTATGTATGTATGTATGTATGTATGTATGTATGTATGTATGTATGTATGTATGTATGTATGTATGTATGTATGTATGTATGTATGTATGTATGTATGTATGTATGTATGTATGTATGTATGTATGTATGTATGTATGTATGTATGTAGTTAAGGCGGTTACGGGCCGACACTGAACAGAATCCGTTCTTCTTTATAACTTCTGTTTGCTGTCGGCGATTTTCCTTTTTTGCAAGCTGCAAAGCTGTCCGCCAATATGTTTTATTTTCTTTTCAACACTACACGACGGGCTGAACTCTAAGAATATAATTGTACACATTTTTTTCAGCCTCCTACATTTTCTCTAGGACAACTATTGGCTTAATACTTCTTTTTTCATATTTCCTCATTGCTCGTGACACCTACTTTAAATGTTTGACTAAAACATCTACTCACTTAAATGTTCTATAAGGCCAATGACACTAACATAACAAAAGTATAAACTTCGTTCTGAACAAGAAAAAAAGTGGAAAGTGAGGAGACAGCCAGTAAAGCTGCGTGGAAACTCTGATGCAGCCGCCGCGCTTCGATGAACTCTCGACTCACAGAGAAGGAAGAACGCAATAAAAACTTCCTTGTCATTCCCCGACTGCCGACTGCTTCCTCCGAGGGGTAGTAATTACGTACCCCATCTCGAACGCTCCACGGACTGCTGCCTTTCAAGAGTACAAGTCGAGTGACAGTTTCCATGTTTCCAAAAGCACTTACTGCATCAATTTGTCTAGATGCCTCGGGCAAAGAAAACTCATTTTGACCTTATTACACCAGTTGTAAATTCGCTTTATTTTTGTACCGCTACTATTTTTGATTTAGTTTGTTCACTAGAGCAAAGACGCATTAACTGTATGTTTGCTGATAACCTTAAACGCACGCGAAGAGAAACTGGAGACGAAGCTACTCCTCGCAATCTTGGCACAGAACCAAAAAAGAGCTGTTACTTTCGCATTCGAACG
Organism: Amblyomma maculatum; assembly: GCF_055883805.1. Lineage (NCBI taxonomy): Eukaryota > Metazoa > Arthropoda > Arachnida > Ixodida > Ixodidae > Amblyomma > Amblyomma maculatum. The sequence continues at coordinate 74,640,550 of NC_139347.1, forward strand.
CTTCACGTTTACGAGAGTTGCTACATTCTTTCTGAGCTCGAGTGCATTTAGCGTAAACTGTCACGCCACGCTTTCCTAGTACGACCGCCAAGGACGCTTATAGCCATCAATTACTCGAAATCTGCGTAGGAGGAAGGAACATGAACGCTATTTGTACATACGCTTCATTAAATCCTCGGGCAAAATTTATCCTATTAAACTGCCGATATGTAAACAGCTCTTGCTTTCTTCAAGAAATAATAAGTGGAAAGATTTTATACGGTGCATAATATAAATTACAACCGATTTAAATAGTTCATCAAATGCGAAATAGATGCGCTATCACTGCTTGCCTCTGCTGTAATTTTACACGTGTTTTTACACTCAGATGTGAGAATGCAAGGCATGAGCAAAGTAGATGCTATAGAGTTTCCGCATCGCCCATCTAGAGCACTGAAAGGAGACCCCTCAGGCGAACAAAGGTAATCGAAGAGCAGGGAAGTGCGCTTAACCGTAGTGGTTCGGAGGTAAACACAACCTGCTTCACGATGCGGAGAGCGATGTGTAGCTGAGTTCTAAGAAGCACTGCTCGTGCACGTCTAATGTCCGTGAGTGCAGAGGGATGGCTGACGCGATGGGAAAGAGGCTGAGGTTGAGGGCGCGTGAACGTCAGGCGACTGCTCAGTCAAGGCGTTGGTCCGGAGTAAGACGCGCTTGTACAACACTGCCCGCGATGACAGCTGCGACGGCTGCAACTGTAATACGTGCCAATAACTAAGTAGCATGAAAGGCGCGCCGCCACCTTTTTTTTTTTTTTTCGTGCTCCAAATTCACCGGAGAGGGAGAGAGAGAGAGAGAGAGCGGCTTCGGACAGACATCGGCGTAATCCGTGATTGCGGCTACTGGTGCTACGCACCAAAAAACTAAATAAGAAATCTTTTTTCACTGGCTGCAAAAAGCAGTGAATATGCACCATTCCCTGAAAAACCTCAGATTGATGGGCCACTGAAGATGCTTCTAGTCATACTTCATTATTTCTTTTCTCTGGAAACGGTTACTTCAAGCTTTAAACTTCCTTGCAAGAAATGTCTTTCATAAGCGTCAGAACAGCTGCTAGTGCTTGCTGGCAGGCGTTCAGAGCTTCACCCGATGAACCTAATATTTCTTTAGTAATAATTAATTTGTGGGTAATGAACTTTTGAGAAACTGTTTGGCGAATCTGCGCTCTAGAAAGAGTAGGATAGGGAGCAAAGGAGAAGTGATCAATAATAGCGCTAAATGAGGAGTAGAAACCAGAGAAAAAGAGAGGGAGAGGAAAAGGAGAGAGATTTTCCTCGACTCCGTACGTGAGCATTCCGGGCAAGATAACCGGCATAAAAAGGTCCGAGGACTTGAAAGCAAAACAAATTATATGGTGTACTATTAGCCTACTTTTTTATATGTTGGAGAATTGGGAACTTTTCAAGGCGCGTGATTTATAGGACGCAAGCCTTCTGTCGAAAGTTTGCACATAGGCGGAACGCGTACAGGGCACGTTGATTGGTAGGCGGCCGCCAAAAAAGTTCGTCGCGATGCATTTGAGGGCGAAGCCCATATTGGCTGGCCAACCTCCTTTGCGTGCTGGGAAATGTGTCACGGAGCCCCCTCGCTCTACAAAGGAGGCTGGATCATGCCCCTTGAATACCACCAGCATTTTCTAGGTTAATAACAAAAGTATATTTTTATTCGAAAAGTGAAATAATATACGTGAAACAAAGCCAGAAGAACCGTAATGAAGGACCACCAACATGTTAGTAAAGTTTTCTTACACGCGATATTCTTCTCTACTAAAACATTAAAAAAAATATCTCTGCGCGTTTTATGACTCCCCTTTGGTTTCCATTTTTAATGTGTCTACTTTGGTCGATTCCTTCTCTGAGCAAAGGTGTAGGTGCAAATAAACATGTACTACGTTGAGTAAATATTCACCTGAGAGTCAGCATCCACACTTTGTCTACCATTGTTTGGTTTTGTGTCTTACATCACAACGTAAAAATATTTCATGGAGAAATGCAATTCTCCATCAGCATGCTTCTGTACTGATAGCGCAACTGAAGTAGTTAGACTGGAATACTCGTTTGAATGTACGCATTCCGCAAGTGCATTAAATTTATACCGGTCTGTTTTTTTTTTTTTTTTTTTTTTTTTAGAATGACTTTTAAATGTTAATCACCCTAACCGTGTAAGTCCACTAAAATATGACATCTTAGTTATAAGAGAGAGAGAGAGAGAGAGAATGACAGACTCGTTTACGCCTCTTGCCTATAGTCACTCGTTTGATGATGAATGAAATGCCAAACCGCGAAAAAGTATGCAGTGACTGCTACGTTTTACATTTAACGGTATAGTATTAACAAACATTTAACTTCAAAAGGCTGCAACCAAAGAGTGAGACAACATAGAAGCACTACTATACCCTGGTATCACATTTCTCAAGACTTGTTTTTTCCCGTTTCACGGCACAGAATCTTTACAATATTTATCTCCGGCCGACGGTACTAAAGGTTACAAAAAGAAGGTAAGGTATATCTAAAACACAGGTATAAAAGTTGAGGCTAGCCAGTAGCAGAGTAAGAAATGGACACGCTCGGGAAAGAGTCGCTACAGGTTATATTTCTTGAAAACACGACGGCGCAAAAAGACGACTACAAAAAATAATACGGCATCATAAACCCACAATTCCTTTCTCTCGTGTTACATTCTTTCTGACTGCCCTCTTTGCGCCGTATTGTTTTCAAGTCATGAACCAACTCACCCCACAGGCCGTCATTCTAAAGCTATATCCCCAGAACACGATCTTTGTGGGTTGCATGGGAGGCGTAGATTGTAAAAAACCGGAAGAAAATTAACCTATATTTCTGTGCAAAGTAACATGATGGGCTCAAATATGTTGAAAGGAAAAGTGCACCAAATTCTCTTCTCCAGCTGCGGTGTAGAACAAAGAGTGCCTATGTATGAAACAGGGACGCCTTGACAGTAAACGCCAAAGTCGTCATTTGCAACATGCCTTGCGAAGCAGGGTATAAAGAGGAACTGCCTTACAGGAAGCAAGGGCACGAGAGAAAGAAATTGAGCTAACCTGACATTAATTGGAAGTGGAATTTTTCATCCAAAATCTGTACCAGTCTTCCTACTATATGTCATCATGATTACTTGGTGATGCCACAAGTGACTGTCGACACAGCTGGTGTTGCTCGCCTAATTAATACTCTAAAAGATCATTCTAGTCCAGGATACGATTTTGTTAATGTAAAATTTTTAAAAAGCACTTGTGCCTATAGCTCAGTTATTTTAACTAATATTTTTCAACAGTCACTGGACACTGGCACACTTCCTGAACAATGGAAAATTTAAAAGATCGTTCCACATCACAAATCAGGGAGCAAGTCCTCTCCTGCTAATTATCGCCCCATATCTATTAAGAGTACATGTTGCAAATTACTTGCACATATCATATTCGGCATACTCGTGAACTTTCTTGAGTAAATCATTTTTCTCCTCTGCACAACACGGTTTCCGCAAAACTTATTCATGTGAGACTCAAGTAATTTCTTTTACAAATAGCTTACATCATATACTGGATAAGTGATCAGTCGTTGATTGCATCTTTTTAAACTTCTCGAAAGCATTTGATAAAGTCTGTCATCAGTTGCTTTTTCAAAAATTACTTCCGCTAAATACTGACACCAATTTTTTCCTATGGATCGAATGCTTTCTCACCAATCGCTCACAATATGTCTGCGCTAACGGCTACAACTCATTTTTTGATAATGTACTATCAGATGTTCCATAGGGTTACATACTCGGACCGGTATTTTTCCCAATCTATATAAATGATCTTCCATCCTATGTGTCATCTCACATACATTTATTCGCTGATGACTGAGTTATTTTTCGTGCAATAAAAAACAATAATGATATTAACATTCTACAGCGCGACCTCACGGCTATAATTAATTGATGTAATCAGTGCCTGATGGAACTAAACTCTAACAAATGCAAGGTAATGTGTGTCACCCGTACTGCTAATTCGTCCCCTCTATACACTCTGAATGATATTGAACTTGATAGCGTTCATTCTTATAAATACCTAGGCATTCATACTTCATCCGACCTAACTTGGAGGCTTCACATAGATTACGTCCTCAACAACGCTAACAAAACGCTAGGTTATCGGCGACGTAATTTTTCCCGCGCCCCGTCTACTTTGAAATTTGTCCTTTATAAAACTTTAATACTTCCAAAATTAGAATACTCAACAGCAGCCTGGGATCCTAACCATGACTACTTAATTACTGAACTTCAACGCGTTCAAAATAACCCTGCTCGTTTCATTCTTTCTAACTATAATCGAGGAGGAAGTGTCACAGATATGAAAACTATTTTGCGTCTTCCATCATTGGCTTTACGACGAAAGGTTTGCCGGCTAACTCTATTCCACAAATTATATTATCATTCCATCTTACACAGCAATTTTTTTCAGACACCCTATTACATATCGCATCGCATTGATCCCTGCAAAGTAGCCATTCCTTTATGCAAAACAGGTTCTTTCTTACGCTCATTTGTTCCCCGTACTTCCAAAGAATCGAACGATCTTTCTAATGAAATTATATCTATTACTGATACAAATAACTTTCGCAAAGCTTTAAACTGCATTGCATAAGTACTACTAGTTTTGTGTTTACTAATACAATTATTGCCGATTTCATAGCTAATATTGTATATATAGCATCATTTATGTACCCGCTTTTTAGTTCTTTTCCTGTATTTCTTTTTGCCCACCCCCCTCTGAAATGCCTGTACGGCCCTGAGGGTAAAGAAAAATAAATAAATAAATAAATAAATAAATAAATAAATAAATAAATAAATAAATAGGTTGGTTTGGTTTGTGGGGTTTAACGTCCCAAAGCAACTCAGGCTATGAGAGACGCCGTAGTGGAGGACTCCGGAAATTTCGACCACCTGGGGTTCTTTAACGTGCACTGACATCGCACAGCACACGGGCGCTTTGCTTTTCGCCTCCACCGAAAAGCTGCCGCCGAGGCCGGGATTAGTGAACGAGTCGCTTAACATGAGTCGACCATGAAGAAGACAACTGTACCTTGCTCTTCGTAACAATTTAGTAGCTTCCGGTGAGAGGCAGTGTGTTCAGGAGCGGTAGTGTCTTAACTAGGTGATCAGAAAGGCAGCCGCTCATATTGACAAGCCCGTTCGATAGTCATTAGCATAGGGAACGAGGGGCTTGAAGTTTCTCCGTGTGTGGATGCGAGGCACTCTATCTCGGGAGCGAGGATCGTGTTTGCCTGGGCCCGCTTTGGGCAAGCGAGGATTCTCTGGCGTGAGGTCAGTGAGGAACCGAAAACGCTCGGGGATGGAGCACGGGGAAGACGGCGAGCTGCATATATCATGAATATATTATGAAGATACAGAACGCACTGAACGAAGCAGGTTTTAGCGCAATGCAGTAACGTAGTTACAAATCAGCGTGACCAGGAGCCAATTTGGAGCTGCAGACAGCCGATGTAGCGTTTGGTTCGTCCAATAAGTGCTACCTTTTGGTATATATAAATGCGCACTTCTCTAACTTAATAATACATCTCTTTTTTGATCTCTTGAAGTATATTTTCCAAGCTTTCGCTCTCGAAGCAACGAACGAAAAGTAGAGCATACAAATGCATTGTTCCTCATAACACTCACAACCGTGTTGCTTCTTTACTTTCCAGAAAGCCATTTACTCTTCAAGTTTTGCATCTTACACGAAGAGGAGAGGGATATGCGAACCAAAAATCAGGTGCCGCAAGTGTGGCACTATCTTTGCTACACACACAGTAGATGTTGAAATTTCAACAAAATAAAAATAGCTCGGTTCCCTTTTCGAATGCTTTTCTGCCTATTATCCCCAAAGAAATTGTAAGGAAAAGAAATTGCTGCTCCTCTCGCACAGCGCTTAATTTAGGAAGTCGCTCAGCCGCTGTCTGCAGCTATGCCCTTGTCTACAAACAAAAATAGAACCAAGGGTTAGAAAAAAAAAATGTCTGGGTGCCTCGCTCAAGGTGCATACGCAAATAGTGCTTTCAGGAATATTATGCAGAAAGAAGTGGAAGGACGAAAAGAGAAAGAAATGAAACCCTGGAAGGCTCTGCGTCAATTCCCATCTCCCGGAAACTATTCTACCATGCACACATACCTCACATAAATTACAGCAGACTTTACATTCCTTCTCCACTAAAACCTCTACACCACAGCAATTTTTTCGAAAGTAAGCTATGACCCATTATGTAGTATATGCGTGTCGCGTATCTCTTTTTAGAATATTTTTTTTTTTAACGCTACCGCATTATGTACACCGTTTCCCAGAAAATCCGGTCTTCACTATGTCGATATAGTGAGCGAAAAATTGCGGGAATATGGTTTGTGTGCGCTGACTGGTCGTCGGCGTGTGGGACGTCACGAGAACTCATGACATGACTGATTTGGCAGGCACTTCGAACTCGAGGTTCGCCTTAGAGATGGGAGGATGGCATTGGAATGCCGTTTTCCAGGACCCTTGGATCCCGCATTAAATGAGTAGGTATTTTTACCCACGTAGCGTGGACTTTCACATAACGTGATATGTTACGACTGTACTCTTATCAGCATGAGTAGGATAACAGAGGCGTAAATCAAATAATGTGCGATGTACAAGTAGTAATATACATGTACATGCACGGGAAAGACGATTTGCGAGGGGAGCCGGCAAGTAGGATCCATCAATGCTGTCGCCTCATACGACTAAAGACGGAGCTTATCATCAGCAGCAGCAGCCGCCCGACTCTACTCACTATGAGCGAAGGCCTCTCCAATATTTCTCCAATTACTGCGGTCCTGTGCTAGCTGCACCCGCTGGACCCCTAGCGAATAGCAACACCCGCTGGACCTCTGAACTTCACCTTATCCGGCAACCTGACTTTCTGCCTCCCCTGCTGCGCTTTTCATCCCTTGATATCCGATTGGTACCCCGTTTCGATCATCGATTATGCTTTCTTCACGCTACATTCCTGCCCATGCCCATTTCTTGTTCTTGATTCCCACAAGATCTTCATTAATCGAATTATTTATCTGACCCACTCTGCTTCCTGCTTCTAAACGTTACATCTACCCTTTTGCCTTCCATATCTCTCTGCATTGTAGTTAACTTATGTAGAACCCTTTTCGTTAGCCTCCATGTTTCAGCCCCTAGGCGAGTACAAGTAAGAAGCAACTATTATATACCTTCCTCTTGAGCGATAACGTTCGGCTATAGTCATAATCTGCAAGTAGTACTTGCCAAACGCGCTCCATCTCGAACTTATTCTCCTAGTTATTTCCCTTTCATGGTCCGGATCTGCGGTTACTACCTGCCCTGTGTAAGTCCTAAGTAAAGGCGGAGTATATATGTGCATGCTCTCATTTCACTGCATCATCGAAACATCGTCTCTATTTTTGCTGAATTCGAAGGTTATATATCAAATTCAACTCTGTTTGAACAGTTTTTTTTTTTTTTTTCGAACAGCCCAGCATTGACAAAGCACTAATTTTGGGGAGTGTACGAATCGGCTAGCGTTCGAAGAGCAAGGCTAAACAAAACTGTTCCTAGCTGAATTGGGGACCAATTTTTCCTTCTTTTTTGTCGTTTGTGTTGTTGTTGTTGAGATTATAGCAATCCTGCCCCTGCTTTTGTTTGCAACAGGCTTGGCATCACTATACTCGATAATTCGAGGCAGTTACATTAATTAAGTGTTCTAACTCGCTTATTTACCAGTGCCCGAACCATTCAGTGCATTCGTTCCTTAGCGAAATGCAGACCTGAATTCAGCGACTGCCTCTTTACTTGCATGCATATCGTGCCTGCCGCATGCCAACATCTCCTATCTAACTTCCACCTGCTGGACAGTGAACGAAAACGAACGATTAAACCAATAGCCGAAAACAAGACCTTCCACAATAAAATGACGTATGCATTGGCGGCGACAAAGATATTACAGTGAAAAGCTTCCTTTCTGCATTGCTTAGCGCCGCGTTGCCGCTAAGGGTTTTGGTTTTGCTCTTTTAGCTTTCACTGCCTACGCTGGCGGGCAAATTTAAATTGTCAAATGGAAGAGCGTGAGGAGCAATATCTATTCCGCAGCCACGCTCCATCTGCAATGCAAAAATTACAGACGCTTCAGGCCTGCGGCGAGCATCTCTGCGCCCCGTTTGCGGTTGTGAGTTTGCGCATACACTTGACGCTCGACGCTCGGCTTTTCCCGACTGCACCTGGCTGGAAGCAAAACACACGAGTGGAGCTCACTTCGCATGCGCCTATGGGTAACGAAAATTGGCCTGAACGCTCAGACAATTACTCGCATTTTTCGGATAAAAAAGAGGCTAAAGCAAGCAGGGAGTTGTAAAGATATTAGATAATGCTACAGTAAAAAACAGGCAGCTGGCGCCGTAAGCAACGACAATTTGCATAGAAATGGAATTCTAGCTATTCAGTGCTTTGGGAATCTCATTTTCTTGCTTGTATTGCTTCCTCACAATTTGCTTTTTTGAGGCGATGCGGCGCTCTCTGAAGTGCGGGCGAAATTTCGCCGTCCGCCCGGAACATAGGTTGAGAACGGAGGCACATGGACGACGCAGGTACGATCTTGTGCCACGAGGCGCCGACTGCGCGTGTCAAGTGGCTGGTGCGGACTCGCAAGCGACCGCCATCCATCGCTTACACTCGAAACACAACGCACATGTGCAGTTGCGCAATGTTGCACTTGTGTCGTGTTTCATCCGTTTCTTCGCATTCCTAGTAGGGCATAAGTCTCCAAATATGATCAACCAAGTGGCCCCTGGGTTTGCATTGTTCGCTTAGGCATGTCGTCAACCAAAACTGCGCACGAGTGAAAGATACATTGTCCTCTTTTCACTAATGAGTTGAAGTTGTATTTTTTATCAATTTTCTGTTCTTTTTTTTTTTTAATGGCTCCCGCTAAATCTTCTTCTACTGAAAAGATAGATAGATGGTGCTCCATTTCGAAGCGATATGTTCCACAATGACTAAAGAGAATACCCTGTGTTCTTCGATTGTTGTAAGCTGCATGTAACACTCTACACCATGCATTATTATGTATGCTTTTATGCTTTAGGGTAATAGGCTCACAGCCCTCCCTGTTACAATCCCTGATGGGATTCACACTATCAAATAAAAAAAAAGAATGAACATCCCCATCATATGGACCACTGGAAGGCACATTCACCACCGCGAAAGAAGAAAGAGGAACTCGCATCGACCACAGGCATTCGTCATTAGCAAACTGGCCTACTATTATCAGGTTCTCGCCAGTAGATAAAACGGGTAGTCTATTCCATACATAGTAATGAGGATAGTAAAATAAAACAGCTCGAAAAATTATTCCTGTCAAAATGAAGGCCTTGAAAGCATCGCGCGTCCAGTCGCTCTTGTCTCCAGCCTCAAACGAAGCAGACGGGACTCGGCCAACATGGCTTCGTTTCACTTGCATCCCCCCTCCCCATCCATCAATTTCATCTTCCTTAAGACAGTTGCTTCGTTTGTTGTTGTTGTTGTTTCTTGTCATCTCTGTCCGGTGACGCTATCGTATCTGGACCAGGATTTACAGACATGCGTAGGTCGGGCCTCGTTGATCCGTTTTGCTCTTTTTCCTTCTCCTCTCCAGGTTTTTCGCTCTTCAGCATTAATCCCTTCCTCTTTTTTCTTCCCTTCCATCCCTTATTTCTCCCACTACTGCGACCGATTACGTTTATGCCTAAGGCTCCCATGGTTCTTGTTCCTTCCTATTTGCAACGAGTACGTGCTCTTGACCCTTCCCTACTTCTTATTCCTCAGTGTGCACGTTTTATCTTTGTTGTGCTTTCTTTTGTTGTCCCCGTTCTGATCCGTGTTTACTTCTCCTCCTGCAGGGTAGTCAAACGTATACGATTCTCAAATTTCTATTCTTCTTCCTCATTGTCATTTATAAATTAGACCAAGGGCACCACTGCTTCTTTCTTCCTGGTTCGTACAAGTTGCTCCAGAGTGCTATAGTTGCATCCCTCATTTCGTGTACCGACGTTTCTCAACAGAAATACCACATTTCATCCTGGTAAATATTCCTGAGGACATGCAGTCCATTGAGAGGTTATGTGATCACTTGGGAAACAAACTTCCCACTGGGGCTTTTCGTTCTCTTTTAGCAAAATCGATGTTACTAAACCATCGTACCAAAGGGGGCCGCTGAGTCTCCGAGCTCTCTCATTGGAATTCGAGAAAGAACCTTGCTGGACAAAACCTTCGATCGATAATGTGCGTGCGCGTGTGCGTGTGCGTATGTGCGTGTGCGTGTGCGTGTGCGTGTGCGTGTGTGTGTGTGTGTGTGTGTGTGTGTGTGTGTGTGTGTGTGTGTGTGTGTGTGTGTGTGTGTGTGTGTGTGTGTGTGTGTGTGTGTGTGTGTGTGTGTGTGTGTGTGTGTGTGTGTGTGTGTGTGTGTGTGTGCCTGTGTGTGTGTGTGCGTGCGTGCGTGCGTGCGTGTGCGCGTGTGCGCGTGTGCGCGAGCTAAAATTATATCGAGAGATGTTAAAAAAATGCTGAAGAGTCCGTACCTATAGAGAGGCCGCCCCGCCTTGGTGGCTCAGGGGTTACGGTGTTTGACTACTGAACGCTAGGATGCGGGATCGAATCCCGACCTCAGCGGCCGCATTTCGGTCGAGGCGAAAAGCAAGGAGCATTATGCACTGTGCGATATCAGTACACATTAAAGAACCTCAGGTGGTCCAAATTTCCGGAACCCTCCACTTCAAAGACCCTCATAGCCTGAGTCGTGTTCGCCGTTAAACCCTACAAAACAAACGAAGCCAAACCTATAGAATGTTCCTAAATCTTAACCTTCCAGAATTCGTACGTGTATAAATGCACATTTGGATGGGTATAATTATCGAAATTAAGCTATACTGTCTTATAAGGAAACATGCAAAAACATAATTAACAGGCAGCACTGAGCGCTTTGAAGAAATAAGGAAACGAGGAAGGAAGTACTCCGCTGTATACAAAATGACAGTTCCCACCACCTTTGAAGCTTTTAGCGTTACTCCTTTTGTTATGGTTCCAGGTAGAACGATAGAAAGAAAAAGGTTTACACGGTATGAAAGAGCACTGAACAAGGGTAGACGGGGGGAAGCCTCAGTTCGCAAGTGAAGCCAACGTTTCGACAAGTGGACTTGTCTTCATCTGGGCAAAACGATCACCACTGGTAGGGGTTTAAATGCGCTTTTGCTTCCGAAGACGAAAAGCTGGAAAGGGGGAAAGTGGGTGACAAAAACGTAGGTCAAGAAGTAAGGAAGGGGAGGATGGGTGAGAAGAAGGTGAGTCATGGAGTGAAAACAATATATATTAAATATATAAAAAATGTTTCTTCAGTATGTATTTCTCAGCCTGGAACCAGGGATCCTGTAGCCTGCAAAAGAAATAAAAGTGGCAGTACCAGGAAACAACACATACCGGATGGATGATTAGTCACCACTTAAGCAGGTTTGGTGCAGATACACCTTCCTTAAAAAGGGACAGGCTTTCCAAAGGGGAAAGTCGAAACGTTGGCTCGACTTGCGAACTGAGCCTTCCCCCCTAGACCCTTGTTCAGTGCTCCTTCATATCCTATTGTTATGTTCACTTGAAAATGTGTGCCCCTGTTGACATAGATATATAAAGCTTTCCTCAAAGCCGACCAGTGTGCCGATCGCATGGTTCCGGAAAGTAAAGGGACACAACCGGTATATGGGATAGCTCAGATCGCTGAAGCATCACCTGGAGCAAGCTTTACGTTAACTGAGCCTTCTCAAACACTTATCACCGAAGTCAGCAATTACGTCCAATTCGAAGCTAGCTGTTTATCACAAGATTGACTGCGGCGTTTTAATGTGCACGCATCTGGGAAGCAGGCATACTGAACCTCATTCCACTGGAAAACGGGGAACATGGAAGAGTGCCTGCTGTGTGTAATGCATAACGCGACCGTTAGGACCGCCGTCTTAATGGGCGTCCACCCTGCCATGGCTGTTCTATCTTCCGAGAGCAATCTAGCCCATGATAGCCCGCTGCACCACATCGGCCTAATCCTGTGCAGCATGTTCGAACGAGGAGCGTGAAGCAGGCCCTACAAATTATATTATATTAACGCCGTTCGAAAAGCCCTAAAACTGCAAGCGCTTTTGCTAAACCAGCTGGTGTGCTCGGAGCTCTTTAATTCATAGGATGCCTATAGATTACACATAAAGGAGTCATAAATAATGCGATGGGCAACACGCATTTGAGAGCCTTTACTATTCTGTAATAACGGTTTTCCACAGAAACCTTTTCTTTACCTGCAGTGTACATATACTCTGAGGCATGCCACCCTTGCTGCGTCAGCAAACTTGATTACAGGAGATTGCCCGCATTTCGGATGATTCATTAGACCCAATCATCACCCTTAATCCTTCACAACCTTGCTTGGCATCTTTCTATTGCTCCTCATCCAGCAAACTCTCTCCAGACAGCATTTCTATTAGAGAGGAAGGCACAATTTAAATAATAATAAAGAAAGGTGGGGTAAGCACGTGTGTTCCGAACGTCGCGGGCAACGCAGCCCAATTTCCCTCTTCTTATCGACTATCGTAATAATAGGACCCCTGGGCTGTAGGATGTCGCCAAGTTGGCAAAGATACAAGGACCGACAGAAGACGCTTGGATTTTTTTCCTGGTGATTTCTATTCCTTATGCCTCCCATTTTATTTGCCCACTTCGAAAAGCAACCTCACTCAAGCAGTTTTGTGGGGGTTTGTTTTTTGCAACAGATGCCGTTTCCTGATTTGTTACTCAACGCTGCCTCCCCGCCCCACTCAGCTGGCTTTTCCTTTATGCTGGGTGGCGAGTGTGAGGAAAGTTTCACCGCACTTGCATCATGTATTAGTTAATGTTACGCAGGTGCTAATCTACTTTATGAGGCTAAGCAACAAGATCTGGACATACTAAACCTCTTTGCTTGGAAAAGTAGGAAGATTCTTCAGCAAGCCCAAAGCAAGTACTCTCATTTTCATACCTAAGACGCCGAATGTTTTCCTCTGGTTGTCTTAAACAACAAGTTAAACATGCTGTTACTAGTTAGCAGGCATGTTGGTGCATCGTGAAGCGTATCTATGCCATTAGCACAGCGAATACACAATAATACAGAAAACAATGAAGGAATGCGTGGCCAAAAAATTGCAGATGATCCCTTAATTTTTACAGTTATCTAGTCTAAAAAAAAAAAACAAATTTTGGCGAATTATTGTCTACCCTCTAGGAACTACTCACTAAAATAAAAATGCCTGTCGGAGAAGAACAAAGAAATTTTTTTTTTCAGATTAGAAACTTCAAAATGACTCATTTCGCCCGTGCCCGTGCCGTGACGCTTAATGAGAAATCACAGGCACTCTTACAAAGTAGCGTTATTACGATGTTTCCCGATATTTGCACACAAAATTAGCCGCCTAACACAGCCTTTTGTAAGCTTATCTGGAAGCAATACACTGGATCCAAGAGGAACCAACCGTTTAGTCCCGTAACTCGCTGCGGAATATACTCATGCCTGCTGCCAGGATTTGAAAACAAGCTCGAATAATCTGTTCTTTTCTTATAGTTTCTGGTTTGTTCGCACTCATTTTGGGCTTTTGTGAAATGGATATCTCTTTTTGACCTCACCTTTGTCGAATGAACATTGATTTACATGAATGGCAGTTTTCCATCACAAGCATTCTGGCTTCGTTGTAGGTCAGACCGAACAAACTTCATTACATTCTAGACGTGTAGTAAAGTAGCTGTCCTTGAGTGGTGAAAAAAGTGCGGGATTTTGGGTCCCTATGGAAATTCGTGCAATTAATATCTTACCCTCAGATTCCCGCATTTTTGGGGTGCTAATCGATACCCCTCCTAGCTTCCTTCTTGCCATTCGGCTATCGATTATGTCCTTTAGAACGCTCAGGCCACCCTAAAGAGCCCTAAAACATGCACGTGTTTTTATAGGAAGCGATAAAACGTTAGCGGCGCTACCGTCATCATCGGTTCTGCGCCGCCTTTCGGTTCCTACCACGCAGAGCCACAGGATGAAGAGCATGAAGAGGTATTTGACACCGGGCATTCTTCCTGCTCGCCTCGTCGGCGCTGCGCCTCGCTTAACTTGAACGAAACAAGTTCCCATCTTACTACCAAGCCATTACCATTATTTTAAGCCCTGACTAACAGCTTTATGTTGCGGTTTGCCTCAAGTGTAGCATGCTTCAAAAACAAATACCGCGCAAAAAACTTAAAGCGCAAATGTTGTCGAAGTTTTCAAGAGATAAGACATTAACAATTGTAAAAAAAAAAAAAAAATTTAAGCTTTATCGAGGGTGCTTGCTTTATTGCGCCGAACAAATCCGCACGTTTGCGATTGGCTTCTCGTTCACCAGGGATGACTTGGACAAACCCATGTCAGGTGCAAAATTAAGCGTGCAGGTCCAGAATGAAACAATTAAAGAAGGGATTTGTCATGGGAGTTGAAGGTTAACATTTTGCGAAAAGTCATAATTTGAAAATAATCTTGCGTGAAGAAATATTTCCATTTAAAAGCAGCATCACAGTAACAAGAAATATCCTGCGAAGTCTATACGATGCTATGCTGCAAAGTTATGCTGATCTGCACTGAAGACCTGCGCTAACCTGCTTGCGTCAGAGCAAGGATCGATTTCACAATGATACGAAGCAAAGCTCCCTGCTGCAGCGTCAAGCTCCCGATCTCGCCCTGACCTAATTGTGCTCTAACTCTGTGCGGTGAAGAAATAAATCTCGTCTAGAGGGGAAACTACTGAGATCACTGAAAGTGTCCCGGTTTCACAGGTACTCCATTATTCGAGTAGTCTCATCGTAGCTCCTATTCAGCGGTAAAAAGTAATTTCGACACACAGAACGACTCCGCGCAGGGAACAATGCATCGCTAATTGGGTGCTCGAAAAAAAATCGGTTCTTCTCGAAAGATTATGATGGGATAACAACGCGTGAAAACAGCTTTGCGAAGCGAAGAACTATGCGATTAAAGTTCGCGCACTCTAGGAGCAGGCGTAATTCGCGATTGCTTAATGCTACCCTCTCGATGTTAGTGGCCGCTTTCCGAGATGCGTAACTGCAGTAGCATGCAGCATAACACTTCACTGTTCTGATAACTGTAAAAAACACAGCGCATGTCCCAACGACGCGCTAGGACTAAACTAGATGTTTATTAGTACCGTGCATTCAACACATGCACTCCCACATTGCAACCTATACCTGTGAACGTGAAAGCGTTTCTCAGATTCTGAGATTTCAGAAAGAACGATGCAGTATCGGGGGCTTCACACGTTGAGTTGTTGCATACGTCCAAAAAGCGAAGCCATAGTACTATGCTCCGGATTAATTATGGCCCGCTGTGGTTCTATGGCGCGCACTGGTGTTGAAAAGCACTTCAACGCTATCTAATTTCCCCTCAGTTAATTCCAACTTCGACACTAGTCCAGCCAGCGTTCCAGAGAGAGACTCAGTCACATCCCTCCATGTCTTCATTTCGCACACGCAAGAAAGTTAAAGAATGTCTTGCTTATTGTTTCGTTCCTACGCCGTGACACCTTAAAGGTCATACTGTGTTGCAAGATGTCACTAGATGTTCTAAAACTCCAGGTGGTCCAAATTATTACGGTACTCTAAGCTACAACCCTCTTTGCTACCTGCCATCTTTCACTCTAGCCTATACTCCCTTCTCTCATGATGTGGTTAGTGTTTCAACCAAGAATGAAAACAGTTATTGGGACGTTCTTTTTTTTTTTTTTCAAGCAATTTTAACTTTCTTTGTCAATAAAGTCATATCAATAAGCCAGCTGCAACCTATCGTAGACTTCAAAGATGGACAGCGAAGCCTGCCACTGCCCCTTGATTGAATTCGTTATGTGTATTACTGCAGTTTACTTTTGTTCAGACCAGTGTGGTGTGATAGAAGGTGGATTTCTCACCTAAGGGGGCATGTGCCTTTATATACGGGTGGGTGTATTTTTTTGTTATATTTGCCTGCAGCCCTTTCCAGGCCGCCATCTATCTCTGGGTGAGCCTAAGCTCTGGTTTTTGCAGATTTTCGTGAAGCTAACTGACCCTTCTGGGTTTCTTCTAGAACTCCCGCATCAAACGACGTAAGATTGGTGTGCATTCATAATGACGTTTAATAAGCAGCAGAGTTTAAGTGTTTGTCGACTATGTCATGCCCTTACTAAGTGCAAGAAATATGTCTCTGCCTTTAGAAGGTATCGCCAAAGGCTGGGACATATTTCTACCCTCGTTTTCTATGCTCGAGACAGATACGCTTGGGTCATGTTCCTATACTTGCTCAAAAAGACGTTTATTTTTTATGGTTGCTTACACGTCTTCCCAAGTGCTTTAGTGATGGACAAAGCATTTTCAGGAGGCGGTTGCAGCTGACACTACAAAACGAGAAATTGGCATTTTTACCATATTCATTTTTCTTTTCGGTTGATTTCAAGTTGTTTCATCGTGCTTCTTCCAGACATTTCACAGTTTATAAAGGCATCTAAATACTACAGTAAGTTGTCCTCGAAGTTGCAAAATCACAAAAATGAAAACCTAAACAGCATAAAAAAATTTACCAACCTCATAATTGGTACCGCGACATCTATGCCTCAAGAAAAGCGTCCTGGAAACATTATCGGTGCAAGAAAAAGAAATAAAAATAATTTCAAAGTGGCCATCCTTAACGCCAGTGCCAAGAAAGATGCGGATACAGTCTACAACAGACAGAAGGATTTACTCCCATATTGAGCCCCTTTATTTTCATCGGTTTTGTGCCTACACTTCCATTTCTTTCTGAGAGTTCTTATTCTTTTTGGTGCGAAATCATCGCCGTTTTCTTCTCCCCATCATTCTCTATCAGGGATAAGCAGAGTTGGAGACCGCAACAATAAACCTCAAGCGCCTGACATTTATTCGCTGCAGTCCGGCTACCACCACTACGACATTGTCGCTGTGGTCACAAATTTGTCTTAACCAAAAGTGCCGCATGCATTTTGCCAAAGTTTTCTTGGCTCGTTCATATTTCGATACCCCGTGATCACTGAAAAGTTTACATTATTGACTTATATGTACAGAATGCAGCAAGACTTAAGAAACTATAAAAACCCATAGCTGAAGCTTTCAGTGCTAGCAAGAAAAGTATCACGACAGAATTACAGCAGGACAATAACTATCTATTGATACCTTACCCTTCTTTCTAACCTCAGAATCAACGGTTAGATTACTTGTGCGTATATTCTATATTGCTTCTTAAAGATACCTGCTTATGTATCTGCAATAAGGGCAGTAAATTAGCATACATTTTCTAAAAAGTGCGCAGCACCATGGGATGTTATTTCTTTAATTTTTGCTATTTTTGAGGTCTGGCTGTCATCTTCAGAGTCGATATTCTGCTAACGCCGCATGTCTTACGCAGTGTGCAACATGCAACGGTAGCTAAGTGCGTATGGTTTAGGCAATGCCCCCAGATAATGTCTTTTCTTTCATAATATTCTGAACGTTGAGAAGCATCCTAGTTTTCTGAACAAAAAAAAAAAAAACTTTGCCTTTGATGAGGACTTGATGAAGAGGTGACTTCATGCTGGAAATAATGTATCGGAATGAGCCTGCTTGATAAATCGACCAGTTCCAGCATGCAGGAAAGAAAACCAAACATCAGTCATAAAGGCAAACATAAAGGTTAAAACATGGCAGTCGAAAAGACTATTAAGCTTGCCAAATTTCTTTAGCTATCCGAGGAAAATCATACATGCCGAACCGCCTCTTTGACACAAAGCCTGTGCGTCCAGTGGGAATTTGTTTAGTTTTTAGAACACCAAGAATATGAGTAGTGTTATTATGCACGAAATATATATAAACATACCGCTTCACTACAAAATCCATTTGCTCCTTCGTTTACTGTATACCTTAACTCACTGGTAACTGCAAATATATTACCAGAACCATTAACGTTGTCCAAATGGAACGCCTGTCTCAGTTCCTATATTAACTAAAGTGAATGAGTTATTACATGTTAATCGCATGTATAATTTCGTCGGAATTCCGTTAAAATTTTTCTAATGATTTTGCGTTAAAGGAAAGGAGAGTGCAACTTCTGAACATAAAAAGCATCTGGGCCCAGCAAGCATTCGTTTCTTATTTCGTTTTTGGTGAATAGGAAGAGGAGAACGCCTTCGCCACGCTAGCTTTCGTGTCAACACTTAGAAGAAATACAAAATCATTCTTGTGACTGTCAAAACATGAAACTTAAAGACATCGAAGACGGACGTAAAAGCCTGGCAACCGACGCATACGTGCCAACTACGAAGAACACTCAAATTTAATTACTCTTGTGTTTCTGTTAACAGGAAGGCGGGAGGTAAGAACGCATGTCACGCTACAGCCCTTAGCATGCTTGTGGAGGTATTAAATGCAACTTTCGCAGTTACCAACCGGGCTCAAAATCTTTCTCCTAAGCTGTTCACTGAAAGATCACGGAAAAATACCACCCGCAAAGTCTCTGCAAGCCCGGCTAGCGTCTTGAGCTAATGAACCTGTTCATTAAGACAACCTCCCCCCCCCCCCCCCCCCCCCCAATCCCCCCCCACCCAAAAAAAAATTGCAATGCCGAAGCGCTTCCGCAATTACCGCCAAGCAAGCCTTCCAACGCGTAAGGAAAGGACGACGCAACGCTCCGAAACTCGGAAAGGAATCAGCGCAATTTATAAGCTCATTAGGGATCCGCGCAAACCTGGGGGTTTTTTGCGACTAGACTCTCAACTTAAGATTACAATGAACGACAAGCGGAAGGAAAACATGTGATTTCACTAAATTCTAGGCTAGTCGAAGCGAGCTTCCAAAATGTGGGAACAGAGCCCAGCTGCTGGCGCACGTGCCTCCGGCATGATTCGGTTACGAAAGGGCACAACTATAGTTTCTGACGGGGGCCATTTGTTTCCAAAGAAATAATCCGCTCCTTGCCACGTGGCTTGAAACAGTGATTGGTAGTCGCGTGTTCCAAGTGGAGACTTTATAAGCAATATGACAAGAAAGTGTGATGTGGGAAAAGATTCCTGATTCTTTGGATACGGAAGGAAAAAGTGCTAAAGGGCAACTTGTAGTTGTAACCCTGTGAATTTAGGATTAATAACATATGTTCTTCTAAGAAATATAAATGTTTTGTCTTTTATACTTTTTACCATTACAAAACTAGTTTGATTTCATATCGATTAAACTCGTCCCATTTGTAATAAAACTCAAAATAAATCCTAGGTGTCCAATGAAAACTCTTCAGAAAGCAAAAAATCCTGGTTTTTCAATATCCGCTAAGTCTAGTTTTGCTCAAATAGAGGTCTTATCCTGCTCTTCAAAGTTCGACGTTCGTTAAGAAAGCATGATTCCTTCAGTAGATACATCACTGTTCTCAGTCGTATTGAGCCTTAACAAAATTTTTGCACAAAATAGCAGATAAGGAGACAGGCAGGAAAGCGGCAATATCAAACAAAATAGTGAAGTAAAGCGTTAGAACATCACATCCGGTTTGATACCCTGCAGAGGCGAAAGAGACCGAATAGAACAGAAGGCAAAGGGAGGGAGGGGGGTGGGGGGAGGAAGAGGGGAAATGGACAGGCGCATAAAATGGTGTAAACCTCAAGAGGAATGCATGCGTCGAGCGTCATAGGTCACTACACAAGTTTACGTATCGAATGAATCAGTGGCTTCGTCTTGGTCTGGTGTCACGAGAGCTCAAGCCTGAATTATCTGCGCCCGCGCAGCCACAACTAAGAGCTATCCTGAAAGCTACTGCCACAGTTAAGCATCTTTTCGAACCCCTAAACGCGTCTTGATGGCCCATGGTTAGCCCCGCAGGGCATCGCAACCCCTCGCGTACGAAAGGCTAGAAGTGCCTCGAGACCATCGGGGAACTACGACTTACTATTTGAGTGACGAACAGCCCAACGACATCCGTTAATACACTGAGCGAGTGCTCTCCCATATCCTGGCGTGACTCGGCGCAATCTCGTGCTGAGGTCACCTTCGCAACTTCATGTCCCAGCAAAGTCCACGCCACCGGATGTGCGCCGTCCCTTCCAAGTGCTCCATCTTGTTGCCATCGGCGAGCGCGGTGGGTCTGACCCCGCGATAATGAAGGTTCGGAGAGAGCAGTTCCGCAACACTCACTGGCCGAAATATCCGTTTCTCTCTGCCCGTTTGCCTAAGGGCACACCTGACAGGTATATGAACCACAAGTGCTAGCAACTCCTTGTCCGCCTGTACGGCGTGAACATGAAAACGACCTTGGTGCTCCAGGGCCGACCAACGGATGTTGCGTGTGGCTGTAATGCGTAAACAGTCAGGAAATTAAAACTTCGCAAAAAGCGAGGAGTAATAACAAATGTCTTTAAGCTGTGTATACTCAAGAAGAAAATGCTGTATCGAAATATTCATGGTAACTCATAGAACCAACGCGGGCTTTCTTCTGAGCCCGGAAAAAAAGATACACGTGAGACTTTCTTTATCGCAATTAATGAAATGGGGGTTTCTGAAGGTGCTCTACAACTTTCCAATTTGCATGTTTGGTCTAAAGTCGATATTTAATAAATTAGATAAATTAACATAATTAGCTAATTAAGTAATTGCAAAACAAAACATTGCCTGTAGTGCGCAAGGAGGCTGGCAGTTGAATGTAATTGGTTTCACTGACCTACCTGAAATATATTATTTTGTACCCCTTGGTTCATGTTAGCTGGGACACCCGGTATATGTACGTAGAGCCTGATATGACATTTTTCGAAACGCCTAAGTTCTCATTAAACCACATTGCCTCCTAAATGCACCCTTTCAAGGGTCTCCAGCGGCACCCGCTATTCAGGTTACCCAGGCATCACAATCTATTAGCCCGATATTGGTGATGTGTTGGCACTATCCGGTCTAAGATAGGACCAATGTATTGTCAACATATAGCCAATATTTGGTCCAATTGTGTGTGCCGCCTGGGTAGCGACCGCACTGCGGAACTGAAAGTTGGTTCGAAAATATCAGCAGGTGTAAAAGACATTGCCGATGGCCGGAAAGGACATAAAAAATCCCGATGGGAACTACCACTTGTACTGGACAAAGAAAAATTGCGATTAGCTCGGACGGCAACAAAGGACGTTTCTTCCTTGCATCTCATCGTCCGTTGGACCAAGTTGTCTGTTGAGCAGTGTCTGCTGGAGCGGATGCCGTAGACGCGGCAGCGACTGCGCACGCAGACTCCTCAGGGTGCTGTGAAGCGCCAAATGGAAATTAATAGTCCAGTGCCAACTATGCTGAACGGATGTGGGGTCAGAGGCGACCGGAAAAAAAAAATGGTTGCCGACGGCCATACATCACGGCTTGGTCTCGACGGCAGTCAAATTGAAAAGCGCCGCCGCTCAGGCGAAAGGGAAGCGAGCAGGGCGAATGCTGTGCGCGTGGCGCTTATTAAGTCGGCCCGAAGACCTAAGCTTGAATGAAGAAAGACGTGTATTTTGCCTGCGCTAAATTTTCAGTATTTTATTTTTGATATTGTTTCGTCTTGATCCTAGTCATCAAAACAGTTTAATAGGATGGACTAAGAACGTGTAAATACATAGAAATCTCGACCCACCGTTCAGGATATCGGCCGGAACAAGCATGCTAAAGCTCAGATAAACCGCAAATAGATAAATATCAGGTAAATATTGAGTTGCCACAGCAACTCAAGAAGGGCTTTCACCAGGAATTGAAGTTAAATGGATATCTAAACTTCTAGGGAAGGGGAGGAGGCTAGAGGAGAAGCGGCAGTCATTTTTAGTAGGCATCATTACAAAGTTAGTTTGTGAGAATTAAGGGGGTGCTTTCTAAGAAACCATGAAGGGGGATTGCGTACGAAATTATTTCTTTGCTGAGTCAAAGTACTAGCAGCTGGTAGCGCTGCAAGCCGACTCGGTTACATTGTGTGGGCCAACCGTGAAAAGTTTATCGCTGCATTTCAGAGCAGTGGTACTACTGTCAGTCAGCTGACTTTCCTTAATTGCTGGCTGTCTCCGAAATGACGGACCAGTATGCACCACCAATCTGAAAACTGTATAATCCATGCCTGTGTAAAAGGAATGAGAAGTCGTATATTCAAGTATGAGCCAGTGGTTGAAAGCCAGATGAAGGCAATAGCACAGGACATACGCAGGGTCAACCGCGCTATAATGCAGAAATACCCGGATGTCACTAGTAAAGGCAATTTTCAAGAGGTTTAACAGGGTAGAGGTTTAACGGGGTAGAACGCAAGTGTTGATTCTTTCTCTTTTTAATGGTAACAAAGACAAATTGCGTCGGCTTACGAATTGCCGTCTGGCCACGGGATAACGCGCATCCGTCCGTTGCAAGGACGCCGCGTGGTCCAACGCGAGCCATTTTTCATGAAACGCGAGACTGAAGAGTTGATCGGTATGGAGACAGTCGCCGTAGGAGCCGGCGCACCCATGGTGTCCCTCTCGAACTCCAAGAAACAAAGTGGCGTCTGAAACCCTCAGAGCTTCGTCTATCATTTTATCAAACTGTATGAAATTTGTATAAACCCTAGCGCCGCAGAGTAAATTGTAACAAATGAAGTACACCCTTAGGCAAAAACAAAAAAATGGATAGCCGTGAAGTCGTCTATGACATGCCTCTTCAAACACAAAACATAGTATAAAATAGATTTGAATAATACTGGTAACTTCTTTATTTCGACTTTTTCATGTGAAAAACCTTTCACGCGCGCGTTTGGTTCACCTTGTGCGGAAACGCATCATAACACAATGCATTATTTACTCATTGTTACCTCTCAACTAAGCATGTCCATGTATCGTGCCAAGATTTGCTGCCTTACACTTCCTCGCAGCAGATAGTTTGACGGTTTCATGCTTTCTTCAACAATAGGTTGCGGAATAAAGTATGTACCGGTACGTCACAGAAGCAAAGGGATACCGACTATCTATTTAAGCAACTCGACATAGTTATAAAGCATCTGGCACATCAAAAAAATCAAGCCGCATTTATAAAACTGTTTTGGTAATAAGCACTTGCGTGAACACCCGGTAATTGATGTCGAAACTGATATCAAATCTCAAAAGCGAAGGCAAATTTTGAAAATTGTACGCCGCTTCTCTAAAACAAACATTTAAATAAAATGGACTGTTGTAAACAAAATTACTTCTACTGATTTCAATACGGCAACCTCTAGAGTAGTTAAATTCCTTAGATAGATAACGTTTTTTGATAATTTGTTTTAAATAAAGACTATGAGCATTGAGCGTCAGTTTAACGAAGGGAAGACTGAATAGGAACGAAACAATGCTTGCAATTTTCAGAAATTTGAATTGTTCCTCAGTCCCGCTTTCCTCCAAAATATGGGAATACATGAGGTGCTGTCCCATGCAGTATAATAACCTGTCAATATTACATTAAAGGAATCGCTAGGTCAGGATACTGTTTCTAAGATTTGAGAATTGCCTATTCAGCTCAATATCTATGCGCTCTCCTTTTTGTAATGAAGTTATTGCCAAATGTTTTGATTATCGTTCTACTAATCATAAAGCACCAAATTATGAAAGATGGTCAAAAAGTAGACACAAGAGCGAGCAACAACGATTTCGCTAATGGTAAAAACCAAACATACACAAATACTTTAAACTAAACTGATGCTTAAGAACACCTCCCAGCTTAAACGTGCAGCTCTCAAAGCGGTGTTAGTCAAACAAATATTCGCTATTTACTCCATTTTGTTCCGATGCAAACGATTGTCGCCCTCTAAATGACGCAAAGCTGACATAAGAATCTCCGAGTGTATTGATCGGTGGCACCAGAAGTGCGTATGGGTAAATGGACCTTTTGAAGGGAAGCAATGCAGAAGTGAGTCATCGTGCTCTTGTTGCAGAACAGAACGGAAATGACGTGTATCCGGAAGTGACGTGTATCTCAGACTTTCGTGCATGCACGTATTGAGTTCGCATGCATGGTGAGTTTGGGTAAGTTAGCATAACATCCTACCGACTTATTAAGTGCCACATGGTGTATAGGTACGTAGGTCCAATGTGAAGACCAGGAGGTGTTAAGGCAGCATTTTTAAGATTTGAGTTGCAATAAGCATTGAGGAGCCCTTCATAATATGGGCACGTCGAAAAAGAGCATAATGTTGAAATTGCCCATCACGTTCGTTGTTTGAGAA
Source organism: Amblyomma maculatum (assembly GCF_055883805.1). Classification (NCBI taxonomy): domain Eukaryota; kingdom Metazoa; phylum Arthropoda; class Arachnida; order Ixodida; family Ixodidae; genus Amblyomma; species Amblyomma maculatum. The sequence continues at coordinate 74,664,861 of NC_139347.1, forward strand.
ACCTTCTTCGCCCTTGTTTCCCGTATAGAAAAACACACATTAAGAGATGGTCGATAAAGAATTAAAAACTCAGTTACAACACTCCGGGGAATCTGACCAACTTCAAGTGAGCGATGCATCAAATTACGTCTTTGCCCGCAATCATACTTACGTCAGCAAATAAGCCTAAGCTTTTATTTATTTTTTTCCAATGACCTTCTTTACGCATCACACTCCTACAAATTAATAACGATAACAAATATTTTCACCGTCCATTCCGGGCTATTTCATTGGACCCTGGATTTTTCATAACCTTCAGTTGTGTTTTTCTCAACTCTTGTATTTACCCAAACGTGGCTTTCGAGAGTACGGTTCCGTCTACATATTTTCAACACATTAATGCCAAATTTAGATACGAATGATCTGTGCAAAATGTAATTATCTAGGTCCCAATCGGCATCTTTAAAACTCGGCATGTTTAAATATTCGACCACCAGTTACTGAAAACAATCCACTACATATAAAATTGTCTCAGCATAGCTCGTCTTAAACGAACGACCTTTAATTTGTTTAGTTGTGCACAGTGTAGTGTTGAATATTATTTTCACTGCTCTTTTCCGCATGCTATCAGGTCCAATAGGCGCTAAAGTATGAAGTCTTTTTATTGTAAGCATGAAATCTAAAAAATTACGACGCATGTTGCGGCAAACAACAAGGTTTTATCAATTTCAGCAAGAACAAGTTTAAATCAAAGCCTGTGAAGGAGGAGACGTGCTTCGATTTACCTCTTGCTTCTTGCCCTACGCATAACTTAGAACAGCGCCCCTAATTTTGTTTGTAATCGCTGATTCCCAAAATGTCAGACTAGATACAGTCAGTATACCCTAATAAAAGAAACATTGAAATGGAGGTGCAAAAAAGCGTAAGCCAGCATATAACGCGGATCAGAGTAACAGACGGGCAAAACACGTTTCGGTATTCAGTTATAAGGCGAAATTCTTTAATGGCTCTTGCTGTCGTGGACAAAATGTGTCATGCCTTTACAGCGGCTCTGATTGATCGAGGTGGGGTGACGTAATAGAGAGCGCGACCAATCATAGAGCACCACCACAGTATGCGCGTATGCATGCTTCCTATGGCCATAGGTCAATCAACCATCGATTACTAATTAAGAACTAATTAAATAATTGTTTATTTACTAATTGATGCCTAATTAAATAACTTAGCAATTGACTAATAATTGATTAATTAGTGCCAGTTGCGTAGCATAGTGCAGCACTCAAGCTTTCGCCTTTCACTACTTAGTCGCTAAAGTCCCTCGTAATGTTTCCTTTAATGCTGTACCTTAACGACCCGTGTCTCAAAATGGCCGGTTTGGGCGTTGTTACAAAGTAGTGTTCCTGTATATGCTCCCGCACGGAGCATATACACAAAGCGAAAATCAGCGCCAGCATGCGGCGCCCACAGGAAAACCCGCGATTGTATTGCGCTGCCGTTGTACAGATGATGCGCAACAGGTGTGTAAAAGGTGTATCTAGCGCATTCTTTGACATACGACTGTGTGCTAACGAACAGCTGTGTGATTAGAAAAGAAGTTCGCGGAATAAATAGGAGGTGTTAAAGACGCTATGGCGTCTACTATTGGGGCGAAGCTTGAGCGTTTCCATAATATTTTGTTTTCCTCTTCAATCATTGGCCAGCCCAGGAAAGCGCGAAATGTCCCATTTTCCCTTTTATATATTCACGCCAGAAGCCATCTCGAAACTTACCTTTGGCTACATTCAGCACAGGAGCCGGGGTGAGGTCAGACGCTCCAGCGATGTAATCCGCTGGGAATAGTCTAGCACAGTTTCACTGCAGAGCAGCGTCGCGCTGACTGATTCTCCCGCCAAAAGAGGGCAGGCAGCAGGACACCATCCGGGCAGCACTGGGTAGAAACGAAAGGGAAGAAAGAAGAGAGCACAGCGTGAGAACAGCGCGTGTGAAAGACGACGCAGACTTTGCTCTTACTTTTAAACCAGGAAGACACACGTGGCATATGGCGCACAGGGGACACCACATTTTGTTACAGCATAGCCAGGTATTTCTAGCAAGCCAGTCAGTATAATTTAAAAACAGCTCTTTATATATATATATATATATATATATATATATATATATATATATATATATATATGAAGATTGCTTTTGCTGCTCAATTACGTCCGTACTGGCATACATAGAAAAGCCTGAGAATGATGCTAACTAATACCTTTTCATAATTGCCTTTTAACAGTTGCAGCTAGGCGTTAAATGCAAAGTGAGCCAACCGCTACTAACACAAATTAAAACATAAGCGATTTTTTTAAATTGATCAGGGTAACGTAGTAATGTAATCAAGGACATAATCGATCGGAAGGTAGAAAACAAAAACTATATGCCGTCAGTGGGATCCGAGCCCCCAACCTCCAAACTTCCGATTTTCTCGAAGCTCTGAACGAAGCAGCTCCAAAACAAGAGAAGCAAAAACATCAGCACTGATTCGTTTCCTGCCCACTGGATGTGGAAATAAGCTACCGTTCTGACCACATCACTGAGGTCCGCTAGGGATACCGTACGAGGAAATGGCACGCTGCAGGTGAGGGAGTGCGTATGTGTCTAGGAGGTTATAAAAGAATTGCAGTTTTGTAACCTCCTTGGTTGAAAAGAGGAACAGCGCAAAAACGGAACGAAGAGAGGAACGAACAACACAGGCGCTGACTTACAACTGAAGTTTTATTCGAGTTGTTCCCACACATTAAACAGTCTCGAGGCAAGAGCTGAGCAAACGTCAGGGACGGTGTAAAGGGCCAGATTAGCAATGTTAAACCAACTAGCCCACAACAACACCCTCGTTACCTCCTTGGTTTGTATAAGGGAGGGGGAGGGGGGGGGGGGGGGGGGCTTTTGTGCTGGAGATTTTTTGCCACAGGGTTATCAGCTGTCACGGCACCTTGATTACTGTTATTTGAACATATTTATCCTATATATTCGCGCTAACTATCCACAACGTGCAGCATTTCCTAGTCAAACTTCAAACAGGAGAAGAGAAAGATCCGCACTAGGGAAACACCAGCGCAAAGTTCAAACTTGGTGCTGGTGTTTCCTGTACTCTTACGTGTTGTTTTCAGCCGGAGCAACTTTTTGCCACACATTCAGAATAGAGTAGCGTTATTCTGAATGGTTTCAGCCAAAGGGGGAAGTGCTTTGTCCGTATTAGCACCTGCTATTAAAGTACTCAAATGACCTTTCCAGCTGCACCTCACCCACGCTGGCGCTGCGCTTGTGCTTCGGGAACATTCACAGCACGATCTTAGGAGTGCCGGTGGTGCTCTTTTTGCGAGGGTAGAGAATTTTTTATTAAAATTATCTTGTTATATAATTGCGTAACAGCAAAAACAATCTCTTAATTTCTTCCTGCATTGCTCTCTGTACGTGTCTGCATACTGTATTGCTGCTGCTACGTCATTCATTAAACTAACCATTACTCCCACACAGGTGCGTACAGACTCACCGCCGATATTTGAAGCGGTTGACGAAGTCTAGGACCGCGCGCCGTACCCGATAAAAACGAAGGTCCCCGATTCACGAGGTATTCATGACGTACCGCTCAACTCGTGTTAACAATTCGCCCCACGCGAAGATGACAAAGATTGTGTTAGATGGTCGCTACCCCACTACCGGCACCGACGCCCAATCAGAAAAAGAGTATACGTTATAAAACGTACCTTTTCGTAGAAGAAGACTGTGGATAAGGCGACCTAGTATAATCAAGAATCGAAGATTCGCGCAGGCGATTACAGTATATAGCTGTCTTTTTTCTTAACGATAGAAACTTCTTTGTTAGGTTTGCTCTTTTCTATCGCTCACCTTTGGCGCTGCGATCCCAACCAGCAAAATATTTTACTCTGTCAGATATCGATGCGCGTGCCTTTCGGCAAAGATCCAGTGCACCAGGACCCACGTGCTTCCAATGTTTCTGCGTCCTCCGCTATAATGGTGTGTTGCTAACACAGCCATTAATTATGGCGGTGTCCTGCAGCTTGCTGGAGCGCGGATCGGTTCACTACGCTAGTGGCCCGGGGTGTGCTTCAAACACCGCCGGTCTCGCTCTTTTTGTTGCTTAAGCGTCGAGATCTGGACACCACTTTCATCTCGCAGGATGGATGGCAATAGTGGAGCGCTTTTCGCCTACAACCAGCTCCGCTTTATGAGAAAAAAAGCGAGGAATCATTGTTGCATTTGTTGTGGTTGCCATCGCGAGCGCCGTTGCTTAGTGCCCTTAGGCGTAGGTGATACATTATGCCACAAGAGGGCCTCTGAATCATTTTCGCTCGGCCGAACGGGCAAGCTTCTGGTTGCTGGCTAAGCGAAGACAAGGTTCCGTGGTAACGCGACAACTAGGCATCACACCATGAGTGAGACGCCCGGAGGGCCATACTTTCAGTTTATATTTATAGGCTATAAGGAAAACAAAGTCGCAGAAAGTGTTTAAGTCTCGGTGGAGACAAAAAGTGTGATGAGAGAGTGGACGTAGGAGGGAGCACGGCAATTGCGTATCGATGAAGGCGAATTCTTCACTTTCGCCTTCATCGGCCCTCGTGTACTGTATCTTAAATAACAGAACACACCAATTAGCATACATTGTTCTTCTCCGGGTATTTGGTCACGAGTTCCTCCGCGGAGCTAGCACATAAAAATACAGCGTTCGCAAACAAAACCTCGTCTTGTATAACCTTGTTGTCCCTCCAGCAGCACCGGTTAAACCATCCTATCTAACTATACTGTCATACGGGCATGCGTATAAACGGCTGAAAGCAAAAAAAAAAAAAAAAAGAAAACACTGGGAACTTAAACACACGTGAAAATAACCGAGTTTCCATAATGATGAGTATAGGCTCAAAAATACCAGCTGTGAATATGTGACTGTTGAAAGAATCATTTCGTTAATCTTATCGAAGTTCTTCTCGTGAGAAAATTATACGATTTGTTACGTATGATCTTGTCGCTTATAACTGCGCTAACACGAGAAGAAGAGAAGACACAGAGTCGTGTCCCCTCCCTCCTTCGTCTCATGTTAGCGCTGTTTTTTGCCACAAGATCATGCACCAACTAGCTCAACATTCCACCCTGTTATCGTTAAGTATGTTTGTCCAAAGCGCGCTTCACAGGGACCTGGTTTTCCATTCCCGATGTTAAACATACCAGAAAAATGATAACGGCATGAAGCTGACTCTATGCTCATGGTGTTCGTATCCTTCATCGAATTCAAGCTATCATGAGCAAAAGAAAAAAAAAGATTTGTCCTCAAACTATCGTAAATATACTTTCACAGGCATGCAATTATCTGAGTTTTGGGCAAACTTAACCAAAACGACGATCCGAAGAACTCTTCCTCGCTTGGGATATTGAGTAAAGCGGATAATTGGGTTATTAGGTTTGCCATCGATTACGCAGCAGCCCACCGGGAAAACACACAGAAAGGAAGGCTTGTTCCTTCTACCTGTCCCTGTGTTTTCCTGGTGCGCTCCTTCATAATCATTGTGTTTATTGCTAGGAAAAGTAGGAGGTGGATCTTACAAAGTAGTCGCCTGGTCGCCTCAGATTAACTGACAATCTTTAGACAGGAAACCCGCAACGCCGAAAAATTCCACAAGCGTCCGCAAGATTGACAAACACAGACTAGAGGTTCATTAAAAGCTATTTTGTCTCTATGCATCGGCGGTGTCAAACAGTGATCACGTACTCGGGTTGAGTGCCTAGGTTATTGTGTGCTAGGTTATTGTGTTAGGTTGTTTTCGATATCGGTGGGGCATTTTGTAACAGGAAAGCATGTTTGCGCCGATAACTTCACAGAATAAGGCAGACAGTGGTTGAATCATAAATTTACTATGAAAACAGATTAGGGACTAATACGGGCATAAATATTGGTTGCTATTGTCTAAACACCTTGATATTGTTTTCCTTCGACATCCTAACTGAGACTCAAGGTGCGTTGAACGAGAGGAAAATTCGAGCAAGTGAAATACCGCATCTTTTTAGTTCAGTACTGTATTTCCTTGCAATATGTGCTAACAAAAAAGTTTTCTGCAGAAAGAGCCTGCAAAAAACGGTTATCCTGTAATATAACCATTTTTTGCTAGGCCTCTTCTGCAAGAGCTTGCCGTTTCTTTTTTTCATTCTTCTGGGTGTACCAAACATAGAATCGATTGGTCTTGTTTTCTTATCTTTACTAATCAATGCGGTTGTTAAGGACCGCAAACTATTATTGTTTTTTTCTTCTTTTGTATGTGCATTAGCCAGTCCAAGCCACGTTTCCAGCAGCAGAAAATGCGCTGAATTTCCTATGAGAAGAGCGCCTTCTAAATCTGTTACAGAAATAGCATAAAAACCCACCTGTAAATTAATAAGGCATTCTTTTGACATTTTCCATCACACTTTACTATTTGTGCAGGCTAAATATGCTGCATACGAGTTAGTGTCGAGCACCTTAAACTCAGTAAACGAACGTTAGAGAGGAAGGACACTACATGGGCCTACCAGGAGTTATCAGGAGCCCCCATTTTTTCCTTCTAAATCTGCGCATACTTCCTCCTCAACAGCCCAAAAGGATTAATTTTTCTTTACTGTCACCACAGCCTTATTGGATATTAACTATGCATTGTGATATATATTATTAGAAAAGGATTTTTGATTCCCACTAAGCATTGCTGAAGGCGGCTCTCCCGCCTACGCTAGACAAAAATTTTTAGATTATATTTAAAAAAAAAGCTCATTACTTTTATGCAGCATTAGGTTTTATATTCGTGTGGAATGAGCAGAGTGCCTTGTAAATTTGTACATAAATCGCTATTTTCACTCGGCTTGCCAGTCTTTGTGAAGTTGATTGCATTAAAAAGAAAACCTGTTCTGAATCACTTAAAAAAAAGTTCCCAATCTCGTAATCTCAGGAGTTATTTTGGCCTGAAACAAATAGCCCGAATTACAAAAAATACTTCCGGTATAAAAACCAAAACGCAAGAATATTTGTGACATCTGCATATAAATGCAAAATTCGCTAAGTCTGCAAAACGTCTGTGCACTTGGTTTGGCAGCTTTTCTAGAGATTTGTCTCTTCTGAGCTCATTCCTCATGCAGATTAGCGTCGGTGATGTCTCCAGTGCACTTGTCTCGCTTGGAAGAGGCAAAAATGAGAGCGAGAAATCTGTCTCCTCTATGTAAGAGAAGTTCCTCAAAAGGGGAAAAAGTTGGCCAGTGGCCAGAGGCACATCGCGGCCTCTGACACATGGTAGAAAGGTGGGGAGAGGTTGTACAGCGTATCACATTCCGATTGGTGGATTGGATAAGAAATATTTCGTCGTCTATCATGCAGCTGATGTCTTTAAAACACTACTCACTGGCGCACCGCAGCTGACTCCAAATGCTCGTCTTACCTCTCATAATCATCTTGTGTTTTTTTTTATTCCTCAAAATTAACCGCAACTAAATTACATAACTTCCTTCAAGAAGAGATGCCGGGAATTTTACTGCCCCGTGCTGTAGTATAGTTATATAGGAGTTATATTTGTCTACAGCACTGTAAGATAAGGACGCACCCAGGAGAGCCAGCGTGAAAATTTCTCAAGTTAGCGCTACAGTGCCAGCAGCATGCAACGAGACAAATCGAACGGCTTCTATAATATTGCCGCAGCAATCTTCACAAAATATTTTAATATCCGCCTATCGAAAAGAGAAATACATCTGTGTGTTCAAAATGCCAGCCCAGCTCTTTAAATATGTCAACACAATCATGAAGCTCTTCCTTTTTATCAGCATAAATGTGTTAAGGACAGAATACACACACTACTTAAAGTGTTTCTGGGATCATGCGGCAACCAACTAGCGCCTTTGTTCAACATAGTACAATAAAGGCCCAGTGCGGATAACAAGGATTTACTACTATTACTCAGCTTTCTGCGTCCAGCATGAAAGAGGGACGATGCGCCTGGATGTCGTCTTGCCTCGGCTAATGAGTGAAGAACGTGACGTCCCGTAGCTTTCCGTGTACTCGAGAACCAGCCTATTTAAGCTATGTATCTGTAAGTGTGATGTGATCATAGAGACTAACTTTTACGATGGCTTTGTATAGCTAATTGAAATCGACCTATGCGTCCAACAGTTGCGCGTGTTGGTCGGCGGATAACGCCTTCAAGGTCTTTAAAGCTTCCTTTGCTTCTTCCCCTCTCTTTTGTCTTCACTGGCTTAAAGGCGCCGGCTTAAAGTGCCTTCATTATACTCGAGCAAGCTCTTTTTGCGCGGTGTGAATGCGAATCCCTCGCGAATGAAGATTTCAGGGGATTAGAGGAAGAAAAAGGTTAGAAGAGTACTTAAGAAAAATAATGAGCGCGACTTGATATCCGAGACTGCTTAACTGTGCGACGGAGAGCGGTGGTATTAAGAGATCGGAAGAACAGAGCTGGCGGCCTCGACAAAACTTAATCATCTCCGCCCCTGCGAAATGCTTCCATGAGCTCAGGAGTCTTAATGAGGCCTCGAAGAGCATCATAATGGAGTTCGTACTCCCTCGTTGCTAACAAGGTTCTTCATACAAGCCTACAAATTGTAGCACCGTATTTGGCCGGCGAACTATGACATCATGGAGCATTCCAGCGTCAGCCCTGATCTATACTGAAGCTTCTTGTATAAAATCGCTTGCAATTAATTGTCATCGCTGAACACTGGCAATTTAACATCGTTCTTCAGGGCACTAGGCCTGTAAAACTCTTTCAAAGCTAGATACAAACGCTCATGAACACCATGTCTCTACCACTGCGTCTTTGTTAGCGTATTGATAGAGATGACTGAATGGAAGTGGACTGAGAGAGAGAGAGCAGAATTAGCGGGTCGGGCTTGCTTATCAGAATACAGTGACGTCAAGCACAACGTCAATATTATACATCAGGCTGAGTGGTCGAAGCGCAATCACGACACAGGTGGTGACACAAGTGTAGCGACATCCACGTGGCCCGAATTAGTTGACAGAGATGCTGAGCATCCTAAATGGCATCCTTATTGTGCATTGAAGTTGCCACTAAAATTCGCATTACCGTAAGAGCGAACCTCCGGAAAACTTTTTAAAACACAACATATGCTTGGTATCAAACCTGGTCTGCATCACAGAGGCCGCTTCTGTCGACAATCAACGCGTCGTTCCAAGACAAAAAAAATCGAGAGCCGGTAAGTCCCCGACCTAGATATTGATGTATAGGCCTTTCCGGCCATGACGTGGGCAGTTTCCGACTGCTTCCGACCTCCGGCCCGTCGAACGGTGCGCAGAAAGGCGAGTGATCGATCTCAAGAAAAAGAGGATCACCAAAAACGCAATCGATCACTGCCTCCGACGCAACCGGCTCAGCATCCAGAAACGGAGAGGCCCATCCCGCTCTCCCGCTTTCAAGTTTCGGTGCCTTCTTGTCTGTCGGTGGCCCACGAAATGCTCAGCATACACGATGTGTGTATACAACGGCGGCAATCGGAAGGTCGAATCCCGAATTCTCTTTTTCTAACACTGTCAAAGTCACTTTGCTGTTGTCCATAGTGATTTAATCTAAACATTTCGTATAAAGTAGTTGTAAGAGAGGAGGTAGAGAAACGAGCAACCTTTCACTTCCTGTTTACTTGAACTTGCAATCAAAAGAAACGTACGAGCTGCTTTGAAAGTTGTCAGGCCATTGCAATTAGAGTAGAGGAGGCGTAACATGGTATTACTTTTTGCCCACATTGTTATTAGAGGCACGGTGGCTGGCTCTTCCCATCAACAAAGAGGGCGTGAAGGGGCACTAGGTAAACCCATAGAGCGAGAAATAAAAGCTTTGAAATGCAATCACTGTATTATTTCAATCGAAGGTTCGTGGCAACGAAAGGTTCCGTTCGCGAATCAAAAGTATGGCTGTTTAAGCCATTTTTCTTTTTGCCTACATTTAATCTCGCTGGCTATTGTAATCGGCCTCCAGCACACTTCAAGACGACCCCACTATAGCTAAACTGTCCTTGCCTGTTCTGACTGGCTAGGTAATGAGTGAACAGCCATATAAAAATCGATCTTACGGACAAAAACGTGTGACTTGGTAAATTTGCCGTACAGTCCCACACAAGCCGGGAGAGCTGCCACAGGAGAATGACGCTTACTGGAGTACGGTAGTCACCCTTGAAAACCTCTTTTTGGTCCACAGATTTTAGAGCTATAGATTTCAAAACCACGAATGACACATTCACGGAAATGCCGTCTTGTTATTCATCGGACTGTAACCGCGTTATAGTGATGTGGGGACGTCAGTGAGCTGTAAATCACGCTTTCCATCGAAAACAACCAACCAACAAAACTTCTCTTTTCATTTGAAAATGGGGCACGCGGAAAGGTAGAACTCGGAAAATATGCGTAAGTGAAAGCCCTCCCCTCTTAGTGCGAAAGTCGAAAGAAAATTGTGCGGCCTTCGAAAGCCCCTCTTGAGATGCAACCACGCGAGGGTTACGACGTTTATACCGTGTTCGGGCTGCGCAGGCGCCGTGAGAGCGGTCAATGTACCGAGTGATTGCGCCTCTCCGGCTGCGCATGCCCAGGAGGCATCTTAATTATGAACGGGTATTTGTCAACGTTGGCGCGCTTCGGCCAGGCTACAAGCCTCTATTGATCTTCACCGTGCTGCCCTTTCATCTTCTTTATAGCGTCATTGCGAGTTTTGTGCATATTATTGTGAACTTGCATGCGTCAGAGCATAGCCATGGTGAGAGTCACAATTCCATTATTGCTGCACGAATGGATGTACTCATTTGCCTCAGGACTAAAAAGATTCAGGGGGGCACTTTGCCTCACTAAAGTGCTTCAAGGCCGAAGCCGTAATTAGAAACAGGTGCCGTTCAACAGTAAGACGTAATTACCGCAACTCAAAGTCCTAATTATGTAAGCGTAAACTTTCACTTATTGCCTACAACCAATTGCCTAATTAGCACAAGCACACTAATTAGCTAATTAGTGTATTGTACTTCAGTCAATTACCAGTACAAGGAATACTTATCAGTAAACCTTAGTTCCTGTTCAGCAAGCGCAAACTTGAGCTAATTGAATAATTAGCACTACTATGCTAATTAGCGAAATAGTGCAATTGACTATCACTTCGATCAATTGTAAGTACACCCTTGCTTGACTAAATGCACATTTAGGAAAATATTAGTTGAATAATTAAGCTAGTATAGTTAATTATGCTATCTTTTAAAAAAAATTACTAATTAACTTGACTCAGTCCCACTTACTTGGAGCCTCACTATACCATCACTTTAAATATCTGCATGGTTACTAGCCGAAGCACAATTGTCCCGTTGGAAATTCACGCTCTGACGTCATGACCATTTCGACCAATTGAAAAGCGTGACATTTGTGTCGACAATTCCTACCTACAACGATGAGGCATTAAAAGCTTCCACCTTAAAATTAAAATGTGCGCGCATGGTTTCCATATGCTTGCATGCGCATATTTGCAGCCTTGTAAGCGTACTTATTCCAGTGTTATTTTATCTACTACAGACTCGAGATATGTGCAACATGCTAATTTCATCCTAGCGCACCGTATGAGTAATTAAAGCATCCTCTTCACGGCATGGCAATACCTGCATTGCCAAAACCCAGACTAAGCTCAAATTAAACCTTCGAGCAGCTCCAGTATTACACTCGGTACTTTACATATACGAACAGGACTGCGGTTGGATCGGCCGCCATGCGTCTTTTTCGTTAAGGAAAAACATGGACTCCGACCAGCTGAGTTAAAATGATACCATTCCGGAATTTATCAAGGGAGGCGTGTGGTGGGGGGAGGGAGGTCTTGTTTATTATTTTTTTTTAACATAAGTTGTTCTAGAAGTTCCAAGTATACGACGGCAAAAGCGACCACGAAAACGAGGAAAAACAAAATTTGTTCAAGGAAAACTGCAAAAAGCGCTCTGTTTATTCAGGACATTTGCATCGCAGTGCATTGTCAAGAACACGAAACACTTTGACAAAGGAGACTTTGAAATTTCTAAACTTTCTTTCAGAAGAATGGGTAAATGCTTTAAAGGATAAGTGCCGACCAAAAATGTGGCTTCTAGAAATGACTCGAAATTTGCCTCGCAGTTTTTGTATGTGATCGGCAGCCTCAAGCGCGAGAGTATGGATCTTACACCATGGTATGGATGATAACAACAAACAATAAATCTAGCTACGCTGTCAAGCTACGCCTGAAACCGTTTATCAAACAATATTACCGCGCATTCTCTATTCCTTTGAGTTTGTAATACATCATATGCGGAAGCAATATCACAATATTTATGCTACTGAGATATTCTTTTCAGCACGGAAAACACCAAGCAATATCACAATATTTATGCTACTGAGATATTCTTTTCAGCGCGGAAAACACTACGGCGTCTCTCATAGCCTGAGTTGCTTTGGGACGTAAAACCCCACAAACCAACCAACCAACCAAAACACCGCGTGCTGCGTTCGACGGCCAAAATCGTACGTATACGCGTCTGTACTGAAACGAAATTTTTTATTCCCCGTCATCGTTGTTTGCTTTCGGCGTTGAATGTGTCTGCCCCATGGTTTATTTTGGTTCAAGAATGAGGCGCTCTAACATTGTGGCAGCCATCTTTCAGCCAGAAGTCGATCAGTAGCAGTGTCACTGGCTGCCAGCCTGAACCGCCGCTGTCTGAACTTTGCGGCTCTCTGTAAAGTTTCGACAAACCTTCTTCTCCCACCCCCTTATTTCCGGTACTTTCTGAAGGCTCTGCAGCTCACTCTCCGGTTTGTTCGAATTCATGGCAGGTACAGGACAGATTATATGCGCATATACATTATGCATGCATAATGCATTCATTCATATACATTATACATGCACATATTCTACACAACTTTAAGGCTGTCATTATTTACCAGTATTTCCTGACCACTATCCCCACCTCCGGAGCGGTGGTGGTGGAGCTGGTTTGGAGCTCGGTTTCATTCGAACTCGGCGTATCAAGAACGGGCACAACCTACGTAACCGCTCCTTTTCACATGACCCGATAGTAGCGGCCTTTAGTAGACATTTCCGCCTCAACTGTCACCATAACTGTCGCCATTAATAATTAAGACTAACGTTACCTCGCAAGGGGCAAACTGCAGGTGCGCGTAGTACACGTCTACAGCCAGAACGCCTACACTTGACCCAAAGCAAACGCACAGTTGGCGACAAACGGTAACTCAACTTGTCGAATAGCATGAAGGCGTTGCATCTTTTGCTGGGACGGAATCCGAACAGCCCAGTACTTTTTTGTTGTTGTTTTATTTTTCAGAGGAAAAAAAAATACGTGCGACATTATTTGCGACACCATTCGTTCATTAAAAAATGGCAGCGCCACAATTCCTATGAAGTGTAGCTATGCTGCCAGTGCACTCCTCAAACCTCTGAAAGACAAACACGTGTGTTTAGAACGACGCCCATTCGAGATATTTACTACGAATGTATTCTTCCAAAAAGATTCAGGGCGAGCTGCCGTAGGCCGCCATGGCCTACGACGCCGTGTAGGCTATATTCGGCGTTAAGCCATGTTTTTAGCAGCCCCATCATAAGCTAGGATGATCTGCTGCTGCCTTATAATGCACGGCGCACAACAAATCCTAGGGATTTATAGAACTCGAAGAAAAGCAACAGTCCCGGTAATCTATACCATACACGTTTTGTGTGTATGCAACCTTGGGCGAATGTTAATTGCGCTCAGGCTCTGTTACTTTATCCACGTCTACACTTGTCCCTTCTCACGATTGCAGACGCTGGCACTCACTACGAGCCGCACCCGCGCTTGTCTAGCTTCCTGAGCGTACGCTACACTTGCGCACGCTGCGCTCAAGCCATAGCTTGTACACTGCTGACCGCAAACAAGATTACACCCTGGCTCATTTCGGCGCGGCCGGCGCGTTCTCATTACCCTGTCACGTCGTGTGACATCGAAGAGAGGTGGCCGACAGCGACGCATGTGCCGCCTTTTGTAGCCGCTGCATACTAGCCGGTTGCCTCGGTTACGAATTTGTTGATACAAGCCACGTCAGAATATCTTGATTGCGCTTCGACGCTCTATAGTGATTGCGACACTGTATAGTCGTGCAGTTAAAGGCCAGGGCCTCATTCGGACGAACGATAGAAGAGATGGTGTCATGAGGGCGCAGCGTAGTATGTACAGGTCGGTTAACAACGACTCGACAAACTCATCCATCACGACAAACACGAGTGAGCAGCTCTGACGTTCGCTAAATGGCGTGATGTGGTCTCCGAGACTACGAGCATTACTCAAGAGCTCTTGCTCAAACATTCCTTCCGTTTGTGCCTTCTTTCCTTTTTCGCTGAGTCTTCCCGGGCTTTTTTCTAAATTTTAGGCTTTCGTACAACTCCTCAAAAAAGGCCCACGGAAAGTCCTTCGATGGGTCTTTTTTAATATTGCACGGGGCGACTCAGTTAAAAGAACTTTTTCATATAATTTTCTCCCTGGCTGATGAATGGAAAAAAATGTGCGCGGTTGCAGAATCAAGGGTGTTGTGATTTTCGCTGATTATTGTTTACTTGTTTCGAGTGGATAAACAATTTCTGGCTAACATGGCAAGTCTGCGTTAGTCATCTACCCATGCAAGCTGCAGAGTGGCGAAATAAAAAAAACATATTATTGAGCAATGTGAATAAGCAGCATGCGATAGTTTCGATAGTATATTGCAGAAAAATGCGACCATACAACATTTGGGGAGCTATACCAAATATTTACAGACACCGGCACTGAAACACACCAAGCTTCGTTTGCTCATTGCGTCAATCTTCCCCTTTTTTATTTTTTTTTTATTTTTTTCGGTCTGGGCCCTGCGGAGACGACTAAACCGGTGCGTATGCAGAGCTGCCTTCTTCTGCACGTCCAAGACGACCTGCTCGTTTAATGAGCGGCACAGGAAGCCTCGCGATGAGTTTATGCTCCGAGAACAGGATTGTCGATCGGCTGGCTTAACGTGCATGCCGTTCGTTCCTTGGCACCAATATTTCTCTCGATTCCAGCGCGCCGCGGCTTGCCAGTAACAGCGACTAAACCGATCAAGCAGCTCAATGCCAACCGCACCTTGACAGCAGTATCCTGCATTTCCCACTTTTGCTTCTCGTCACCTTGAGTATCCGGTTTTCTTGCAACACCGCCGTAATTAGCCAGCACACTGGCCATCAGCCCGGCACGCTCTGCAACTTTCAGGCAGCTTGCAATACTAGTCTGCGCAGCTGTAAGTTCCTACTGACCTTACAGCCAGCAGTGTCCTCAAGCGGATTAGACGAGAGAGTAAGCCGGTGAGAAAAAAGAGGAAAGTTCGCAGACGCAGTGCGACCATGTGAACTTGGGCAGAAGGAACTGCTTGCGAAAGCTTTTTTTAATCGACCCTCCTGGCCAAGAACGAGAGACCCCGCTTGTGCGCCTCGTTTTCCTCAATGTTGCTCGGAGTTGTAGCATTTATCTGTTACATTACTACTCGCTATTGGGCTCTTTTTCTTGCGTCCTTAGTACACTTGGTCAGCATTTTGCGATTTACATTCTTTACTTTTGTGATGGTCTTGTTGTATCTGAAGAGCTTCGCTTCTATTGTTGCTTTGTGTCTTGTTAGCTTGTATTATTTTCTTATAAGATAGTAATTACTCATTGACATCCGCTGAAGCGCAGCCGTACGGCAAGAAAGGAAATCTATACAGCTTTCTCAGGAGCCTCGTAGTTAAAAAATTTGCCCTGGTCGGGGGATCGAACCAGGGACCACCGCCTTTCCGGGGCAGTCGCTCTACCAACTGAGCTAACCAGGATGGTGTCGGTCAAATACTTCGGGGAATTTCTTCTAATTTGAGATGTCATCCTTACGAATCTTCATTATTATACGTGGTACTGTACCTTCTTTAGACAATTTTCGATAAGACTCTTGCAGCGAGAAGCAAGAAGCAGCTTGCGATATCGATTCTGTTCAGTACTGTGTTCTGATATTGGCTCATGCCTCTCATGCACAAAAGTTGATAGTGACACATTTTTGTATTATTGGCGCTACGGAGTGCAGGTGTGTAGACGCAGTTATAATCAGCCGTCCGGACAGAACCAGCGTGATGTTTTCGTATTACCATTTAACATAGAGACAGCAGGCGTGTGCATCCTGTCTCGCAATTCACACGAGTTTATCTCCTTTCGTCTTCATGACCGGGCAAGAGCAGACTAGTGGGGAGGCGTGCCGTTGTTACAGTGTGTTTACGATTTTATAGCTTTGAACCTATTCTCAGTCTTTACAGGCCACGTTCACAACCCAAACTTTGTAACTATGTCCATATTTACGCATCCAGTCGCACTTTAAGCAAATGGACTTCATGTTCACATTTTATCTTCTTGCGACAAATGCGGTCAGCCTAACGACATGCAATCTAATCATGTCTAAGATATTGGTTGCCTGTCTCGCAGCCGTATGCGCATTAGCAGGCCAGCGGCATTCAAACAGAGCCCATCTACCAGAAGATTTAGTAAAATACAGAAGATCAAAATACCTTATTGAAGTTATAATCTTTCATTTCAGCAAACCCTAGCGCTGAAATGGAAAGGTTAACTTTCGAAACATCACAAAATTTGCGTAACAAGTTCATAAGGTGTCGCAGGTTTAAAGCAAGAAACAAAAATTAAGCGATGACGGCTAGGCTCAGCATTAACGTTCGGTATACCTACGAAGTATCGCTTAAGACACAGTAGCTTCCTAAAGGGCACGATCAGGAAGCTCCACTCCAGAAGAATGTATCTCATAGGCAGGATTACGGTGCACGGTTGAAAATATTTCGGCGTTCGCAAGAAACTGACAACGACGATGAAGAAGTTTCCTTAAAGTTAAAAAACCGCAGCGTGTAAGAGTAAAAATGTCTTCTATAAGAGGACCATTTGCTGAAAAGGAGAAGCCGTAAACTAGAGAACTCAAGCGGGTCAACTAGAGTACACTTCACCAAACCGTCCACAGCTCTATACAGCCCCCCTGACCCCAATTATGTCCCTTCGAAATAAGCTCTTTTTAAAGCCGCAATTTCATGCGTCCACCTGCAGCCGCCTTTGATAGCTTTGTTTGCGTCTATGTGCGTGATTTATAGTTTTTATTCATCGCACAGTGGCCGAATACAACTGCAACTGCAGGGATTCGCCAAAGAATTTTACACATAGGGCAACTGAAATAAAAGGACAAATGATAGCTTGTACTAATTCTACCAAAAAAACTCCAAGAATATAACAGAGATCTTACAAGCATGTGCGATAGTTGGATCATATAGGTATACATTTGCGGTTGTCCGCGGATCTTTTAACCACTTTCTACAAATTGCTGTGCGAGCACTCCAACGAAACTTCCACGGTTGAATGGGCGTCGCCGTCAGTGGCCACCGTTCTTTAGAGGCGGCATTGTTGGGGCGTAGTTGACTGCCATTTTTTGCGAGCGCGAAACTTCACGTGACTTCAAATGGTAAGCTGTAAAATGCGAGCCATTCATTTTTGCGTATTGCTGACCGGATCCTCAGCGACTACATTCCCGCTGACGGTGCTACGCTCGCGACGGCTGAAGTGCCTAGATTCTGGTTACGCACCAAAACTCCTTCCCCGAAACTCTGCAAATGTGAGGGGATTGAGTGCGGCGGCGGCGGCAACGGGCTGTGTTTTTTTAGTATTTTTACGAAACAAGAGCCGGCGCTCAGCAGCATGGAAGCAACGGCGATCAACGCGAAAGTATCTCGCAGTCCATGGGTTTAAAAGCACCCTCTAATTTTGCGAACTCCCTCTCTGCCCCGCCTCAAGCCGCAGACTCTCGCTGCGCATCGCAATCTGATTCCAATGAAACTCGTACCTTTCCAACTCTCTGCGTCTCGCGCACTTTGCGGAGATCGATACCTGGACGTGAGCGGAAGCGAATTTGCCCGTTGCAAACAAAGCGCTGAACCTGACTGGGTCGGTTTTTAGTTGTTTCTTTCCCAGACAAAATTCCAAGGACGTGGCTGAGAATTCCAGATTGCGAGTGTTTTTTGTCTCTGCTTTTCTTTCCAGCTGCATATTTGCTCAGGACCGATTAAAAGTGAAAAAGTAAGAGCTGTTGTGATCCACTGCGACGACAGGACTCAGATGGGGAAGCGTTGTTCTGTGTAGTTTTTTTTTTTTTTTTTTTCAATGGCTTAGGACCATGCATCTTGGGTTCTTTTACTTATTTGATCTTGCTTGCATGGGGAGCATTTTCTTCAGCCGCATCATTTATTTTTTTTTTTTTTGCACAAAAAGTTGTGTAACGCTAGCTTGTTATCTGAATAATAAAGTTAGTGTATAGTGGATGTCAGAAATAAGTTGTTTCGCGTAAATTGAGATATAGATTTGTAGAAGTGGTGCTCCATAGCTGAATGCAAACAAGGACATAGCGTTTGCTTCAATGCAGCGTTTCTATTATGCTTTTGTTGCTACTTTAATTGCATAATCAGCAAGGAATAATTATGCATTTTTATTATTCTCATTAGGTCAAGTGGGTTTTAGCCAAATGAGTAAGAAACAACGGATACTATCTTTTGTACCGACCTATCTAATACATGGCCGTTCTTTTTTTTTTTTTTTTTCGGCATTTTAAGAAGGTTGCGAAATATGAAAACGCCACACAGTTGCACCCTTACGCTACCGTACTGCAGCTGTGACAAGCGCATTTTGAAAGAAGTGTGCACCCTCAGGGTCTCAAAGTGAGCGGCCGACGCAGCTGTCGCATCCTTTGAACATCCGTCAGCGCATTTTGTCGGAACGTCTTAACCACGCGCCGTGATTTAGGATCGAAAAATATGGCCAGTTCAGGCGGAGCTTCTATTGAACCATCACACTGAAGTCGCTTAGGTTTAGAAAGCCTCCATTGGTGCAGATCACGGTGAATGGGCACCGGATCATTTTCGAGATCACGCTATCTCTTTCCGATGTGTACAGATTCCTCTTATACCGAAGAGAGTGGGTCCATATTTGGGTCCATATTTGATGATCACTTAATAATAATTAGTCATGCGCGCAATTTTTCTGCTTTCTGACTAGCTTTCGTTTTGCTTACGATTCGCAAGAGTGATTTGCAGCCTAAGTGGGAAGCTAAGGACAATATTTCTCTGTTTTGCAAACTGGTTGTTCCTTCACTTAATGGAAAGACCTGTACACTACGACAAAGACCTACCTACAAAGCATTTTTTGTGACCACCAGGTGAAGGATGGGGCATAGGGTTTTGAATGGCATTTTATTGCTTCGACAACCCCACCGGAAGTCTCTCACATCGTTGTTGAAGGTGACCGTGATTCTTCGGATACTATTGACGGAAGTATATTTGTTTACTTATTCTACTAATATTCCCTTTGTTTAGTTATCCTACAACAGACCTAAATGCATGCTTCGTCCTTATTTTCCAGTTGTTCATCATAGACCTCGGCCGACTGGTTGCCGGTAAATGCACATTGAAAAGCTAATCTCATCTTTTCTTCCCCTTAAGAGAACCGCTCCGTGGTGCTGGAACGCGCCACTTCAAGCAACATAAGAAAAACATCTTTCCATTGTGTTGCTGCTCCTTCGGCAATTTACGTTTTTATTTTGGTGTATCTTACTTGCTGAGATAAATCCCTGACGTTTCTCATCGTCGAAAAAACAACCCCTAAACAAGGCTGGGTCATTTTATCCGTAACAAGCATCCAGAGATAGGCGTTTGTATATCTGAGAAGCCAAGCGAGACGGTCGAACCATGCAGAACTGTTTTTCGGTGGCTTCATGACAACAGTGTCAGATAAAACAAAGGAAACGAGAAAAAAATGATGTAGCCGGTAGCGCATGAGGCGCCATCAATTGAGTTTTCTGTCTCGTATGCCAGTAAATCGATCTCGAACTGCGTGCTCCCTCCCTCCAGGACGAAGCTGCTCTCGCGAGGACAACCAAGGCGACCCTATAAATAGCGTTTAGGAAAGAGCACACCCTGCGGCTATAATGCACCCTTTGCAGTGCTGATGAGTTGTTGTTTTCTTTACTGCTTGTTTCTAGCTGCGTTGTTTGTTGTTTTGTTTTGAATTCAACCTGTACACTCGTGATCTTCGCGAACAATGGACTATAGACCTCATCGCGACGAGTAAAAAAACACGCCCGTTTGGAGCGCCTCCGTGAAAGCTCAATATCAGGCTGACAGCGTGGGGGAGAAGGGGGGGAGGGGGGTATTTTAACAACTTCTTAATTGTACAGGTCGGCTGTTAATTACCGAGAAAACTCTGTTCAGACTAGGGACATTTCCTCGTAATGAGGATAGCAGGATCGGCACTTTCTGACCTACGAATGACTTAACGGCAAACCATATTATCCGTCCTAGTTTAATTGCATGCATGAGTAATGCCCGTTTCATCGTGTCTCTGCCCTAATTGCAGGCACTGCCAATACCGGCCAATTTTCTAAGGTGGAAGTCGTACATCCACTCCGGTTTTGCACTATTCGGAGGTTATGTATCGCTGCTACTCACATCAAACTGTGGCAATCCGATTTTCGGTAAGGACGTAGCGAGCTTGAGTCTATTGGTGAAAATATTATTAAATTCGCTTTCATATGATTTAAACGTGCCTTTTCTGACGGTAAGAATGCCTGGGCAGTAAAAAAAAAAAAAAAGTCGAAGACAAATTGGTTTTATTGATAGCTATGATTAGTTAAGGTTGTATTCGGCAAGCCTTTAACAACGCGAAATAGGAGCAGCCGTTAGGTGGTTGACTCAACGTCGTTCAAGATGCAGCCATGCTGACTTGATAAACGCCCACGGCAATGTGATGTACAGGTGCGAACATAAGGAAGCGGATCACGCTTTTCCGTTCAAATTAAAATCCCGCCTTCTGCACTGTAGGTAATAAAACAATATTTGTCCAAGTGAAAGGGTATTCTGGTGTCTACAATGGCTTCGCTTTGCCAGTTTCAGTTATACAACGCGTGAAAGATTGTAGAAGGAAAACACGTTCTCCGTTTACTTCTGTCGGCAACGGTACATTACTAGCTCTAGTAACGCACAAAATATACTTGAAACGCTATGATTATGTAATTCAGATATAGCGCCTCATATGTGCTGAGAAAGTGTGCCCCAACACGAACTTATTTAACATATGAAGCAGTGTTTTAGTACTTTTATAGTAAGAACTAAGATGGGGTTGAAAATTCTTCGTTTTCCTTGTAAATGCGAGTCCGCGCGTCCTCGTATAGTGTTGAAGACTATTCTCATGTCATCTCGACAAGTTAAAACAGAAGCGGAGAGCGTCACCATGTTTTTATATCGTTTCCAGATAGGGTAAAAGATAGCACAACTGTCAGATTTAACTACTCGGTGCAATTGCAGGACAAGGTTTAGGAGCAAGATATTATGAGCATCAGAAGATTTCACTACAATAAACCCAAAATTATACTCATAAGACTGCCTTCCAATATAATATACTTGCCTAATAACTATTGCCACAAATGCAGCCATAAGTACTAAGCGCGATGCCGAGGAGAAATGTAAGAAAAAAAATGTTATGCATCGGTGGGTGAAATCAGGTTCTGGTAAAAATATCCCCGCAAGAAAAGTTCCTGGAGTAAATGTCGCCAGAAAAAATTACAAGGATTCAACGCTGCTGAACCAAATACTGAGCGAAATCATTAGCTGCGGATGACCGAGCATTCTTCTTCTTCTCGTTTTCTTCTTCCTCAGCCCATATATAAAGCCCCGCTTTAACCGACCCATATGAACATGCCCGAGTGGCCTATAGGGGTAGCCTGAATGCCAGGGTACTTGCAGGCTGATTCAGACATAATCGTCCCATGTGAAACGAGACTCAAGTTGGCAGCTCCTGCCAGCCCATGTGTCACGTGGGGTGTGACGTCACAGCGTCACGTGGGTAAGACGTAACTGCGGCCGCGTCACACGAAGGCTTGAAAGTGCGAGTAGTATTGCTTTCGCGATAAAATTATTCCCCGGATGAAAAGTCCCCATTCGCGAAGTAGGGGAAAATGTCCCCAAAAAGGTGCAATCAAGGGTACTGCAAAGCACGTTTTCCAAGCGGTGAACTGCGCTCAGTGCAACCAACTTTTACTGTTTTTATCTTACATATCTTATAGTTATATCTCTAACCTTAACTTCATTTTTCAACCCTGTCAGTTTTTTCTTTGTTTTTGTTTTTTAAGTTCAGTAGTTATTTGTACTAAAAGGTGTAGTCTGCGTTTCCCCGTGGCGAGCCGTAATCATGTATGCAACAGCGCTTCTACCCGTTTGCTTGGAAGTCGCAGAACATAGAACAGATGCAGTGCATTCGTAACAAAGAAAAAACAAAAAGCAAACAAATCTGACGGCCAAGAAATAAGCGTGCCTCACCAAATAAGTATCTCTGGATTGTTCTGCCCTTCAATGACATCACTGGTCGAAGTGTCGATATGAGCAATTTTTGCTTGCAGGATATGCGTTTCCTGGTTGTGGTGTGATCTGGTACTCCAACAGCGGCCCCTTCAACAGTGACCTTGTCTTTGCTTCGATTGTGACAGTAAGAGAGCGCTAACTGCCGTTTTCGATGGGTGGGAGCGGTGATTCTGGATGGCCCACGGTCAACGACCGGTTAAGACTAGGGATGCTTGTCCTCTATCACCACTGGAAGTGCAGCAAAACGTTTACGCTACCGCCATCGAAAGCGTTGTCCCTAGTCACCTGAAGATCTGCGTGGGCATCCCAACGATACCTTGTGTTTTTGCCTGTTTCCCAAGGATATTAGTGAATGCTCCAAACCCATTGTACCTTTGTTAATGTGTAATAATGAGCCGTGTGGTTATACCTGTCTTAAAGAGCGCTATTTCCCAGCTGCAGTACTGGGGACCATGCACTGCATAAAACTAGCCGGATGTCATATTATGGAGGGTTCTTTCACCATGGTTTCTCGCCAAGCCTTTTCCAATTTCTCTAAACATGTAAAGCACCTAGAGACCCAGTCGGAAAAAACTACAGAAAATTTTCTGACGTTACGACAGAATTTCTGTGCGGTTTTTGACGGGAAACCTGTTGTGACAACTGAACATTCTGTAGTAACATCAGAAATTTCTGTGGTTACAACAGAAAAGTACTACAGAACTACAGACAACAGAATTTTACTACAGAAAAACTACAGAACTACAAAAAAGTACTACAGAACTAAAGAAAAATCTGATGGTTACGATAGAACTACAGGATGTTTTGTCGTATTTTTGACAAGGTTCTGTAGTTTTTTTCGACTGGGGAGCCCAGGCCTATAACAATGGTTACATCCATTCTCAATATAAAACAAATGAACAATAATTGTACAATTGTTGCTTAGGTGGGTTCCGGCGAGATTTCCACTTATAATCAAGTTTTGCATTGGGAACATTTTTTCCTACTGGACTTTTCTTGAAGGCTCTTTTGAAGCTTTTTTTCCGGGCCGTATCTTTCGCGGGCCTTTTTTATTTCGGTGTCCTTTTTGCCTACATCCGGGTAAGACCATTCCCATAAATGTGTTCATAATAGGACCTCATAGGATCATACAGGATTGTACAGGAATCCACAATTAAAAGTGGCACTAATGAGAGCTAGAATTGTGCGCCCAAATGGCATCTATTCGTTACTGGGTACCGAGGGCTTTCGAGAGCCCTCTTTCACTAAGCGCTATGCGTGGCAGACTGGAGAATAGAAGATAATAAGGTTATAGCGATAACTTGACATGCAGCACCGCAGTATAAAAGTAGGATAAAAACAACAGGAAGACACAGAGTCATATCGGCAACGAGATACAGTAACGCCCAATGACGTTCATCGGGTGTGAACTACAACGTTTTTCTTTATATAGTGGTCTCTACTTCTGGCCCAGTTGATATGTTGCGTTCATCCCGTATGCTAAAGCATGTTATTCCGCCATTTCACACCCGGAGCAATAGCTGGAGCAATGAAAAAAATGCAATGGTAGAGTACAGTATATTTTTTTTTCTCTTCCAGGAATGCGACGGAAGTCGCAGAAACATGCAGGTGCTAGTAAGATATATCATCTGCAGCAGCTAGTAGTAGTAGCCAGACTATACACCCAGCAGAGTGAAGTCCTCTCCCATATTCGTCCAATTTTATTAGCAGAAGAAACGGTTTTTATACACTGATCCCATGTGCAGAAACCTGCGTACAAGACAAGAAAGCGTACATGCCCACATGCCAAAGAGGCTGTTGATCACACACCCTCTTCAAATAGCTTATCTAAATGTCTATAAACGCCTGTCAACGGCGCGCATGCTTAACCACATATCGGAAGAGGCAATTATGAGTTATTGCTGCTGTTGATTGAGGCGTTCCGCATCAAGAAGAAGGGGTCTGATTGTGCGAGTAGCCCTTTGGTGAAACTGTACTCTAACGGGTACTAATTTTTAGATAGGCTGTCTCAAGAGGGTGTGTGATCAACAGTCTCTTTGGAATGTGTGCATGTACGCATTCTTGTCTTGTACGCAGGTTTCTGCACATGGGATCAGTGTATAAAAACTGTTTCTTCTGCTAATAATATCAGTTGAAAGTAGCGCTCTTCCGTGTCTTGTGTTCAGTCCTCGTCTGTTTCCTACTTGTTTAGAGCTAGAAGCATCCCGTTTCACAAAGTGTGTTCTTTACCTTAAATATATTGTGAGATAAGCTACTTTCTTCTATAAGATCAGAAACGTAAAATAAATGGGCAATACAGGAAACTGCGGCAACCAAAAAAAGCTGTCTCAGAGGCGATGTGCATGTCATGAGTTTTTTTGTTGTTGTTTTTTTCAGAAGGGGGAAGGGGGGGGGGGGGTGCGTTGTTGGTGTTTTCGGGACATTTTCATTTCATCCGCTTTACTTTTTTGTCGCATGCTTTTTGCGGATGGGACTGAGCAAAGAAATCTTGTACGTAAAATAGGCAGCATGTGAAAATAAATCGGTCAAAAATGCTCAAACCACGCAAAAGAATGTTTCCCTGTAGACAAGGTGTCAGCTCTGCATTTGAGTCGCTATACAGGACATCTATATTGCATTGAGAGAGACTTGTCGCCACAGAAATGCTGCCTGGAAAAGTGCTCAGCAATTTTACGCTCCTTCTCAGCCTCGAGCAAGAGCTGTTTACTCGGACGGCTTCTTACAAAGGCTCTCAGTATTGCTCCGCAAGCGAAGATATCCTTCAAAAGATGCTGCGCTTTCAATATTTCGTGTTACTCAGCAGAATGCACGAGATAAAACGATGGCGACGAAAGACGAAACAATGCAACACAAACGAAATAAGTTCCTTTTTGTGCAGCAAAAAATGAAACGTCCTTGTTTGCTATAGGAGGACTGGAGGAGAAGAGAAGACCTCGGCGATATGCTTTGGCAATCCGAAAGTGCATTTTCTGTGCACGGCTTAGAGATTCAAACCTTGCAGACTAAACCACAATTCACAGAAATGCACAAACAACGAAATAGGATGGTCTAAACAATCGCTTTTTTAAACATAGAGCTCGAAATGAAGAGTGTGGGCAAAACGCATGCTTCACAACTTTTGCTGCCGCTTTCAGTCATTCCCCACCGCGATCTCGTGAGATCGACAGCGCTGGTTCCGAAATTGAATTGCCAGGCGAAGTTAAGATCAAATCAAATTTTCTTCCGCGGCGCGCAGAAATGGGAGTCAGGCTGTGGTGACGCGCAGAACAAGTCGGCGCTGACTGTGAACCGCAGACTCGCAGTTACGAGTATGGACGGCTAGGGACGGAAAGCGAACTCGTTGGTCATTGCGTGTTACTTTTATCAAGTCCTTGCATTTTAGGACTCAAGAAGTTCAACCCATGAGGATGTCTTAACGTGGCACAAAAAAAAAATGTACATAAAAGCGCGTTTACTCAAAAGTAGGTGCCATGCGATGCAAATTTCTATCCTATTGGACCTCGTTTCTACATTATACTGACAGAGTGCTCTTGATTGCCTAATAATCGAACAGAGATAAAATACATATGGTGTATAGCATAATAAATCCCCAAATCAGGAAGGCGTTTTCATCTTAGCGAAGACGTTAATTCAAAACGCATGAATAGAATAATAAGTCTAATAAGCCGCGAGGATCAAAAAAAAATGAATAGTCAGTCTGCCTAGCTGTTATGCGCAGCTCCGCACGAGCCGCATTTTTATTGCCTTTTCTATATTATTAACTTTGTGTCACTGGGGATCAGATCCTCAATTTTACCCTCAACGCCTCACCGTCAGTGGAATTCGCTATCCAGCGTAATGGGAAATGGCCTCCTTTTCCCCCCTGCTATATTTCATTTTCCTTGTTTTAGTCTAAAATACGGGCCGAGGAACAAAAATTACATAAATGCCTGCTGGAGCATGATTACTGCAATGATGTCAACCATCATATAATTAGAGAGAGACTGTGAAGTACTGATAAAGGACTCGATCCCTCCCGTATAAGTTCTATATCCGCTCGTTACAAGCGGAAGCCGTTCTTTTCAAGCACACTGCCAAACCAGTACGGCTGCTTGATTGTTACACTCGCGTTCGCAGTTGACTGCAGCCTCCACGTCAATGTTGAGAGGTGCAAGAAACCGCTCGTAATGAGCAGGCGGCTCTTTAGCCCTTTTCCAGAAGCGTGATTCGCTTTCCTCCCATGCCACTAGAGTTTAGGCAGGTCCTTTGGTGTTTTGCAACAATAGAGCGCGCATTAATAGCTGTGAAGTTCAGAAAGAACTTTAAAAAAAAAAAAGAAAAAAAAAAACAAGTATACGTCAAAGTCTCGCCTAGCTCCGTCCGTAGTGTTACGAGGTTTGGACACACTTCCATTCTGACTGTTGTAGCTTTTGAATATAATACGGTGCGAGGCCGGAGGATGGCGAGAGAAGGAGTGCCTGTAAACAGCAGACGAGAATGTTTTAATGTGCTAGACTTTGATGCTGCAATAAGCCCCTAAGCCCGGCTGTGTGTTTGTGTTCACCTCCAGCTGGGCCCCTCAGAGAGTGAAGGTCAGACGGTTGGAAAGGAAAGCGCTCTGACCTAGAAAGAAATAAAATAAGTATGGCCGGCAACGGCGCCGAGACGAGCTTTCGATCCCACGGTGGCGCGAATGAATGACTAAAGCCTTTAGTGGAATGCAAAGGATGGCTCTCTAGCTGTCTGGGAAATTAGGAAATTGTAAGGGGCGTGTAGCTTCTTCTCGGTTCTTCTCTTAGTTTTTTCCTCTTCTTCACATCCCGCAGACCTGTGCGTTGTTAGTATGCCTCTATCACATTACTCTAAGCATACCGCTCTAGTTTCCACATGCAGTAATTGCATATTGCGTAGCGGCTCTTGGTCGCATGGTTTGCTAAGGTGGACACGTCATGTGGAATATGCCGAATTATAACGCATAAGGGCCCCGTGTCGCTGCAAAGCTGGCGTCGGCGTTATTTTATGCTTTGTTCTAACGCAAAAATGAGCGCTAACGTGCGGTGCTCACAGGAAAACCCGCGATCGTACTGCGCTGCCGCAGCAAATATGGCGCACAAGCAGTATAAAAGGCTAGGGCACATCGTTTGAGTCCACCCGCTGTGAAGGGGCCGGTCACCACTACATCATCATCATCATCATGATAGCCAACATGGGGGTTTAGTTTCTTATTTGCCGTACGACAGTATGTCAATGAACAGCTGTCTCATTAGAAAGGAAATTTGCGAAATTAACAGGGGGTATAAATGGTTATCAAGTCTACTCCGTATATTGCACACAAAATCTCCCTCCCCCTCCACCAACTACACTGTACCAGATGCCAAGCACCACATCACCTATTCTAATATCTATGGGTATGTTCACATCTCATGGCATCCCCCCCCCCCCCTCCTTCCTGCATCACTGGCAAAAACGCTATGCTTGCCACTCGGCCCGATGTCAGCTTACGCTTGTGGGCCGGGCCCTGGACGATTCAACGACCAAAGGAATCCTGGACTGAGAAGCTCTGTCAGGAACTCACGATCGACTTCCGCTTTATTGTAATAATGGTTATTCTTCTTCCTTCTCGTCAAGCAATGACCAAGTGACCATGCAATGAATCAACAAAAAGCATACTACAAAATGGGGATTTAGGATTCCAATTCAGTTAAAACAAAAGTTTAGCCTGCGGAAGATTGCAAGACTTCATTTTATTAAATTATTTGAATAATGTCCCAATGCGGCGAAAATTCAGTTCAGGAAGTAATAATTGTTAATATATGCACAAAGCAGCTGCCCCTGGTTTTGAAATATCAAGTTTTATGCTTGTTTTTTTAAGCCAGCATGGGCATTTCATAATCATATTTCTGCGCTTTGTGGCGTTAATCACAGCTACATTCCTGATAACGGCAGATAGTCAATGTTACAAGATCCAGATCGCTTAAGAGATGATAGATAATGCTTCCACATCCCTCATATTTTCATCAGTTCCTCTATACATAGAGATGCACTACTAGGTGCATAATTGCACTTTGAATTCACGTGCACCTACCTCACTTCCTATGCTCGCCTGCGCACACCGGCCTTTTAAATTAGCAGGAAAGGCTCGAATGCGAGTGAGCTAACTACATTTGATTATACGCATCTTACGTATATCGTCCATTGTTCATTTCGTGGCTGGAAGCTAATCGGCTCTTAGTTACGTATCTCGCACCAGACTGAGCCATCGCACATTCTCTCTCCCAGACCCTAGCCTCGTTATATTTACAGCAGTAAACCTCCTTCTGATAACCTTGGTGAAGCCCGGCACGTTTTCGAGGCATTTCTTCTTTTTTTTTTTTTTTTTTGCTTGTATTTCGATGACTGTGTCCAAATTTGAGCGGTTTTACCTTCTTATTTATTTTAAGCTAGAAAGCTCATTTTCAGTTCATAGACTAGCGCAATCTCACCTCAAAGGGAAGATCGCAGTAACCGCCATGAGTCGTGAGCTTCCAAGGGCCACGAGAACTTGACTACCTTCAGGCACAATTAGAGCGGCCGCGAATTCGGGGCAATTCCATCCATTCCACACGTTGCAAATTCCCGTTTACCTTCCTCCTCATTCCTTGCGCAAAAGAACTGGTGCGCTGTCTCATTAGGCTGCACTGATGACTTTCGCCACCTGGCCGCCACCTAACATGGAGCTTCAAGCGCCACATACTGACGCTTTATGTCGACCTACGCAACAAGACTAAACACGCAAACAACGAACAGTGCTCGAAACGCTGAATGGCGCGTTCGAAATTTAGCTCGCGAAGAAGCGCTAATACGCGCCCAGGTTTTATACCGAGTCCTCACACGGCTTCTCTTTACATGCACCACTTATAAGCTCCCCAAACGGCGAAATAGCTGTAAACGCTTCAACTTTTTGTCATGCAAATTAATCCCCGCAATGAGAACCCTTGTCATTCGTTTCTTACGAAAGTGCGACCGTTTCACTTTATTCTTCCCGTTAGTGTTCCTTTTATGCAAAGCAGTCACGATGCCATTTCGCCACTTTCGGGTCGTTCGCGCTTTTATGAACCGTAGCATTCGTAAAACATTAAAACCCTGCGAAAGGCTTCAAGTAGTCTGCAAAAAAAAAAAAAAAATTCTTATGAAATGTGTCGAAAAATTCTGTACAAGAGGGTCATGCAGGCTAGTTGGTTCATGTTGACGCAATAAAAATGTAACAGCGCTAACAAATCGGACGGAAGAGAAGAAGGCAGAAACATACGCTTCTGGCATTTATTCTGTAATATGGAACTACTGTGCACAACCCCAAAGTTTTATTCTGCTGGCTTAGCGGTAGCACATTACGTTACCTAAGTATAGCAACTCGTCTAAATAGATTTCCCAAACATTTTAAATGGTGAAAAGATACAAGAACATTCTTTAAACGTCTACGAGAACAACGGAGAAATAAATCCTTTTGCATATATTGAAAGTAATTACAAATATATGTTTAGTTCATGAGCATTATTCCTTAACAAATAGTAGGATACTCCATTTTCATATTGCAGTTTTGTATTGTCTTTCTTCTCGCTTTATTTTTAGAGCACCACTCTTAAACGCAATTCCTGACTTGAGCGGCGTCGCCTTTAGCGCCGGTGTATACCGGTGGGGCCCAGGGAGCCATTCTATAACTACAATAGGGTGGCTCAGGGCCGACACTTTCTGAAGTTGGCACTGTCCAAGCTGCAGCGAAGGAGTCTGCTCGGACTCCCGCAACACATCATGGTGATACTGAACACGCAGACGCCTCGGGCAGTCTGGTGAATGGTAGTATTTAGATCCTTAGGAACTCCTTAACGCTGTTGTGCCTGACAATCAAAGGCCAAGCATAAGTATACCCGGGATAGAGAGGGCACCGACCAGGGGCACCGATTGTCTGTCCCTGGTATCCTGGTCTCATCTCGTTCCTGTCCTTCGTAGCTCCTCCCGCTGCTGTGATGACCTCTCGAAACGCTACCATAGACCTCCGCTTTCAGACTAGCCATTGGTGCAGCGAGTAGAACGTGTTTCCCTCCCCTTCTCTGAACACAATTAAGCCTCCATTCATCACAATCAATAACTGGGAAAGAAGCAGTACTTATAGTGCGAGTATGTGCGGAAAATAAAGTGCGTTTGGTAACGGTGCATACCTAGATAATTCTCAAAGATTAGTTACCTGAATATAGCGTAAAAACAATTTCGCATTAGCGAGTAGCGCAATCGCCGGGATTATTTTTTGTTGCGCTCTTATCTGTAATAATATCTCACTATACATACAGAACTAGCTTGCCTCGGGGACAAATATGGGTTGAACCCGGATGGCGGCGCGTGTTTTGAGCTCACATTTTTAATTCGCAGAGTATTTACGCGGGCACCGTGAACACCATCGCACGTGCCGCCTACCACACCGTACTTTCGCTCAAGCATCCGCAAAGTGTTTTACTGCAGAGACAGGAACCTTCACTTCCCCTGAAACCCGATATACCCGTCACTCCATCGACAACTGTCCAACACCAGCTTTCGTCATGATTCGATGCTCTACGAAATGGTTTTGAAATGTTCAAGCCGCCCCCTCCTCCTCTCCTACAGAAAAAAAAATAGGAACCAGAGCTGAGCATTTGAAACAACAGGACCATCCGTGACTGCGTATTTATTTATATTGTAGCATTAGTTTTAGCGTTTGCAGTCCGCCAAAAAGCCACTGTTTGTGACTTTATCTGTTGCTCTGACTATGAATTAAATTAGGTAAATGCATTCAAACCCGCGGAGGCGTCAACAGATGATGTTGCATGTGAGCACTTTGCAATTTTTTTCCAGCATGATAATTATAGCACTACTACATCCCCGCAACGGATCAGCTCTCGTGTTTAACTGTGACTCTCCCGCAACGTTCATTGCATGTTTGA
Source organism: Amblyomma maculatum (assembly GCF_055883805.1). Taxonomy (NCBI): domain Eukaryota; kingdom Metazoa; phylum Arthropoda; class Arachnida; order Ixodida; family Ixodidae; genus Amblyomma; species Amblyomma maculatum. Next base: position 74,696,263 of record NC_139347.1, read on the forward strand.
TCTTTGTCAACTTACATCCGGGCACAGTGTATCCAGAACACAGTGCGAAAACATTGCCCTCTTAAGTTTCGTTAAGCGATCCCAAAAGTTTATAGAGATCTGCTACTGAGGTCCCCAGTCACCGATTTCGCAGATCTAATTGCGTGAAGCCTGACCTGGAAACTGGGAGCGAAGTGAAACGTGACGTGTAGCATGACATTTAGGATTTGGCTAACCTGTCAAAATTGGCCGGATTTCTTCTTTTCTACTTTTTTTTTAAATATTGAAGATTCATTTCTTCTTCTCCCTCTCTATCAATACAAAGGACCTCGACATATTGCGAAAATGCACGTAACAGCAAGTGGCGTCAAACCACGCTCTTCGAACTGCCATCGTGTCGGCAAAATGCTCTGCCACGTCTGCATATCAACGGAGACGTAACATCGCGAGGCGCCCAAAAACACAATAACGTCTGCATCAGGACGGTTTGCAAACGTTACCTCAAATAACCTGGTTTGAGGGTTGTGCAGACATCGAGCAGGAAGGGAGCAGAACATCGTCGCTTGTTACTAACGCAAAAGCTACGCTGATATCCCAATATCAGCTACATTTTTTCGTTTGTGTCATATATAAAAAGCGAGTCTATCAATGTTGCATCACCCCCTGTAGACAAGGGGGGATGCAACAATTTCCTTGTAATGGAAAACTAGCGAATCAAGGTGGCGATATTGGAAGTATATATAGCTATAGACTAGTACTTGCGAAGTTCTACAAGAACACAAAAAATGCTGACAGACAGCACATTGTTCTGGAAGTTGGCAAGGTTAATAACCAGCAAGGGCGTTCAAATGCAGCTCGACATAATATAAAAAAAGATCGCTACGCCCTATCGAGTTCCCGTTTCTCGCCAGGAAAGTGTTAGCTTTAGCTTTCTTTTTCTTCCTTTTTATCTTGACATTTCACTCCTCTAAACTTATCTCCGCCTGCAACCACTGAAAGCGCATTCTTCGAATTGAAACACCCAATCGACCAGGAGTGCCGCCAAGGCTGCCAGAAACACGTGTATGCGGTGCATAGTTAGTTTCCACGAACATCCCTTCCTCACATATGACTCATTATCTGACTCAGTATATGATGCGTGGGCTGTAAACGGGGCTGTATGCGAACTACACATACGCATTTTAGGTCCGCGATAGCAGTATTTAGAGCTTCAGCCCAGAGATTTGATAACGATAATTGATAATAGTAATAGAACCTCTGAAAAATAAGTCTTTTCTGGTTCATTAAAACAACAAAACACCGTATGTGCTGCTTCTATTTTATAATAACTACTTCTTTCCAATTAGTCGCGACGCTGTGCAAGATAAGACTGGGTCAAATTATAAGATAATACAACAGATTCTTTTACTGCAAGAATTTCAAACAAACCGCGATGCTGACCACGCAAGTAAAAACGATGGGAACACTTTAGAGACCTCTCGCCCCAGAATCTTTTTTTTTTCTTTTTCTTTGCCTCCTGATATCTTAAATATAGAGCGATCGTTATGTTAAGCTGTCTTGATTGTTCCCTATCGCATTCTGTACATTAACTCTTCCTCCTGGGCCAAAGTATTAGGAGCTTTCCGGAATTCTTCAACACTACCCACAAAAGATTGGTTTTGGTTTTAGGGGGTTTATTATCGTGAAGCGACTCGGAGTATACTTCGTCTCACGAGATATATCTGCAGCACTGCAAAAAGCAGAGGAGCCTTTGCAATTGTGCTCCTAAGTGCCTCTCGCCCCTGTGTACTATAATAGAGAATTGTGCTCCTACTGTCACCCCGCCAATTTGGGGGAGAGAGTTGCGTAGGAGCACAATTGCCTATTGTACTGCGCGTGATCCTGATTGGACCGGGGTGCCTCTGGCTTTCGCAGTGCTGCCAACATCTTGTGAGACGAAATATATGAGACGCCTACCCACAAAAGAAGCGATGGCCTACGCACCCTGTGAGTCACGCGTGGCAGTGGCGAGGGAGGTCAAGCGTTGCCCATCTTTTAAAAACGATGGATGTGTATAGAAAGTTCGGTTCCAAAGAACAAGGTCAGCGCCTGGGCATTTTTGTCGCGAGACGTCTATAGTTCTCTGAAAAATAACTTGGCTGCTATCTGCTACTGAGCTGCGGTCATATAATTGGTGTTTAGACTATATCACGTAGCTAGCACGTGGTCTGTTTGTTCAGCTTGCAGATGGTATAAATGCGAAACATTGGACAGCTGGAGACGGGATGAAGTCAACACGGGTCGCAGACAAAGTGGTCGGCGTGACGCACGTGTTCTACACGCTTAGCATCGCAACACTACGAACGATCTCATCGCGGCCGAAGTTCGTGCTGACCGCAAGCTCTGTTTCACCGACCATGCGAATTAATACGATGACGGCGCAGCGCCTCCTCACGATCTCGCTCTTCACTTTTATTACCATTGTGTGCGCAAGTAAGTGTTCCAATTTATTTAAAATAGTGCTTCTGTATCCGATTTTATATATCCTGTCGTATTTTGTTTAGTAATAATAGGCAGAAATTACATTTCTCTCTGATGAATTGGCTAGGCTCGTTAGCAGTAAAAAGCTATATATAAATATCTTAGCACTACGCATTCCCAAAAAAAAAAAAAAAAAAAAAAAAGGCGTTAGGTGAGCTGCGTGAACTTTAACAGAGCTAAATTTGAGGGTTGAGCTTATGAATTGCCAAAACGCGCCAAAAGTTATTTGGTCCATTCAAGCGCAAATAATCTATTTTCGTTTTTGCACAAAACAGCATAGAACGTTGCTGCGTTTATCCCGGGGGAATGTTGCAAATTTTCATGTCATAAAGTTTTCCTCTCAGCTTTATTGTAAGGTGCTGACTTGTTGTCTTTTCATTATTAACATTTCTGCTTTAGGTGTCAGTAGATTATTGTGAAAGGCTACAAGAAGCTAAAGCGGCCAGTATAGCGCGCGACAGAGCGTTCGTGCTTTATCCGCAGTCGTTCATTCTGCCAGCACCCGTCATGTCCCCCTCTCGAAAAAAAACTTGCTTCCATGTACCAGTATGTTACTGCCCGTCTTTAATGTGATGGAATTATCAGCCTCATTTATCACCTTCTCCCGTCCTTGCTAAGGGACATTTTTCGCACAAGCTATGAGTAGGCATGTAGGTCACCTCCAGCTTCTGGGATTAAAGCATGGCTAATGACTTACTCAGAAGCACCACACATCTGAGGTAATCTGAGGCTTCATTTGTTTTCCAAGGGCAACGTTTTTATTTTATTTTTTTTTAAACTTGATTACACTCCTTTTGCGCAATTTGCGCACCTCGCACCGACGTCAACCACTCGAACTGGTCGATGCAATTAGACAAAACCACCTAAAGATTAGTCTAGGTGGCGTTGGCTTAGAGCACTGGGGCCTAACGTGTTTTACAAAAAAATTGTTCAAAGCTGTTGAACCAAATATTGAGCGAAAGCATTAGCTGCGGGTGACCGAGCGTTCTTCTTCTCTTTTTCTTCTTCCTCAACCCACATATAAAGCCCCGCTTTAACCAAGCCGTATGAACGTGTCTTAGTGGCCTATAGGGATATCGTGGATGCCAGGGTCCTATAGCAGGCTAATTCTGACATAACCGTCCCACGTGAAACGAGAGACCCAAGTTGGCAGCTGCTGCCAGCCCATCTCTCGCTTTTGTGTCACGTGGGGTGTGACGTCACAGCGTCACGTGGGTAAGACTTTGCTACCGGCCGCGCTACGCCGAAGGCTCGAAACCTAGAGCAGTATTGCTTTCGCAATAAAAGATGCAAAATATATCTCTGAAAATTCACGCGTTGCTGAAGGGAGACCTTAGTTTCCATATTTTCAACAGGCTGCGGTGAGCAAGGCGGCATTGATTTGTAACACAAACATGGCCACAACAGAGAGTTTATAAGGCCTACAAGGGACTGGCTTCTCGTCTAATCCCTTTCTTTCCAAAGAGCAAGTCGAAGCTATTGATGTCATCTGCAGATGTAATCTGATAAATTTTCCCCCTGCTTTTGCATGTGTACTGCTGCAGAAAACAAGGCCACCAAAGAGCATGTTTTGAACGCGCCCTGTTTCGACATAATTTCACACTTGTGATGCTAATTATTACTGCACGCAGGCGGGCACCCGAATGAGCGCAGCACAGAGCAGTCACAGGAGCTGACTTCGCCACAGACAACCACAGATACGGTGACCGAGTGGATGGAGATCGAACAAGGGCGGAGGCCGTCGCGCCAGGGGGTGTCTCCACCACCTTTCAAGAGCCGACGTCCCCCTGCGGTGGGAATCGACGTCGGGTGCAGGAAACGAGTGGTCTGCGAGGCGGCCCGCGCTCTGACGCACGTGGTTCCCCTCTCCGGCATATGGCAAAATATTATCAGGTGCGAAATTTTTCTCCTTATTTTCAGATAATTTTCGTTCTTATATAGCCTAACGAAAAAGGGAAGGAGGGCTCTGCGATACGATCATCTGCTGAAATAATATATTTTGTTTATTTTAACGCGGATTCGTTATTACTTCTCTGTTCAACAGAGCAGCCTTAAAGAAAATGAAGAGTATGCTTTTGGCAGGCCTTCAGTGCGAGAGCGTTAGTAATCCCATTTGGGCAAAAATTGTGCGGCTACATCGGCGCCATCCGCCTCAAGATTGACAACCTCGACAAATCACAAGCTGTTCACAGTTTTCATGGCCGGCGGCAATAAATGGAGCGCCAGTAATCATTTCTCTTTCCATGTGGAAGTCGCAGAGGTGTATGATAGGTACGCCGAGAGCAGGGCTGACCTAGATGGAGCAGCTCCTCTCGTATGAAATGTTTAGATGGAAATTGGAAACACGGGGCCCTACTGCAGCCCATATGAAATCGCGGTGCCTCAAATAATTACCAGCCCAGGGAGTTGGCACGAAAACTTCCCCTTATCTGACCGCTATAAGTGTAATGATCCCATTCAGCTCTAAACGCTCACCTGAAACAAATATCAATAGCTACGTGATGTATCGCATACGGTCCGAGTCATCAAAAAGGAAATCGCAACAGCCGCGTGGGTGATTCAGAAACGAGCATTAATGCCTATCTCATTTCACATAGGCGACAACATGTTCATCTATATAGCATGCTATCAAAAGTAGCTCCTTCGCGTACGTGCCGCATAAATCTAATTGATCTTACGTTATTATTTTGTTAGTTCTAGCGCCCCCTTTTCGCTTACAGTCCCACAAGGAACACAAGAATGCACACAAAAGTATTTTTTACTGGTTTAGGTAAAGAAACGAAGCTTATAGCTGACCTTTACGCACTGAAAACGAGGAAGCCGCTACAAGCACGCTGTACCACTCCAGAGTTAATTGGACATTCTTACATGCTCCCTAAATATTTGTTTATTTACCCTAAAGGCCCGGGGCTGAGCATTACATAGATAAGGGGGGGGGGGGGGGGGTGTAATGTTTCAAACAAAGCAACTGTCAATTACAAATAGAACACGTAGACCTGGCAGAGTTCAGTTAACATTTGGGCTTTTCAACTCGGTCGAAATTCAGACGCTGCAATCGTACCCACGAACTCAGTAGGAAGAAGCAACAGCCACTAAGCCGCCACAGTGCCATTGAAAGAATGCTTGATCACTAATTGTAGTCGTCGCCGTTCAGAAGCTAATGTATTTAAACCACAAAGCAACAAGATTCAAGTAAGCTTCGTATTACAGGTCTGAGGTGCACTGATCGTCGGTACATTGGGCCAATGTAGTTTCTTAAACCGAGCAGTAGTGCTGTTGCACGCTCGTCTCTGAGTGATCCGCATCTTATTCTGTTAGAGAAAAAAAGCTTTTTGACTGCCGACTCTGCTCCTGGACGAAGAAGGTTCAGAAGTTGGCACCGTGCCCTTAGCCTCCTAGGCCCGGATATTAAAGGATTACCATCGTAATATTCTTATTGTTCAGCAAATGAACTCAAGAGTTTTCGGCCGCTAAACATACTTCCGAATAATTTGCTCAACTGTTGTAAATTTTTCGATGTCGAATATTCCCAGAACTAACGGCAAGCTTAAGCTTTTTTTTCTCGTAAGCCTGAATGATGTTCTTATATATTCGATTAAAGTAGAGAGGACAGAACAGTTACCAGCGCTTGTTTATACAAAACGGTGCATTTGACTTAAGTTTAGGGTTAGAAATCATAATCGTAGTGACAGTGCTGAAGCATGCAGCTTAAAGGTTTTGCAATACTGTCTTCCAACTGTGCAGGGTCAAAATTAGAACAGAAGAAATTCAGCCGTTTCTTTTTTTTATTCAATTAACTGCTGGCTTCCCATAGCCTCATATTTCGGCAGCTGCCCATATTACGTGACAGATGAATAAGATGGCTTTCAACCTTTCAGGTTCAGCGAAATTACAGAGATAATCGCAGGGACAATTGCAGCTTTGCCCCGACTGCCTGCCACCAAATACAATTCCTTTCAGTTTCCACAGCTGTAAACAAGATAAATAAAGCGAATAAAATCTAATGTACAGAACGTAATTCCTAGTGCCACTTGCAAAGTTAAGCACTATAGCACACTTTCTCATGGTCAAAGCGGAAGTAATAAACTCTCGTTCTTCCTTACAAAGTATGGTACGATGGCCAAGATTTTGTCTCGTCTCGTTTCGTTTCTTTTTTTTTGTTTTTTTCTCGTATGCTCACTTCTTTGCATTTTGGATACAAAAAAAAAGGATCTTGTTGCAAGTTATGCACACCTATACCCAGGTAACTGCAATAAAATTCAGTCAAAGAATAAAGACCTTTGGCGTAGCGAAAACGCCCTATCGGAGGCGTGTACCGATTTACCAGGCGGCTCCTCTGCACATGGAGGGTGGAGCAAAGTTTGGCCGGCGCACACGCGTAGAAGGCATCCGGTACACCGGTATATGTCTATTCTAGTACATACTCTCTACGCTAAGCCTTTCTATGTACAGGATACTCTGTGATAAATTTCCTTTACAGCCCAAGCAAGCAACCATAATTGTACTGAAATGACGTCTCTCTTTTTAAAGCTGCAGCTGTAGCGTGGAGAATAAGGTGAGAGGAAAGCGGTGGGCTTTGAAACTATGCAAAACATTATATGCGCAAAAAGAATCTTATCGAAATATTTTCGTGGTCTGAAAAGCCTGCGTTGCAAACTATAGCAGAATTCATTTCGTTAATAAGAAACACAGCATGTGGCACGAATCCGCAACAGCCTTATTTAAACTGCGCATGCGTATTAGAGGCTCGCAGTCGCAGTTAGCGGTGCAGTGTTAAGCAGTATATGCCACGATAAACTTATTTATACTCTCGGTCTCTACAAACCTCACCCGTGGCATGGCATCTAGAGCTCGCGCTCGACGTCATAGATATCAGCGGGCTTTTTTAAACAATTGGCTCCGCCTTTCTCTTATTGTCCTCGCATCCCACAGAGGTAGACCCGAACCGAAGAGCCCGTACTTCGCCGCCTGGTCCAAAGGCTTCGCCAGCAATGACTGCTCGGAATTTTACCCGGACTGCTACGACAGCCCTGCAGGAATGGTACTCCCGATGGTGAACGAAGTGGTGGGACCCAAGGGGCTGTTCAGCACCTTTCTGGGGCGCCTGGCTGCTCCGTCAGCTCCCCATGTGGCCAGGGATCCTGGTGCACCACGGCCCTCGCTCGTGATGCAGAAGCTACGCCAGTCCCAGCGCCGTTTGGAGTCCCAAGAGTCTCAGACGCCGACAGATGATTTTACACCTCGTCTCGCTTAGGTTTTTTACTCCAGTTTACAGCAATTGAAACCAAGCGTGCAGAAATTAAAATCACGTGTAAAGATTTTTGAAAGCCAATGGTTCAGGAATTTGTTTTCTTGCCATTGATACGGGGCCCAACTCCAGATACACGGAAAACGACGACATTATACTGTGTGTGTGTGCAGGAGAAAATATAGTGACATATTTTTCTTTCACAACCCAGTACAAGACAAACTAATGCTGACACACGTAATACGTAATCACTGACAAATATTTCGCGAAGTACAAGGGCTGCATTTCATGAGTATTCGTCACAACCTGATGCTCCGAATAAAATTCCAGAAAATCTTTCATGTTTTGAGCTCTCACCTTTGCAGAGAATCTTTTTTTTTTTTTTTTTTTTTTTCAACGTTAGTAGCCTTCAATGTTGGCGCTACTACTGTGAGAAAATTCCTAAAACTGGAATATTAGTGCATATCTGCATTCACTCCTTATGAATCTCACAAGTAAAGCGCTTTGTTGTATCCCACCCCAGTTTTGTATTCTTGAATGCATGCAAGTTCCTTGTGGGAGACTACTTGTTAATTTCTGTCATAAAAAGAACTATGCTCAGAGAAAGCATATGAGTAAAGAAAGTTAGGGGTCGACTTTTTTGTTTCACGTCGCCTCTCCAAAGCCGCACTTGCTTTACTTGTGAGTTTTTCGTTTGGATTGTCGTATGGTGAGCTGTCTTCTTTAGTGCATCAAAGAAGAAGCACGAAGGTTTCAAGTTGAAACCACTGATAATGAATGTATAGCAGAGGCATTTGCATGTCACAAGCTTGATCTCTGTGGAATTTGTTTTTAATTCTAATGCTATTAGCTGTACTTATTCGACGTAATAAGCATATCAGATTTTTAACATCGATTCTACGAGCACAGCATAAACTAACTGGGCTGCTTCCAGATAGAACCTTCTACGTACCCAGCTTCTTAACCACGTGACTGTGGCCACAGGCTATTCGGCTAAGAGCCTAAATGATAACATTTTTATTCGATTTTGCTCACGCGTGAAAGAAACTTACCTAGGGCAGTTGTAACGAGAGGAGCTACTGGCTCTGAGTAAGAAGGAATCTAACGGCGCTTTGTAGCGCTCTAATTTAGGTATGGACTTTGCAGATGACATGCGCAAACCATCGCCTAAATCCCCAAATATACTAGATGATTACGTGTGCATGATCACGATCCATCAAGGACAAACTGGTTGTGTCGAACAAACAGTCACGGCAGAGTTGGTCGTATGTATAGAAATATACGCCCAGTCGGCCGTGCAACTGAGAAAATAAAACTCAAACGTTCAAAGCATGAAAATAAACAAATCTAACTGCTGATGTAGACATATCAGCAAATCAAAGGCATCTTGGATCAAATGTGAAGATGCGAAACGGGAAGCGCAATATGTATGAGAGAAATTAAATATACGTTCTGCTTTTCCATCAACCGGTTTCCAGTATGCCGCCTTCTTGAACCTTTTCATTATGTGCTGGCATTTTGAAAATTACGCATTAAGCGGGGCAAATTTTTTCTCACAATAATGACCAAAACATTCAATTATTGTTTCTTAGGGGCATGCTGTTAAGCTTGACTCCCGTTTTATACAAACTTAGACAGTTCGCACAGTAAAAATAATAATCCCAAAGGGTTTCCCAACAGTGCACAGCAGTGGCAGCATATACAACTTCCAAGTATCGCGGGTTATACTGTGTGAAGAACAACAAACGTGTTTTTCGGCAAACGTGTCTTGCTCAGAAGCAATGTAAGGGTTCAGATTACGAAAAATAAATGAAAAATTGCTCTCAATCAGAGCCCTGCTTAAAATGACGCTAAATTTCCCTCTCGCGCGCCCTCTTTTTTTTTTTTTTTTTTTTTTTTTTTTTTTTTTTTTTTTAGCGAGGTTAAACACAGTGCAATCGCTTTGTCTTACCAGACTGCCATTCGAGAGCTGGAAGGTTGCAAAAGGTGTCGCTGGGTGGAACCCTTTGCATCAGACCTAAATTGCACCGGATGCCATTTCATTCACTGAGTTCGACGCCCCTCGTCTTCTATGCTAATTAGTATCGAACGGCGTGCTGGCCGTGATGGGCAGGAGTTGCCAGACGCTTCGGACTGAGATGCAGTTCTCTCACATGTGACTACCATTAGGACTGAGGCAATAAAAATGTGCTCAGAGTTTGCACTTCGAAATGAGAAGATTGTTTCGTAACTCTTAGGGCATATGCTGGACTGCCTTGTCTCGAGATGCGATGTTATATTTCTCATCACTTTCTCTTTTTTTTTTCTTCTTGCCTGGACCTCGTCTGAAGAAAAATCTACAGGCATGATAGAGGCTTGTGAACCATTTCCCGAGTCGCTGTTCATGAGGTTGACAACAAAACGAAGCAAAACTGAGCTAAAACGTTTAAGCGTTCACTGTGAAGTCTAGGAAATCATTTTCTTATTCATAAAACAACAATATTTGGCCCCTGATATTGTTTGGCAGCCCGTAACCAAAATTAGTTTCAAGACAATGCGTTATTGTTGCTGGCGCTGTAATAAAACAAAATTATTGCAGGTTAATGATTACTTACACTCGCATTCACATTTTACAGCCAGAACAATAGCACAGATGTTTACGTTGTTAGTGCACTTGAAAGAACTTCGCAGACTGAGGGTCTCACGGGTATGTCTGAGTTCGGTGTTAGTAAAACACATCGCGTAAGCGGACCCAAAGTAACACGTTTTCAGGTTTCGAATGTTAAATAGACTAAGGCACTAGTGCACTTCAGGAAAATAATGCAATTTGAAATTTGTTTTTCCTGAGCAAAGCATTCATTACAAACAACACAGCACAAAGTTTCAAGATGGAATATTTGCATCGTCAGCGTGCAAACACAAAATTCCTCGCCCTTCACTTATAAAATATTGGTAAATTCCTGAATCTTTAGAAACCTTGCAGTGTGGTTGCAAAGAAAAAATTGAAAGGGGGGGGGGGGGGGGGGAGTTTATATTCCTTCCGAAATATAAACTTCTTTAACGCCGATCTATGCGTAGCTTCCGAAATTGTCTTGGTAAGTGACCAAAAATAAGAGAGCCCCTAGCAGTAACCGCCCTCGGCTCCTTCTTAGCTGAATACGAAAAAAGAAAAAAACTAAAGATGAAGAGGAAATTGGGAGACTCGAGTAGCAAGAGTGGAATTAAGTTCCGGCCAGACCGAAATGGAACGGCATCAAGATTCGATGGTAAAGTAATCACCACCAGACACAAAAAGAAAGTTACGAGCGTTTCGGAGAAAGAAATGAGGAACGATCGCAATTATTCTTCGCTACTACAGTCAGGAATCTAGTGCTGCCAAGAAAAATACCACGTGTCCTAGCTTTCTTCTCTTTTTTTTTTTATGTCCAATAGAAGCATGCAGACGTGTGTATATCCACGTAGCAAGAGCAAGTGGAGAATTGTTTTCTCTCTCGGTTAATCGACATTTTTGTTCATGAACTTCATTACTTACTCTTTTATCAAATTATCACACATCCTCTCCCTCTGGTCTTACCTCTGCAGCTCCTCATTCCGCTCCATCCAGTCGCAATTAACGCCCACAATAGGTGTCGAGGAAACAAGAGTCTTACTGCCAAACGCAAACAAATACAAGATTGTTTTCACCTATAATAATACTATATATATATATATAGGGTTTATGGCACATAAGCAGCTATGGCTATGATGCGTGTTATAATAATACTGACGCTTCGACAATATTGTTACGCGTTCTTCTCTTTTCTACCGCTGCGTCGGGCTTCTCTAAACGCCCTGTTCCTATTGAAGATTCTATTCTGACCGTGTTAGTTGTATTGCCCTCGTCATGTCCATCCAACACCAACCAACTCTGCATCCCGTAGGAATTATTCTTGTTTCGTTTTGTTCTTTTCCGATATCAGGGGAAACGAGGTCTTCATTGCCGATCCAGTCAAGGAAGCGTGCCCCTCCTTGTTTTCCCTCCAACCGAGGCCCACCATTATGCTACCCTTCCCGGTCATCCCCTTCTTACCCAGCCTGTCATCCGCGGCCTTCTGAAAAGGCGAGCTGTCATCGGCGCATTTCCTCGTCGTCGTCTTGGCATTGGCTACGGTTCGCCGAGCGCACAAAGTTGTCCTTTTTGTTGGCACTGTTGTGCCATCGGTTCCTTTCGTTACCCGCTCCCTTCAGTACGCCTATTGTGCGCATGTACAGCTTTACCCTCAGCCCTGACCTTCCTTCCAAGGGCACTGCCCACTGACTGTTCCTAAAACGAAAGTGACACGACCCTTTGTGGAGCTCTCTACAGCCACAAACGCACCATACTACACTGTACACATTACGCGCATGTATCGGCGGGAGCGCACATTAACACACAAGTGCACAAGCGCACATTCCCCATTCCTGAAAAAGTGAACGGCACGGATTCTGCTGGTCAGTTTCCTACACACGTCAAGAAGCGCATCTCATTTTTGAAAATTTTGTCTACAAGTAGTCAAAATGGTGTCTAAAGGGAATCCAAAAGCCAAGCACTGCGGGGAACGTGACAAGCCGGGATCTTTATTTCATTGCTTTTAATTCCTTCCTCGTCGTTTTATTTATTTATTCATTCGTTTATTTATTTATTTATTTATTTATTTATTTATTTATTTATTTATTTATTTATTTATTTATTTATTTATTTATTTATTTATTTATTTATTTATTTATTTATTTATTTATTGTTTAGTCCACGGGCTGTCTTCTCTTTGCTTTGTACTGGCACCACATTGCGGCAAACTCACTGAACGGGTATAGGCAGCACTTTATTGCATTCAAATCATAATTCCATTGTGCGCTTATTGTTTAATCCGACTGTCTTATCAGTGTGCGTGCCTTTATGTGTCTCAATGCACTTCTTGCTCAGAAAAGGTGGGACATGTGCGCGCTATTTTCATTCAAGCTAGGTTGCGCAGCAAAGAGAGAAATACAGTTATTTAATACTTTTTATCTTATATGCCTCCTCTCCTTGTCTTTGTCATTCCCGACGTTTTACTTTTTGGCCTTAAGGTATACACCCTCGGTCAAAAGTCTCCAGGCTGCTTTCTTGAGCAGTATATTCATGCAGTTGCAGTACCCTTGAAGCTCAAAGAGTTAGCAAAAGCAAGGACAAGATTTGTGGGGCCTTATCGAAAATTTTGAATTTCGCATGTTCCGCTGCTGCCAAGAAACACGACTCGAAAACAAACTCTGTATCCTGCAGCCTTTCAACAAAGTGTGGCGTCTATCTAAAATGTACCATTTCTGGATATGTAATCAAGGTAAGTCTAACGAAGAACTATTTAGGAAGAAATGGGGTAGAAGGCAGAGGGGAAGAAGAGAATTGAAAGGTTTATTTCTTGAACATTTTTGTCAGTCCTTTTCACATCGTTCACGACCAGCAGTACCGAAACGCACATTCTGACTGCTTATGTCAAGATAACAGGCACACAGTACTCGAGACATCCTAGTCAGAGCACACTGGGGGAATCGTGAATTTCTGGATGATGAAAGCTAATCACAATAATCTCCAATAATGCAAGAACTATCAAAGCCTTATGGTGGGACACGTACACTTTACACGAATCAGGATTTGGCTGTGTGTGTTATCTTTCGCTATCCACATTACCTTCGTGATGAGAATAATTACCTGGTATGGTTTCTTCTTCACAAACTCTCTGACCCTGACTCGTGTCTAAAAGTGAACTTCGTTCGTATTGTAGCGAAGGCATTAACAGTGGTCCTTATATATTCACAAAGAGAGTTCTTGAAAAGTCTCAAATCTCCCGAAGAGAGAGTGCTTGGAATTCCGAATCTCCTGAACAGACATATCTTGTAGCAGGACACCTCCTCCAATGTCAGAAACTCGCGCGAATAAAATGTGACATAAGTTGTAGCGCATCATATTCGATGGTATGTTAACTGAATGTTAAGATTACTTCTATGGATGAACACTTCATGTGCTAATAAACTACGTTAAGTTTATCGAGTTTATGAAAAAAAACGAGGAAAATTGCCACAAATAAAACTAGAAAAAAAGTAATTAGTTTAACGCAGATTGCAAAATTCCTGCGGATGGCAGAGACTGTTGAGGCGGTTTCGCAAATTTGGGCAATGTGCCTTTCCACCACAGGCCAACAGCAATAATGACAAACCAGACAAATTAAGGAAAATCTGCGGGCGCATGAGTTCACCCTCCATCTACTCCAGTCTACTGATACGCGCAGGTTGTTTCCGAATTCGAGACATCAGTGTACAAGGCTCTACATCAGTCCTCACCACGTTCATAACAAAATTCCCGATTAAATGAAGCACCTTAAACAACACTGCATACTTTGAAAAGCTTAGAAGTACCATGTCAAAATGAGTTTCCAACAGCAGAATCAAAATTCCAGCACTGCCTTACTGAAGATATCGCCAAATAAAGTTTTTTTTTAACGACACCAACAACCAGAACATGCAAGACAAATAACGGTGCCATCCCCAAACGAGCAGTCACCTCGAACAAGACCGCATATATGCGCCCAAGGACATCGTTCGCACTGTTATGCTTAACGCTGCTAACCGCAAGCGCTAAGACATTAGGCTTAATGGACCTCCCGTCGGGACTGTTCAATCTCGTGGAAAGCATTCAGCCCGTTAAAGGTCCGTCTTCAGCAACTAATTCCATGCACTGGGTGGAAACGAAAAGGGGAAGGAAACAAGTATTAACAACCCATAATCAGACACGAAGCTTGGATTTCGTTTTAAAAAAAAAAACCCTCCCTCTACTTGCTCAATCACTTCATTCATTCAAAAACACACAGAGCCTGCGCATTACATTTTGATCCTAGTCTACCTAGTTACCCAGGGTATTTAGAACCAGGTGCTCACAGATCGACTGCTTAATGTCCTGACTATCGCTGCCAACCGCAGGCTAGCAACTGCGTGCAACTTTTGCGACTGCAACACATCTCGGGTGATGTCGAAATCGGTGAGCGCCATTTCAGATGACGATCTACGACTGGGCATTAACGCGTTGCCGTCGTTCACCTATACAGAGAAGCCGCCCTCGCGGTAACATTTCGAAGAGGGGATCCGAAAGCAGGACTCAGCAGACAAGGTTTATTGAGGCACTGTAAACGATGGCGTAGCGCCAGCAATACACCTCTTTTTTGTTGTTGTTGTTGTAGCTATTATCACCGCAAAGCTTTTTCTTTCCTTGTTTTGTTGTTGGCATACTATTAACCGAACAACAGACTCAGTACTCGAGGGCCAGGCATCTTTAAAAAAACGCCAACTCTTCAACGCCCTTTCGCAGAAACATTGGCGCTAAAAGAAAAGACTGCGATGAGAACCAAGCGTAGAACCCTTTGCTGTCTCGACCTGCCACGCCGCAAAAAGCACCCCGTATTTTCTTAAACCTCCAGAGAAAAGACTCGCTAAACTAGACTACAGCTAAACTAGAAAGGAGTCATCACATCAGTCTTCTTTTCCTCGCTTTGTCCTCTCGTCTCCCTCTTCTTTTCTTAATTTCCTTTCTCTTTTCCCTATTCTTGCTCTTTGGTAAACTTCGATTCTGTCCTCGCCTTTCTCCTATCTTTTGGCTTCGCTCCTGCCATTGTTTGACTTCTCTCAACTTCAGATTTCCGCGACAGTTACTAAAATGGGCTCCTGTTGCCCGATCAGTCGGACGGTCATAGCAGCCGTGGCCTTAATACAGGCTGCCTGGAGACTTATTTTAGAAGTTACTCACAAGTAGATGAACTCACTGGGAAGCTAAGGCTATTGGCTGAGTAACCAAGTTGACATTTGCTCCTTTCACATTTACAGCATAGCTGAGTCATGCCGTTACTTAAGACTTGTAAAATGTCATACTATTTGTGAGAGAGCACTAATTCGCAAGCTACTACTCTCAGCAAAATCTTGTCTTACTTGCTTGTGGAGCAACTGCATAACAACGTTAGAGCTACGTTGCATAGCAATATTCTAAGAATAGTCTAGGCACTGTGTCTGTGCGTCATGACCATTACCAGCGGAGGTCAAACCCCGACCATGACTGGACATTTGACCTGGCCCCCTCCCCTTGACACTTAGAGCCAATCCGCTCCGCCTGCGGTATGTCAAGTCTCGCAGTATAGCTCTGCAGTCGCGTAGGCAGTCACCAAAAGCATAGATTTAATTGGTAAGAAATGTGTTTATCGTTTCAGCCGTTATGCAAAGCTAGGAGACAGAAGAAAAAAAAAACCTGTGCAGCATCGCTTTCGCATGACATTAGAGTTTTAGACACAATTATCTGGAGTATTTTTAAAATAATGAACAAGCTACAAGATGGCAGGTAGCCGCCATAAGACGGAGGACAGCGTTTTAGCCGTAGAAGTGATACCTGAATTGCATTTAAGCAAACTGGAACAGGTACAATTATAAGTCATTTTCGCATTCCCAATGTTTCACCTTGGCTGACGGCAATAGTCCCACGCCACATTCGGCGTCAACAACTACCACTCGCACGTAGCAGCCTCTTCAGGCACACAGCCACACAAAAGAACTGGCGCAGTGGCTGCTGTGCGCGAGGAGAAAGAAGCAACTCGCCGCTAATTCAGGGACTAAAAAAACTCGAGGAGCACACGTGATGGATCGTGCCATGATACCAGGAAAGTATCTGTACACAAACACAGGGTATGCCTAACCGAACATGCAGTAAACGAAAATTGCGGCAAGAAAGAAAAGTGGAGGCCAACCGCTTTCTGGTAGAGTTATTATTCCGCGCTTGCCCTCCCACTGCACAGCCAATGTTAACCTCCAGTGCTCCGCTTTACGAGCTCGATATCGGTCATTGTTTTCGCCCGCGCTTTTGTTACACGCCAACCCGACCAACGATGCGCCGTTAACGCCGAGACGAGAAGTGCGACCATTACCGCTACACGCGTCGCTTGCGCAGCTTCCTCGCTTCATTCGTGTGCGGCTTCGCCTTTTCTCTTTGCGACGGTATAGCGTTCGCGGTGGGTACTCAAGTTCAGGATGAATCTCCGTCAGTGTCAGGCGGCGCCAGAGAAAGGATCGGGAGAGAATGGGGACGTTAAGGACTCTGAATCATGCCGGTAACGTCCTAAGAGGTGTCAACTCAACCTCCTCTAAGATCGATTTCGGGAGCAAGAGCGTTAACAGAGCCATTATTTTGTTGTTTTGTTGTTTTACAAGCCTTGCGCAACTAGCAGCCTTAATCAGTGGCTATCCGTACTTGCATATGATCTGCACATCATTCCAACAAAATAAAACCAGAATTTATAAAATTGGCTTGAAATTTAAGCTCCACCTTTAAGGGTATGACGTCACAACATTAATGACTCACACTTGCAGACTTCCCTTGCGGATCGACTTCGCGTGCAGCCACTTTACTGCTCGCTTGATCAGCAGCCTTTTAGATATCCCAGGCGGCACAAACCATCGACCAAATAATGGTACTATAATGGCGATGTAGTGGTCCTATGTTGGGCTGTTAATTGCCAATGCAGTACCAATATTGGGTCAAGGGCTTCTGTTGCCTGAAGTGCCTCTATTATCTTACAAGTACTCATTATCATACAGTTGCAAGCTTGCGCATTATGTGAAAGACCACGTGACAACGATATGAATTCCCGCTTTATACGAGACTTACGAACGGGTCCGCGTGGACAGTTAGGAGTAGCATGGGTAAATAAGCATGTGTAATCCAGAGAGAGGGCTATGAAGCGAAAAATGGTAGGGGTAACATTAAGAGATAGAAAGCGTGCAGAGTGGGTCAGAGAAATAACTCAAGTTACCGACATTCTAGTGGAAATTAAGAAGAAGAAATGGACATGGGCAGGACATGTAGTGCGAAGAGAGGATAACCGATGGTCGCTGAGAGTAACAAACTGGATTCCAAGGGAAGGAAAGCGTAGCAGGGGGCGGCAGAAAGTTAGGTGGGCGGATGAAATTAAGAAGTTCGCAGGGGTCAAGTGGATGCAGCTAGCACAGAACCGGGTTAAGTGGGGAAATATGGGAGAGGCCTTCGCCCTGCAGTGGGTATAATCAGGCTGATGATTATGATGATGAATCCAGCCTTTTGAAAGGCTGGATTTCGATATCATCTTCTACTCTTGAAGGCGAATAGAATCGTCAGAAAATCATCCTATCAATAAGTGTCTGGCCATATCATCTACCAACTACACCCTTCTAGAGTCTTTCTCAAGATTTTTTTTTTTTTCTGGAGCAAGGCGCCTTTTTTTATACACCGTTAAAATCTGTCGTCGCTGCCGTGAGAGAAAAATAACGAGCATCCCGAATTGAAATGCCATGTGCCATGAACGGACATTGACAGGAAGATAGGGTGATGTCATGAAACCGCGATGGATGGGCAAATTGGCAACAGTTGCTAACGTGGGTTCCTTTAATATATAAGGCAATCGAGCCCTCCAGGAGCCTTGGATCCAAAGTAGCGCTCTTTACCTCTAGGTCACGCAGGCGATTTCCAAAGGCTTAGTAAAAGCCAGACTTTGTATCCACGTGGCGTGGTCCTTGCCGAAATTTGACAGCTTACGAATGTATGGTAATAAGTGTTTGTGAAACAAGGAAGGAAGAAATTAAGTGATTTGTGACTAACTGGCCAGCAATGCTTTTTTTTGTTCTCCTTCTTCTTAGGGATCTGTCCAAGAACCTGGCCAACGGGCTAGTAATAAATTGGCTCCGGCAACGGCATCCGGTCAACGTACACCAATCAAGTGGGCAACGCTCGTTTTTTACGCGCATACCTGAGGCAGACCGGTATTACGCGGTCCCTGGTTTCGTTGATACGATACGTGGCTCTGTTGTCGAAAGTCACAACGCGAACATACGCGATTGTTCGTTCAAACCATGCCCAATGTTAGCCCACGTTGAAGGCTTGTGTATTCGAGTTGACCGCATGCTGTGCAAAAGTTCGAAAGTGATATTTGGATATAACCTATGTATGGCTGTCTCATTGAGCTTAGGAAAACAGAACAGTGCCCTCTTGACACAGGGACAAAAAATGAAACGACAACACAGCGCTTCTTTGTCCGTGTGTCAAGAGTGCGCTGTTTTGTTTTCCTGAGGTGAACTACCCACTAGCCCGTTCTTCCACCCTTGCATGTGTGTCGTTGAGCCCAGATTTTGAAATACAGCAAATAGAAAAAAGAACGGCTAATACAAAGACTGCTGCCTAAGCAAAGACTCTCTCTTAAGAAAGTTTATTGTTAGCTAGGAAAAATCAGGTGACGATATGAAATAATGTTATTTAACACCGCCTACCTTCTTTGTCAGTTCGACTTGTTGATGTTGTTGCAAGAGTTTTCAGGGTAGTGGTGAGAGAAAAACGCTGTTTTGTTAGCAAAGAAGCCTCATATATTTGTTATCATTTATTTGGCTAAGTGGAACACACACGGTTTTGTTTGGTTGCCAACGCTTTTAAGGCGAAATCCCGTACGCGAGAGTCGTGCGCGAGATCTGTGGGCGAGATGTGTTCTCCTTGTCTAGTGTTTCTGCCATTTTTTATTTCTGACAGTAGCTGGGCTATATGGAAATACATTCAATGAATTAGCAAGGTAGCGGTAAATGCTTGTGTCCATCAGTAATCTCTCAGCAGGAAACCAAAAAAAAAAGATGTAAGAGTAAATTATCGACTGGGTCATTATAGAGATTACATACCGATAAGATTTTCGAGTTACATATCATACGAACAAGTATTTCTTACCCTAGATCCCTGAATAAGGAAAATACGGTTGTCACCGAACTCCACATATCTTGACAAGGAGGCCCATTTCGCTTCCCAAAATAGCTTTCGCACTCCCTCCGAAGGCCACTCAAAAGTCGCAGGTAATAGTACTTCCCTCGAGTTATACAGTAATAAGAGTTCCAACGTGGAAATGTTTAACAACAGCAGCGTAAACTGAAAACATCGAGACAGGAATTTCTTTTTTATGTGTGCGCATTATACTCCTCCGGCAGAAATGTCGTTAAAGCGCAAGAAGATATCAAGGTAAGTGAGGGGGGAAATAACATGAATGAAAGACTGTGCTACCTGAGGTCACGCGGTGAAAATCAACACCTACCAATTGACCAAAAGAGGACTATGACTGACCAACGGTATTTATTTTATATAATAGTGCCGTATATTTCAAAAGATAAACATTACAAGAGGCATCAGGCAGCTGGATGGGCAATGGAGACTTGGAAATTCGCAGACAGAAGTTAGAGCTATAGTTGGCATAGAAAAGGTTCAACGGCGATCAGTGGTTTATGCATTTCTTTCGGATTGGACGCAAATGGGCTGTTAATTACCATGAGGCCCAAACTTTACAGTACGCATTATTTACCCACTCTTTTCTCTCATCAATAATATCACCAATTATCTCGCAAACGTCTCAAAATTACTTTGTTTACTGAACTATAGTTTTTTTCCATGGTCGGCCACACAAACGAGTAAGGGGATACTCATGAGAACAAGCCAAGTGTTTTTCCTTAAGTGATCGTCACATTTGAGAGGTAACACCACGCTTGGTACGCCTTCTTACGCACTTCAGGGCTCACTCTGTTTCTTTGAGCAGATTATCTCACCAGCAAAGCAATCGAGGCTGTCACGGAAATAGAGCGCCGGTCACAGAGAAGATGCGATACTTCGATCGCCCGCGGTGCTCGCCCCCTAACGAGGTTGGGGGAAAAGCATTTGTACCAGGGCCACCACTGCCAACTCTGTCGTTTGCTCGGGTGTCTCCTGCTTTTGTCCACGCATGTACACTGCCCTAATTGTGGTTGCGTACTCGTTCTGTTCTGCACCCTCTAGGAAAACAAAGGGTGGGGGGAAGAAGGCCGTTTTGTTTGCTGTACGAGCCTGGTCGCAGGAATATTGCTCTTGTCTTCACATCAGTAAGTAAACTCATTATAAGGCGCGAAATAAAGTGTTTTCTGATTGTCGCTGTCCTTGTACATTTTCATCAACCTACATTTGCTTGCCTGATTTATCGCCTCTCTTTTATTCTTTATTCGTACCTAAACAAGTTTGAAACAAGTATTAGCTGCCTCATGCTAAATGTGCCAATGAAGTGGAGCAGCGGCTGTTTATTGTACGTCATAACAGTAGATTAAAGACGCTGATAATTGGCCATTACTTTCCGTACACGTTTTATACGGGCCCGGATTGGTCATAATAGACGCCCTTAGTAAGCCGTGTATGATCTAACCATTTATGTTGTCGAAGTCATGCATGCATGGGAAACTTTTACTGGAGGCGCCAACAGTAATGGGAGGAGCTTTTTATTGAAGACCGCATAATGGCTGCTGGCTTACACAATGCTTCATATGGGAATTCGCACTTTTGTCACTTCATTGGCAATTGCACCTCATATTTCTATAAATGGTGACGTATTCTTGAGATTAGGCTGCTATACCTGTGTAATATCATGGCTGTCGCGTCAAAAAACATCCGGTGCCTAGCGTGCCGCGGTGCCTTGCCAGTGATGCCCTCCCATTTATGGCCAGATTCAGAGACCTGCATAGAGTGTGGACAGTCTTTTATACTTGCCAAAAATACGCTTTTTAATCATTCATTTGAGAACTCATATGAAAATTTTCACAGCGAGTAAATGCGCTCTGACAATATGCGTCCCTCTCGGCCAGTCATACTTTCTGGTTGGTACAGGCGCGGCAGGCATGCGCGCGGCTGGCCCACAGCTGGTACCACCTTAACGGCGCTTAACGGCGATCTGCGAATATCCAGTGTCTTGCCGGTGAAGTGGATCGCAGTAGGTGCGCCGGTCGCGCTACGCTAAGTCTACTTCACATGGTTTATAAAACTACTATCCCACGTCTTTTTTTCTTTCGTCGCCTATGATCAGGTCAGTGTTGGTCATCTACTAAAAAATTCAGTCACGAATGATATACTAAAAGTCTTCCATGGCGCAGTTCTCTGTACGCGACTTTGGTCCTGACACTCCAGTAAGAGTAACACGGCATGCTAATGGTGTGTAATCTCTGTCTCTCTTGCGGTGAGTTTGTGTCAGCGCTGCCAAATTCAGCAACCTTCCGAGAACTCGCGCCATGATACGTGGCTTTATCTGGGATTTGACATTGTGGCTAACAAAAAGCTCACTTGTCTTGTGTGCGAACCGCGCCCTCAGGTTGGTTCCTTTTCGCCTGCAAGCGTCCAATTTTTATACCGACTCCAAGGTTGATTTAGCACAGAAGGCTATAGTGCAGCGTTTTGGAACTTAGATCTGGTGTCCGTTTGTAGAGGTCGATCTCGCAAAGACTTCCATGAGCAACAGCAATTATAACGGTATGGATCGTTCATTAACTATTTATGTTGTTATGAACTGCGCTAGAAATCTCAACCTGTGTCATCATCATCATCATCATCAGCCTGACTATACCCACTGCAGGGCGAAGGCCTCTCCCATATTTCTCCAATTAACCCGGTTCTGTGCTAGCTGCATCCACTTGACCCCTGCGAACTTCTTAACCTCATCCGCCCACCTAACTTTCTGCCGCCCCCTGCTACGCTTTCCTTCCCTTGGAATCCAGTTTGTTACCCTAAGCGACCATCGGTTATCCTCTCTTCGCACTACATGTTCTGCCCATGCCCATTTCTTCTTCTTAATTTCCACTAGAATGTCGGTAACTTGAGTTATTTCTCTGACCCACTCTGCACGTTTCCTATCTCTTAATGTTACCCCTACCATTTTTCGTTCCATAGCCCTCTGAGTTGTCCTCAACATAAGTAGAACCCTCTTGGTGTCATATTACTTGACACCATCTTCCCAAAGGTTGAGCAGGTTTCGAGAAGCCGTGCGCGGTATGGCACAAACGCTTCGATGACATTGTCGGCAACTCAAACAGCGATGCGCCGGTGTTTCGAATCGTGGGCGTAGCAGCATGACAGATGCGACTCAATGACTTCCGTGGCTTTAGAAACTGCGCCTTGGATTATGCTCCCAAGCAGCCGGAGACCGATAAGACGGGTCGCTGAGGAGCTGCCTACACGTCGCTTCCCACCAAAACCGCGCAGCACACCGAAGTCTACAGTTGGCGCAGCCTGTTCAATGTTGCCCGCTGAAATGAACAGTGTACAACTTCCCGACGCCTGACACTGGCCAGTCATGATCGTCAGTAACACAACAGTCAACATTCCTAGAGGTCAGGATCCGCTCTTACAGGTGAACTTAGCGGCGAATCCGGCGCGTAAGCGAGCAACTACCGCATCGCGCGGCTTCTGTAACACTGCACGCTCGCAGGGAAGCCGCTGATAAATCCGAAAGAAACGGGCATCCTCTCTCCCACTCCTCTGTCTGCTCCAAGCGTGCTGACTCTCCCGCCGAGTCCCTGTCGCACGGCGAAGCCAGCCTTAAGTCCTTGCCTGCACGGGCCACCGGTTTGACGAATGCCCCCCGGACGAGGGCAGCCACATTCACTGCGGCCCAGCTCTGAATCCAGATCTATCGGGGGCCTTCGGCGTACGCGACGCTAATCAAGCTCTCTTCGGCGTTGAGCACTTCATATAGCTCTGCATTCGACGCTGTTCGCAGCGTCGCCCGAATGGTCCAATAAGGAGAGTTCTACTGAGGGCACTTAAGAATAGCCGGGAGTTTCTAGCAGGCGAGCTTCAGCTTACACCCTGTCACAATCATCGAAGCGGCGCGCGGAAGCCCACGTGCAAGAACATATACTCCCTATATTATATACACGAAGGTGCAGATATGGCTGCGTAATTCTAAATATGAGCAACGATTAGGTGCCATATCTCGAACCCGATCACAAAAGAGTCTCATGCTCTCTAGGAATAGCAGATATTTGTGAGCGTGGATTTTTGAAGCATCTTATACAGAACAGGAGAGGTGTAAAAGTTATTTGGAAGGAGTCATCGTCGGAGTCTTTATTATCATTACACCCATGCACGCTGAAGGATGTCTGACAGAGTTTTACTGTGTCATCACGCAGGAAATAAGAGATAAATATTAGCGAAGTTGCGCAGTTCAAAGGAAAGACCCTTTCTTTTCATTTGCATCATTTTGCAGCTTGTGGAAGAGAGCAGCGAAAGCTACCTTAGCCAAGGTCAGGGCGCATATTTCGCTCGTTTAAAGCACGGCACAGAACACTGCAATGTCGTTACGCATGCGTGCAGTCACGTGGTATTTTTTTTTTTTATTTCGCTGGTTACAACATTACTTACTGATGCTTACTTTAACAGTGGCGAAGCCTCAGTTCATTCCATCATGTCGGTAATGTTGCCTGCATAACATCAATAGTGGCATGCTTCTTTTAAATAATTTTAGAGCAGCTGGCAATAAGATGCCTAACTAAATACCCCAATAAAGGTCGTCAGCTCGGTAACAATCTTGATCATTTTTCTTTTATAATTATAAAGGGCTGCATGGCACACATTCTCTTCTCTTTAAAATTTCAATGCCGTTTCATAATTATTGGCGCAGTTTCAAAAGTGCATTTTGTTATCTACGCGGGCCCTCTACTGTGGTACGGTGACGGCTGTCTCAAATACTTTATGGTTTTCACTCTGCTGACGCATAATCGCAATTTACATTCGGCAACAAAATACGACTGCAGCAATGCAAGCATAATAAGCATTGTCTGGCTACCGAACGAAAGATCAAGTCAAATATTCATTGTCGAACGATGTGCATAATTCGCCGTTTATGGCATGAATTTCACTGCACGCGAGCAGTTTTTAATTCTTTTTTCGCGGTTTAAGCGGAGCGTATGAAGATGAAGAATAAAAATCTAAATACAATTACAATACTCGCTAATGCTAAATTTGAGAGCTGTTATTTAAGCGATTTTTTTCAATATATTGAGGCAAAAGAATTTCAGACATGCTTGTAAATATGAATATGCGAGGGGGGGGGGGGGGAGGGGGGTCACGAGTCGAGGATAATTTGTCAGAAAAAAAAAAGAGCCATGAGCGACCGGCGCAGAGTAAGTGGTATTTCTTTCCCTACTGCTTAGAAGTTCCCTTTGGCTCTTGACCCGCATAAGGTCCCAGGCAGCGCAAATCGTTGGCCAATATTGGTGCTATGTTGGGTCGGATATTACCAACACAGTACCAATATTGCGCCGATAGTGGGGAACGGCGCTCTAAAAATAAACGGAAGAGGTACGAGCTGTAGAGCTGAAGTACATATGCAAGACGTTCTCGTAAGACGCGCGGCAAAATGAGAAGAGAGCTCTCGCTTTGTGAGTCGTCCGCTATATCCTTGTCTTGCCCCGACCAACGGTCATGAATAACAGAGCTCCACACGCCGGCTCTTTTGCATGCCGGAGTGCGAGGCGAGCAGAATCGTTTTCGTGATGAATGAGACGCAATTTCGCTCGCAGAATGTGGTGGGAAAAAATGGCGGACAAGCAACAACAACACTAAGATAACAAGGAAAATGGAAATGACGCAAAACAAGTCGTAAAATGCTTGGAAGCCATGCTTCCTTCTTCAGCTAATTCGGTCTTACTTTAATGACATTTACTCACGGCAATTCTAAGCATGCTCGACCGGAAGTAAAATCTCCGCTAACCGGATGGACGACAAAAAAAAAAAAGGCTTCCAGGGAACAGGCTTTACAGGTGGCTATCAAGTAATTAGCACTGGGCGTTTTCGTTATGACGACGTGGCGCTGAAGATGAAACTTTTAAATACAAAGCCGACTAAGAAATAGCTTGTGCTGCTGATTGTATTATATTCCAGTTGCTTTGAAAAACAGCACTGAATAAAATACGTTTCGTCGCGCTAATATTATGTTGCTGGTTCTAAGTTTCCAACTAGCAAGGATCGCGCACTATCAACGTACGCAGGAGTCATATTCAGTTTGCTTATTAAGTACTGCTACTCGACATAAGCTGATGCGCTTACTGGACAGCACAAGCGGAGCGTGTTGGGAGCAAGGTGTAACCGATAGTTCAGCGTCAGTGTGTCTTTATCTCACACGTAAGCAAACACTGCCCCGAAGAGATTCACTGTCCTCGCTGCAGGTACGTTTTACGGGAAAGGAAATCTTGGCGCGGCCAAATATCGTAAAAATGAGACCATCGTTTGAAAAGGTTTATTGATACTTAGGCAGAGGGACGTACATTCGTCAGAATACCTGAACTGGAGCGAGGTCACGGTGTATGCACCTATAAATGCGCCACAAATAACAGCAAAACATCATAGAGAAAAATAAAAGGAAATCAAGTATGTAGCTGCAAGATCACACGCAGGTCAAGGCCGCGGTCATAGGAGTTGCGTTAAGAGATTTCGATGCGTTAGCAGCTGATAACTGCACAGTTAAAACTCGACTTAACGAAGCTGAGGGAAGCCACGCATTACTTCGTTAAATCGGGAACTTCGTTAAATTGTGTGAGGCATTTAATTAGATTCTATGGTGTAGCGATCTTTGTATAGAAAGCCACCGCGGCATCATATTTTCTATGAAAAAGTTAAAAGTTAATCCTTTTCATCTTCATTCTTCATAAAAGGTTCGATAAATCGAGACAGATCACCAAATTGAATTCGTTATTTCGAGTTGTCAAAACGTTACACCCTATGGACGTCTGATGGATGATCGGAAGTTTCGTTAAATTGGGTTTCATTAAATCGAGTTTTGACTGTACATGCGCGTGATATCTGCTTGGCGCACTAGCAGTTATCAACTGAATATTCACAAGTACCTTAAGCAAAAACACAAAAATTTAAAGCGAGAAATTACATGTTCTAGGGAATGCACGCTGGCAGTGAAAGGCAAAAGCAGATTCGTTAATATCTCTCACTGAACCTTCAGAAAAGGCACATCATAGTACAATTCAAATTTTAGCCTGCAGATTTAGTAAATGTAAACAAAGTAGGCGACCTAGCTTTGTGTAAAAGCATTGCAAGAAGAAAAGTGCACATAATATAAATGCAAAAAAAAAATATTTTCTTCTGAGTAGCGTGCACAGGAATTGCGGACAGAGCGTGCCGGCAGAGCGTGTGGGCTCCAACTAACAGTTAAGAGAAAAAACACACATGCGACGGGGTTTTGAAGCGGTGCAGTAATTCAGGTACTGTCCTGTGAGCTCTTTTTAACGCTTATAACTTCCTTTACAGACCCATTTTGCGGAGTCACTTCGCAAAGAACACCATCGCTGCCCAATACCGCAACTGAGCTGCGATATTTTGGCAATGTTAGGGACGGTTATATATATTCCACACCAGACGCCACAGCGTTAACATTGAGTAAAACAAAATAGACATTTACAGTTCCAGGTTAATACAGGCAGCCGTAATGTCTTCGCATGAAGCTCTAGGGTTCAGTTGAAGAGCAGTGCAAGCAGACTGAGACGCACCTCGATCCTTTAGCTAACAAAACCATTCGGTCGTCTAAGAGCTCAGGCTCGGTGCCTAATTTATCGGTGCTACGTAGGTGTGGACCACCACCTTGAGGTAAAAAGCACAGCGCCATGTGGCAGGACATTACTCGACCGGATCCTCGTAGCGTGACTAGAGCAAATCGCGGGCCACCGCCACCGGTGCGGCAGCCCGCCACGACGTTCACGGCTACAGACGGCGGGCTACCTTCCCTCCTTGCCTCCCAAGCTCCCTGCTATCCTCGTCGGTGACTGGCCCTTACCGCGTACCGGCTTCCAAGTAATGAGGGTTCGGCACCGTCAGTTTCTCGGCGCACGCCAGCCGAAATTGCCACTTCTCGTAGACGTTCATTTAAGGGGCCACCTGACAGGTACAAAGAAGCAGCTCTCCCCCTTTCCACTTCCTTGTGCCCCTCCCAGTGACGCTCGACAGGGCGGAGCTATAATGGCCGCCTTGCGACAGCCGCTGTTCCGCGGCGCAGTAGCGGCCCGCTTAGCGACGCTGACACGATGGCCGGTATAGATGCAGCAAGGAGTTCTTATAAGAAGGAATATGAACTTTTCAGCGGGCCGATCGTGGGTGCCAAGGACGGGCTTTTTAAACATTCTCTTCACTAAAAAGTCAGGTCACAGTTGCCTTATATGTTCCTTGTTCTGATCTGTATTACCAGGTGGCACTTTCATATAGTATTATGAATGTGTCCTCTACATACAAGATTATCAAAGTGCACATGGAACGAACATGATTTCGCTTGGCACGACCATTTTTAATGTTTCAGGGTAAATGCAAAATGCTGTCTACGAACGACGAAGTAAATCTTAGCGCTTCTAGGTGAAAGATGCATAAACTATTGAAATGCCGATAACAATATATATAACCAGAAATAAGATCATTCAAGTAGTTTGCAGCAGAGGCATTTCTCGCTTTTGAAGCTCTATCTTGAGGTACCTCAAGATATATTGAACCGAGAGATCGAAGAACTTTATAACGGAACTCTACCGTTAGAGAAAAAGGATCGAAGGGGCAGCCAGGAGGAAATGATCGCACTCGAAGCGACTGCACTAAGTAAGGGTCTAATCGCCTCACTGTGCTCGCAGCTCTCACACGCTGGGGAGTCTGCAATCGCTCTGAGTGGAGAATATGAATTTGTTGAAATCCAGCCAGTCTTAAAGCTTTCAGTGCTTCGATTTTTAAAGAATGGTGATCATTTGGGGTTAGGCCAAACGTAAATGACCTGCGTTATCATTTCGGTTTTGGCATCGGTTTCGGTTTCATGCAGTTTGATGTTTGATTTACAAAATGAACCAGGATTCAGACGAATGCCTGCGAGATCGGCGATTGTTGGCCTTAATTGTATCACAATATAACATTTTAAAGCTGCTTAACGAGCTTAAGAGGGCAATGTGAAAAAAGTGCGTTGTGCCTCCCTTGCGCATGCATAGAAGTTGATAAAGACAGCCACGTGCGAAACTAATCTGGTTAGCCAGCCTCTGCAATACCCGTTGAGCCATCCAGATATATCGGAAACAACAGCTGCTTCGAAGTCTACTCGAATCAAGAAAGTGTCTGTGTTTTCTAAGCAGATTTTAGCTTCAGCTACTACCTGTCAGCTGCCCCTTGCCACATGCCTAAGACCCGACAAACATGGGTGAAATCGACAAATGCGGGCTATAACTGCCGGCCAACTACTACCTGCAAGAACCGGAAAAAGAGGTGAAACCGAAGACTGAGGAAGTGCTATCACACAAAAAGCGGCAAATTAAAAGGCGCAGATTGTCGTCCATTTACTTTGTGAAGGGGTCTTTTAGGTCACCTAGTGAATCACAGATGCGTTAGCCATTCAGGGTGGGTCGTGATCGCAGCTTCTGCTGAGACATAGGAGTTTTGCACAGACGTGACGTCCGTTACTTTTGCAGCTTTCTCAAGTAGTCCACCCTCATACCTTGTGGCTGCCTTATGCCTCCCATCGCACATTATGTTTTTTCTTTAGGAGGATATAACTCGCCAGATCATGCCAGTTCAGCTACGCCTGCTCGGCTGCAATGTCTTGCCGACCAATTCTTTTGAACAGCATCCTCATAGTGTAATTCAATTTCAACGGCGTGAAAAGGGTCTTTAATAGAACAGCAGTCCGGTGGCAAAGCATTAGTACATATCCTATTATTTACGATATGTCAAACTAAAGTCAAACAGATTTTACTCAAGACGGATTGCATCTTAAAAACAGTGTGTGCGTGTGCGTGTGTGTGTGCGTGTGCGTGTGCGTGTGTGTGTGTGTGTGTGTGTGTGTGTGTGTGTGTGTGTGTGTGTGTGTGTGTGTGTGTGTGTGTGTGTGTGTGTGTGTGTGTGTGTGTGTGTGTGTGTGTGTGTGTGTGTGTGTGTGTGTGTGTGTGTGTGTGTGTGTGTGTGTGTGTGTGTGTGTGTGTGTGTGTGTGAAAGGGAGGGAGAGAGAGAGAGAGAGAGAGCACGACGACAACAATGCTGTACATATGAAGTAAAGAAAAGTTTACGGGCTTGCCGACAGGCTCTAACCGGGTCACAACAGCACCTTTGTGCGCATATATAGAAGATATATGACGCAATCGAGAGATGACACAAACAGAACAGACACGCGCAGGAGACGACAGCGCCCAATTGACAATGTCAGCTGCGACAAAACACACACACACACACACACACACACACACACACACACACACACACACACACACACACACACACACACACACACACACACACACACACACACACACACACACACACACACACACACACACACATCGTTGTGACCCCTCCTCCCTTTGGTAAGACGAAGTGCTACAGGACGGCGCACGAAAGAGAGACTATGAGGCAAGCGCTAATTCTCTATTAGAGTGCTTATATAGCCATCAACATAAGGGCAGAAGAAAAACGAGTGCGCCGGTTTCTTCGTATCCCGCCAGAGAACTGTTAGATCGTGTTAGGCCTCAAGCGGAAATGATTTAACTCGTTCGTTGGAAATACGGAAAAACGAAGGATATCCGCACTCAAAACGCTAATACAAAAGAAGCGAGCGTGTTGTGCAAAGCGCGACACTGGGAATCCGTAGCGTCAACAAGGAACGGTGTCGGCCAACGCACTGTCTCCTCGAGACCGGCGGCGATGAAGGAGAGAGGGGAATGTTTATCGTGGATGACCACGCCTGGCCTCCATTTTTGTACTTTCAGTTTCTCGCTTCAGTACTCCCTCTCCACTGCCTCCTGGAGCGTTCCTAGAACTCGGGATCCAACCGCTCCTTAACGCGACAGAACAAGTAAAAACAGCCTCGTGGTCAACAGGACATTGGCGTTAAGGTTATCATCATCTCTCCTGGTAGTGAAGCGCAGCCCACAGGCTGTTTTTTAACGGCCACGAAGCAGAAAGCAAGCTGTAGTTGGCCTAGAAAAGTTTCGTCAGTTATTACTTTACAGACGTCGGGTATGTGAATTTTATCGTGGAAATGAATAAAATAGTTCCGCAGTAGGCAAGCTTGGATTAACAGAGCGCCAGGAATGATTCCTTAGTTTTCATATGCCAAAACCTCTTTGAAACGTATGCAATTCCAATTAGCCCCAAAAGAAAACGGTATAATTACACGGGGTCTGCGATACATCTCGACTAGCTTGCATACAGCTAATGCCCTGAGGTCAATAAAAAAAAAATCAAACATGTTGTATACAAGTTGACTACAACGTTCACTCTGTCAGCTGTAGCTCAACATGTTCATGTGAATGTTCGCAAAAAACATGGTCTTGTTATGCTGCAGATATTTAACATAGTTTGGTATGACATGACCCAGTGTAAACTGATCGTACAGCGAATCAAGGCGACTCTCTCTATTACAAAAAAAAAAAAAAAAACAGTACACAAGACAACGCAGTGCCCGTTCGTTGTTGTCTGTATGTCGTTAATGCGCAGCGCTTAAAAATATCGCATCAAGCTTCAAGCTAGTTGCCCGAACTGAGGTGGAAGTGGTGCGTCTTACACCGCCGGGGTGGCGCGGTGGTTACGGCGCTCGACTACTTTTCCCAAGGACGCGGGATCGAATCCCGGCCTCGGCGGCCGCTTTTCGTTGGAGGCGAAAAGCAAGGCGCCCGTGTGCTGTGCGATGTCAGCGCGCGTTAAGGAACCCCAGGTGGTCAAAATTTCCGGAGCCCTCCACTACGGCGTCTCTCATAGCCAGAGTCGCTTTGGGACGTTAAACCCTACAAACCAACCAGTGGTGCGTCTTCTACCCGTGTACAGTGGCTCCACCTTGTGTTTTCTGAGTCGAAATTTGACGCCGACTCAGTCATTTATATAACCATGACAGCCGTGAGTGGCGACAAGGGTCTGTAACCAGATGATGCTGTTCTGTCGGGTAGCATAGAGGCTGGAACAGGAGACGCACCTCTGCTAACTGCGGACCACCGGTAACTGCCGTCGAGGTACAGCAGCAGCCCAGAGGCGAGCATAGGCTGCAGTTACATGATTCATGTTGCACGACCGCTAGTGTCGCTGCCGGTGCAGTATGACCCCACCCTCAGCCCGTGGCGTGAAACATTGAGAGGACACCGCGCGACAGGGCAGCGCAGGGCCTTCCCGGATGACGCTAGGAGTACACTAAGAGCTATTCGTATATTCGCTCTTTTTTCTGATGACTTCCCGAAAGGCGCGTGGGGTCAGACTTCAATAATATATACTAGCGAATGTGTGCGAGAAACAATTGGGAACCAAGTACAAGATAATAACGTGCGTTCGTGTCCTGTTGCGTGTGCATATGTTGAAAGCAGGCAATGAAAGATGTGAAGTGCTCAGTTTTGTCTGAGGTGTTCGTTCAATTTTTCATGTTACAAATAACTGAATCGCTCGTGAGCGATATTTGGGAAGCCATCAACACACCTATTGCAACATGCTCCACATTTATGAGGGTGGGAGCATATTTTATTGCCGTTTACTTGATTAGATAAAGGCCTATCGTTATCGTTAATGTTTGGCTATCGTGAGGAAAGCATTCGTGTGAATGCCCGAATTTCAAATGTCGGAACCTAATCGAAGAGACGCCCGACGCAGAAGAACAACGAGGAGGGTTTTCATACCTTTCGCATCATGTACCCGCCCCAAAATAAGTACGAACTATGGCCCAGTATTGGTACAGCGTTGGAAACCTCGGGCGCTACACAATACCAGTGTATTAGAAATACACTCCAACATAGGACCAATTGTTTTTGCCACCTGAGCTATCTCTTTCGCACATGCCGCGAGTATAGTATCAGTCTCCCACCTCCTCATAAGAGCCAATCTAGGCAAACAGCCATGCTTTATGGAGGCTAGAGGGCAGAATAGAAGTAGCGGAGAATAAAATGCAGGCTTTGTTACCTGTACCCCCTGTTCCGAACTCCTCATTCGGCATGATGAATCTCCTGCGGTGCACTCTAGAAGCTCTAAACCAGCCACTGGCTCACCCTTATCCGCATGGCATTCATGAAAATTAAGGAGGCACGGGAGATCAGCCCGGCCCTTGACTAGCGTCAATGGCTGCGCTGAAGGGCCCACACGTTGGCTGCGGGCATGACGGTCATTGACGGTGCAGTTCCATTCGAGGAACTAAGTTTTCTGATGAAACATTGTAAAACGAAAGATGAAAATTTTCGAAAAAAGAAAGATATACAAACTGTAATTTTGATACCTTATAGGCGATATTTTGTCATGGCATGTGGTGTCACTGGGTTTTGACTACGCATAGCATCCGAAGCTTATGATAGCATTTTGTATTGTTGACGCTACCCCCTGTCTCTCTTTGTCCATCTCTCTCTCTCTCTCTTTCTCTATGCAAACAAGCAATTTCGCCGAAGGCTGACAACAAGTTTGGTGACTGAAACAGCTGCTCCTGGCCGCATGACACACAAACACACACGCACACACATCACATTATCTATTGACCAAATCCTGATTCCCCGAAATGCAGTTCGATAGCAATGCTAATTGTATAGTTGCATAACAACACTTATTATACATTTACAGAAACATCAAGCTGTACGAAAGCTACAAAGATGGTGGGGAATTGCTTATTTCTTACTTTGTGCTATTATAATAAACCTGCACTCTCACACGCGTTGCGCCTTCCCAAAAAAGGTCTACCGTTCTCCTATTTTCTATAATAAAAGTCACCCCCTGAACCTCTCAAGCACCACCACCTCCACGGGTCCCTTAAAAGCCATTATCAAAGGACCAGTCACACTGCTCTTGGACTCTACTTGTCGAGGTAGCCGCTTATCGGCAGACGGCGGTACTGACGCCTACCGCTTGATTGGACCACTCTTGTCTGTCTGGTTCGTATCGATATAGCAACTGTAGCATTCCTAATGGAGATAACATCGATAGCCACGTGCTCAGATGTTCTGCGGAACATCACCACGAAAATGGGAAACGCTACAATGAGGCCACACAACCACAGGTCGTCACATTTCTACAGAGTAAGCTTCGGGATGAAAGCGCTGCGATCAACGCTTGCACACGTGGTGTCCATTGCTATCAACCTCACGAGACAGAAACGGAGGGAAGTTGCGTCATACTTTACATTGAAACCACACATATCATCAGGCACCAGACAGTCATCTGATAAGTGAACGCTCTCACGCGGCTAAATTTTCTACACGGTATACGGTGAGTGCATTTTACTTGAGCACAGAAGCACTTTTGCGACGAATATTACGGCTGAAACTTACTGCGATTCCATTGAGCAATCATATATACAAGATTTCAGATTTCAAGTCTTATATATGGACGAATAAAACGTGGAAACTCACTTGATTCAGCATGATTCTTTGCATAAAGCAAGTTTCTGGAGCTTTCCGGAGAAATGCATCAAATGGACCCAGTGCGTCAAAGCTCACCTAGGGAGGTGATTCCTCCTTCAGTGCCTCCAAGTCAAAACCTCGATGTGTGAATAAGTCCTTGGCACCGAGTGCACGAAGGTCGACGAATCGATTAGGGAATTTCTTTGAATCGCACTAATTTAACCACTGCTCCTTCTTTACTGCGCTTCATTTGTTAGTGCAAGTTCTACTACTACGTAATAACATTCGAAAGTGCCAGCGACAGAAGTGGCCAACAGAGCGAGGTCGTCGCAGCCATAATAAAACCACCTCGATACTTTTGTCCGCTTGCTTTGTCTTCAACTAGCGCTCTGAATTGCTCACACCTCGGGTGTGAATACATATGTTTGTCCAGTGGGGCTTCCAGATATCTTCCCTCACCTAAAAAGAAAGCGATCAGAGCGGTGCATCACGCATTATTCATCATCTGTTCTCGCATCTGGAAGTAAACAAAAACGAATACAGAAATTACCCCGACAGATGTGCCTTTACTTTATTTCCTTTTTTTTTTTTTTTCGCCAAAGGTCGGACGTGGAAGGGAAAGGCTAGAGACCGCACAGATAGAGTACTGAAATCGATGCCCGCGCGCGATTCGGGAGAAGTGAGGATGGAAGTGGGGATGTAACCGGACGTGATGAATTGCTCCTCAATGCATGCGCAAGAGGGCGCCGCTGTAGGATAGACTGCTCCGAGGCAGTCGGTCATCGGGAAGCAAGGGACGCCCGAGTCAAGCGAGAAGAAGCTTCGTCGTGGCCGCGTAATGCAGACGGGTGCGAGGAGCCCATCAGTGTGGCAACGTCGCCGCCGCTGACAAGCGTGGTGACCTTGCAAAGAAGAAAAATCTCCCTAGGGTGAGGACGGGGTGGAAAGAGAGAAGTGGCAGTGATGTTGGGCCGCCGTTTCGCTCCTACTCATCTGCATTCGAAACGACAGAGATACGGGAAGAGAGTCGACGAAGTCATTTGTCAAGTAACAGGAGCCTCTACACACCGCTAGGTAACCAGAAACCACTGATCTCATCAGAGAGCCTGCTATAGCATACCGGAGAGGTAATTGCGGCACCTTGCGAGCGAAGAGAGGAAAAAAGTATGTCTCTGGGTCTTCCGAACGAGAGCTCACAGGTTTTGCGTCTTTATGGTTTGAAATTGGTACACTTTTCTTTATTGGTAACATCCATCAAACATTGTGTAGCAGGTAAGGCAAAAAGCTATGAAAACAGCTTAATTCAGGCCGTATCTTCTCACCGAAGCTGTTACACGCATCATTCTTACAGATGAGGTCATCTAAATACATATAAAATGCCGGTAACATCCTTGCCGATTAGAGGTCAAGACGCCCTAGGTCCTTTAAAATAGCAACCATGGTAAGAGGAACAACCGTTATTATTTTTTTTTTTTGCTCAACGTTATGACGCAGAATTCTCACGAAATGTCAAAGGCCTTTAATCAAATATAATCACCTCTGTGTCCAACTAAATTGTCAAATATAAGTGCAGGAATGGTTCTTCGGGGAAAATACTACACAGATATGTAGGTACAGTCATTGACAAATGGATACAGCCCAGGGGGTCCGTTTCTGAGTCACTTCGCGTGGTTTGTAATGCATTTCCAGTGTTCCGGATCTCTTCGTGGTAAGAAGACTTTTTTTGTCCTACCCTGTCCAATGGAAAGGACTTCCGCTGTTGCTAAATGCGTGCCACTACACGGCTCAGACGCAGACCCCTGAGCTCTACAGTTTTGACCTGGGCTTTACAAAGCCCCAGATAGGCTGACAGACCTCTTATAGTGAAATACCCTCAGAGTTGTTAAGGCCATGCATAGTTATTTGTTCGTATTTCGTTACACTGCAAACCAGCATGACCGTTCTATATCTACATTAAAATGCAACCGCCCTAAATCCCGGCAACAGAAAACAACATGAATTTTCATATATCTACTGCACATACCGCTACAATTTTATACACGAGACAAATCAAGGCCCGGTGGCTAAGAAATAAATTCTGAAATAAAATAAAATGGAACAATTGGCTACATTACCTTCAGCGTACCTCCCGCCCCTCACCCTCCTTAATAAGGTCATATATCTCTAAGGAAGAACAGAACCTATCCGGACTCCCCTTCTCTTATAAATATGTTGTAGCGCTTTCTAAAGAAAGCATACTGAATGTTCCTTTCCTCTCAGAAAGGCGCAAGAAAAGTGTATTTGCCCCCCACACACGCGCTCCACCCCGAGGCTTTGCTATAACCGAGGGGCCAGCGAAAACGCCGGCTTATGAGAAGGAAGAAAGCCATGTTTTGGATACAAGTCTTCACATTGTCGCACATCAACGGCTTTCATCATTCTGCAAGAAGGAATCTGCCGAATGCAATGTGCACGAGTCGCTATGCGCCAGGAGCAAAATCGCACAATTGGATTTTATAGCCGCGCTGCGGACGTCACGGATGACAGCGCCGTCCATTCTCTGTGTCATTCTCAAGGAACAGTGAATGGTTCCAGGGAAATCCGTCTGCTTGTCATCTTGTCCAAAACTAAGCAAAATATTCTACGAGTTGCGTAAATAAGCAGCCCAAGATGCCAGTTTGCGCAATACGTGTCACTACGCATAGACTCGAAAAGGTTCTGTGTATGCACCACGTAACTTTCATAACTACTTTTCTTCCTTTCCTTTTTTTTTTTTGTTTTGTTTTGCAGGACACGAGCTTGGTACGCAAAGAGGCAAAATGCCGAGGAAATGTGTGGGCTATTCTTAAATTTGGCCCAAATCTCCTTCTCCGGCTTCCCGAAAGCTTATTTCAGTTTTCTGCGTTGACAACAAGCTTGCTGTCAACACTGCTCTGCTGAGGTGCTCAGAAAGTAAAAAAAAAAAAAAAGAAAAAAAGAAAAAAAAGATTTTGTTTTTTCAAAAGCCGCCGGTGATTTTCACGCTGCGGTGCTTATACGCAAAAAAAAAAAAAAAGAACTACTACTTTTACGACGGTTTTACTGCACAATGAAGCCCTTAAAGCTGTCCTGCAAAATGTGCTGTCATCCTTAAGAAAATGGAGACACACTTAAGCCCCTCCTCAAGGCTATAGTATGGCGCGATTGCATCATTGGCTTCAGAGTGCAGGTTTCCCTCGGGGATCCTTGTCCGTGTACATGCACTTTCGCACTCGCTTAGTCACTGCGCAATACTTTAATGTGTGCATATATTAACGCACCCAACCTCATTAGCATACAGATGTAAGTTTTCCCATTCTGTGAAAGACTGGTCGACGTAGATATAAAGCGACGCGTTAACCAAGGCGTACGATCGAGCTTACGTGGCTTACAATAGCCATATACGTATCTTGCTCGATCGATATCAAATCAGTTGGCAGCTTCTGCTATACCGTATATTGTCGTGACATCACAAAACGCGTAAACGTAGTGACCGGACATGTCACCCTCCAGCTACCACTTCCCAGAACCACGCCAGTGATTATCCGCCTACAATGACGACAACACCACATTCACTGCAGAAACCGCTTTTTAACGCTATCGCTTTTTGTTACTGCGTTTGTCGTCTAAGAAATGCAGTGAGATAAGACTTGGCGAGATCCTTTACTTCCGGAATTACATTGAGGTGACCGCAATAAATGCAGGAGCAGCCTGCAAGTGCTAATACTGGGCGCACCCTAAAAGAAACAAATAAGAGTACGCGCCGAATAGTCGCACTCATTTGAGCATGTAAATGAAATAAATCAGGTAGAAAATCAGCGGAAGCGTATGATTTCATACTGTTACCGCCACTTGATAGAGCAATGGCATAGGCGCGCGATTAGTACATTTAGCGGCAAAGTACTTCTAGCTTAGCGCGAGGAATTTCGCCGATTTCCGAATTCCGGTTTCCATGGCGCCTAACCGAATGCTGCTATGGCAACACTCAAGCCTAGTTTTGCTATATACAGGGTTATACTATGACTAAAAGACCACGACTACCATGACCATAGTCAATGTCAGGGACAAAACTAATTTGGCCAAATGAAAATTATGCCTACACTGGTTGAAAAATAACGTTTGAACCGCACTGAGCGTGTTAGGTTTAGCTGTAAGCCTAATTGGTCTAGCTAAGTGTAAACCGCGGTTTCGTGTTTTCGCGTTTCGTGTTTTCGCACGCCAAACTTGCGCTTAGGTGTTTCTAAATTGTCAATACATTTTTTGAAACCGAATCAAATGCGTATGACGTTGTCAATGCAATTTGAATGCAAAGGAAGCAGTGATAGAGCTCAGATGATTACAAATAGAATATTGGTATCAAATTATATATATGAGCGTCAAGTTAGACCCGTAAAAAAAAAAAAAAAAAAAAAAAAAACGTTTTTGAGATCCAGTTCACATCACCTTTACTGTGACGAACCGGAATTGCAAAGTAATGTTAGGTACGTATTGGAGAGAATATACCAATACTTAGCAAAACTTTTCTTTTAAAGTATGTTCGAATAATGAACGAAGTCCGAGCAAAGCTCACAGTAGATTCTTTTTTTTTTTTTTTTTTTAATGCCGCAATTGGCTTGTGTGGTATGGAAGATCCAGTGCAATAACGCAGACCATTTTCATGGCGAAGCTCGTAGTGCAAAATATTGCCTCCTATGAACTTACCCCCCAATTGGACGAGTTTTCATCAAAACTTAACTTTCATGGCCTCCATGCTTCGGTGACAGGCCTCCATGTTGGAGCAGGACCTCGCGAAGTTTAGCAAACCACGCATTGATGCCCGGAGGTGACAGCGGCGGCGATGACTGATACGTAGCTGTCGCTCTTCTCATCTGCTGAGCTACGACACTAATTTATTCGCTGCTGTGAACAGTATAGAATAATTTAGTTATCTTACTTGTGTTTATGCACATGACTATGCGTTTCGTATCTTTCAGTAGAAATCAACTTCATGCCTTCTCACAAGTGAAGCTATACCTCGATAAGTTATAGCGCCGCCACTCGTATGTTTTCGCGAGGTTTATTACTGAGAACAAGTACCAAATTTATTTTCAAGAAAATCCACCATAACGTTCGATCCGTGTTCCATTTGATTGTACCTCTTATGCATTTGTATTTGATTCGGTGGAAAAGCTGTACGATTCGTGTTGCGCTCTCACCTGAAAAAGCACAATTCGCCCGCCTCCAATGGACTAGAACTTAATCGAGAAGCTGCCTGAGTCCTTCGCCCGAACTTGGAGAATAAGTAGGAGCATATGAACGCCACAGCTTGAATGGGCTGCGTCACGGCGCTGAACCTTCCACGGCGGTCAGGCGGACCTCAGCAAAACACTACGCGGCGTCGAAGTCGGTCCTGTTCTTAAAATAGTCTTCGATGAGAAACTGCGGCACGCGTTGTTAGACATTCAACCAAATTATTGAAAATTTTATATTACATTAATTTGCTCGAGTAACTTTAAACGTTCACTTTTAATGCCCTGAATAAATACAATAGGAAGATATTTGCTTCACTACTTAAAAGAAAGGCATATTCGCACATCTCTCTGATAACCGTGAGTGATAATGAATACTTATAAAAACGTTAGTACGGCGTTATGCATAGCGACCTAGATGCGGAGTATACTGCGGGCTGCTTCTGTTACCCAACACCGCAGAGTCGTGCACTGGCAAACCATGTTAACGCGGTCAGACCAGAGGCAAGCAAAAGTGAAAAACAGAAATATAAGTGTGGGAAAATAAGATAAAAGTAGGGTCTTATTGTGTGAGACGAGGACCCCACGCGTCACATCCGCCCTTGGCATTCCACGGAACGGCCCCAGCTGACACTGCAGGCTACAGTACACGGCTATGTCTTTCTCTACGCCATCGGCTTGCCTTTCGCGTGAGTGACAGGAGCGGAGCACTCTGATCTCGCGCACATTTAGTCGGATGAGGGTTAGATGTGTGCAACGCCGTCTCAGCTGGCGCCATTGCAGGAGGCACTGCCACAGACGGTACTACAAATAAGTAAGAAAACCAGTTCAGGAAAAAACGAAGCGGTCAATTGTAACGGGGCACCAAGTCTAGAAATAGAGATTTAAAAAATGACGCAGCTATTACTTGTAATAGTGTATGAACTTCTTGCCTTACTGTCTCTTTTGTTAATGATTAGTTAGATGCAGCACAGTTTGGATCCAGCAGGATCGCGTATATCTAGTTGATGCACCTCTTGTCACGAGTGACAAAC
The DNA here is from genome assembly GCF_055883805.1 of Amblyomma maculatum. Lineage (NCBI taxonomy): Eukaryota > Metazoa > Arthropoda > Arachnida > Ixodida > Ixodidae > Amblyomma > Amblyomma maculatum. The sequence continues at coordinate 74,736,438 of NC_139347.1, forward strand.
GCGAACAAATCTGTACAAGAATACCTTCCACAAAATTAGTATTGAACCCTTCCCGGAATGAAGATAAAGGTTGTCTTCACTGCAGCGGAAATAAATGGAGCGCCATTTGAGCAGTACGAATCGTGGCCAATTTTCTAAAAGCTGGATTTGTTTTTTATCGATGACACATCACAAATAGTCCCGCCATATTATCAGACCAATCCCCCTTTTATTGATAAAAAAAATTCCAGAAAAATGTGGTTGTTGTATAAGAACAATTTTGCCAGCCTTCTGTAGAGCAGTCTGGTGGTGAACGTTTCGAAATAAAAATGAGACAAGAAAAAAAGTTAATGAAGTGTTGGCGAAGTACTCATGTCCACCTTACTTACAGGTCGGTGCGCCTCTATTTCCGCACACGCGCTGCCTTTAAAAGCCAGAAGTTGCGACGAGGCGTTAGTTCTTATGCCTGTAATTGCCCCGCTCGAGTTTCGTATACACAAGGGTAAAGCAGACAGTAAGTGGCGAACTCAGTACCTCTAAATCTAGAGCCCAGCTCGACACTAACTGCGCAAAGTGAATGCTTGCTCCACGAGCGCTCATGTACTGGCGCATTTTCTTCCACGTCACTTTGTGTTTGTTACGCTATGAAATACCACATCAACAGCGTAAAAACAGCCACAACATCGATAAGATTTACCACTTGATAACGGGTCTCTCTTGATTCTAATTCCACACTAACTACAGCCTGTCCATTGCCCTCACTTTGATCGCGTTTGGCTTACAACTGCTGCACGACACTTACTGCCTAGCCAGCCCCATATGGTGTCCCAGTGGCTTTCCAAAAATAGCTCTTGCTCTCATCTTGAGAAACGCTCCTGTGACACTGCCATAGGCAGACATCGATGAAGTATAGGGTGGTCAGACAGGCTCAGAGGACGACAATGACTTCCAAACTGTGCACTCTTGGCATTCAGTCGCAAACCCATTGACGCTAACGCCATCGTTAGAGCATATGAAAGCTTGTCTCGATTGCTCAAGAGAAATGTCTAAGTGACGGCAGTTAGAGCCGCACGGGAATCGTCCAGAAGCTTTACTGTGCGACGACCAACGTATGGTCCAAAACATGCAGTTTCGTCAAGTTTCCTAGCTTCGCCTGTTTGATGAGGCCCGTCTTCTCCTGTATAGGGTGGCATTTGAATGCGTGTCCCTTATTTGATTAGTGCCCAGATCTTAAAGCGCCGCTTCCTATCTTTCGGATTCCCTCCAACTTTGTGAAGTACAATTATGACAAGCCTGAAACTTAAAAAATTCCGAATGCAGCCAGCTAATTATACACATTCATACCTTCGCTACAGTCCTTGGTTTATTTAACCGGTAAGTACAAGATCCGCGAAAACCTTAATTTTTCAACCTTTCTGGCACATGCTATTCACGTAGCTCGCCTTTAGAGTTGCCGCAATATGCAGCCGCAAGTAATAGTTATTCTTTATTGGATTAATTTTATGCCTCTCAATTTCTGCTGTGCGGCTCCCGTGACGTCACGATAGCATGAAATCAATGCACCATTTCCTGTCTGAAATACGAAGCTGGCCAATGGCAAGATGTTTCAAGACGATCAGGGAAAGGCTGCACTTTGCCTGCCTTTTGCGCAACCAACAGCCACGCCTCCTACTGCCGAGATTCGCACGCGTCGTTGCGAAACTCAACTGCTGGCAGCTGTCACCAGCGTTGACTGCAAAAGGCGACACGCTTTGCGCACGTGTCTGAACACCAGAAGCATGCACTGAGTGGACAGTGATAGTGGCGCCAGTAATAACACAAGCGGCGATGTATGTCACCATCCGTGCTCGCTTCTCCCGCCGCTCCCATGCATAGCGACGACTGTGTTTGTTCCGGCTGTCGGAGTGTCCGAACGTCCAGCCATGGCAGACAGAGCAGCCCTCTCCCCTGCAGTGGAGGAGGCCGCGAAGAGAATCGCAGTCGCGTCGAACGCTGTGAGATACCATGCTACTTCCTTACTCACAGTGTCGGGTAGTATTGTTTTCATTTATTCTTACCCGCCTTTTTATTTTAGCGATATGGCTAAGCGTGGACTGCTTTCAATAAATTCGGGAGTTCTATCTTCGGCCGGTTTATTCCTTCCACTCTGTCAGATATCAATTCGATGTACATTGCGATAGCAGCAACGACGAGTACATGCAGTACTAGTCCTTGCACGATAGCTCTTAAAGAAGACGTTTCGCTCCTTAAAACCCAATCGCTTGATCTGGTAGTCATTTCTTCAGTCTGTGCTACTTCCGCTTTAGACAACAGCTCGAGATCTCATCAGCTTGCCCCGCGGACTTCGAGCACTCCGGAGAAAGTCGTACTGAAACTTTGCGCATGTCCGAACCTAAACGCTTGCAGTTTTAGCACTCACGACAGTTACACTCTAACTGCATGAAATTTACGTTATGTCTTGAGAGTAACGTGGAAACGTGCCAGAACAAAAAAAAATGCAAGGTAATCTTTATATCGAACAAACCATCTTTTTGGATAACTGTTCCAATTATTGAAGCTCCTTCATATGTAGCCATTTACTTTACTGCATGTAGTGGTATCAACTAGCATTTTTCTATATCTGCATCGAAGTCTAGAAAGCGGAATATCACATCAGTCCTTCAGCGCCCAACCTCACAAAATGTTTATAAAGCTAGAAGCAGAATTGAGACAAGTAAGAGAAAGCAGCGGAACAGAGCAGGGATTTTCACGTACGCCACTGGTGACTACTGCTTTCTGAAAATCAAGCATACATTCGGTAATGCTCTGTGCTATCATCATGGAAGTGTTAAAAATCATATCTGTTTTCTTTTGTTATGAAATACCATCTGCTTGTTGTTAGCCGTTCAATGAATTGCACTCTACCAACGCGATATATAGCAGCCTTATTGGAAGCCTGATTAGTACAGTTACGCTCCCTAAAATACATCTATTTTCCCACAACAGAACCCCACTATTGCCGAGACCCCCCTCCTGCTGTGGAGGATTGAGAATAGCACGAAAGATAGTCCAGCGCACGTATAGATGCGAAGACAAAAGAAACAAAAACTTTATGCTCTCCTGCGTTATTCCGTGCTGTAGGTTTTCACCCTTACCCTAATAAAATCAAAGGTGGGTCTATACCTGCGAACATACAATCATCATGATAGACGCCCAAGCATGTCAGAAAGACCCCCCCAACGATCAATGAATCCCGAAGACGTAACGTTGTCGACTCAGTTCTGCTATTTTAAACTTAGAAATCAAGTTGCAGAGAACGTTTTTCTCTCATGACCTCCAAATTCTTTTTTTTTTTTTTTTTTTACCGAATCTTTCAAATGTTTTATGTTGTCCAGCTGTGATCCGTTGTCTGTTTTCCAGCTTGTACCCGTGGACACCCCGTGACCTTTGCAAAGGCTGGAAATAAAATTGCAGCAGATACTTGAGATGTTTGCGCCCGGAGGGGTTTCGTGCCCGTTTCGGCCATCAAAATCGCGTTAGCCTCAAGCGTCGCTCGAGCAAGCTGAAATGATCGGACTCCGCGACACGACGCAGGGACGAAGAGCAGATCGACGGATACCTCTCTACGCTAGAATCCTGAGGCCCGTTCGTATGAATCGACTTTCGAAGAATAAAACTTCTGCCAGATAAGGTGAATGAGAATGGTTGCGCAGCAGAATCTGAGGGATTGGATATTCGTAATACAGATGTTTACGGGAAGACTGCTATGAAACGATCCTTGCTATGCACACGGATTTCTATCAAAATTTGTATACGCGGTTTGTCTCCCGCAATACTATCTCACAGCCAAAGCATTGAAGCGGGGCCTTAATACTGCATCAAAATTTGCGTTCCGCAATACAATCCAGGGGAAAATTGACATATTTCGGCCATCACAAGATGCTGAAGCCATGACTTGTGAGCGAAGTATATATACTTTGAATTTCTACACGTATTGCACTGGTCCTCCAACCAGAAGAATACGAAGTTCATGATGCCTAGCTTTTTTTTTTTTGGATATCACGTTTAATTTAGAGGCTCTGTGGAAGATTGTAAGGTACAGTTATGAACATATTTCATAGCAATGGCATAATCTTTCAGTACGCTGCAAAATCTTGATTGTAAAGTTAGTCATCCGCATCCCAGCCGATAAATAAGACTATCAAAGAAATGTAATCCTGGGTGTTTTTGACAATAATTGTTGGGAAACTAAGGAACATTACAAGACACTGTTATGAACATATTGAGGAAAATAGCTCAATTTATCGATATGAAAAACATCGTGCTTGCATTTTTCCTGCGCCTCCAGCAATCCAAGGCTACCGAAATAAACCAATTTGCCTTGTTATTGGCAGTAAATATCCAGAGAATACTGGCATACCGAGGCAGAATCTGCGGATAAATTTATTGTTACGGAATAATGGTTTGATATCGAGAAAAATTGCGCTCGTAAAGAACTTTCCAGTGAAAAAAATGCGCTTGTCGATCACTCCCTTCCGTTCTATTCTCAACCCTGATTCCAAGACTATCGCGCAGAAAAAAAAAAAAAAAAATGCCGTATACAGACCACTCAAGAAAGAGGCTACCGGTTCATGATGGACTCAAAACTTAATGCCTTCACGCTCAGTTGCGGTTCGCAATTTCTACGCATCAGTTCTCGCAAAATCTCGCAAACTTATTATGTTCAAGAGTGCGGACTCTAAGTAAAGTAAAAGCGTTGTAATTGTACCCGGAAGCAGAAGAACAAAAAAAAAAAAAAAGATGTTAGCTGTCATAGAAAACTACATAGTTTGGTAAAAAAGAAAGTGGGTGTTTAGTGAACCCCTCGGTGGGTCAGTGGGGTTTCCAAGAAAGAACGATTATTTACTGAATGACGTCATTAGTCGCGAAAAGTTTCGTCAGAAAAAAGAAGAAACAGAACAACGAAATATTCATAAAAAATGCATTACGATTCGCTCATGCTACAAAATTAGACCGCAGCGCGGCTGGAATACGCTTTATTAAGAAAACAGTCCAAGCTCCTTCCTTACCAGACAAAAATATGCCGCAGCCAACGATTAACATAAAACAGGGACAATATTTCTCGGAACATTTTATCGGCTAGAGACCATCGATGTCTTTTGTTAGTCCTGCGTCAAATGTCAGTCTGTAGTTTTTTTTTTTTTCTTTTTTTCTGTCATGTTGCTTTTTTATCAGTGTCGGTGCTACATCGCGCTCCCGCTATACCAAAACTTCAACAAACACTAAAAGATATTATCGCACTTTTGTAACGATGTACAAGCGACAAACACAAAAAAAAAGTCATCAAGGTTTTCTTGGGCGGCGTATTTTTATTTGGTTAAAAAAAAGCAAGAATCATCCACAGAAGGCAAAGCATATCAGATGTTGCTTTATATGAATATATCCTCCAGAATGAAAGCAAGTATTTAAGCAAGGTGAAACAAGGCGAATTTCGCTTTAAACCATTTCGGACAACTTGGCTGGCATATATTAAATGTAGCAAACTTCTGAATGTGTTTAGTCGCCATTGGTCACAACCCAACAGTTTTCCGGGCTCTTTGGAAATACTTCGGCCCACCCATCAACACCCTCAGTACCTCCTGGGAACACTTAGTCGTAACCTCGCTTTAGAAGTGATTGTCAATGCGCTAAAACAAGTGAGTACGTTAAACACGCTCATGATTAGTAAGCGTTTACGTTTGAAATTGTGATAACTTTGGGTTTTCCCGGTAGAGCCAAACTGCGCACAGTTAGCAACCAGTCGCTACTCATCCAAGGTCTGGGTCTCGTGTAAAAAAGCCTCCTTCATCGATCATTACAACATGAAACTTCTACTATTCATGTGGAAGTCTACGTCAATAACGGCTAACTACAATAGAAATTGTGAAGGAAAAACAAGAAAAAATGATCATTCTAAATAGTTAGTAGTTAGGTCCAGGCATTACAGCCCCAGCAGCAAGCATAAAAAGAAAACGCCAAGTGCAGGAGATCCTCACCGTAGTTGAAGAGGCACCGGGAATCGTAGTTTACACAAACTACGCCATTCTTATCGGTAACTTTAAGTGATATAAAGAATGACGTCAGTCAAAATTGCGCTTCCCATACTGCACAAAAAGTTAACCTGCGCCAGCACTCCGAACAAGCGAGTATTCTTCGCTGCTACTCTCCACAAGCCAAAGTACACAACTGAACACATCTCAGAACCTCGCTGCTGTGTTTGCATAAGTGGCAGGAGAACGCGGTGTCTGCATGATGTTCACAGAGCTCATAAGGAAACGGGAGCTCCGAACCCGTTGTGAACTTTGTAGAAAAGCCCATGCAAATAACTTTAACACTTTTTCCATCACACGTACATCTCACGACACGTGCTGAATCACGGCAATCGCGAGCAACATTTCAATACATAATTTTCTAGGAATAAAATTGGTCGTTTTAGATTTAGAAATACACCATCAGTTCAAGAAACAAACTGTCGCAACGGAAATGAGATATAAAACGGTAGATGTGGAGAGCCTTTTTACCTTTGGCGATAATCCGTCATCTGTCGAAAAACCAATTTGCAGTCGGAAACGGTCTCCGAAGATAATCCGTCTGGGATGGAGCTAGAACGACCTCGTGCCAGCCGCACTGCTCGCCGACTGATCCCCGACCGAGAAGAGGACCGGGCGCGCGGGAAAAACTATCCGAGACGGCTGCGGGGAGCGAGGGCAAAAAAGTGCGCCAGCGGGACAGAAAGGAAGAGGAGGGAGAGCGCCGCGAGATGCTGCGTCCGCAGCGCCGCGCGGGGCTCCTGGCGGAGAGCGTCGGCAGCTGAGTCGGCAGACCGTGCTCGTGCTCCAAAGGAGCTCTCCCGTCTCAACCACGCGGGAAAGTTACGAAGTCAGAACCCTGGTAAAAACGACCCTTCAAATGACAAAAAAAAAAAAATGTAATGAAAAAAAAAGATGCAAATTAGGATGCGAAACGCTCGCTGTAAGTGTTGTTGCAATCTATTTTGACTGAATATGCATAGTGGTGCCTCAACCCTAACTAAACTGGCTTTTCCGTGTGTGTACTGTGCAAGTCATGAGGCTTTGCAATGCTTTTCAGGTGACTTTGTGCCTGGGCATAACGTGAAGGCGCGACATGAAAATGCAAATGAGGATGAAAACATGGATTGCTTGAGATCCGCTTTAAAAAGTCAAGAATGCTTTCTCATTTAACAAAAATCGCGTGCAGATAAGAGGCTGTATTTCTAAAGAAAGGAACGCCCACGAAGTAGACCGGAGAAATGAACCACTAAAGCAAGACACATGTGAATATGAAAGAAAACCTTTAATGTGAACATTTAAGAATGACCCGCCTATATGTACCTGCCATCGGTGAAGACCAGCCATTTGCAAGGCGTAAAACAAGTCCGCCTTGATTGATCCTGCGTCATGTAAATTCTCTTATATTTTGCGTTTTACAAAGCCGTTTCTTTTCCATCTGTCCGCAGTCACGTATAGTACATTTTCAGCAGTGTGTTATCTTCCTGTGATCGCTAAAAGCACTTGATTTGCCGAAGAACATATTTTTCTTCCCATTCAAAAAGAACAACTGCAGAAAGCCTTGTTGTCACAACAAAATGTCTGTGCGGTTTTTGTTATTGAACCTGTAGTGACAATAAAGATTTCTTTAGTTAAAGTAGAATTTCATGTATTTACACCACATGAGTACAACAGAACTATCAACTACAAAAAAGTGCCGCAAAAAAGAAAAAAAACGAGAAGCAAAAAATACCACTACACAAGTCACATAATTCGGACGGTATGACAAAACTACAGAATGTTTAACATATTTTTGCACGGTTCTATGGCTATTTTTTCTTTGCTAGTTTGATATTATTCAGACAAGCACTTTTCTGATTAAATTATTTTGCCCTACTTTTCCTAGTTTCTAACGTTTTCAATTTTTTTATGTTTATCTGTCTTTCCCTCCCTCCTGTATCCTCTTCATCCTTTTCTCATTGGAGTGACATGAAAGAGTCGCTTTCGACGCTTTCGTACTTAATACGTTGGCACCTAATATTCTACTGGCAAGTCGCTACTACAGTAAGTTTAGTTTGCAAACTCCATCGACCCCAATACGGTTGACTAGCCATCCAATCCTCAGGAAAGTCTCAAACAGCACTCTCACATGCCTTAGACACACAGTCACGAATTTTCGCCCCGTCCGCAAGGCCTCTGCGCCAAGCTTCGTAAGACCATTTGCGCAGCGTACAGCGCACTTCCCCGCCGGCATCCTCCATCAACTCATCTCTATCCGCCCTCCTCTCATTTCATTCATCCGACGCCGGGCAGACAATCGTATTCCACTCCGGTTTAGCATGACGCGTTTGCTTTATCTTCTCATGGCCTCTCTTTCGAGACTAGGGAAGCGGAATGTGTTTGGATGAACTGATCCATGCACTTTCAGAGAGTGCCTCTCGTCTCCAGCCCACTCCCCCACTTCTGGGGACACTTAAATAACCATTCGTCCGGGCTCTATCAGCGCCGGAATGCCAGAAGCAGAGATACGCACGTACGACAAAACACATCGATGCGCCCCAATTCATCTCGGTCTTCGCACTCACCCGACAATTACGCATCAGTGCCCATGGCGAGCTGCAAACAGCGCAAAGGGACCCATTCAAATCGTCTCGTCATATGAGGAAAAAAAAAAAAAAAAGAAAGAAAGACTGCCATAAATAGAGCAGCGCAGCTCTATTTCTTTAGCGGACATTATTTGAAAGTTCGGCTTTCTGCAAAGAAAATATATCCGCTGAAAATGCTCAACTTGCTTCTCTGCTTAGTGATTGCTAACTCTGATCTAAGCCCGTCTGCAGCACCAGAACTAGAGCTTGGGAATGAAAAAGAAGCATAAGCTACTTTCTTGAGCAGCGTTCTTTTTTTTTTTATATATATGTAACTGTGATATAAGCGTACGTCAAGTATCCGATTGGTTATCCTATGCACCTACACGTCAGTGGGAATGGGACAGCAGCGATGACGCTGCTAAGGGCGTTCTGCTTTCTTAAGCAGGCTAGTTAGCCCTATTCACTTTGTTATAAGCGTACTAGTAACCGCAGTTTAGTGCTCGTCCCATGCCCACTTACTTTGGGATTCATCGTTGCCAATTGTTGTCATGTTCTGAAACTACTGTTGTTATCATGAGACGTGGAGACGAACCTAGGCCCAAATAAACATAATCCGAATAACGCCGACATATCATCTGTCATAAATAATCTCAGAAGGTGCACGTCTTGCTGATGCGATAACATGTTTAAGCGAAGTGAAGGCTAGTCAACAAGAGCTTGAAGCCGGGCAAACAAGACTTAAGGCTGGTCAAACAGCTTGGAACTGGTCAAAAACAGCTGGAAACTGAGCTAAAGCAGTTTCCATAGACACTGTGTCAGACGCATTAGATCGACTGGCAGCTCTCGAAGCAAAGCCAAGTGCTTCCGCGGTTTTCAGGATGGTGCCCACGGGCATCGGGTTGTATATGATGCAGTTCGCGATAAACGTTCTCGCTTCGGAGCCGCCTTGATGAGTTTGAAGGTCCATCCCGAAGAAATAATCTTATACTTTACGGTGTCACTAATGAAGTCGTTGAAACCTGGGCTCAGTCCGAGCAAAAGATGTGTGCTTTTGCTGAAGTATTTATTTTTAGAATTTTCCATTCAAGGAATTTCCTGGGCACATCGCCTTGGTTCTATGTTCATTTAAAATAAATACCGGCCTATTTTTGTGAAATTCGCTTCATCAAGGTTAAGTCACGCATTCTTGTTCAGCGGTCAAAACTGAAAAACAGAGGTGTATCTGTACAAGAATATTTTAGAAGAGCTACTAGGAACTCGCGGGAAAAGCTTTTAGAATACAGGGAGGCAGATGGCGCCAAATATAACCTATGTTACAACAGGCTATATATAAACGGAAAATGCTTCGTGTATTGTGTCGAGACTGATAACGTGTACGACGTCGAAGCACCCATCGCACAGGTATGGAAAGATGACGTATAAACCACGCAGCCGGGATTACTCCATCATTTTTACATGTATTAGGAACATCCTCCTAACGCTCCTATGATAATTTTTTTTCTGGCTGCATTAATAACTGCTGTACATCGTCCTGTGTTGTACTCTGTTATCTGCTACGTTAATAATACACTGTGTGTACAGCCAGATGCATGCGCATTGACTTAAGCTTCCTAAACTTGAGTTTTCCAGAATATTTCACTTCAGCGAAAGCTGCTACCTCGAACACAGTGACATTAGGCGGGAAGGGCAAGGAAGGAGCGTATGTAAAAGAAAAACGGCTGTCCTATCAAAACAGCTGTCCTTCTATCCTAAGAATAGGGATACACCTGATACGACAGTTTCTAAAGCGGAAATCGAAAGGCAAATATGCGCTAGCTGCTGCTGCGACCAGAATCAGAACCCAACGTGCATTGCTTCCGGTTGGTTAAACACTTAGGACGGTGGCTGGTGGTTTTTTGCGAGGGGCACTGACCGCACGACCTATATATAAACCCGCTTGTTTTCAAGCAAGAGTGCGTTCATTGGCCTATAGTTTCTACTACTGGGGCAAAAGTTTTCAGGACACGAAAAAAGCGAATTATCTTGCAAGCGTCACATTATTTGGCGATCTCTTGATTTCACTTGATGTCGCGACATGGGAGTCTAACTTTCCGACCACTAAGTCTCGTGTACATTGTGTTTTCTATGTAGACAATAATACAGAGCGTCGTCTTGCTCAAAACGAAGGGTCGTAGGCTCTAATCCCGCAAATAATACTAAAACTTAAGCGCAATCTAAGCAAAGTCAATTACTTTTAAATGTCAAACTAATTGTGACATACAGTTGCATCTCATGTTTTAAGCATTTTCGTACTAGTACACGTGACGTCATGTTTAACATGAGGGTTGGATGTGTAAGCTTTCCTCCCGAAGACATGTGGCTATGACGTCATGAGCTTTTCGGTGCCATTGTTCCTGGACAACGTCAACGGGTTTGACTTTGTGGCTTAATGCTTTCGCATTGATACCTGCACCTAAATACGTGAATATACAAGTGCAGCACGATGCTTTATAGCCTATCAGTTGCATGGTGCCCGAAAACGGCTGGTAAGAAATAGCAAGCGCAATGCAATAAGAGCATTTTAGTACAACTGTTTTGTTCTGAGCTTCTTTTCGCCTTCACCCTATGTTCTCCTTTCAGAACGAGTTTTGGTTACATCATGTTTCAAGCCCACTGCTCTCACTCTCAGTTCAGTGCAACGACCTCAGATTGAGATGGGTGCTGAAATCGTTTATAGGTTCATTTATTGAATAAGTTTGTTCTGTGTACTGTACCGTGCCACATATAAGTCGCGCTGGCAAAAGTTCTCGTGCGATAGCGCTTCAGCGTCGCTGACCGATAACTGCCGTGTGCAGTCGGTGGTCGTCTTCAGAACCAGTACCGAGCCGGCTTTAGTAGCTGCAGCGGAGGAGAAAAAAAAAGGAATGCTTTGAAAGTCTGTAGGGAGGCTTCACCGACGTTTCCGGAATGTCTTTATGTTTGGCTGTTAAAACGTGCCCTTACAGCTAAATAATAATACCGAAAATCAGAAAATTTGGGTCACAGCTTTGCTTCGAGGTTCTTGCAATTCTTGGGAGGCTACTCAACTTTGACAGCCTACTTTCTGCACGCGTCAATTTGCCAGGCTTTCAAACTGAAAACATTGCAGAGTGCAATATTTGAAATTTATTACCAGCATTGTATTCATGATAGCGATCCCTGCCACTGTCGAAGCAATTTCTTTCATTTAAAGTAAATAAATTACATGCTTCACGGTCAAAACAGTTGCTTGTTTTCATGTGGCGTTCTATTAATATCTAATTTTGACAAAAGTGCCGTATTGTAGTATTACCGCGCATATCTTTACTGTAAGTATATTTTTTTAGAAATTCATTAAAAGGGATACCATCGGTGACCCTGTAATCCTGAATATATATTCCTATGTATGCTAAATGTCCTTGTTGGTAATGTTAACAGTGCAAAAACAAAATCTAATTGAAGACTTAATGTGCATTCCATTTAGCCGGCTGTACACATTCATCTAAGACTGGCATGTAAAAAATATCATGTCCCGGAGTCTAAATGCCTCTTCAGCCCTCACAAATAATGAGCAAGAGCCATTGCTGCTTTTTGCGAGGAATTTGAGAAAAGAGGGTTTAAGCCATTTGAAGCAAACAAAGCCTATCTTGCAACGCTTTACCGTGTGAAACGATGCTCCAATCAAGTTCATCTTTCTAGGATACCAATCTTAACTGCGAAGCAACTGAAGGATATTGTTATATATTATAATTCACGTGTTGACGGGAATGGTCTAAGTTAAAATTTTCTAATAAAGTTCTTGTTTTTCTGCTTTGACAACGAGTAGTTGAAACTGCCTTATAAAACCAATGGGCGCCGTTTGTAAAACTAATTTATTGACAGCCGTTAGATATCGTAGATACTTTTACGAGCATATTGATCGAAAAAGTGAACCGTTTCGCTTCAGAGCTTTGTCTCGTGCTCACAGCGAGTAATTAAGATGGTCATAAAAACCAATCGGGTGCGTGTTTAAACATAAATAGCCCAAAACTACAAGCCCGCCGACGGATTATCTCTGAATGTATTGATTTTCATGGTGCAGTCTTGAAATATGGGGAAATTTTTGGCAGAGATTTCACTCCGCTAAACCTAGTTAGGCAAAGCAAAAGCGTCGTTTTGCTTGGTTTTGCTTTGGTTAGGTTTAGACATAGGAAGGCATGGTTCTGCGATGAAATTTCCGAAACGATGAAGTCAAAAATTACGTCAACTACAAGAGGGAACACGTGATGCTGTATCTGCCGTCAAAGGTCACTTGGTGGTCAAAAACCCTTCAGAGATCAAAAACCCTTCAATACTACTAATCAGTACTTGCCTTGTTAGGACCATGTCCTCAGCCGAGGTCCATACGACTTCGTGGGGCATCTGAAGAGAGCCTAAAGTCCAGTCTGGCGTCAACCGACACCAGGGACATCTCGGATGATGAATCCTCGAACGAGAAGAACGAGGAACACTCCTCCATGTCGCTGCCGGTGCCTGCACGCGCTTTTCGTGTTGCCAATGATGATGCAAGCCGTAAGACCTCAACATTCACCAAACTTGCCAAAGCCGCATGAATTATTGCTCAGGATGCTTTAATTAAATTTTACCTAATGCCTCGTTAAACAATATACCGTCCCCTGAACTGCTACACTACAGGTACAGCAAGACTAACATGTATCCTTCCTAAGCCTACATATTCTTTCCTCTCATTTTGTCCCTATTGGCTGAAGCTTTACACACCTAGGGTTGATAGATAGTATCCAACTTACCCTGCTGCGTGTTGCCGGCAAACGTCTCACTTTGCAGCAAAGCGGCAGTTCTCGGTAGTGCCAAGCCACTGTTGAGCGGTGCGCGCCTCATCGGTTCCGTGGGGACCTTCCCGTTGACCACGGCAGTGTAGGTGGTGAGCGGTATTGCTTGTTGATTAAAGCAGCCTCCACTTGCCTCCAGCACAGCGGGTTCCCGCTTCAAGGTTGCTGATTTTGAGGTCGTAGCAACTACTGGTACAACTCCACCATTTCGGGGGTCCTTGGTTAAGCACGGAGTAGTCAAGCATTCAGAATATGGCGTATTTGGTCTCTCTTGAGCCCCATATATACCTGTAAAATTTCGCGATTCGAGAATCGAGATACTTTTCGAAAGCTCTGGCGAAGACGCAGGCTGCAGAATAGAATTATACAGAGATTCGAAGCAGGGACCCTCGAAGATCTTCGCTGAGTGCCGCCTGCTCTGTGTGCTCTTGGGGGTTCCGGTCCTGACGCTCGACAGTGCGCTCAGGCTCGGCTCCAGGACAGTGCTGCAGCCTATTGAACTGGATGCAGCAACGTCCAGTCGGCTCACCACTGTCGAGGTGTCGGACAAATGCAGGCCCTCTGGTGAAGGTAGTCCGATAGTCTTCGAGAACGACTCCGGAGTACCCGCAGCAGCAGAACCAGACTTAACAGAGTCCAAGAGGTCGCGTTCGCGAGTCTCCCACTGGTGGGGTGTCAATGCACTCTCGGTATCCACTTTGAAATTCAGGCTGGGAATGAAGCGTTCCGTGCTATCCTCGACCACGGCTATCTGGACCGGGCTTTTGGTTAGACCGGACGCGTCACCACTGAACACGCCGCCAGGGCCAAGCTCCAAGGCCTTGGACCTCAGAGCTTCAGCAATGGTCTGTGGGTTCTGCAGCTCAATTCCGCAGACCACCTCGGCAGTCGTTATCATATTAAGCTGCTCGCCGCAAGGACCTAAGTTACCCTGATGCGTGGTAGCAAATGCATCTGGCTGCGCCACCGTGGACGGAGGTCTGGCGCAAACACCTAAAGATGGCTGCTGCAACATTCCAACCGAGGGAGCCAAAGTCAGCTGCTGATCCATACAAGTGTCACTCAAGCGGGCAGGCACTTGCGTTTTATCACAGGCAGACAAGCCGCCGTGGTAGTGCGCCGGTGAAATCGTGCTTTCCTGTGGCACAGCTACAGTGCGCACAACACCAGCGGCTAGGCACAGCTCTGGAGATGGGCAGGTGTGGACGATCTCCCTGTCGGCGGTGTGTGCTAGTTCGATCTGCTGGGCTATATATTGCGTCTCGTCAAGAGGCGGCACCGCTGCCATCGAAGCGGAACACGGACGTGGAGATGTCGTCGATCGTTCGTGAAGGTAGTGCTTGTTGCCCATTAAGATGAGCTTGATGATGTCGTCTCCCCATCTCTTTTCCTTGGATTCGAAGCGGCCCATTCGCTGGCGCTCGGCAACGTTGGGCCGTCTGGGCAGCTGTGAACTTTTTCGATCTTCCCTATTGTCCTTGCGCTTTGACTGCTCCGACATACGCAGGCACTGAGATGCATGCGCGGACGTATCCTCGACCAAGACCGCCGGAGGTAACTGTTGCCTAATTCCTTGCTGCTGGCCTTCCTGGTGCTGTTGCGGTGGTTGCGGCTCTCGCTGGGTGTGTTGAAGCTCCTGCGGCGTATGTGACGTGGGTAGTGCTATGCTGGGAAGGTTCAATACCCTCGCTTTTGATTTCTCATTTTCTGTATCTTGAAACGGGGGCGGCGTGGTCTGGTAAGGCTTGTAAGCATGTCAAGTCCGTCGTCCGGTGCACGACGCTGAGGCTCGAGTCGGATGAGAAGAAAGAGAGTGTGGTAGATGCCGACGGCAACAGTGGCCCTTCTTCTGATCGACAGAAAGGATGGCTCATAACGCGGTTCATGGAACATAATGGCCGCGAACTCGCTAAGTACAGTTCGCTGTTATGAATTGCCAGTCCTTTGGGGCCATCCACCTCGACAAGAGTCCTGTTACTTCCCGTATGTTTACTTTGAGAACCCACGTACTCTATAATTTTCGTACTATCTTGTTGACTCCCTCCCTCTAATGCAATGACACCTGGAGGCTTCACTTTTTCTTCTATCTTCCCTTCCACGTCGTCTTCAGACACCCAAATGTCGGCTTTTCCTGCAGAATCTCCGCGATATTCGATTACCACGCCACGGATATTTTCTTCGCCGCGAGTTTTGCTGCTTCCCGTAGTATTTTCAACAAAGCTTTCATCCTTAATAGGTCCGTTTTTATCACCTGGAAAGAGCGAAAGTTCGTAAATAACACTGTACATATCCTCTCTAAGCAAAGAGTGGATAAGTGAATGTATATCTATTTAGAAAGAGTGGATCTTAGACATAAAGGGAGAAGGGGGGTGGTAGAGTGTGGGTTATAGATGATGCAGAGGGCCGACTCTTGACCAAAGCCCGAAGTGAATCTATCTCCAAAAGCGTTGGAGTAGACAATAACCTGAAGGCATTTTACCAGGGCCGGTATTTCATAAGGACCCGTAATGTCGTTTTCTAATTAGGATCGATTTGGTCTTCGAGCATTTATCATTCTTAGTGGATGAAGACAAGCATTGGAGGGAAGCTACCAGGCCTCGGCGTCGACGTTATGATGCAGTCAGTGATAAAACAATGCACTGGACTAGTTGCAATGGCCGTGTACGCTACCTTTAAAAATACGGGATTAGCTTCGTACTACCTTTGGCAGATACTCCAGCCATGTCTACGGGATACCAAGCGAAATAGAAAATTTATATTCATTTCACATGAATTTTCATATCATATGATTCTGGCTTACAAATCACGTTTTATCATTGAGATTATCGCGGTAGCTTTATTTTAGTTGCTTAAGAGATGTTTGGCAAAAGAGCTCAGCTGCTATCTTCTTTTTTTTTGTCCCCTCGAACTGCTTTAAAAAAAAAGGAATTGCTCTTCCTTCTCAAAAATTTCAGTCTTGACAAGCCGAGTACTAGCTTACCGAAAAGCCTAAATCGTGAGTACCCAGCGGCATTGAGATTCGAACTCCGGGACTCCCGCATACGAATCGGCGAATGCTCTCTCTTTTTCTCTTTTATAATATTCATATATGCTCAAACACCGTAGATAGTGAACCAAGAGTTCCAGCAGTGACCTCAAGCACCCCCCCCCCCCCCCTCCACTCACCTTCCTACAAAGTCTAAATAAATAAAGCTTTTCTTGACCTCAGGGTGAATGTTATGCTTAGTATGCTTGGCGATAAGGTCTTTTCGGAGGCCCAAAGCATCCTTCTAATCGAGCATCACGAAAACAAAAATGAAGTAGGAACTGCCCTCAAGAAAATGCTGTTTTTCTTTCGGATTCGCCTACCGCAACTGACGCTCCTCTGCATGTCTCCATGAACTCTTCCTATGATGCGGTTTCTATTAGGTCGAGTCGCTGCTATCGGCGCGAGAATTTACAAAACTTACGGGATGATCAGGTAATTGCATTGGCAATTCTGATGAAGCTTTTCGATCTGCCCTCGATTTTAACCTAATTAATGACCTACTGACGAGGCTTAAAAACCCCATAAAATTTTCTAGGGTGCAAAGGTAGGCAAGGGCTATTCGAGGTTGGCACTCAATTGATAGACAGGCTCTTATATAGGTTTGTACATGGATGGCGTTTTCGGAGAACAGCTGGATTTCTCTTCCAGTGCGCCTTTGAAATGAGTGATCGCTTTTTCGTTCACTGCTGCGAGGCCGTCTAATGAGCTTAGGCCATGCGAAGCTCTGGGGAATTAAGGGGGGGGGGGGGGGGAGAGTCGGGGGAGGGACGGGGAGGTTAGTACCCAGGCCAGGGGGGGAGGGGGGGGGGGTATGCTTCACGAGGGTAAAGGAGCCGCAGAGAGAGACTTCGGCATCCTTGACTTCGAACAATGGTACTACTTCGCCGTAAAGTGAAAAGCGTCTCCGCTGAAAGCATGCAGATTTCCTCACCGTACCATCGCCAGGCCAGCGACATAAAATTAAAAACCGTCCCCATTTCGCGCACGAGGAGGGAAAGAGATGAGCGGGTAATAATGTTATATATTTTTCGAAACCTTTATATCCCGCCCCCACTGCTTCCTCTTCAGGAATAGTTTATACACATCCGGAGGGGAATGATTCAAAATATATTTCAACATGGTCAGCACGATAGAGAGATGTTAGATACCATGTTTGAACGAAGTGTTGACCTGACAAGCCTACTTATAAGGCTTTGCACGCAGAATTCGTTTACTGCTTACCGGCTCCTAAAGGTCGCTTCGGGGATCGTGATAAATAATGGCATAAAAAAAAATTGCACGGTACAATAGGCTCCTACAGAATTTATAAAACAATGTCATACAGAAACCATAATGATGTCATAAATTACCAAAAATTACAGCATATTTGCATCTAGCACTGCTTAGCCTGCTATATTTTGAATATATTTTAACAGTTTGACGAACAGCAAGGAAGTGCGCAGGATGGCTAGTGCCCGCTAAGGCGCAGAGAGGAGCGCTAGCTGCGTGGTTCACGATGCGGCGAGCTGAACGGAGCCAAGGTATAGGGAGCACGGAGTGCACAAATCTTGTGCCCGTGAGGGCTAAGAGGTAACTGAGGCGACGGGAGAAAGGTGGAGGTTGGAGAACGTGAGCGTCACGCTATGGGCCAGGCAAAATAGTCCCCTGCTTCAAGACTCATTACACATGGGCAACGCTGAGTCATCGAGGGAGATGTCGCTGTTTCCAGCCGCAAGTAGGACGACAGGAACGCCGAAGTACATAACAGGGCGGTTCTGACCGCTAACATTCCTCTGCAACTGAGCGAAGCAATGAAGATCGCAAGTTCAGAGTAAGAAACGCCCCAAATAAATAATCGAACTTGTTCAAAAGAAAAGAACGCGCAGAAGACATAACATGCAAGATCGGGGTGTAGGTTAATACCTGCTGTGGCCATACCACGTGTTTTATTTTTCTGCCTCGAAGAGTCTTTATATGCTGCTGCATATAATAACATGGAACTAGCTTATGAATATGGCTCCAAATGTAGCGGCGTAATTTGAGCGAGAGTTTGCTGTGCTTAAACAGAGGCACAATATCCCACGCACAAGCGAAACATCACGCAGTTTGGCGTTCACTCTTAACACAGCACGCTACAGGTAAAACAATGACCATACCTGCTTTAGGGGCAGATGGGATAGGTGGATGGCTTACCTTTTGTGAGCTTGGGCCTGTCAACCTCCGAGTAATCACTTTCAATTTCGGCGAGCACATCAGTGAAGGACTTCTCGAGAAAGTTAACTCGTTTTTTGCGGCCGCTACCTTTGGTTTTCTTGTCCTTTGGAGCATGAACCATGGCTATGGGCTTATCGCGATATTCCTGTATTTGAGAATGCATGTCCACAGAACGCTGCAGGATCACATGGAGACCTCCCACGGATGTCTCGCTTGGTTCTAGGTCCATGCTTGCAAGGACTGCTTCCGGAGACGAGATATTGTGGTCATCTTCAATCCTGGGGCAGACTAATGTCTGGTCTAAGCCTACTGCGGCTGCGGCCCGAGTAGCCATTGGTTCTTGTATCAGCGAAATTGGTTGTTGCTGTCCACTATTTTTCGGGTTGCAAGCTGGGACGTATCCTTCAATTCTGCTTCCATCGGGTGGCGTTTCCCCAGATCCACTGACACTGTCTCCCCACGCGTACACTTTAGAGGGCTTCTTCGCTACATTAGAAACAGAAATTCTGCCAGGCTTGACTTGTTGCATTGAAACAACTCGTTTCTCGTCGCACGTCATATCGTCTCCAACCATGTGCGAGGGTAGAAAGGCTCTTACGAGCCGAGGTCTAGGCTCCTCGACAGCCGTCATCGGCACATTCAGTGAGTGAGATGGAGCGCTTTCTTTTATTCCATTGCGCAGTTTGCCTCTATCACCCCGCTCCTCATTTGAAGATATTCGATTCACCAAAGTATTTGTTGTTCTTTGTGCGGCCGGGCAAATGATGTCAGACTCCTCGACAGTCGAGGTGTAGAGCTGCGTAGACACTGGCTTCGACAAGTTTTTAGCCACCTCCGGTGTCTTGAGAGGAAGAGAATTATCTTTTACGAGTTCTTTAGGAAGAGAATTCGTTCCCGCAAAGGAAGTAAAAGTCGTGCTCTTCCACGTCTTATCACTGGGACTACACGCTAGAGGAGAGGTCTTTTCTGTAATCTTGCGTGGCGCGTTTAAGGGCGTCGTGATTTCCGTTTTCTTTTGTGCCTGCTGATGAATGAGTTCCCGAAGGACATCTTTGAAAGCTAATGTCCTGGTTGTTGAGGGGTTTGAAATTACTGCAGAGCCAAATTTCTGCGACACCGGCACCCTGGTGCTGATGACACCCTCCTCCTGCTTCGCTTTCTCCATGTGCCGAACGCTGTTGGTCGTCTTGCGCGTGAAATCTGATTTCAGTGGACTCTTCGAAACGTCATTTGTAATCTCAGGAAGAGGTGGTAAGGGATCTCTAGTGATGGCCTGGTTGGATTTGCGTGTTAAAGAATCAGAAAAGATGCGCTTCATAAAACGTAGCGGCTTCCCAGTCGACGCACTGCTCTGTTTTTGCTTCTCTTGTTGCGAGGACGTGCCACACTCGTCATGTTTTTTCTTCGGGTCTTTCGACGAAGTGGCCTCAGGTTTCGGGTTTTTCGTCTCATCCGCCTTCTTTTTAGCTAGCAGCTTAGTCACGTTCACAGCTTTCTGCTTTGGCTCAATTTCCTGAATTAATTTGTCCACGGGAATGGCAGTCTTGAGCTCTATTATTTGGACTAGCTCGCGCACTGGAGCAATTGCTGTATGGTCTACACCTGCAGTCAGAAACAGGAGCGTCTTTTTCACAAAATAGGAAATCGGGTTGGGGTTAAGGGTGCGAGCGGTTGTACACGACTGAGCTGACTTACTTCAAGGACAATGGAAAGATGTAAGGCTTCTGAAGCGTTGCTAGCTGAGCAAAAGCCATAGTGACCATGAAAATCCATCAGGACTTGTCGGCTAAACATTAGCTTCTTGAGAAGTGTAGATTTGAAAGAATCATTTCAGACATTGACACATTGAGTTGTCGTCATTCTTTCTACCGCTGCCCCAGGTGCAGACCACTACAATACCCGAGCAATAAGTTGAGTCAAGCACAAGATGGATATATATATATATATATATATATATATATATATATATATATATATATATATATATATATATATATATATATATATCAAAGGACGTCCCACGTCCGCCGCTATGGCTGAGGGTGGCGCTGGTGAACACTCTCAAGGTTCGTATACAGACAACATAAATACCCAAGAAAGTAGCAGGGGGGACAGCGGCCGATGTAGCTAAGTTGGAAGAGCACCGGACGCGTTATTCGGAGGTCGTGGGTTCGAATCCCACCATCGGCACGTTGTTTTTTCTTCTACTTTGTGTCTAATTATCTTTCCCCTTAACAGATTACATTACTAATTTCTGTGATTATCCAAGTAAACATTTAAAAAAAAAAGACAAAGTACCATCCCCAACTCTTTCCTTGGCCTCACCGACTGTTGGCTTCTTTCCTTCATATATATATATATATATATATATATATATATATATATATATATATATATATATATATATATATATATATATATATAGCACTAAAGAGCTGTCGTCGTTACGTCGCCTGTAGCGTTTGAGCGCTTCGGCTGCGACTGCTACAATCTTGACTGCTGCCCCGCAAATACAATGACAACGTTCCTAGTTGTCGCCTATTATTTAGCACAATATTTCTTGAAACTTTGCCTTCCTTTGCAACGCTATGCTGCTGGAACGAGTAGAGCTCCAACCTTTACCAGCAATTCGAGATCAAGTCACTGCATGCTAAGGTTCCAGGTAGACGAGAGGAAGAAGATGGCTTACATGGTATGAAGGAGCACTGAACAAGGTAGAGGGTGAGAAGCCTCAGTTCCCAGTTCGAGCCAACGTTTCGACAAGTGGACTTGTCTTCGTCAGGGCAGAGCGATCATCATTGGAAGGGGAATAAATGTGCTTTTGCTCGTTGGCTCGACCTCCGAACTTTGGATTCCCCCGTCTGCCTTGTTCAGTGCTCCTCATGCAGTATGCCACCTCCTCATGTGGTATATCACCTCATGCATGCTGAGGTTATATACCACAAATCAAGGAACCGTCTTTAACACTCACCTGTCTCACCGAGACTAGGCACATCGGACACCTGCTGCGATCTGTCGACCTTGTCCGGGGCACTCTGGTCCAGCTGAACTGCTGTATCCTTGGTGACCGCCACGTCGGTAGACATGGCGCGGTCCTGCACAGAGGGCTTTGGCGAGACAGCTTTCAACTGGTATCGGATCTCCCTCATGAACGAGTCATCGGTGGTCGACTCTCCCTTGCATTGCTCTCTCAGCTTGCTAATGGGTGATCCCGAACTCTGCAAAATGGGGTTGTTCTTTGACATCCTGCGCCAAAAAAGCGAGACAAGAGAAATTAGGACGCAGAATGAATACCTGGCACGGACTCTCTAGGCGTGTCGGGCAACGCACAGTGTCATGTTAGTACATACACTACAACTATTTTGAAACGAAAAAAAAGTTTGAGGCTTCCGTGCAGCAGAAAGCTCGGTGTTGTCACGCTAGCATCCGCCGTATTCGCAACAAGCTCTTGACTGGTCGAGAGGGTCATGACGTCAGAGCCACGTGTGCTACTGCGGGAATTTCAAACACCATAATGCTCACATGAAACGTGACGTCAAACGTGGCATCAAACGTAGAACGGAATTGATTCAAACATCATATACGCTGGGGAATAAGAGCTGCCTCACCTCTCAAATGGATGCGCTTTAAGAAAAAAATTCGGCCTAAAGAAAAACGTAAGAAATAATGATTTCATGCTGCATTCGAACCGATGACCTTTCGCTTACGTGCCAGACATGCCACTCACAGACCACGCAATACGTTCTTTTTTCTCTTTTTTTTTGTTTTTTTTTTTTTTTTTTTTTTTTTTACTGGAGGCCACACAAGGCGCTCTTTACTGGTTTGAGAACAAGCGGGGGCTTACTAGAACTGTTGGGCGGTCTTTTCTTTGCATTAAAAGGGAAAATTTGTTATTGGCGCTGAGTATCATTTATTTTAGACTCTGTTCAGTTGAAATTCTCTCCTGTCCGTCGGCGTTTCTTAGCTGGAATCACCCTCAGCTTACGCCCACTTTTACCAAAACCTCTACGAAGATCTCGGTAAATTTTATTTCATTTCTGGGTAGCTCTATACGCACAGCCATTACAGCACTCAACTGGACGATGAAGTTCAGGAGGAGTATCTTTAGAGCTTTCTACTCTCCTTCACAAAGGTTACGACTACCATCAGGTTTTAAACAACAGGCCACCTGCACCCCAACTTTCAAAAAATTTGCTCCAAGGACATTGCAGCTCGATTATTATAATCCGCTAAGTGTTCAGCACAGTTATTCATCACAAGGCAATTTGCGGTCCACTTTTCCGGTGACCTTCTTTCAAGAAAAACCTCATCAGCTGTATTCTTGAAGCAGCGCAGTGATTTATTGTCATCACCGAACTCAAAACAAAGGTCTCCGGTTCCTTCCTTATTTCAAAGTATGCTTGATTCGTTTTTCACACAACTGTCAGGGTGGGCATTTAAGGAAAACAATCGGGGAGGTTGTCCTAGGAGCGCGGGCGCCTTGCGCTCGCTTCCGACCGGCTGCTATTTCTGACTCGTTCCGTTCGATACCGTTTCGTGCTAAGACGAGGGGCGCGAATTCGGCACGATTCGATCGCCTGCCCTCGCTGTCAAAACACTGCTGGTACTGCGGGTGCCGAACACCTGTCGACTGCAGTCTAATGACGTACACCTTGCGTACGAAAGCAGCGCAGTCCTAACCCCGACCGCTGCCAGACCAGGTACGCGTATGTCACGAACACTTCAGACCTGTGAGTCCGCCATGCGGCCACGCCAGAGTGCCAAGGTTTCTAGTCTTGAATCATGCTACAAAGCAGCGGCTTGATACAGGCATAAAGCTAGAAGGAAACAACCCCATCTGTTATAGTCACGTCAGGCATGCTGTGGTTAGTTAGATAATGATGCCACGCTCTCTGCTGCCCTCTTTAGTATACTGCGTTGGCGTTGTTTTAAGTGGCGAAATGCGGATTTGGCAACCTCAAAAGATTGTGTAAGATGCCTTTCAAAGTATTTTGACGAAGCACGTTTTTATCCCTCGTTCTTTCCCGCGCCGTGCTCATCTGCCTTATAAACTACCAAGCGTTATTGGAAACTTTAACGGGAAGCAGTTAGAGATAGGTCCTTTCCAGCACACCACAAAAACAACTGTAAACTTGAGGCCCACCGGAGGACGCAGTTTCGAACCGAGAGGATCACTCTTGTCCAACATAAATCCCTCAACCATGCATGTCACCGCTTGTAACGAGAAACCTGAAAAGCTTGGCCACAAATTCCGTAGTTGTACCTGTAGAAGCGAGAAGAATCTGCGACCTTCATATGCCTCTTCAGTGACCACTGTTGCTTCTCCCTCTATCTACAAAGTAGCATGCAGCGCTGGCATAATGGATGCTTCGCAGCAACACTACCCCAACTATCTGCCCCTTCCCCAGAGGGGGCTGTGGCTGACCTCGGCGGCTCTCGTCAAATTGCTGGCGGTAGTGAACTTATTGTAAGAATAATTGCAAGGCCCTTACATAACCTTATATAATGCTCTTTCCCTCTCTTTCTTTCTCTCTCTCTCTCTCTCTCTCTCTCTTTCGCTCTCTTTTTATGCCTGAGCGTTTCGCTAGGTCCGCATACCTGCAAACTAGCAGCAGCAGTTTGAATGGCACCTCGAGAGCACCTGTCATATCTCGTTAACTTCTTATCTTTGCAGGCTTATATATATATATATATATATATATACATATATATATTGGGAGGAGGTCCGGTAGGGCATAAACGTAAAGGAGACGACACATGGTAGAAAAACGGTAAACTTTAAAACCGACGTTTCGGCCGGGGTCCGACCTTTGTCAAGGAATGTAGAAAGAAGCAGTCGGTTCTCATCTTTTATATACATGCGCAATTCAAGAACACGTGACTAGCCACTATCGAATAAGAAACATCAATATATCAAAACAATATCAAAATAAGATTCCACACGCGTGATGTAATGACGGTGCAAGGTATATAGACTGAATGACACGTGTTGCTCTTAGGTCATGCAGCTTAATGTCTTGCACAAAGAAAGTAAGATATGCCACTTAAAAAGTTGTCACTTTCAGCGCACGAAGCCCAAGATATCACAAGGATATGATGGGTTGCGTACACGTCACACTTAATCCTGCAATATTCAGGGGGGGGGGGGGGGGGGATTCATCGACTGAAATATCATTCTCATTGGTAGGCGACTGTCGCAGGTAACATGTCAGTACGATTTAACAGTGAAATATAACTGTGATTTAGCACGGTAACATAAATAACAAAGTCACCCCAATCGCGGCTTGGTGAAAAACTCGGTTGTGTGCTCAATTCGATGGAGAGAAAGAGAAGCAGTCAAAGAAGTTAATTGTTCGTACCAGTGTAGATTACACAAGGAGTCGTGTGAAAGGTTATTGGATAAAATGTAATGATCAGTCCATGTTACGGCGATAAGCAATATGCTCGAGTAAAAGTGGCAAACAGCAATGTGGTGGACATGAAGATAAGATCACTGTGAGTAAACAGTAAAGTGCGAGTAAAGTAACACGGTTTCTTGTGGTCTGAATGAAAACATTGGCAAGCTAACTTGTCTCTCGTCATAGCATTTTAATTTAATAGTAGCACATCTGGAAGCTCCTTAAAATATATTATGTTTAATCGATATTGGCTCCATTTTGCACTGGTTGCCTCTTCGCTTGCATTCTTACGGTCACAGCCCCTCACGGAATGCCATGTTTTACTCGCACTGATCTTCTTATCTTCATGTCCACCACATTGTTTGCTGTTTTGCTCATACTGCTTCTCGACGTAACATGGACTGATCATAACATCTTATTATTATTACATCTTATTATTGCATCTTATTATTATGCCCCCATTATATTGCGCATACTCATTAGCATACGTTCATAAGCTATCTCATTATGTGAGAGACCACCCGACACAGATACAGAGACCAACTCTACAATAAACCTCACAAACATATCTGCGTCACCCAAGAGTAGCGAGTGTGACTCGGAGTCCTATGCTGGAGAAGGCTTCCATTCCCATTTCGAAGGAGCTACCCCAGTTCGTCACACAGACCACCTGTCGTGAGTTGTGAGCGAACATGACTTCCAAAGCACTGCAATCGATGAACACCTGGAACCAATGATGAAGCGCCTGCGCCTTCACGATTGTCTATGCCGAACATGACAACTTTCGAGCAACGTTTGAACCAGTATCCCTCTTCCGAAATCAAACGAAAAATAGACCAACTGCAAGATGCTCAGAGACGCACTTAGGCAGTTTCAACCGGAAGGCGCCGTCGCTATCGGAGGTACCGCTTCCATCGGCGTTGACCTCGTAGTCGGCCTCCTCGAGTACCCTTCGAAGCAGTCCTGTTGGAGATGTCCGCCGGTCAGCCCCTCGTCGGGCCTGTCGCAGCCACGGAATCTCGGCTGCGAACATTTAGTTTCCAAGCCTTGGTCAAGGAACA
The DNA here is from genome assembly GCF_055883805.1 of Amblyomma maculatum. Lineage (NCBI taxonomy): Eukaryota > Metazoa > Arthropoda > Arachnida > Ixodida > Ixodidae > Amblyomma > Amblyomma maculatum. Next base: position 74,762,537 of record NC_139347.1, read on the forward strand.
GAAATCTCGACCCAGTGTTATTTTTGTATTCCGCAACGAGTGCCTCTATGTGAAAAATCAAACTAAACCAAAACTCTTCTTGCGCGCTGTTACGTGAGAGCCGTAGAGAAATGGACATTTGGCTCAGGTGGCTAACACGTGCATGAACTAAGAAAGAATTAATGCTTATAGAATGCATAAAATGAAAAAAAAAAAAACCTTCCGGCTAGCTACTCAACGTCGTAGCTAGCCGCGGTGTAATGTTCTCTTCCATATATAAATTAATTACGCCTTGCATTTCAAGCTGACCCTGACCAAAATACCGGTCTTCACTGCTATTTTGTTTGCTTTCTTTGCACGCTGACACGCTAACCGTTGATTAATGTATTTGTGCACGAAATAGCCGGAACAGTTAGTGAATATATACAAAGAAACATTGCCTATAATACAAAAATTAAAGCACTTAAGACAATAGAGAATTATTATTATTCAGTAGCTCTTTGGAGTGCCGGTTCTGTCTTTCTGTCACAACACATATTTCTCACTACTAATTTCATCAAACGTAACCAGGTCCTGTACAGAGGCCTACACTGCAATCACTAATGTGCCTCTTCAAAAGAATGGGGACTGGGATTTATGCTTGCTCCCCAGGAACTCAACTGGATAGCTCCTGGGAGAACTCTGTGATGATGCGTTGCGCCTTGACCGGCCTGGAGGCCGCCCCTCCTGCACAGCGTGGCTGGACACGGGTCCAGGCAAAGCTCAGGGGCTCCGACGACAGCGTTGTTGTGTCCTCTTTAATCGCGCTGGAGCGCATGTCTTGCATGAACGTCTTCTGCGGTTTGCCAATGAGAATGACAGCATATGATTCGTTAAGCATTTCGCCAAAAATAATCAGGCAGCAGGGTTTACTTCTCAAGATAATAGCGGAGCTCTCACGGCGCCCCTTGAGACCAAAATGTCTGAAAAGGTTCCGCTCCACGCCTAAGGAATAAACTAACTTGCTTGGTTACTTTAGGAAAAGACACTGTTTAGATGTTGAGAGAGTGCACCACGCTGTGGCTGGTACTAGTGGAGGCCGCTGTGCGCGCATGTCAGCTGTGCTGTTCTTATCTTCGTGCGAGATGACGTGGAGTCATAAAACCGAGTGTAATGAAAGTTTCGGAGTCTGAAGTCTATTACAGCTACTACTAAATGCTAGTTGTGAATCTCGAAGTACAATCATAGTTACAAACTTCACTACTAAAATTAGTTAATCCGCTCCATAGTTAACATTATAAGCCTGTTTTATGTTGGCTGCTAGCATAGATAGGTTCATGGAAAAACCAACTTTATATCAGGGAGCCCAGGGTTAAACAATGGTGGCTTTGTATCCTTGAAGCGCCCGTATAACGACTGTCTTTATTCACATATCTTTCTGCTTAGCATGCTGCTAGTGGAGCAGCGACACCCATAAACGTCCAAGGAAGCTTTTTGCATTGTACACACTTAATGAACCGTCGCCTGATATATAGCTATCGGTGCATATTTCGGTGGTCAGCGATGTATTCCAGTGATCCTCGAGAGTATTTTTCGTGTTCTTGGAGAAAGGCTACGTTCGTTCTTGCACAGTCTCATTGCAAACTCTTCTCTAGTGACAGGCATAAAAGTGCCCTGAAAGATCGGGCCAGCTGCAGCGATTGTTGCTTGTAATTAACGCATACGCTCGCTAAGAAGAACTCGCTACAAGCTATATGCGATGAGCTTACGTGGTTCCTAGGGTACACCCCTTTGGTTTTACAACTCCTAGGTATTTGTAACCAAATGCGCGTACCTATGCATATACGAAAAAGTTGTAATGTATATACTGTGTAACTTTACATGCATGTCATCGCACTAGCGTGCTCTAGTATGGTCATTCCGGTTGTTCTTCGCCAGTCGGTCCATTTTGACCCAAGAAAAAGGCGGGTTCGTACGCGCTGAATTCCACAGCGGACTTGGACTGCCCGGTATGACTTCATATCGGACCATTCCTCATGGTTTGAGATCCATACCGGGCCTAGTATGTCCGGTTTGATCCATATCAGACATGGTCTAACCAGTATGATCTGCATATCGGACATTGTCTACTCGATTCGATCTTTAAACCTCTCCGCTATAAAACTATATAAAGGTTTTACTGTCTTTGCCAAAAGTAGCCAGGCTACATGGTTTGTTTCTCGCTTGCATTCTGAAGCCAACATGGATTCCTGGAGGATAACAACTTATAAGAAGCGAGTACAGGAGCTCGCCTTTGTTTTGCACAGATTTACAGCTTCAGAAGTGGTACATGATGGGTCACAGGGGTATGAGATTTATACCGGACCTGTATGAACCGTAAAAGAAAAAAGAAAAAAGGTTTGGCGCAACTTCGCATTTTTCAGTAGGGTGTCCAGTGCTGGATGACAGTCTACATTTCGGCTTCAGATGGAAACAAAGTGAGACGCCAGCGCACCTGCCCGCTCTGTTCCCGCCGCCTCATGTACTGCGGCGCCCGACGAAGCCCTCTGGCATCTCGCACTGCGGTCCAGTGCTCGTCCAGCGAGTGCCATGGCCGCCTCGCCTCGACCTTGTGTCCTCGCCGGAGGACCGAGACCATGGTCCGCGTCGAGTCTGAGTGCCGCTTGGTAGGGCCGCGCGCTGTGAAGAGGCCGCTGACCGATGACCAGAAGCCGCGACCGCCACCACCCACCCTGAAATCGTGACGATAGTAATTAGCTTTGTTGTCCTGCTTTGCTGGTCTCCGCGCAGCAAAGGTGTGAATCCAAGCATATAGCTCTACCAGAGATAAGAACAAAATGATCTCTTTGGCCTCATAAATTGATAGCGGCTTAACAAAGACGGATTTAGCCGAGTTAGAGGAGTCGGTTTTGCATAAATTAACGCTCGTTTCTGTTTTTTTTTTTTTTTGTTTTTTCACTCGTCGTGACCATTTCAACGATATAAGACTACACGTAGCGAAAAATTCAATTTTTTGTCACACTTACATAATATTGGTAAATTAACACCTGCAATTCGCGTCGATATATTGTATTTGAATTAAGTTACCCAATGTTATATGACGATGTTGTGCGTAAACTTCCATTCCTCTACACAGTTGACTAATTATTGCAGTTAATTACGACGCAAAATTTGTAAAACAACAATACACGGCATAAGATACCCGGCGATATAGAATTTACGTTATTATTATAATCTACATAACCTGCACAATACGACGCTTCTGCTGCTACGGCTCTACTAGACGGATTAACATTGAGGCGGAAGTGAAGGTCAAACGGACGCAGTTCCGCGGTGTTCGTTTTTTGCATTGAGTCGAGTTTTCGCTCTAACGCTGTAAAAGGAAACACTTCGTACGGGACCGTCACCTTATGCCTCCTGGAGCATACGTTTTGCACAGCGACAGCTCGTATAGCCGAAGTACGCGTACATTCGCGGGTCAGTGACCACATCGGCTGTGCCTCGCACCTCGCGCAGCTTTCGTTGCCATCATACGCAAAGAACTGTCATCACACGCCACCAAACGCTTCAAAAAACCTTTCGGTTGGCGCACGCGGGCTTACAAGGGTGGGAAGCCAGAGCCCCCTTCCCTCTTTTAAAGTAATCTCTTTTATGTGCCCGCGCTACAGACATCACCCAGAAAAGCTCGCCCCAATAATATTAGCAAATGTCTGCCCTCACACTTAGCAGTGAAAAATTACTACTTTCCGTAAACGCTGAGGAATGGCTGATGCAAAGGAAGAGAGGCCGAAGTTGAGGGCGCGAGAGCGACTTGCGGTTGCTCAGCCCATAGTAACACGCGCTTGCACAACACTGCCCAGTGATGTCCACAAATATAACGCGCGCCACTCTCTTCTGTCATTGGATACAGCTGTAGGCGCGGGATGCGCCTGTTCCCTCTTTCTCCTCGATGTTTCACTTTCATGGAGAGAGAGCGACCTCAGAAGACATCGGCGAAATCTGTTATAGCGCATAATAATGTTACGCACTACCAAGCGCACTACTTGGCGACAGCAATATGGCTGATCCAGAAGGGAAAATTTTTGGCCGGGTTGGTCATCGTCAGCAAACCAAATCGCAAAAAAAAAACGACAAAGGACGAGGTGAGGACATGACAAGTGCTTGGCTGTCCTCACCTCGTCCTTTGTCGTTTTCTGCGCTTTGCCTTGTTGGCTGATCCACATTGTTGACGCGTGAGCCCTAAAATCTTGTTGAGTTTCCTTGGTTGTAGCGTCCGAAATTCAGCAGCACACCCAGCGAGAGGTACCAAACTCTCAGATTATAATTTCGCAGAACCTCAGCTCGAACTTATTTTGGTACCATTTCAGGGGTGAATTTTTAATTTTAAGTGATGGTATTCAAGTTTTTGCCAAATGCTCCACTTAAACCGTGCCTTCGCAGGAGAATGAAGGCATCCTGTATTGACTCACACGGCGAATAAAGCCCAGATAATTTACTTTCAGCCGTCTGGTGTTTCCCTAAAATAAAATAAAAAGAAACATACGGTGCTAGCATGACGTCTGACCTTGTGACCAGCAACAGTGTACGCCGAGCAGCCGTGAACAGCTGTTTTTAATCTGCTCCGGCAGGCGCAGGCTGCCGTAAACCGGTGGTAAAAATCCATACCACAGTTCCATTGCAATGTAGTATAGTTCTGTCTTTTTATTAATGGATAACTTTGATGATACTTCAGGATTCACGTATTTTAATTTAACATTTAGGGTATATTTCCTTCCAAGCCGTATTGATTACCTTCACCAAATTCGGCAGCATGCTTACAATTAATTCCTGCGCAAATCAATTTCAAACCTTGCCATCCCGTGGCTTCGACTCAGGGGATTTGTGAGGTCATTACTCCGTTTGCGCCATTACAAGCAATTGAACATTGCTGTCCGCTGACCGTGGGAAGATAGAAGTTATAGGATGTCTCAAGCACCTTATCAACAGAATGTCATTTCCAATTATATTTCTGTCATTCAATGTTTTCACAAGGGTTTTCTTTTTTTTTTTTTTAGTAAAGCCCGCGATGTCTCGTCACTGACCATGAGCCAACATTAGTTCCTGCTTCCTGCTCAAGCTGCTTGAAAATTGTTGTGCTTGTTAATTATAAGAACGTTTACCAGAGAAAGGGGACTCCAAAGGATGAAATGCGACCATTGGCTTATAAAGATGCAAGAAACCTCAGACTAGCATACAGAGCTCAAGACGTAGAATATATTGTCATGTACAACGTGATTCAGGATACCAAGGATAGCAGGGGGTTAGCCCAGACGCAACGGCAGCAAGCAACACAGACGCAAACGCGCAAGCGACACTTTGTCATCTTTTCAATGTCGTCTTCCTTCACTCAGTCATGCACCACCTGGCAACGCTCGGTGGCAACATTCAATACCGCTTAAATTTGATTAGCAAAAAAAAAAGCAAAACGGAAACAAAACATTGACGCAGTTAACTCTTTAGAACATAGAAACAAATGTTATAAGTGACTAATATGCAAACAAAATATATTTAATGTGTCGTGGCAAGAATATTATGTTAAACTGTGTTCTTATAACAGAATCTGGGAATTTGATCAGTCTTCTATGGGGTGCTTTGATTTTTTTCCTGGTGAACACCTCCTTTGTTGCAGAATAAAACATAAGTTATACCTTACAAATGATTTCACTGAGTCATTCATCACCGGTCTGCAAACGAGTCTAGATTAAACGAGGATGCTACGCTAATAGAGGTCTTGCGTAATTGAGAGCATCTGCACTAATAACTCTCCGCATGTCGTAATTTCACAGCGAGTTCTCGGCAATCGATAGCCCTGCATAATTCTCTCCGTAAAATCCGGGATGCCGACATAAGCGTATACTGATTGCTAGCAGGCATAAGCAGTGCATTTACCGATATGCTCTCATGCCTCTGAAACTGTGTTGGGTCATGAAAACTTCGGGGCTGGCGTGAAGTGTAGCTAGACTCCCAGCTAGACTCCCAGCTAGACTCCCAGTTCGCAAAGCCCCCTCGCTCTCTCCCCATGAGCGTCGTTATGAAGCCAGTCCGCGAACCGGGCTTGCGCGCAGAAAGCTTTGCGAGTCGGATCCCTGAATAGACGAGGGTTAAAGCCAGCTTCTACAAATCTCGAGTATTTCTTGTTTCAAAATGGGCCCAACAAATTGCTGTACGCAAGTGCAGTAAAGCCTTATGTACCGAAGCATTCGGAGGTCTTTCGCTCATTTCTCGTGCTTCCTGATAACAGCTACATCAAGTAATGCGAACCTGTCAGAGTACAAAATTAATAACGTAAACTCATGTTTCCACGTGTAAGTAATAAGGGAGAGATTACGAAAGATATGATAGCTTTCTCAAGAACTTCGTAGTTAGAAATTCGTCGTATTGCAGGGTTCGAACGAGAGACCATGGCATTTCTGGGACAGTCGCTCTACCAACTGAGCTAACCACGAAGAGTGGACACAGACGAACTCTTTCTTTAACTAAGATGCGTCCGAGAAAGCTGTATATGGCTTTCCTTTGTAGCCATATTGCTGCGCTTAGACTGATGCCAATGAAACATCTCTCCGTTATAACAAAATCCTACTCCGCCTTGCGGGATTCCCCTAAACTTTGAACTAGGACACGAGCTCCATGGCCTCGCTGACAGCGTCCTTCAGATATATTTGCCGAGTGCGCATTTTATCTTCACAACTCACTGGTTACAGCCTAATATTATTGAAGTTAGCAATTATAAATTTTTCTTTCACATGCATAATTGGTGAGAACGGTCACAAGTTGCCAATTATAGAAGCAAAACTAACCGATGATCACCCGACCACACCTGTATATTTCACAATAAGCTCCGCCTCAAGGGGACCAACTGTAGAAGAAATAAGCAGCTAGAAACATGTATATTTAACATTAAGCTCCGCCTCAAGGGGACCAACTGTAGAAGAAATAAGCAGCTAGAAACATGAATAACCGTCATATAAACACAGTTTCGATTAAATTTCAAATTATTCACATACTTTTCTACGCCAAGGTTTCATGCTGAATAAAAAATCCAGCATTTTTCATCGTGCCAAAGCGGCTGTTGTACGTCATCTCTTCCATCAAGGGCCATCAAGATCGCTTGAATGATACTAAGCAGTAAAGAAAATTTGGTGAGTCGGTGCGGCTTCATATTCTGCAGCGCGAAGAAACGGAGACTGAGTAAAGGCAACACAAGCGACTTAATTTTCTATCTCGAGAAAGCTGCCTTTATACGCGTCAGACAAAACTAAAGAAAACATTGAAACAATGAGAACAACATTTTTCAGATTTCGCATTTGCATTTCTGTATTACGGCTACCTTTCTTAGGAATCAAATCCAGTTAATAGTCTGCATTGTATTGCCTTTCGCCATTATTGTCCTTAGTTTGTTTTTGTTTTCTTGCTACGCAATTATCTTAGACAGCACCCACACGGGACGGCACGAATGGGCCGTATAGCTTTCTACGACATAGTGGCACTTTCCTAGTACTCATAGCGATCTCGTTGGCAGGAATTAGGCTCTATTGCTAAGTGCTCTTCTGGCAAAGGAGGGCGCCAGCATCACACAAATCAAGGCCGCCGTAATTAGAAAACTAACACATCTGGAAAGTACACACCTCCCTACGTATGTTTCTCACAGACTTCGCATTGTTTCTGACAAATAACAATGGTTAAAACATGGTGGGCGGGCCGTTTTAGCACATAACAAAGGCTAGATAAACCAGCTAGCAAACTAACTTTAAGCACCTAACGAGTGCTGGAAGTTACGAGAGCGCCCCGCCATGGTGCAGTGGTTAGGGCTCTCAACTGTTGTGTCCAAGGATGCGGGTTCGAGTCCCGGCCGCGGCAGCCGCTTTTTAATGGAGGCGAAGGCAAGGCGCCCATGTGCTGTGCGATGTCAGTGCACGTTAAAGGACCCCAGGTGGTCGACATTTCCGGAGCCCTCCACTGCGACGTCTTTCATATAGCCTGAGTCGCTTTGGGAGAAACCAAAAAACCAAGCCTAACGACGGCTACTTATATCTATCTGTAGTCAGTTTACTGCTCTTGTGTTCATGGCATCTCGCTCTCAATATGACGTTCTGTAGCGTAAGACACAGCACTCACTTTTTGTAGACGTAAACACCGCCGATTATAAGTATCACGGCAATCAGTACGGTAGCGGGTGCGATGACGGAGACCATGCTGTTCTGCTCAACAGACGCTGCAGAAACCAAATATAGCAGATGTTAAAAATTACTATGAAAACAAAAATTGATTGACAGCCCCCCCAATTCCTCTGCTTTTCAATATCTGACTTGGTGCTGTTTTACCACACTAAAGACAAATGCGAAACTGCTGCATTGTCACGTTGGTACTATAGACAGATCCTGTGTTGCACGTGTCCCTTTACAATCATGATACGTATATATAAAAAATGCTCATATAGTCGTATGACCATGCCTCCTGCTAAGGTACCGATTTCTAAGGCAAACCGGATGCAGAGTATGTAAGTAGTGGTTAGCTTTTAGTGTCCTAAGTTTGAATACGCTCAGTTAAGCTACTAGTTCGCAATCCAACGGCTACACAAGTGCACGAGTATTGTCGATAACTAAACGGCCCGCAGTGCGCATGTCGTTAGCTATATACTCACGCGCAAGACAGCGCTGACTCTCGGTGAGCACGAATGGCAGCGGGCAGTAGCAGAGGAAGTCCACGCACTGCAGGTTAGGGTTCTGGTAACTGCATTCGAGGTGGCTCACGCATGACTCGTACATCGACTTGGCTGCGGCGGAACAGGGCGCGTAAGAAATTATATTGGCTTCCTTCGCATGGTTGTCATATTTATGGCATTTCTGGTTTTAACGCGAAATACGTATGCATATTTACCCGAAAAGTATGCCACACGACTACGTGTTACTCAAAAACGCGGTAGCGTTATTGAATCGTAGCAACGCACCTCAGCTAACCGGGTGCATATATACAGACTTCGAATCTACGAATTTGTAAATGACCGGTGCAGTCCAAATAAGGAAGCAGAAAATGCCAGTGATTTCGATGGCGTCGCTTGATAGCGAACTGTAAAAACGCGCTAAACGCTCTGTCGACATGGCTACGAATGATGCATCTGAAACAGCAGCTTACGAAATGCTGTACGAATTTAGGTAGAAAGTGCGTATCCAGCTTCTACAAGAGGCGCTGATAAGCTTTATCATGTAGCTTCTTCTGGCCCGTATCTTCGCGTACAAAGTTGCTTTAACGCATAAAAAAAAAAACACCGCTTTTGTGTGATTACTATAACTAAATAATTAAGATGCATTGGCGCAAAATGAAAGTGAAATGCGAGAAAACGTTATTCGCAACGCTCGAATAAAGGTATATAAACTGCCAACACCAGCAGGCAGACTAATGGCCTTTAATATCTCCAAGGTTGTGGCTTTATAAAAAAAAAAAAACCTACACAAGCGGATAAACATGTTAAAAAAATATAAAGAAGTAACCTAATTGACTTCATCCGTATAACAGTCAGGACTGAACCGAACGGATCGGAAAACTGGAAAACGTTTCTGCGACCCTTCACCTAATATCCAAGACAAACCAAACACACAAGCATGGATCCGAGTGTTTACCTCGGACGCACTTCTTCACGCCACCTTCGTCGATGAACACCGGCGTCCCCTTAGCGCAGCCACAGCGGTAGTCTCCGTGTTCAGCCCTTCATAAGAGAGAATGGTGTAACTCAGGTTAAAAGAAACAACTTTTGAGATTGAATTGCAATAGGGATGGAGATGACTGCCGCAGGGGTAGCTCTTACAGATACGCGATAGCACAAGGTGTTTGTCTGTACAAGATGGCATCAACAACCAATTTTCGAGCAGTTCCCTCCAATGTAGGCGAACACCGAACCATGGTAAAGCTTACCATGGTTACCAGTTGTATCACAGCTGAGCACACGGTGGCAGTGCGGATGGAGCCTCTCATTTGCTGGACACGAGATGGATGCTCAAACTACCTGGGCACCGCTGAGGTTGAGGTGCATTCATTTTCGGTACTTCTACCTCCTCCCCCCCCCCCCCCTTGCTCCAATAGTTTTTGTTCGTTCCGCATGCAATCCTGCTGCCTCTGCGATAGTACTGCATAATGAACGGGTCTGAGTTTAGGTTAGGATGTATTCTCAAACTGTTGCGAGCCTAAAATGCCGTGGTTGCGTATCCAGGCTTCCATGCAAAAAAAAATATATTATTATTATTATTATTATTATTATTATTATTATTATTATTATTATTATTATTATTATTATTATTATTATTATTATTATCATTATTATTATTATTATTATTATTATTATTATTATTATTATTATTATTATTATTATTATTATTATTATTATTATTATTATTATTATTATTATTATTATTATTATTATTATTTATCGCTAAATGGTGAACTGTTGCTATCGGTTGGGTCATTTTGGGGAAGTGCACTGTGCCCTTTTGTTAAAACGTGTAGAGCAAACGAGTAGAATGATCGCAAGATTTGACGACCGACTTACACTAAGTTTCGCCCCGCAAACGATCACTTTTCCGTGCTTCCCACAATAAACAAAAAAAAAAGAACAAATGGAATAATATTGATTGCTCAGGATTAACTAGAATGATGCTGCGTTTTCTAAAATACAGACATCACAAGAATGTGCACTCAATAATAAATCGACGAAGATAAAAATCAATAATAAGCTGTGAAATTAAATTTTGATAAGCGCTCCGTTAATAAAGTGGTCTATGTGCACGAAAGAGAAGCAGTGTGACTCACTTGACGCACCCGAGTCCCAGCGAACTGCTGCAACGTTCGCGGGGCCCACAGACTGCGCCAAAGCCCGCGCCTGCCGTGCCGACGTTGCTGCGCGCAGGATCATCCAGTCCCGACGCCGCGCCCACATCGCGGGGCAGGGATGGCGATGCTCCCAGTAAAGGCGGCGTCCTCTCGTGGCCGGTGGTCACCGGCGCGAACCGGTTCACAAAGGGAACCGCCTGGTACCATTTTCCTGGCGCTGTGTGAAGATACGTATACCACCAATTATCCAGCTGTGTTTGCAGTTATACGTGTCTTAACGTTAATGTTACGCTTCAGGCTGCATTTTAACTGACGTGTAGAACGGGAGCTTGCACCTAGGAACATCCGATCGAGTCTACTACGCAAATTATTATGCTGATGTCAATTATTGGAACTCTGTAGTTAACACTGCAGTGTGAGCTACCAATCGTAAACTGTATATATAGCGCAGAACGTCCCAGGATATTTTATGCGCCGTGCTACGACTAATCCTAAGTCCTCGCCCAACTTCGCGGACAGCTAACTGCCGGTAGTCTTTATCATTGCTTCCGCAGAAGCAATAACGACCGGTAAGGCCGCAGTGCGCGGGTTGCCAGAGCGTTTTGTACCGACCAGTGTCGAGTTCCACTTTTAAACTTTCTGTCCCAAGCTTCTAAGGAGACAACCATCTTAATTATGCTCCACTGAAGACATTAACTAAAGTTAGGAATCGCGATACCTTCCACTATTAAGGCGCAGAAAGTAATGTGTTCTGAGTACAGCGCTATACGGTATAACTGCGATGTTTATTGTTGTTATAATTCTTTCCACTGACCTTCATATTACATTTTCACTTAGCGCCTCTCATCATTTGCTCTGTGCTGGTATGTTTAAGATCGTCCGCACTGTGAAGTGCATTGCAAGTAAGCGTTAGAGCAAAAAAAAAAACTGCTTTTCAAAGCAGACCATGGAGCTATTCGGAACTGCCGGTGCTTTTCCTCAAGTCCCCTGAAAGAGAGCTTATAAGGAGGACGTGAGCAACACTGAATAAAATTTTCACGTCAAAAAAGTGGAGTTTCTACAGGGCATTAAGACAAAAGCATTTCCTGGCTTACGAACGGTGTGAGTAAAGCACGTCCGCAAGAGCATCGGCAATGTGTGTCGGCGGAGTGTGTGGATAGAGCCTGCCACCAGAGTGTGTCCGTATGAACTGTATGTATTCCTTGCGTAATTAAACAGTGCTACATAATTTGATATCCAATTTAATAGAGTACGGCCAACTCGATGGTAACCTAGAAATTTGGGTAGGCCACTTCCAAAGTTTTACCTCATCAGAATTAGACCAAAATTGACGTCTAACCTGATTCGACTATGGCCAGTTCAGTGGTGACCTCCATACTGAGATGGGCCAGCCCCAAAATTTAGTCCCTGGACCCCAGAAATTTTACATCATCAGAATGTGACAAAAATCGATGTCTAAGCTGATTCGAGTATGATAATTCAGTGGTGACCTCCAAATTGTGATGATTCACCACAAAAATGTGGCCCCCGTGAACCCCCAATTTTTGACCTCGTCAGAATTTGATCGAAATTGATGTCGAACCTAATCAGAGTATTGATAATTCAGTGGTGATCTCTAAATTGGGTGAACCACCCCCAAAGTTTGGGCCACTCGATCAGCGAAATTTGACCCCGTCAGAATTTGACCAAAAATTGATGTCTAACCTGATTCGTGTGTGTTGGCTCAGGTCACCCCTAAATTTTGGCCTTCCTGGACCCCAAATTTCACTTCGTTCGAATTTGACTAAAACTAATGTCTAATCTAATTTTAGTATTAGTGCTGACTTGCAAATTTAGATGCGCTATCCCCAAAATATGGCTCCCCTGGACCCCTGAAATTCCACGTTTTCCAAAGTTAACCAAAATCGGTCGCTCACCTAATTTGAACGTGAACAGCTCCGTGGTGACTTCAAAATGTGGTTCTTTTGACCCCCAAAATTCTACTGCGTCCGAATTTCACCATTAAAAACCCCATGTAAGCAACGGTACTGAGCAACGCAATGCAGAACTCATCACGCAACTAGGCGCGGAACTCGCAATGCTTTCTTATTTCAGCGCGTAAGCAGATTTTAGTGCACCCCTGTAAGTTTTTCCATTACTAAACCAGGATCAATACTGTAGCTCGACTGCGTCCCACTTGTAGACTCGACGCGCTTAACTCCAAACACGAGCATGAATGCGAAATATACCTCCTTACAAAAGTCACTACTTCCAGACTCACAGTCGAATGAGCAGTATTTTGCTCCAACCAACCATTCTCGTCGTCCCACTCGGACCTGGTGGCATCTTCCGGAAGTCGCTCGCCGCTGTTTGGGTTGCCGTCGTCCGCCGGAAAGGGCCTGTGGAACATTGCAGTACTCATAATTAAGCATTTTCATACAATGCATAACTGATGGTACACGGCACCACATGCGAAAGGCATCTTGACAGTCCTAGCAGAAGGAACAACCTTGCCATGTTGTGTTCGCTTGCAATGATAGGGTTTAGAAATAATGCAAGGAAAGGCGCATTCCATGAAGCAGACCCTGTACATAACCATATCAGAACACACATGCGCACGCACTCGAGGGAACAAATATTGGGATGGAAGAAGCCGTGAGTGGAAGCTGTTTAGATATACTCGACAAAAAAAAATTGTCTTCTCACTGCCTGCCATTTTCCGTACATTTCCATCACAGTTCTTGCTTAGTGTAATACGGGTTTATGCATATCCTGTCCCGGTTGCTGAAACGGCTGAAATATGGGATAAACTTGGTTGAAGCCAGTCCGGCCTAACGCGTTGTGCGCCCGTCTTTCGCAATGGTGACTCAGAGAGCCTCCAATGCTGTGTCGAAGAAGGCCGAACAATAAATAGTTGAGGGGAAGAAAGAAGAAGACGTGTCGCTGAGCACCGTGGCTACATCGTGTCCAGTAAGATTTCGAACTACGTCTGCAGTCCGCGCCCACACAGCGGCAATCAAACTCTTGAAGAAGAGCATAAAGGCCAAACAACCCGTGCGTGGCAAGAAGAGCATCAAGGACACAGCCCTCCGGGTAGACGCTGCAGAATGCCGACGCGGCCATGCTGCTAGGCCTACTGGGACTCGGCGGAGCCGCAGCTCTGATAATATGGCAAGAATGGGGACGCCAATGGACCCTCCGGTAGTCGCTGTGACTTCTGCAAGCACAACGGCAGGCTGCGGTAACGAGCCTTTACCTGGAGCTAGCACTTGGCCACAGAGCAACGTAGACATTACTTCGAATACGAGGACAACGCTCGGGCCGCTACCCGAGCTAAACGATACACATCAGGCTATGGATGTGCAACAGGAAGTCGTCACTAACGCTTCTCAACGGACACCCCGGCTGGTCAAACTACCTGGGCCACCAGTCAACACACCACCGGCAAAGAAGGTAAGGGCCGCCCCTGATAAGCTAGCATCCGCTTATCCAACACCAGCCTTGCAGAAATCCTTCAGAGTGCATATCAGACCTACAGTGCAGTTTGATATCACTAAGATACCCACCAGAACAATGCAGAGAGTAATAGACGCAGCGCTTGGTACCACAGGTTACCAGGGGTTTGTAAGCCACAGGGCATCTAATACTGTCACAGTACATTTAGCCACCATTGAGGATGCACGCAAAATGACCACAGTAACACAGATTCCAATCACGACAGAGCAGTATCTTCCTGTCCAGACGTATTTTGCGTCAGGTCCAAATACTCAGCGATGTGTCCTCTATGACCTAGACCTACAAGATTCCCCGGAGACGGTGGCCAGAGACCTAATATCAGGAACACATACTGCGTTAGCCGCACGTCGTATGGGGAACAGAGGCACTTTTCTCATCACATTACAGGGACCAGATACTCTTCCGGACAGATTCTACTACAATGGCCGCATAGTGCGACCCAAAACGTACAAACCTAGACCGGTTCACTGTTACAGGTGCTACAGAGAAGGTCATATGCAGAAATTTTGTCCATATGGAGTTAACCCCGAATACATAACTGAATCTGGAGAAGCGAAATTCAAATGCGGCCTATGCAAATCTGATGATCACGATATCACTTCATCTCAGTGTCCGACAAAAAAGCGAAAGCTCGAGTTAGCAAGGGCTGGACGACATAAACAATATGCACCGTTAATGGTTAAAAACAGATTTGCAACTCTGGCCGAAGAGCTGTTTGATGACCCGCTAGAAGAAGAAGAACCTGTTGAGGTGGTTGCACAGAACAGTGCATCTTTTGCTTCTACGCTAAAACATGGACGACGCACAAAACGGAGCACAGTGGCATTCACTACTGATGATTTTCCGGACCTTAAAGACTGCACAAGCCAGCAGGATGCAATAGAAAAAGAAATTGCGATGCTTTCAGCACAAATTGCACAGCTGCGACAAAAGAAAGCACATATAGCGCAACGACGAAAGGAGAGCTCAGAAAAACAGAAAGAAACGCTTGCAGGCAGTACGACAGCAAGGTTAGTGGATGCTCCGAATTGTAAACCTGTCGATAACATACCTATTTGGAAGGCGGTACTGGACACGCTTACGCAACTGACACACCTCATTCAGAGCAGCTTACATCATGGATAGAAGTAGCCGAAACAAGTGGCAACAGATTACACAATGGAACTGCAGAGGGCTCTGTAATAAAGTTGGGGAAATAAATACAAAATTATTGTACGGTAAGCTACAATCATGGGCGTTCTTGATACAGGAGCACAATAGGTTATATTCAATAACAGGATATATAGGGTACCATTGTCCTTCTATCCCTGATAAACGAGCAAGAGCAGAGGCCGAAACACCAGGAAAAGCTGCCGTTTACATTAGGGCCAGCATTCCCCAAACGCCACTTGACTTGAGCAAGTGGTGCAACACTCAGCAGGAAGTAGTTGCTGTACTCACGCGTCCGAACAAAACGCCCCTTATATTAGTGTCCATGTACGCTAGGCCAAGAAACACAGTGCTTAATCTTGGATGGGTTAAGCATATTCGCCATTCATACCCTGGAATCGCGATACTAATCGGTGGAGATTTTAACGCTCCGCACACCGTATGGGGATATGATTATGATTCTAAAAGGGGTGATCAAGTTCATACTGCCTTCACAGAAATGGAATTTACACTGCTAAATCATCCAGGAGTCGCAACACTACCTGCAACACAAACACGCTCACCAGACTTGACGTGGTGGAAGGGCCCTGGTGCACCACTATGGCAGGCGGAATTAGATGCGTGGGGTAGTGATCATGTCCCCATTGGTATTGGTCTTAATTTGGGACATATGAAGAAAATTCGAAAGAAAGCGTCTGTTACACATTGGGATGGTGTACGGCAGGATACTCGAACGCATTCAGTTAGCCCGAATACTCTCGTTACTACCCTTCAAACGGTACTCAAGGATCACACCATTACAACTACAGTGAACGAAGATCAGCCAACTCCCGACCTGCACCTACTAAAACTTTGGGCACGCCGAAAGCGGGCCGAGATACAGGCTGGTCGCCATCCTGAAGACGTGCAAAGAAGAATTGAGGTAAACAGAGTGACGGCACAGGCACGCCGATATGAAAAACAGCTGGCTCATAGGAGATGGGATGAGTGGTGCAGTCGTTTGGGCTCAGGAACGAATAACAAGGCCCTCTGGAGGACTTTCCATGGCATGGAAAAGAGGCGGCAGGTTAAAGATCATGCAGAAAGTATTAGACTCGCATTACAGCTTACACCAGAAGAGTTTGCAGATCAGGCTGCTGCCCTTTTCTTCCCGAACCACGCACATTATCCGGCGCCTTCACCGACAGTGGATGCGGTTGATAAAACAGGAATAACATTACCATTTACCAAATTGGAGTTATTGGCTGCTATAGAAGAAGCGAATGGTAAAACTGCGCCTGGACATGACGATATTCCTTATGAAGTATTCAAGAATTTAGAAGGAGCCGCAGTTGACGGCTTGTTGGATGTGGTAAATGAGGTATGGCAAGGAGGAGACATTCCACTCGGCTGGAAACACTCGGTGGTGGTAACAATACCAAAGGCTGGGAAACCTCCCACAAGTCTAGAATCTTTGCGGCCTATCTCGCTAACACCCACAATTTGCAAAATCTATGAAAAGATGATAGCCACCCGCCTGTCATGGTGGTTGGAAAGTAATAAAAAATACCATGCTCGACAAATTGGGTTCCGAACAAACCTTGGGACAGAAAATGGACTGGCTGTGCTCGCTGAAGAGGTCATACACGTGTCGCCTTATAGCCACCTAGTGCGCACTGTAGTGGCTACCGACATGGCGAAGGCATACGACAACGTGTTACATGCCAAGATTCTTAGCAACATGGAATGTATGGGCATTCCCTTGCAGGTCATAAAAGCAGTACATAATCTGCTTAAGGACAGGACGTTTTCTATCCGGATAAACGGAAAACAAATTGGCAATTACACCTCGAACAGAGGCGTGCCACAAGGGTCAGTGTTAGCACCTTTATTATTTAATATCGCACTGATCCCATTGGCGTGGAAATTAGCTAAAATACCAGAAGTGGGGTTCATGATATACGCAGATGATGTCACGATTTGGTCTGTTCATAAACAAATTGACAGACAGATTCGGCATCTGCAAGAGGCTTTAAATACCATAGATGAGTACGCGCAAAGTGCAGGCCTGGAATTATCACCTCAAAAGTCAAGTTACATTCATGTTGCCAACAAGAATGGAAGAAAACAATTGGAAACGCAAAGAGTCTCCCTAAAGATTGGAAATCAGGCACTGGAAGAGGTGGACGAGTTGAGAGTTCTTGGCCTAGAAATTCACAAATCCGGCAAAGGAACACAATGGCTTCATAAGGTGAAAAAAGTAGCTGCGACTTCCTTAAACTTGATAAAACGCATTTCGTCTAGGGGAGGAGGAGCTCGAGCGGACATGGCAAGACGTCTTGTACAATCAGTGTTACAGCCGAGGATACTATACCAGGCCCAATTCCAAAGACTCACGAGGCGGCAATGGGCAAAATTGGAAACAATAAATAGAAACGCAATGCGCACTATCACGGCCTTACCAAAACTTACCCCTATCCCTATTCTCCAAGAGTTTGCACAGATAAATACGTTGACAGAATTAATTGAGCAACGAGAGGCAACAAGGGATATGAAGCGAAAGTACGTTACGCCCATAGCATCCTTGTACAACGAAGTGGCAGTTCGAACACCACCAATGGCTGACCCCCCTCCTTGGGAATTCACTACTATCACGACAAACAAGACCACTCGGCTTCGTCGCAAAGAAAAGCTGGCATCTCGACCTCTGGTTGATGCACTTCCAGGTACCTTAATTGCATATACGGACGCATCAATTATAGAAAATGGCGGTAGAACAGCAGCTACTAGTCCAACACACAGCGAACTAAAGGTACATAAAGAATATCTTTTAGAATACCCGGACCCGCTTGTGATGGAACTCTATGCAATCCGCGATGCTATGGAGGCCATAAATAAAATAGATTCGATAACAGAAGCCCACATCTATACAGACTCCTTAGCCGCCATAAAACAACTAAAGAAAGTGACGAAGACGCTATTTGTTACCCAGGAAATCCACGCACTCAATAAAAAAACGAAGATAAGCATCCAGATACATTGGACACAAGACAATGCTGAGAACGCTGAGCAGAGAAAAGTTGACCACCTCACACACGAAGTTCCACACACTAATGCGCCCCCCACCAGGCTCCCTTTCGATGCCCGCTCCGCTGTTTCCATTTTAGCATCCTCTTTAAGGAAAAGTACACGTGCCCTCATTCCCCCGTGTACATTCCCACTCCCTCGTAACTTAACGAGATTGGAGGAGGTTTCCCTTAGAAGGATAAGAGCTGGGGCGGCCCTTACCCCGTCGGTAAAATGCCGATGGGAATCGCAAGCTGAAATCGGACCAACAACATGCCCAAAGTGTTCCACACCAGCTGCAGAAGTGGATGTTCGCCACCTGCTATGGACTTGTGCAGGGACAAGGGAATCAAGGACAAAGATTCTGCGCGAAGTGGGTCTAACCACAACAAGGGAAGATGACTTTTCTAAATGGCTCACCGACAACGCTAAGAGCGGGAGCCTGCTCCGGTTCCTCACGGAAAACCATTTACATGAGTTTATATAATATGTCTTATGGCAAGTTTGCGTACAAAAAAAAAATAAATAAATAAATAGTTGAGGAGAAGCCGCAGTCCGCAGGCGAACGTTTCTACAGGATAAATTGTCTTCGTCTGTTTAACACAACATGTTGTGTTATGTAAATGATGCTACAACAAACGTACTCCGTTTTCACTTTCTTAGAGTGAACGTCAGGGTAAAGGCGTGATGATTATCAATACAAGGTTTCTTCCCAATCAGAGAATGCTTCCTTCTTTTTATTCTCCAAGCCAAGTTTCGACTGTCCCGTTCGGGATTTATTTGGTGCCGACAGCGCTTAAGTGCGTTTAGCCTAAGTCAAAACGTCGTAAAACATTTTCGGACAAGGAATCAGGCCTGATATAAAGCGTTGCAGTGTTCTAGACCAGCGTAGGGCTACAATACGTAAACGCTGCAAGGAGACTTCAATGTCACTGAGCACATCGTTGGTTTTTCCTGCTATAGTTAATGATGATATTGCACACTTCGATAAGCTGGTCATGTTGTATCGCCGCAATCTGTACTCTGGAAAACTCACTGAAGTTCGCCGTGCTGCATCCTTGTCGCCCAACCCGACGGGATCACAGAGTAGCAAACAGCAACCGCAGCGACCCAAAGCAGCTGCAAAAATGCGCTTAATTAGGCACGTTATGGCCATGCATATAGGGTGAAACGCTAAGGATAAATTTGAATGGCGATTCTGCGCATTACCTCTACTCAGCAGCGCGTAACACATGCGTGAATGTAAACGTCTGTACTCAATGGTAAGCCTTCACTACGGGTGCTTGTAGGATATTCCAATAAATAGCGATGCAAGAACTCTGCTTTTAAATACGTTGAACGTACAAACTCGCTAGCCACACAAAAATAAATTTCGACAAAATTTCATGTGATCTCAATGGTGCAACAGTTAAGACACAAATAACGAAGCTCACGATGAGGAGCCTCTCTGCACTTTAACAAATCTCGGAAAACGAGGAGGAGATACTGCACCGCTGTACACACGTGTGGCTAACCACTTTCGGCAAATCTGCTCCTAGTAAAACATTGGTAGAACGCAAAGTGCACTTTTAAGAGTGAGATGCGACAGCTCTATTGACTCTACTTTCCAGGCAGCCCTTGCGGGTCCTCTTCGCGCACATGTCCTTTGCTAGTGTCTTGGTGACTATTATTTTAATATGTGCCTCGATTATCTCACACACTCATTAGCATAGAATAGAAAAATTGAGCTCCTACGTTATATAAAAGGCCACTCGACATAGATATAAAGCCCGCTTTAACCAAGCCATGGGAACGTGTCTGTTGTTGTTGCGACTTTAGCAAGAAGGAAAAAAACTGCACGGGAATGCTACTGCCTCTGTAGCTGAGCCACCTCCGCTGCCTCGTGCGGACAGAGAGGAAAATAGAGAAGAAAGAAAGAAAAAGAAGAAAAGAGATAGAAAAACGCACGTCGCGACAGCCGTCGTTCACCACCGAAGCGGTGGCTGGTGCAATGACGGCCTACAACAGATACAAATGCGGTGGCAGGCTAGCCCCCGCCACAATTAGGCGGCGGTGACCTATGTACTAGTCCCAGCCCCATAGGGTCAGGAGCAGCCACCTCACCTCCTCCTCCGCGAGCGTGTCTGAGTGGCTCGGGGCAGCGTAACTAATTCGGTTTGGTTTGGTTGATGGGGTTTGACTTCCCAAAGCTACTCAGGCTGTTAGAGACGCTGTAGTGGAGGGCTCCGAAACATTCGACCACGTGGGGTTCTTTAACGTGCACTGACGTCCGCACATCACACCGGCGCATTTCTTTTCGCCTACATTGAAAATCAATCAGGTGGTCGAGATTGAACCAGCGTCTTTAGGTACAACAGTCGAGCTCCATAATTGCTGAGCCACCGTGACTCAGTAATTACGGTCTAATGGTCTGGTTAGCTAGATTCTGATCACACTCTCCCACATCTCATAGGTGAAGCACCAGTTGGCAGCTCCTGCCAACTCACCCATGCTATGTGGTCTCGTTACGTCACACAACCTGACAACCAGTCAGTGCACGACCATGTCATCTACCAACTACCATCTGCCAGAGTCACTTGAGAACTGGATAAGGCTAACTAGACAGGTGGTGTTGGTGGCGTTGCCTCACGGCGGGACAGACTCTGCCACAGTAGGGAATTGACTTGGCTCGGACCTTTTATGGCGCCCTCCTCGTAAAAAAGGGAAGCCTCGATACCAATTCAATCCAATCCAAGAGTCACGCCCCTGATGTTTCGCCGACAACGACAACGCCGGGAGTTTGTGGAGATCGGGGCATATAACGCTGTCGTGCTAAAACAACCCCGAGAACCGACCAAATTGACGATGGAAAAGCATAAACGTGGCCCACATGCGTTCATACGCGGTATTCACATCGGCAAAGTGTATTTTCTCTAGGTGACAATGCGCGTCTAAAACGTGCGCGTCTAACACGACGCCCGGCATGCAGGGCAACGTGTGGCGCGGTGACGATAATGAAATAAAAAGAGATGCTCACCATTGCAGAAACGCTGTGCAAGCTAAAGCATCACTTGTCTTCGTCTTCTTTTGGCGTTTTATTGGGAATAAACGCGTGCGCGCGAGACGACTCCGCCATCTTCGTCTTCAAATACGCACATACAATACAACATCTTTGCAGCCCTCCTTCTGAACCTTATGGAAGTGGCGATGGCAACACAATGACCCCGCCAGACCCTTGTCACCACTGCCAGTGCAGTGTTATTCATTTAGCTGTGAAGCGACCCCGAAATTCTCGCATCTCGTGTGAGAATACGAGTTTTCAAACAGTGCTTGGCGTGCACCGCCCCAAGACGGTGGCGTCATATCACATTTCGATTCGGCAAATATTTGTCGCGAATAAGACACATAACTGTGGAGCGCCGCATGCGAGGCTCACACAGTGGGTCACGCTTAGCCCACCCCAGCATTTCTTGCAGGCCTCGAACCAGCCCTTATCTACAAATTCGTCTCTCTCCCTCCCCCTGCGCACAAAAAAGTGATCTCTTTTCCTTAGAAGCCAAGTTCTTTTTGTGGATGCAGAGTCAATCTGAAAGCGCCAGATAGAGGACTATATAAAAAAAAAAAAGTTGCATTTAACTTAACGGTGTTTAGGCTAACGCTTAAACGCAATTAAAGTTTTCCTCTTCCTTTTCTCCCTCCATTGAACTTCTCTCTGACTTCGCGCACCACTCTTGTATGAACAGGCGTCAACAATGGCTCTGCCGTAAAGCAATTTGTTTACGTCCGAAGACACCACCTCGTCCTTTACACACTTTTCACGTCTCTGTTACAATTAAGCCTTCATTACATGCCTTCATTACTGGCTAATTATTGAACAAGATACATACCTAGGCACTTAGAGCGTCTCAAGTAGGAGGGCACAGTCTATTTTAGGCAAGTTCAGGTGGTTACATTACTCACATTATGCTGGATGTATAACCAAAGAGCCGCACGCCATTCCTGGACTTCCTCTTTGCTGGCGCAACAGATCTCAGCCTCTCGAAAATTCCTCCTGGTAGTATGCCAAACTAAAACGACTTTCTAAAGCAGTAAGCTCGAATATCGAGCCCCGCCGGGGTGGCGCCGTAGTTAAGGCGCTCGACTACTGTTCCCAAGGATGCGGGATCGAATACCGACCTTGCCGGCCGCTTTTCGGTGGAGGCAAAAAGCAAAGCACCCGTGTGCTGTGCGATGTCAGTGCATGTTAAAGAACCCCAGGTGGTCGAAATATTAAAAGTCCTTCAATACGCCGTCTCTCATAGCCTGACTCGCTTCGGACGTTAAACCCCACAAACCAAACCAGAATAAGGAGCAGCCTATCAAGGGATTTATAACTCCTGTGTTAACCGCACAACGAGCACATACCCGGAAAATACAAGAATGCCCTATTATAGCTGGAAAATAAGTATTTTCTGCATTTATAAAATCCGATACGCGCAATCACTGTGAGCTTAAAATGACTGCTTACCTTAGTGATACAGCAATATAAAAGTTTGATGCTGCTCAGCGCATCTCAAGAAACCACTGCAATAGCGATGCGTGTTCTGAATCCGATGCGCACGGATGGAAGTTGCGAAGGCGGCAACAATGTTCTTTCTTTTTTTTTTTTTCGTAAAAATTATGTCATTTTCATGCCCGCCAAGTTGTATCAAAAAGCAAAGCTCAGCTTTGTAGAGAAATTATTGAGGTCATTTACGATAACAAATTTAGCAAGAGTGTGTATGCAAACCGTCCGTATTCATCTCGAAAGAATACCTCTTGTATTGCACTTCCTGATCTTTGTTGTCTTACAGGAGTCACGATGCGCAAAGATTTTGCCATTTTCACTGGAATTTTGTTTTGGATTTCTGGCTTTCTCGCGCCTAGTGACACTCTTAGTGCACAAAATGTACAGCAGTTACAAATAAAGAACGCTGTTGCAATCCCTTTTCTCTGTTCCCTCGGCAGTATCGGTATGCGCTGTTAGGCCACCATAATAGTCAAGCAAAATTTTCAGGCGAGCACCTAACTCGTCTTACGTGCGGCAAGGTGAAAGCTATTGGCCGCCCTGCTGCGGTATCCTTGAAATGCCCGTGACTCCTCGAAAGAAATAGAAAGAGGAATAGAGTGAAAGACAGGGAGACCTTCCCTCTCTCTCAGTTTCTACTCTCTCTGGACAAAGAATGGGATAAGGTAGAGAGTGAGAGAGTTTCTCTCAATTTGCTCTCTCTCTCTTCTAGTAGAGAGGGAAAAGAATACAGCGAGATAGGGCAGGGAGAGGGGAAAGTGGGAGTGAGAGAATGGAAGAGGGGAAATAGAAGAGAAAGAGAAGAGAAGGGTATAAAGGTTACCTCTCTTTCCTTTCATTGTAGAGAGACCCTCCTCCTCTTTATTTCTCCCTCTCTTTCTCTCTCTCTCTGTGAGAAAGCTATCCCTCTCTCTTGAAAGAGAGTAGCGAGAGAGACTCTATCGCTAATTTTCTCATCACTGGCTATTATTATCTATCACTAACTACAACTATTGGTCACTATCTACCAAAACCCTACCGGTACCCCGTGGAATCTCGCAAATACATCTCGCGCACAATTTCTGCGCGCGCTTTTTGCGAACGCAACTCATAAGCTGTTGAAGGCTTTCGCCTTAATATCGCCCAGGATACATTCTCGAAGCGGTATTGGTATTAAAGAGACGGTTGAAACAGACCACAAAATGAGGTTAAATTTCGTACCCGTCAACCTTGAATGCTCCAAGTGCAGAAAAGACATATCAGACATCGTCCTTGAAAGGACAAAAATAAAGCACACAAGCGCCCGCAAAACTAGAGTACGACCCTCCCAAGCAAAAACCTGGCCGTGGCTTAGCTCACCTAGGCCAGGATGTACGTAGCGAAACCATGTGTGTCTGGCGCTGGGCTGCCTACTCCTCTTTAATCCAATTTAATTATATACTATCCAGTGTAATCCTATCCAATCTAATCTGATCCAATACAAACCAATTCAGTCCAATCAAGTGCAGTTCCTTCTGGTGAAATACAATCCAACCAATTTTGTCCAATTCAATCCAAACCTGTCCGATCCAAAGCAGTCCAATCGAATTCAATCCAATCAAGTCCAATCTAATCTACTCCAATTCAATTTTGACCAAAGCTGAGTGCACACCCATCTGAAACGCGCCGCTGACTAGCCTATCATCATCACTACTATCATTCCCACGTTAGAGAAGGAGAATTAGATGCGCTACTCACTATGTCTAGCCATGTTGTTATTGTATTCTTCTTCTGGTTGCTTCTTGATGGCCGGATGGCGCGGCGAGCGCGCGGCGTCTGCCAGCTGCGGCGGTTGCTAGGAAACGGCTCTGTGCCTCTATCCACGCGAAACTTCTCGTTCGTGGCAAATGTAGCTTTCGCTACAAAAACCTTTTTATCGCCGGCACCTTCACGTCGGAGGAAAGCCTACAACGCCGGACCTAGACGTGCACCAAACATGAAAATTCAATGCCATGTACCGGTGCAAAAATTTAGCGGCTTAAGAGGAAAAGGAAGAACACGCGCAGCGTGCCATCCGCCTGCAGCGCGAGCAGCTTCAAGGCTTTGTGAAGAAGAACGCCGGAGAACATCTGCCGTTCGGCTGATCTCACGAGTGTCCCCGCGGCATAAGCTAAGAAGCCCTGAGCGTTACGAAGAACTTTGCACTGGAAGAAGCATGGGTCAGCACTCCGCCCTCTTCGCATGCCTGGTTTCCTGGGTGCTCGCCCAACCTGCCGCTCTTCAGCTCGAGTCCGTGGAGTGAGTCTTTCTTTTGCTTCGCGACCTCTAGTCCTCCGATGAACTTTAGAAGCGGGTGTGCATGGGGCACAGGCAAGAAGGGAAGGCAGCTCATGTTAACTGGAGCCGAAGCCCCACAAACATTCTCCAAACTGACGTACTTTCTGTGATTATTTGCCGTGTGCTCCGTTCGTCAAAGCTGCCGCTCCAGATGAACTCTGCCCCTTTGTCGATACCTACAAGACAATAAACTTGTCTATTCGTAATCATCATGAAGCAAACCAAATTATCTAACCAGGCCTAAATTGCAATCGCTGATGTAGTCTAAGGCACCAGACACAAAAGCTAGAAGTTTGACGCATTGATCGAGTGACCACAATTCTTGCTCATTTTAAAGCTACAGCTTTAATACCCGTTTGCAGAAAATCCAGCATTGTCGCAATTGTGACTCAAAATCATGGCCATTTAGTCGCAACGCCGGGTACTGTTTCTTTGATAGGTTGTGTGACGTATCAACGCGTTAGCAGGAGCTGCCAACATGGGTTGCTCATTTGAGGCGAGAGGATCGATAGTGATCAAACTTCCAGTGGTCTTGGATGCCAAGTGTAGGCACTCTTCTTCTAGGGCACGCAGGCACATTCTTAAGCCTTGATTAAAGCGGGGATGTAATCAATCTCTAGTTGTCACTTGCGATCGTTTTCTGGATGAGATTGTATCGTAGCATTATAGATTATTATGAATGCGCGAGATATTAACTCACAACTTAAGGTAGTGTAGTAATGAAGTAATCACTCATTGACATCCACCCATGCGCAGCCATACGGCTACAAACAAAAGCTATACAGACTTTCGCAGAAACTTCGTCGTTAAAGCAAAAGTTGTCCTGCTCTGGGGATCGAACCCGCGACCACCGCCTTTCCGGGGCAGTCGTTCTACCAACTGACATAACCAGGATGGTCAGCAGATAAGATGGTAGGGCGAGAGCGAATTCAAAGTGAAAACGGTGTTGATCGCAGTGTTCGAAATACCCTAAATATTCGATCAAACTAAGGTACTCATGATAAATCGAGTAGAAAATGCATGTATGCTGACAAAGATCCGCAAGAGGAGCCGTAGGCAGCTAAACTCCTTTAGTGCCATCGCGTCATATTCTTAAAGCATAGCTTAAAAGACTTCGATTGTTGTTAGGTGTATATCTCATTCATTAGGAGGCAAGCACGCTTCCGTCGAGTTTTTGCTGCCAACCCCGAGCACAGCAACCATGCTCGTAAAATGGACGTGTGCGGTATCGCTATTTCGACCGTAATTAAAGAAATGCTGATGTGAATGATTATTCGGTACAACTTCAATGCACATTTGTCAACAAGAATTGTCTATTGCGTGAAAGTTATCTCGGACATTTCTTTTAGGAAGTTGACAGTGCCCATCTCCGCGCGCCCTCATTTCAGCGCTGTGGGCCCATTCAATTTCTGGGAAGATCCTCCCCGAGATGAAACGACCAACCGCACCGAAAATAGCACAGGTATGCCCAGAGTTCTCTCAACACCCATGCAACCAACCAGTCCCGTTTTCGTCTTATTGCAATAGCAACAGCAGCGAGCTTTCTGCAGCTTCTGCAGGGATGTAAAAAAGAGCAGTAGCGGTATCTCGCTCCTCACATGCTTCACCGCTCGTAGTATCACCCGCGGCGGAAGAGTACAGTAGCTACCGCGTAATATTTTGTTTTCAAACTTTATTTATTTTAGCGCTTCAAGACTAAAATCCCCGTTCCCGCGTTTTGCCAATGTTTGTTTGTTAGGTCTCCTCAGAGTGTACGTACCTCTTACGTGATTGGGCACTGCTAGATGATTTAACCCTTAGATCCTTAATCAGACACTTACTCCTAGGTTATTCGGCCTTTTCATATTTCACTGCATTGTATCCTTTTTACCCCTCCTGCAAGGGTCTAGTTAGGGACTGCAGTATTTGGTAAATAAATAAATAAATAAATAAATAAATAAATAAATAAATAAATAAATAAGTAAATAAATAAATGCTTTATCTCTGTCGCGAGTGGTGTTTCACACGTGGAAAATTACGGCTGTTTAATAAGGAGTAGGCGACCTGATGCAAAATACAAGGAGCATATAAGTACGTTTTCCTACCTGCATGCATTCGACATATACTCATTGTGAATCCTCTGTTGCATGGTAACTAAAATGTCAGAAGCAGATACGTATTTCAAGAAAAGAAAAACGTCAGTATTGAACATGATAGCTGGATTCCTCGTGGCCTTCTTGCCATAAAAATAAAGGGCAAGACAGCTGGAAAGGAGCAAATGCCAGAGTGTCGCAATCAACGAACTGAGACGTAGACTAACTCCTTATGGCAGTGCGTTTTTCATAGTTTCTTTCATCTATCCAGAAGAAAATTAGGTATGATGCACCCGGTGTATTAAATTGAACAGCACTCCCAAAGTTCTCAGCTCTAATGCAAAATCAACTCTATAAAGAATACCTAGATTTTCGCATGGTACACAACTAGCTTCTTGTGCTTCGCTAATGTCATTCACCAAATTCTCTTCTTTGTTCCACTGCCCATCCAAGGTTTGCGAATGGTCACTAATGTAAGCAGCTGCTGAAATGAGAGGATATTTATTTATTGTAAATTGAGCTGAAAAGTGACGCAAATACACTTCTTTAGATTACTTGGATGAATGAAGGCTGGGCTAGAAGATACAGTTTGTTATATCGCAACAGATGCGGCAGTTCATTTGCACTCGCCTTCTTACTTTCGTTCGCACTCATGATCTTTCTGGCCGTTTCCACCTTCCGCTGCCTCAACTCTATAGGTCACCTTCAAGTCGTGGGCGCCAAACTACGGTAATGCGAGTAAAATTAACAAGATGTGCGCTCTGCTTTCACCAACCCCCATTTTTTTCTGTATGTGGCTCTGCTTCACGGCACCTTTGCTGTTCCGTTTACGTAACGTATGATATATTATTTACTTACCGTAAATTTCCGAGCGAGCACCTCTTCCCCTCATCCCTAACTTCACTGCTAATTTCACATTTCCACATCGTTCTGAAAAACGCCGCTTTGCCGGTAATTTATGCATAATTCGCGAGGCAAATAGCATATATAACCCCTGTCTAGACACGAACTGGCGCCGAAATGAAATAAGACAATCACTAAAGTATTTAAATGGCGCGCTAATCAGTTTGCATTGGCGGCGGTGGCTTAGCTATGAACTGCGGCCACTCAATGGAAGCTCACCAAGTGCATCTCCATTGAGAGGCCGTTGAGAACGCTCGAGGATGGCGCGCAGACGTCACGGCGCTCTCTTCTAAGCCCGATCAGTCTGTCTAGAGATCAATAAAATTTTAAGTCCACGTGCGCTGCACTCAATATTTTCTACTTGAAAACTTTTGTCTTCGCCATATTGAATTCTGGGGCCGTTGCGGGATAGCTTCCCCTCAACACACATTTCCGGTCATTTCGGCGCTTGAGAGAAGAGGCGCTTCTTCGGAGTTTCACGGTAAAATAGTTTCCTTCACTGGCTTTATAACGTACCACATGCAATAAAAAATTATTTCATGTGAAAACACCGCGGTGATACTTGAGCGTCCCAGTTAAGTTGCGTCTAAGGGCATGAAATCCGCTTTCCTCTAGAGCACTATCTGCTGAAACTTTCCGAGGGCACTAGGAGAGAGAGAAGGAGAGAGATACGCCAGCCACTCGTCACATGATAGCTAGCTTTCTTTTAGGTTAAGTAATCAAAATGCGTAATTAGTGGAACTTGGTCGAAAGAGCGCTGCTGACAACTATTTTTCAAGGTAATCTACAACTTCTGAACTGACGCTTTGTATTTCAATCTAAGAAATAAGCTAGCTGATAGTAATTGCTACCTAATTAAATTTGAAGAAAAATAATAGAGCTTACGGGGCTACGCCATTTTCAATAGTCCTCACTTGATTCCGCTGTGGCAAGGCACTTCTATTTTGAAAGCTTAGTTAAGTTTAGCTCAGACATCTGCCACTTTATTTTGCTCAATCTCGGTAGCGCTTAGAGGTGCAAGGAAGAAAAGGTTAAGACGGTATGAAACCCATGCTAATTTTCGAGCAAACCTCTATTTCTCGCTCTCTGGTTACCATAAGGGCCGGCTAGAGGTGCTGTGGTCGTCTCTCTCTTAAATCCCCTCTTGCTGCTTCGATAGGGCACGCTGCATTCCATTCATCTTACTATCCTCACCTCCTCCTCAGTCTTTCTTTTTTTTTTAACTTTTGCGCTCTCGGAATGCTTAGTGTAGTTCCCTGTCAAGTAAGCTAAGAAGACTGTTGTCTCATTTCCTACTTCCGCATTGAAGTGAATGAGTTTAAAACAGCCTTACAGATACTAACAGAACTGGAAGGCCATCTACAAGCTCACGTTTGCTCAAATTATAGCGTGAAATTTTAAACGCTCACCCTATTAATTTTTTTCACGAATTTTCCACTTCCGGGCAAGGTCATGAGATCCTAACCGCCCCTGTGAATGCCTTTCAGTAGCGGCGAGATACAATAAGAACAGTGTGCATGATTTTGAGCATACTGAAAACTAAGGTAACAGAGGATACGTGTTCATTCAAAAACTACCCTCAGAAATGTAAGCCATGCTTTTAAGAAAGTTACATGGCCTTTCCCGCCGCTAATTTTGCCACCCTGCCGTTATGATTCGGTCGAGCTGTCATGAATATGTACTTATCTTAGAGGTCAAAGGGGACAGCGATGGGGAAAGTGCACTATGAGGTACTTGGACAAATTCTTGTAGAGGCACTTGCCTTTAGCCCCAAAGTGAAATTGGTGTTGTCTTTGACGCGCAGCTGACGCGGAAACCGACAACTCAGGGCAACGCGAGAGGCACGGCAGCGGAGGTATTGGCGGAAGACAAGGCAACAACGGCGCTCACGGCTTCGGCTCGGCCTGCTCACTTGAAAACCAGTGCAACGAGCTTCTGGGCCTTGCCTGCGTCGGGTGAGCTTTCGACATTCGCTGTTTGAACTACTTTCCTTGACATAGCTACTCGGCACGCCGTCAGTAACGCATAGATGTGACTGCCTTCTAAACACTGAGATATACATGGATGACAACTTGAGCGCATTAAATCAATGTTGAGCACCCAACACCCGAAAAAAAAAAACGGTATTTAACGTCTACTTGACCTTTAATTTCACGCCATTCCTGCGAGGATCAATAGCATTTCGCACTCAAAATTTACCTCACTGCGCCGTCCCCTGCAGAGCGATCTCTGAATGGCAAAATATTGAAGTGCTGACATTGCGACGCTTCTGTTGAAACCGCAGTGATTTTCGAGTGGACGAATGAAAGCATGGTCTTTCTGCATAACGATGGCTTGACAGGCTGGTTAGTGCTGCGTAATATAAAATACAATGATTTTTGTCATTTCTAGCTTTGTTCCAAGTGCCATATTTTACCAATACGATGTTAATTTCTTAACGACGAATTTGTTTGCTTCAAACCACTTTCCGCATCCGTAAAGCATACACTGCTGCATGCTGTAAGCGAGCTTTCGTAGTAAAAACCTGATTACATGTGGCGTGACCGACAACTGATTGCAATTCGAAATTAAAGCCTGTGATCAATTAAAAAGAACTCAGTATTCAACATTTCGGTACGCGTCAATTTATCCGTTCTCTCCGAACTTTGCGAAATAGTTTTAAATACTGCAGGTACTCGAAGAGCTCAGGAAATAAAATCTGCCCATCTTTAGCATACATTGTTTGTTCTGCAGCTCGCATCTAATTGTAGACTATGCAATTCACTTCCGTCGCCTTGCAGCCAATTCATCGGCTGATTTGGGATGTCAGTATTTGAAACACTACTTGTTAGCTATTCCAGATGTTCCATGACGAAACCTCTTCAACTATTTTAAACTCATGCAAAAACGCTAATAATTCCGTTAATGAATTTTACTTCTTTATCTCACCCCATTTAAGCACTTATTGCATGATTTAAGACATTTCTCGTGCACACTATGAAGATAAAAAGTCGATTTCCACGTAGAACCGTAAATATGTTCACTGTAATTTAAACTCCGACAGTCTTTACAGGGGGAACCAGGCCCTATTCTGTGCATACGTGTTTCGCTGTCCGGCTGCATTGCTCACTAAACGTGCCTACTTAGCGGCTGATTTGCTACTTCACGCAGAAACATGGCGAATTGAATTCGTTCAATTAAATATTATTTACAGCATACGCGAAAAAAAATAATGTTATGCAAGTTTTCTCCTATTTAAAAAGCATTGTAGTCTAAAAAAGGTAATCACTTTTCTTGTAGATATTAAGCCTGAACTACGGGCCAACTGGAAACCTTGCCTTATACCTTACTCGTGGCGCGTCTTTCCAGCCATGGAATTCGCGGGTCCCGATGCGCCTGTGCTCCCTCGACGCCCGTTTACGTCAGCGAAGGCGGCGCGGAGAAGTGTGTCCGACGTGAGTAGACGCTGCTTGAAGCCACAAAAAAAAAGAAAAAAAAAAAAGAGAAAAAACCAACAACAATACAACTGCAGATATTTTTTTTTTTTTTAGATAACGGATGGTTTTTCTAATCAGTGCCGCCTATTTCTTTTTTTTTTTTTCACTTTTTCAGCCACTGAGCTTGACATCTGTATTGGTTTCATTATCGAACCGCCTGTTTCTTTATTTTCTGTTGTTCAGCCAAGGAGCTGCACGAAGCTTGCGTCAGCGACCAGGAGTGCAGCTACAAGAACCCGAACGTCCAGTGCGTCAGCTTTTTATGCAACTGCTCGTCGCCCTTCGAATTGACACCCGAGAGGCTGTGTCAACTGCGTGAGTTCTGTTCAGTACATCCCGCTCAATATCGACCGGCTGAGTCGAGAAGAGCCAACCGGCAGCACTTCCTGACTCAGCCGGTCGAGGTGCAGCGGTGCATCGGAAATGCTGCCGACTGAAAAGGTCAAGAGTCCAAGATGATTTTTTTTTTTTTTACTTCGTGAATCCTCGCGGTGGTGTCGAAAGAAGTATTGAACACCCAAGACGTATACGTCAGCGAGGTGGAATAAATTTTATTTCAAACCGCCTCTCCCTCGAAGTTTTCAGTTCGAGAGAATTGAATGAGATGCATCTTGAAACAGCAAAGATAGATGAAAGCAATGAAGCCACACGCCTCCACTTAAAACTGTTACAAGTCCAGAATTCTGGGACATCTGTTTGGCACGGAAGGGGGGCACACCCACAAATCCGTTTCTCGGATCGGTTTTCAAGCTTGTCCCTCGCGTTTTAATAGAGAGGCAAATGTTGGATATTTTAGAATATTGTTATGCGTTAGTCTATAAGAAAAGTCTAAGCTTTGCATTTTCAAGTTTTTCTATGCTCGCATCAAGTTACTAAACAGCGTTACAAAGCAAAAGGTTGCGTATATTAAAGTAATCGTGAAGCAACTCAAGAATAGTCACCAGTAGTGTTATAAACAGTGATATAAATTGGATATGCTTCCGACGTGACCAAAATTTTCCTTGTGAAGTTTCTCTGGCTCTCACAACAGAATAAGTAAAACTGCTGTCGAAGCGAAAAGAGGGGGAGGCTTTTGAATATAGAAAAAACCTTGAAACCTGCCGAGGGAAGGATTACGAGTCAATTATTGTTGTGATGTTAAATAGAAGCGCAAAAAAAGTTACACTTAAAAACTTCTGGGCATGACCACATGGAATTGTTGAATGCTGGAGGTTGCCATATTGGCGGCACCTTTTCCTATCATGTTGCAAACTGTTTTAAAGGTGTCGTTGTTCGTCACGCGCTATGCTGCATACTTGTCAATACAACAGCTCATGTTAGAAAAAATAAGGAAGAAAGGTTACACATTAGCCTAATGGACTGCTATGTACCCAAGGCACACTTCATGCTGCGAATTACGCCGTTACCCAATTTAGTGTTCTAATTTGATGGTTAGTGGAATCCCCTAGGTTGGAGTAAACTTGAAAAATGTAGTGATTACTCATTATTTTATTCATCCAAGCGATGTCGCAAGCGGCTACAAAGGCTACGCATCTTCCACGGAGACTTCCTACAGTTGATCGAAAATTAGTTTTTCCGCAGAATTAGAACCAACGACCTCCGCTTCACCGCGTCAGCCGCTGCATCAGCTCAGCTTCTGGATGAGTCATAGCAGATCCCTTGGATACCTCCCCCCCTCCCCCTCAATATATTTAAAGTGTCAAGAAAGTTACAATGTACAAAAGCTAAACATAATCGATCCGTGAAATAGTGAGAAACATGTGCTGCTTGCATAACCAAGTGCACCTGGTCTAACTTCACATTGCGCAAGCAGTTTTTTTTTTCTTTAAATCAGAGTTAAATATCGCGTCGCTGTTTCTTTCCATGCTGGTTATCATCTCTAGCAAAATTTGTTTGTTCGTTTGTTTGCTGTTTGTTGTTTGTTTGTTAGAGTACCTATCAATAACGTAATCATTCCGTCTAAATTACACATGCAGCGTCTGGAGCGGCCGGGAGCATCTTCACAACTGCCATCAGTATAATGTTGGCTCTAGCACTGCTCCTCGTTCTCGGTGGCTACGTCTATCAGAAGTGAGTCGGTTGGTAGCTGTGGGAAAGAAATAGGACAGTAGATTTCTAAAACAGCAGTGAAAGTCGAAATTACCGGTTTTCTTGCTCTGCGTCTCACAATCTCTCACTATCTAACCTCTACCTCGAAAATTGGGGATTTTCATTACCGAGATACACGCCGAAAACAAATTGTATTAACATTTTCCCAATTGCACTAAATGATTACCCCGGCTATTTTTGAGACTTAATTTTCATCGGCACCTGGCAGCGAACATAAAATGTCTTCCTCGCTGAGGAAGATGATTCTCCCTAGCAGCGAATTTCGGGTTCCCATCGCCTCAGAAAACTAATGCAAGAATACGCAAACCAAATAACGCCGTGGCATTTTATTTTATAGCGCATAAGTTTATCACATAGAATGCCCTTTATCTACTCAGTGCACCAATAATGCACCAGAGCTGGTAAATATTTTGCGCTCAAACAGCCCATGTTCTTTTTGTTTTTTATCGCACGTAATCTGAAAATCCAAAGTAAGCGTTTAATATCCTGCTGACGAGATGAACTTTCGTAGACTGGGCAACCGCACGAGTTTGACACTGAATGATAGGAAGTTGTTTCCAGCCTTTCTTGCCTTAAAATGAGCACTAATGCTGTTTCTTCTAAAGGGACACTGAAGTAGGCCAACTGCATCCAGTTGCTGTTTCCATGAAAATTGATTCCCTGGCTCTTTCTGTCTACATTTGAGTCCGTCAGCAACAGACGCGTTTATCACTGAGAAAATGAGACTTCGAAACCTCCCTGCAAGTCGAGTCAAAATGGTCGGCATCCTTACCGAAAAGATGGGTGTCATTATCCTTAAGTGAATGATGGTGCGTCGTGGCCTAAGAAACCCAGGCCATATATTCGGTTTTGTTTATTTCGTTTTACTTTTGAAATCCGCCGGTGATGGCCACGCCAGTAGTTCGCCTTTTTTTCTGTACTAGCTTACAAAAGCTCTAAAGCTCTATTCTCAATGACAATGGTCTCTGTGAATGGAAAATAAACCTAACGATATATGGTAACTTCTATTCGTCATTGCCGTCTCGCTAAGCCCTATGATCATGCACATTACGCATTAAAAAAAAAAAAAAAACGAAACCTAAGGTCTCGTAGCGCTCAACTTCTGGCTGAGCTATCGAATAATCGCAAACAGCGGATGTTTGAAAGCACTGATGTACACGTAGGACGTTGTTAGTGTGAAAGGAATATTGCATTGCAGGACCAGGAGAACCAGTATGGAGTTAATTGAGACAGTGTTCTTGTTTGACGAGTAGGTAAATGTGAATACCAAAGAGACCGCAGTTCACTTGAAGTACCGTCTGTTGCAGAAGTTTGCAGCCCAACGCGCCGGGCGGAGGAGCAGTATCGCTCCCGAGAGGCGGCGCGGCGCCCGCCCGCGCTGCCTGGTGACGCAGCTATAAAGAGTGAGGAGGCTTGTTCTCTTCGCCTCGTCCCGCGGTTGATATCGCACATCTTTGCTCTCAGCTGCGAGAGGGGAAGAGAACAAGCTCCTCACTCTTTATAGCTGCGTCACCAGGCAGCGTGGGCGAGCGCAGCGCCGCCTCTCGGGAGCGATACTGCTCCTCCGTCCGGCGCGTTGGGCTGCAAACTTCTGCAACAGACGGTACGTTCTGAATAGCTAGCCATTTGTGACCCTCCATCCTCTTCATGCTCTACGTGTGAGGATTCGTAAGAGGCTGACTTTCTTTCTTCTTCCCATTAACTCTTACCCAGCCAACAGCAATGAGCGTTGATGAATGCAGGAAGCTTCGTGAGCGCGAGCGTTCGAGCAGCCTGAGCGCGAAGCCCGGCCTCAGTGTGCACGCTGACACATCGTCGACGTCGTCGACTACGCTAATCCTGGGCCGAGGCCGACCCTGGGGAGACAAAGCCGAAAGTCGGGAGGAATACAGCATGCGTGAGAGGTACAACCAGGTGGGCCGATTGCGTACTCGGAGTGAGCTGAGCGTACCTCTGCACCCGCCGCGCTACATCAGCCACAAAGACTCGGCACAAGAGGTGCGTGGAGTGTTACCTATGGAGAGATGGTGACACATTGAGGCGTGATATCGTCGGCAACGCTTATCGCAGTAACTATCCTGGGACACGAGACACACGGCGAAAAAAAAGCGTGAACTGATAAGAACGACATCCTAGAATTATTTCGTGTGGTGGAATTTTAAAAAGGCGCGGTTATCATTATTTCCCTAATGTTTACATTTTCCTCGAAATGATACGTACAACTTTCTTATTCAAATCACATACGTTTCGGATATACAGAAAATCTGAAAAAAATATTCTCTATGTGAGATCTTTCCTCTGCTTTATTAGAATCAATAAGTGTCTTTGACTCGTTGCAAAGAACATATTTGAAACATCTGGGCTAAGCAAGAAGGTTTAGCTGCACTTCAGTCGTTTTAATATAGTTTTTCTTTAAAGCCTTGTTCTTATTTAGTTACTCAAGGGTAGTAGCTAAGCAACAACAGACGCAGCATTGCTTACTATTCTCATGAAGGTGAAGAAATGTGTCCCATTAAGGACCAGAAGCTCGAACTTAGTTATGGGGATGTGACCACATGGACGTCATACATGAGCCGCTACGATCAAGGCACCTGTTCCTTGTCGCAGGAGATCGGACTGTCGACGGTGCCTGAGTGCGACTCGGTGACTGAGCGTTCCTCGCCGTCCACCTCCCACAGTGCTTCCCCGTGTTCTTCTGAAGAACGACCGGGGACGGGCGCCAGCACGCCGCTGCACCAGAAGTTCGAGCAGCACCGGATGGTCGGTCAGGAGGCACGCGAGACCGGTGAGCCCGGACGCCGAGATCACCAAGATGCTTTAACCGTCAATACTGTCAATACTGTTTTTTTGGTTAACAATTTGCAAAGGGTTAAAATTAAAATGCATGAGAACTGAAAGAGTCATCTTGTAGTAGCAAAACCATTATTTTTAGTCATGTGCCATGATTTGAGCGAAGCTATAGAGTGAACAAGAGTGTCTAAAGGTTGAGAAACAGCGTCCTTCTGATATGCTGGTTCAAAGGCGATTGCTTTTTTTTTTTTTTTTTCGGTCGTTAACTTGAAAGATGGCCTTTTGATTGCGCCTTGGACACTTGTGGAACGTTATGCTGGATTCGATTGTTTATGCCTGATGTAACCACCTTAAGGAGGGCCAACTGCGATGCTTAGGATGTAACTCGTCTTGCCATACGCTGAACGCCGCAATCTTTTGGCCATTCTGTCACAACTGCAGCATAGTAGGAGTATGTCATTGGTATTTCACTATTTCCTCGCATTATGAGTATCAAATCTCCGCAGGTCGTTAACATAAGCGATGCACGCGAATCTAAAAATAGGCCATAATTACTGCAGGCTTAGTTTCTCGCAATCAATGGCAACCCCTGCGGTGAACATTCCCAGATTAAACGCGGAATATCCGTAAGAGAGGCAACGGTAGAGGTGCTTAGAAGATTCGCGCAAGTATTCTTGCAGGCATTCACATAGGCATTAATTGGCACGTTGAATTAATCTTAGTGCACAACTTTCTCAGCATTCAGCATCCCCTTAATTTGTACGTCTAATATCACGCCCATATCTTTACCATGCGGTAGAAGGTGCCACATGTGAGACTTCCCTACACAGTTGTTATAAAGGCCAGCTTTAGATAAGACCAACGGGCCTCGTGCCCTTGGAGTAGCTTGTCTGGCTCTATAACCATTCCCGTGAAAAATAACCCGATTTGGTAGCTCCTGCCATGTTATGCGACCTCGGAACGTCACATGCCGACAGCACCGAATTTTCCGCAGAACGGAACCTTTATCGTTATCACGTTAAAATGCGGCTTCTTTTAATTGTAAGCAATAGTCGTGAAGAACACATCAGTCTCTGTTCTTTTCTAATGTTTCTGACGGTTTCTTTGGTATTCTGATAAACAACTTTCATTTATAAAAGCGGCTACCAGCAGGCATAAACTTGACAGTGATTAAGTTTTTTCCCGGAGACTGCTTTCTTTTCTCCTTACCATAGAAAACGGTTTTGTGATGCCTCTCGCTGGCAGGGTCTGAACGCAGCTGTCACGGCAGCTCATCTGCCGCCCACGTCTTGCTTTCCGAAGACGAGCAAATGCGAAGGATTCTCAACAAGGAACAGGAGGTCGTGGTCACCGTAGAAACACACAAGGACAGGTATGCGCATGGTTTATGCTTTACCCTAATGCAGCATAGCACTACCCTATTACGCCTTGGGCTTTCTTCAAGAACAAATATTTAATAGCGAGGAAAAGAACTTGTGAAATTTTATGAAACATTAGTCAGCTGTTGGGGGCAAATTTTTTCCTTCCCATTAACCCGGCTTAAGTGAAAGATTAGGGCCGAAAGAAGGTTTCCTTTATTCCAACCATGACTCCTTTAATCCAACAACCTGTCGAAAATATTTTCTGTCCCGGTGACTGTGAGGTATCATTCCCAGAATGTGAGACCAATAAAAGGTTTTGAAAAGGCAAATTAAATATAGTTGCAGCTATTGTAACAAGCTTGTTTCGTCGGGCTCCTCTTGTTTCGTTCCCTCTCAGAGGTTTATCACTCTTCTACGTGATTGACTATCCTCCGCAACAGAGATGCATCTCCTCCTCCTTCGGTGTTGACGGGAGGTGTGAAATCTTGTGAAGTACTTCAGTTGCCCACGTCATGACCCTGGCTTGTGTCGTGTTTCTCCGTTTTAGCGTTCACATACACATAGGGCCGCATTTCTCCGCTAGTGGCGAAAACCAGCGTTAGCGTCGGGGAGAAAGTTCTAGCTTGACTTGCCTTAACGCATTGTTCGTCGTTGTGATCGGGAAGTTCAGGATCATCCTCAGAATGAAATATACACCACCCCGCATGTGCGCTTGAAAAGACTGGCCCAACAAATGGGCCTTTACAGCATCACTTATATGCGCAATGAAGCATCAACGAGAGACACAGTCCAGGATCATCTGCCTTGACTGAGTCATGGGCCACGGAAAAGCACGCCAAAAACGAACGGATGAAGTACCTACTCTACGCCTGCGCTTCACGTGTCAGTCAGGGACATAGAGCAATGCATGCCTCCACTGTGTTGATTCAACTCAGAGATTATAATGTCAGCGTAGAGGATGAGGAGGTTCATCTTTCCGAAATGAATCGCGACAAGGCTTTGAACTTGTACTGTTTTTGTGGAGCACGTTGCAGAGATACTATATTTGATGCCTTATCTAAGCACTAGGGCTATTTGTTTAAAACGGGTAGGCCCTAATCAGTGACCTATCATCATCCATGAATGTAATACACCAACTGCCCATCCACCTTCCTAGGCAAAGTCACATCGCACTTGTCATCATGAAAATGGTTTAAGCACTTATGTTAACCCCACCCCTTATGTAATACCCCCAAAAAGGGGGTCGTTAAGGAAATAAAAATGAAATGAAATGAATGAAATTAAATTTCTTCATTATGTCTTGAAAGCTGCGAATGAGGCACTGTTCGCTCAACCAAACTATTTGGAAATCTAAACTCGTCTCTTCTGTGCAATGACTGCACTTTTCAATTACAGAAACCTTCAAAAACGTACCAAAAAAATGTTGAATATGTTTGAAAGAGCCTTTCAACACAGTCGAGCCGAGTGAACTTATTTCATTAGACAGTTTCCACTACGAACGGAAAACCGAAGGAATTGTTTCGGCCCAATTGCACTAATGCAGTGCAAAGGATACCCTTGCATTTGAGCTCTGCCGCTTTAGTTTTCACAAAGCGGAAGTCTATTTTGTTGTAAACGTCTCTTTGTGATCCATAACTTTTCGAAAAGTGATAGCTTTGTAATATCCAGGTTTTCAAGATGCTACTGTTACTCTTTCAGCCTCAGATGCTGCCAAATTCTGAACGAGTTCAAATCTTAGCGATTGTCAGGTCGTTGAGCGAATCTCATAAAAAAAGTGTGGTTAGGTTAAAAACGTATTACTCACTGAGTATTATTAACTTATTATTTCATGTGTTATTCATTAACATAGTTTCGGATGACGAAGCGCGCGATGGTTGTTTTGATTAGACTGAAAATTTCGGCATAAAGTACTAAAGTGAACTTTCACTCTTTCCCACCCTCCCTTTGACTTTCCTGTTTTTGTACAGAATGTACACAGTGTTTTTGTTATTAAACGCGCCCTAAATCCGTCACAGAATTTGACTGCTCTCAATTGTGAGCAATGTATACAAGGTAGCAAAAGCGCAAAAAGTTGTGGTTGTTATCCAAACAAAATTAACAATCTAAAGGCCAGCGCTTCGACTAAAAGACATGTCTTTATACGGATGAAGCCTAGACCTTTTGTCGAATC
Organism: Amblyomma maculatum; assembly: GCF_055883805.1. Classification (NCBI taxonomy): domain Eukaryota; kingdom Metazoa; phylum Arthropoda; class Arachnida; order Ixodida; family Ixodidae; genus Amblyomma; species Amblyomma maculatum. Next base: position 74,802,745 of record NC_139347.1, read on the forward strand.
TCGGAAAGCGAACTATAGATGTTGCAAAAATGCATTTCCAAAGATTTAAGATCCGTTCTAAAGGTATCAGTTTCCAGGGTTCATCTGCAGGTGTAATGCCACTTGCACCTGCCACTTGCATCATAAGCTTCAATGTGCACTTTGCAATTTCACTATGCCCTGAAGGAGCAAAATACTTTTTTTCGGTACTACACGTCACACTATCGCCGCGGTTATGCGAGGCGCCAGCCTAAGAACGCGTCACTGAATTATAGCCGACCGAGCAAATAATTACAGTAAAAGCAGATATGACGTCATACCCCATCCTAATGGCATGCTTCTTTGACTTTCGCTGCAGATAGATCACCAATGACAGCAAATTTAGTTTTGTGAAAACAGCTGAATGCGAATGAATGGTAACGATTTAATGATGATATGATGCGAAGAAGTGCTCATGAAAGGTACGAAGATTGCGACCATATACCCCTACGCGCAGGCACAACCCCCGTCCGTTGTTCAGCACCCCACCTGTGACGTGGCTACAGAGACGCCAAACCGCGCCTTCTGAATCGACGGACGACTCCTTAACGAAGGACCTGATACGGTGGCGTCGGATCTTATCTATGGGATGCCGCAGCGAAGACCTCTTCATGACGGCTAACATGGCGTCCGAGCGCAGGTCGGCCTCCATGTCAGCTGCCACCGGAGCGGAGAGCGACTCACTATTGAGGCGGCTACCGGCACCGCTAACAAAGAAGGTTGCACGGTCGCCGGAAATAACCCATCCACTGGGTAAATTGATGCTTTCGTATTCATATCTTTGTCGTTTTGCTTCCGAAAAAAAAAAAAGGACATTTGCCAAAAAGCCTATAATTCAGGCTTCTACGCACGCAGACTGATATTCCCCATCACCTTCGGCGAGGCCTGCGCAAACTACAAAGATTAGTCACGTAAAGCGGGTGAGGCCACTTATACCTTACCACAAGGCATATCTCTATTGTTATGTATTGCGAATTCGTAGGAGATGGCAGGCAACCACCGTTTGCAATTGTAGTTGTGGAAAAAAAGTCCTCAACAAGCGGTTTGCATAGTCGTGGCAAAAATTATCATATAAAAGACGACTGGCGACTCAATACGACGCGCGCGTCGTGCAGGCTTTGAATTCGGAGCCAGCGTTGGTGTCCACGGCTGCTGCGCGACTACTGAGTCTACGCAGCAACGTACCGCTACCATCGAGCCTGTGAGGAATCAACGGGGAACACGGGAGTCTGCCTCCACGTCAATGGTGGACGATAAGGTCTTAGACGCAGTTCAAAATGTTCGTGTTGCGGCAGAGACGCCCACACCGCCGCGGATTCGAGGCGAGAACTCCGGTAAGGATAGAACTCCGGTAAGAGTAGACGACGGACCGTGCTGCTCAACAAATCGAACGTCATTCTTGACGCCCACCCGAAGCACAGGTTACGACCCCGACGTTCAAACCAAAGGTCTACACAGCTTAACTGGAACCCAACAGCGGCACGTTGATCAGAGCGAGCAGAATGGCAAAGAAGACGTCGCTCAGCAAGGCACTGTTTCCTTCGTTGAAGAATTAAGGGAATCTAAGAGCAAGAGAGAGGTTTCTGTTGCTTCCAAAGACGTCTTCCGAGCTCTAGTTCATGACTGTAAAGGAATCCAGATGGCTCTCTCTACCAAAGCAAGATACGGCGCCAGTCTAACAGGCGTTACCGAATTCAAAGCTGATTGTCCCTCGTCAAATGCAACGTCTGAGCATCTTACGCATTTTATTGGGAAGAAAGAAAGTGGCGAAAAGGTCTCCAGAAATGCAATGGACAACCTCCAGCCGACGCTAATTTTCACACCTAAAGCCTCTTGCTCTGCACTGAGCCTGCTACAGAAAGACAAAAACTTGCGGTTTGGTGCAGAGACTCCTGATCTTACTCAAGCTGAACAGATCGAACTGGAACAAGTCGGAGAACTGGCCTGTCTGCTCTCTACGGTGGTCGGAAAGCCTATGGAAAAGGCCTGCGGCGCTTTCTCTTTAGAAGGCAGCATCAGCAAAGACATACGACCTTTGCCTACAACATACACATGCCCTGACGGCGCTGATTGTACAGAGAGACGGCCTACTATGCGCTCTAGGTCTGACCATGACAGCATAGGGCAGCCCACTACTCTCACTACGACCGAGGTCAAGCGAGTTGTAGAGATGCAGGAGCTTCCGACACAAGCCAAGCGTCAGGGTAGCCTCATTGATCGACATAGCCAAGTAAGATATGTTCTATCATCTGTTAGAAATAGTAAAAAATATTCGCGTCTTTAAGAAATAAATTTATTATGTCACCTGCACTAAATCTAATTTCGTTCCTTACGTGTCGTAAGTCACTAATTTCTTCTGATTAGACGAAAACGGCAGAACTTATAATTCCTAATATAGAATAGACGGTACCCGCCACAGGTAACATGTCAGACTAATTTCTGGTTTCTTATCCTGATTTCGAGCTACGTCTACATCCTCGCATTTCTAACTAGTCTCAGCTCAGTGAGTACTCTAAGGCTTCTGTTGAGCCACTAAGGTACAATTTGCAATTTTATGCCAGAGAAATGGAACAGACTCGCCTTTTGTTCTAAAAATGTACTTTTCGGCGCAAGTTTACTGCATTCGACAGCAACCGGTTTTATCACGGTGGCTTAGTCCGTTTTGCAGCTTCTCGTGACTCTTAGGCAAATTTCGAGATGATCCACAAGAGATTTACTTGCCAAAGAAGCAAATGAAATAAAGCCATCTTAGAGAAGGTCTCCAAACTTAATTACGCAAGCAGGCCTATGCACTATGTTAAATTTCCAAAACAATGCTGTGCCCATTATTGCAGGACACATACAGAGAGTCCATAGCGAGCAGCCTCGAGCCTCCAGTCCGCTTCACCGAAAGGCCTCTCGCAGAGGTCCTCGCCAGCTTGGACAGCGAGATGACAAGCATCACCAAGGGTGAACGACGCGGTCAGTAGATCTTCAAAAAAATATCAACATCATTCATAATGTGAGCATGTGACATTCGTTTCGAGTCTCGTTTATGCACGTATCTCATTCAAGTTTATATTCAGGACGTTTTTAACCGTGTAAAAATCTATTCTAAAACCTATGACGAGCGACGTTTCTGTAGTTTGTGTTGGCAGGATTTATAGCAAGGCGCACGTAATTTACAGAGTCGATCTAAATAGTCTAGAGCGCTTGAGTGGTGTGCTGTAGGCAAAATATAGTCAAATCATAACGCAGCTGTTTTTCTGAGGGCAGAACTTTTTTTTTTTTTGTCCATAGTGTGGCTCGATTTTTAGAACGTTAAAAATTCCGCTGAGTTGTTTGTTTCACGTTGCAGTTTCATAAAGTAGCGTCTATAGCATTTCTTGTGCATCAGATACAAACACCCCTTGTGAATTTGATTATGTTGAAGAAGTTAATATGATTTTGACATTACTTCAAGTAATGACGTCAGTATACAATTACGTAGTCAGTGAAAGCCAACTTAACGAATTTTAATCCATATGCGTATTTTTAACGTTCGATGTCTCGAACCAAACTTTCGATTAAAAATTGGGATGTTTAAGCATGGCTTAAACCTAGTGATACGAGCGAAAGCTGTGTTCAGCATGGTTAGGCATGGTTTGACAGTTTGAATTAGAGGGACGCTCAGGTTTCGCCTTAAAAGTAGCCGCGATAGGCCCTGAAAGTCGCTTTGCAAGTTCGGAATTTGTTTTCAAATTTTTCTTAAAGTGACGTTTTGAGGAAAGGACGACGCAGTATAAACGCCTCCGCTTAATCAGGTCATAGTCACCCCGCCTTTTTGAAGGTCAAGCGGCCGGACAGGTTGACCTTAGCTAATATATGGCGTACAACCTTTCAATTCAAAACGTTTAAATACGGGACTCGCCTTTGGTGTTGCCGCGGCCTCCAAACCTGAAATATCATAGTGCCCTCTAATATGAAAATTAAGAAAGGTGATTAGTTGACTGCCGGTAATTGTTTACTCACCAAAATATATCTCACACATGATGTCTGCGTTGCTGTAAAACTCACCAGAACAGACTGCACAGACGTATCTCTCAGTTTTTTAAAATACAGGTTTGTAAACTCTCAAAAACACCCTGCACCAGTGTACGTCATTCAAAGTGAGCACAACGAAAACCTGATTTTGTAGTAAAAATAACTGATATGAAACGCTACTAAAAGAGAAGTGCCTGAGCCTAGGGCCAAGCTGTCTTTTTCCATATTCACACATTGCCTAAACGAAGGAGGAAATATAAAATGTAATCCTTTTTTGAGCGTCAAATTTAGCAATATTTCTGGTTTTCAGGACAACGAGGAGCTCATTCCCTTTGTCCCTCACGCTTGAAAGTGTCCAGCAGGTTTTCGTAGTCGAAATAGCCCGTTAGCACAAGTGTCAGTACTTTTATATTATAGTTACTGACAGAGTACGTGGCGTGAGAGAGCCCAGATATATTTTTTTTTTTCGTGCTATCACTACGCAATATTGATTTTAGCAACTGCCGTCACACTTCACTGCAAATGAGAGTTTGTCTTATCGCATCCTTCCGATTTCTGGTTTTTATAGTAGCCTTTCTCTGCAGGAGGGATACGGCGTCATAAATCCCCCAGCGGAGAAATACTCAAACCACCAAGTACAGGACCGCTACGAAGTACGAACCAGTATGACATAAATGGCGAAGACCTGTGCGAAGTGGCCATCAGACACTCTTCTGGAGAAGGCACAGAAAGTTATTCCAGAGGACTTGCTTTGTTCTACAAGCCCGAGGCTGCAGTGGTCAGGCCTTCAGTAAAGCCTGTAAGGTTTTTGGGGCCAGTGTCTTCACGAAACATCGTAGTCTTGCCAGAGTCCTCCGTTGCCATCTGTCTTCCCGAGGGCACTAGCCGTGACGACCTCTGGACAGCGGCAAGTGGCACATCCCTGCGGCAGAGCTGCGCAACCGGAGGATCCAGTTATAGATATCGGCACCTCCTGTTGGCCAGTACGCTCGAAGACCCCACTTTCGAGTCGATCTACAACGCCATCCTGCTTCCACGACTGGTCACACAGGAGGCGAGTGGAGAGTCAGGTGATGTGCCTTCGCGGCCAGCCCGCAGTACGTCCTCCTCTCGAGCCGTCTCTTTCGACAACTCTCCGATGGTGGTGCCCCTCGAGCCGCCGCCAGACCCGTACGCACAGTGCGACATCTCGAAAGCGACGGCCGATGCCGAGCCGGCGTCCCCTCCTCCGATCCGCCGGCCACGGCGCCAGTCAAGCTTGTGCCTTTCATCGTCTGGCTCCCTGCTACAGGAAATGGCAGATGCTGTAGACCTACGCGCAAGCCGTGGTATGCGGCGCGCCTTTCGCCGGCGTTCTTCGGTTTTGCTGCGACATGAGACTCCTGATTCCAATGACTCGGCGGAAAGTCCGGTTTTGGAAGCTGCTGAAGTATCGTGGTAGTTTCCTTCGCGGTTTTAGATTATATTTTTGACTCTCCGGATGTGAAAAATACACTAAAGAAATTGAGTAACCGAAAAGAATCGAAAATATCGTAATACTTTTGATATTGCACTGTTGCCTAAATTGTACTTGTAGGCTACACATGCGTCTGTAAGAACGGCCCAGTGGCAGACAGCTTCGAGAGAAGGTCATGAACGCTAGTGTGCATGCCGATATATAAAATCCTGAGTCATGGCGGCAAAATACGAAGGCTTACCGCCATCACTTCAATTATATAGCCCATAAATGTCTTCTTCTACAGACTGCTTAAACACATTGGCCTCATGTTCAAAAAGCAGTTACGGAATTCACTAAGGAGCCGCAAAATCATCTCTCCTACCTTCCCTTGCGTTCAAGGTATTGGCGTCTAATCCTGCAGCTATGTTGACTCCCCCAAAGTTAGTGTGCCGTTTGCGATTTTACAACAGCCACATTTGTCATGTTCGAACACTGAGGCAAAGATTATTAAACCGCAGCGCCCTCTCGGCCGCCGATGACGAGGAGACAGATACACCAAAAGCGCGGCTCAGCTTGTAAAACCTCCTAATCTACCTACGCCCAACCTCTAATCAACCGTGCAGCGCATCGGAAGCTACGGCTGACACCGTCGAATCGTGGCCTGCACTCGCAAAGCTGCGCCAAGTCGAGCTCGTAATTTGTCTACACTCGACTCCTCGCTAACCAGAGTATTTCTGCGGCGACGAACTGTGATAATGCGTTTCTCTTGGAATTGGTGATTATGTTTTCTCCCCGGCAAGACGATCAAGCTGCATGATTTTAACAGCGCAGAGCGTGCATTGGTGCATTGAAGCCTTTCCTGGCGCAGAGAGTAAACGAGATGCTAGCGTGGGGATCGGTACTATCGACTAAGGAGCATGCTTTAGTGGACACCATTCGATTAGTTGACGCGTCGTCACGAAAACATATTCCGACAGCACTGTTATATCTACACTGCAGAAATGCAAACGCCTGAGCGTTGCTACTGCACAGGGTGCATCACGTTTGTTCTCATTATCATTATCAGCTAAATGCACCGTCATTATCGTCGGTACTGTCATCATTGTCATTATCACTAATCATTATGATCATTATCACTAATCGTTATCACTCCGTCTCGGTACACTCTATCCGGCCGACACCGAATAGCCCCGAGTCTATCTCGTACGTGACTGCAACCAGACAAGAGGCTCAGACCCCTGTTAATCCCAACCTCTTACCGCCTGTTGTGCCCAAGTTCTCATAAATAGTGGCCTTTCAGGCACTATATATGAGAACTTACTCGGATGAGCACTCACCGCAGATGTGATTGCGGGAACCCAAACACCATGACCTTCTCGCACCTAAGCAAGACGATCGGCAAGAATACGAGGAAGGACTTGGGGTCGTACTTACAAGCAGAAAATACATGGACGCCCGCCAAATTGTGCAACACATATTGTGGGACAGCCCTATAGTTACCACAATATCAGAGGAAACCACCTTCCAGGTCACGTCACCACATTCAGTGCCTGACTATAGGTAGAAAAGATGACGCGATTTTACCCGCCCCACGCTGCTATCGCTCTGGGAGTTCGCAGGTGGGGAAACAAAAAGACATCCAAACGAGATCTTGTCCCTACTCGCCATCTCCGGTGAATACGTTTCCATTTCAGCTCCATTTAACAATGATTACTCACTGAGTAATGAAGCACCAGCATACTTGCGCCCTCCTTGTTGCCCTTAACGTTCTACCCAGCTCGCAGTTGTAATTGTTTAGACGTAAAATAGACGTATTTTTATCATTTAGAGATGTCAACCAATATTTCAGGATTGTTAGCTACCGTTCCAGATTCGCGCTCACGGAATATGAAAAAGTTGACTGAAGCAGAAACCTCAAAGTAATATAATATAATAAATTTCAAAATGCTTCATTTGCCCCCGTCGGCGACGTTACATGAGATTGTCCTCCAAAACAAATATGACTCTTTTGGTCTTTATTGTATGCTGATGTCATCCTATCCGCATCACAAATAAGGAACAAAGACATAAACGGGAACCATTTTGTACCATGATCCACTGCAAACTGCGGGGTTGTACAACCAGAATTTTTGCATAGGCTGTCCTCGCGCTCAGTTTTAATTTCCTATCGTTTTCGCAACTTTATTTTATTTAGTATCATAGATGTTGATCGTGCACTTCGCCCTATCAAGTAAATGACCATGAAATTTTCGAAGAGATTGTAGTTCAGACCAGGATGGGTGTCATTCCATGGTCAGATATGTGTCGCACAAGCACCCCTCCCTAGTAGTTGGAAACAGCATGGCGCTTTGATTCCGCCCCGCCAGGGTGACGCAGTGGTTACGGCACTCGGATATGTTCCCAAGGATTCGGGATCGAATCCCGGCCTCGGCGGCCTCTTTTCCGTGGGCGCGAAAAGCAAGGCGTCCCTGTGCTGTGCGATGTCAGTGCACGTTAAAGAACCCCAAGTGGTCGAAAGTTCCGGAGTCCTCCACTACGGCGTCTCTCATAGCCATAGTAACTTTGGGTCATTAAACCTACCAACCATTTGATTAAAAAAAAACGCGCAGTTCCTGCTTGCCGCATTCCTTCGGCTTTTTCTTTGCTGGACGATGTTTTGATGCCGACGACCTCCGGCGCTGCATGGTTATACACAAAAACAATACACACACAAGAGAATTAAACCAAGACGTTAACACAGATGATGCGCGCTACCAACTGCGTTTTTTTGTGGTACGAAGAAGAAGAAAGCGTCACAAAAAACGTGAGGTTGCAATATGAATACATGCAGTTGGTAGCGCGCATCATCTGTGTTAATGTCTTGGTTTAATTTTCTAGTGTGTGTATTGTTTTTGTGTATAACCATGCAGCGCCGGAGGTCGTCGGAGTCGTATAGCCAACTAGACCACTCGCAAGTACTATGATGTTTTGACGCCACTGAAGTGCTTGGCGGCACTGCATGGTACTGTTTCACCCTCTTTCCAGTTTCTTCATTCCTTGTTCACGCCTGTTTGTAACAAATGCGTTTGAGGCGATAGTGTTAAATGCACCGGGCTGCAGAAAACATGGCGTGGGCGTTGCTATTGTCGGTCCCACCATTTTGGGCGAAAAATCATGAACATGCCTGTGGCAAGTAATAGTTGGCAGGTGTCATGGACGGACACTGGCAGGTCGGCGGGTTTTGTGATGTCGCGAGACGATGCGTCATCGCAGAGTACGGAGCAGCTGCCAACTCAGGCAGCTCCTTTGACATGTAAATGGAGCCCACCGGCACATTGGGCCCTGTGTCAGACATGCGGTTCCTAGTCCACTCAGCTATGTTAGTGCGGCTTGGTTAAAGCGGGGTCGACGGGTTACCTTTCACAAAAACCTGGTAGCGTACGAATCTATGCTCATGAGTATATGGGCTAGATAACAGATGCAAAGATAAAATACCAGTGATTAATCGACTATCAGAGTGCGTGTACCCCCCCCCCTCCCATATAATATAATCTAAAATACCAGTGATTAATCGACTATCAGAGTGCGTGTATTCCCCCCCTCCCATATAATATAATCATATAATGCATATAATCAAAAGTAAACAAATAAACCAAAATTACAAGAAACATCAAAACAGATAAAAGCATATAAATATTTGCAAAAATACAAAACACAAAATTAGACATTGAAGCTTAAAAGGGTAAAAAACAACAACAAAGAAACATGAACAGAGCAGCAGACAGTAACGTTGATATAAGTTATACAATGTCTCACAAATAACGGCATGAAATAATAGTATAATTATCATTAACGGAAATAAAGACAGAAACCTGATGCACTGGTAAGTGAACAATGAACACAAAAAGTTTAAGCAGAGGTAATAGCAGCCAATAGATTTTAAAATTTATCCGCACCAGTGACCGTAGCAAAATGTGAAGGCAGAGCGTTCCAGACAGTTATCGTACGTGGTATGAATGAATGTGCAGTTAGATGTACGACATGGCAAGAGCTTAACTTTAAATGGATGGTCGCAGTGGTCACAAATGGAAGAAGGCGAGGAAAAAAAGTCATTATGAAGCGTTGAGTGATGATACAGTTTATGAAAAAATGATAAACTTGCAAGTCTACGACGGAAACATAGATCCTGAAGATCGGCGCGTTTCTTCAAAGCTGTGATGCTGGTATGACGTAAATAATCAGAGAAGATAAAACGAGCTGCGCGATTCTGCAATGATTCGATGTTACTTATTATGTATGCTTCAGTTCCTTCGTTTCTGCATTCGTTCAGTATTACTGAGTTGGCCCGCAGCCATTTTCTGTACGGGTTCTTCACTGCGCTCTAATAACTGGCCTCCTTTTTACATCGGTGTCGGCCCTTAGGCGGCTGTCTGTCATTGCACCACTAATCGCACTTTGGCAACTCGCAGCATAGCTGCTTCATAACGCACACCTATACCTTTTCTAATCTGTCCCAATCCTCGACCGTGGTAATCTTCACAGTAACGGGTAACGTTATTCCTGCTCTTTTGTCGCCATTTTCTCACTTCCTTACTATATGTCACCGCTACCACCAGATTTCGGGCCTATCACAAACTATTTCCGCCACCTGAGAGCGCACATCAGCTCCCCTTTTGGAGCATACCACGAGAAATCGTTTACTCCAGGCGTGTCCACTGGAATATGCATTTCAGCTAAGTGTCGCTTACTTTTTATTCATTTGCTTCCAAATATGATATAAAACTGCGATCAATCAGCGTAATATTTAGTGCAAATTAATGAGTTTTCTGGCACCATGCTACAAGCAACGACCGCTCGCTCCAGTTCAGAGAAAATTACCTTGAGAAAAGGCGCGCCGGGTATGAGGACTCAGCTCAACGACGTCAGGCTTCACCTGTGCAGCCGTTCTTCGTGAGCAGTGCATGTTAAAAGAGTTGGCGGTACATGCCATCGTACGAGTTAAATTGCGTGTTTTTCGCTCTTCTACAAACAAAGCATTATATCATATTCCATAGCAAATACAGCTACCCCTGACATTCACCAAGCAGCGCTCTTCAGACTGCGAATACCAAAGTTCCACTCTCTTAGACAGCCCGCGTATATTTGTACGGCGCTCAAACAGTCGTAGTCAAAACTGATTACTCAAAACCTCCCCACTTCAAATGGAATCTTCCTCCCCAGGATTTCCGCCTAAACCAGGAAGTTTTCTGTCCATCGAAACAGTGCTCTCTTATTAAGACCGAAGTTGGTGTTACATAAAGGTAGCTGCTCCGCCTTTCTCGCTCTTTCACTGATTGACACACCCTATGTTTAGCGCATGCACATAATCGGTCTGATTTTCCGCTTGCTCGCGCAGTTTAATGAGACAACGACGTCAGCAGCACAACAAGGCGACCAGCATCACAGCTGCTTGCCCTTCTTGAATTTGACGGAAAACGGACCAATAGATAGTCGCACAAATAAAAGCTCTTCTGAGCAAAACTGGTTACATAGGCGTCACCTAAACTTGCATATGACTTAAAAGTGCTCTTTTTTCTTTTCGGTGTCGAAGAGGAATTTCTACCTGCAACCAAAAAGGAAATGGATGCATAGATTTTTGATTACATCTGTGTTGGACGTGGCTAAAGGAGGAAGGATAATATTTTAACATAACCACCGCTCGCAGAACCCGTGTGATTTCTTCGTGCGGTCTCGTAACGGCCTAAAGAATCTTCGGTCACGCTGGCATAAGACGCCTGCGAAGCTGCGCGTTAGGAGTGCGAAATCTACCGGAGCAGAAGCCCATTGGGAGCAGACTGTGGTATGTTCACTTCTTTTTGCGATATTCATTGAGACATCCACTTTGGAGGGGAGCTGGTAAGTTTACCTTATGAAACGTGGTGAATTATTGAATTTCAGTTTAACTGTACCTCTCATTGCAAGCTATATGCTCTGCATGGCAATGTATCGTTTATCTACTCGCCTATGAGGTCGCAACTCGGAGCACGACTAAAACACTCGAAATTCTAAAAAAGATACCGCACCAAGCTATATTAAAAGAAAGGTGAGAAATAAGTTGGCTGCAAACATTAGGAGATAGAAAGAAAGCGATCTGAATAATAAACTAAAATAAAGTTTTGACGCTTTTACTAAACTGACAAGAGGAACGTGTGCTTGTGCGAGATACATAATGACGGGAACCGGTAACTTCATATATGCTCGTATAAGACATGTATGCAAAAAACTGAGACTTAAACGGAGCCTGCAGATAATGGGTGGGCGAAATGATATCATAATATCTGTGATGGTAATGATGATTGTGAGTCCATGAGCCGTGGCCTTCAGCAAGCGGTGAACATTGGACCTGATGCTCCGGGGCAAGCAATCATCCCATCTTCGCATTCATTGTGGTGCCAAGCATTTCATCTCCGAGTCCTCCGCCTGTGTTCATTTGTCAGATCATGCATTGGATGACAATTAATCGATCGGGACGATTGCTCGGTGACCCCGGGTTATGTTACGAAGACGACGAAGCGGGCAGTGGCGCGGGGCGGAGCATTCGCGCTAGGCCCGCTGGTCATTAAAGCATATTTCATCAGAATGTCATCACATCGTTCAATTTCTGTTGTGTCACCGTGTTCCATCACTTGCCATATGCCGCCACGCAAGAATATTTTGACCTACGTCTTCCATCTTTTCAATTAAACTGATACAATTGCACCTTTTTCTTTTCTTTTTACTCATCTGCAGAAACTGTACGTCCGGTTGTTGCAGACCACAAGGATATTAAAGCGATGTTCAAGACAGCTGTAGCAATAAAACATTTCAAACAATTTGAATTTCAGGACATGGAATTGCCTGATGGTGCGACAGAAGATGCCATAAACCAGCTACGGAATCTCCTACTGGGTAAGCCTAAACAACATACTACTGCGGTGAACTTTGTAAGAAGAGAAACACTTTTCGCTATAAATGTCTTGAGTGAAAGGTGCTTAGCGCACCTAACTGCGAAATGTACTTTTACGGCATCTTGTTTCTTTATTCTTACCGTTTTCAGGAGAAAAAAAAAACATCGTTATTAATATGGTCATTTCATCCAAGATCGTGTTATGCCGGAATTTAATACAGTCGCTACACTCTGCAATCTCTCGTAGTTCTGGCTACTGGACGTTATCTTCGGGAGAAATAAGTTATTAGCGCATTTAACCTATTGAACGGAACCAAGTTAGGCAGGAATTAAATTTATGCAGAGACATATTATTCAAAGAATAATCATTGAGAATTTCAAATAAAGCAAATCTTGCTTACAGTTCTTGCTTTATTTAAAACAATAACAGCCATCTCTCACCTAGTTTAGCGTCAAGGTTAAACATCTAAGGCAGGCGGTCGATGATAAACACTGTGGGCTGCATTGCGGGGTGATTTGATCTCATATTTGATGGCCACAGTACATGTAAAACAGGATGCAATAATCTTGATTTCGCGCGCGCGCGCGCGCGTGTGTGTGTGTGTGTGTGTGTGTGTGTGTGTGTGTGTGTGTGTGTGTGTGTGTGTGTGTGTGTGTGTGTGTGTGTGTGTGTGTGTGTGTGTGTGTGTGTGTGTGTGTGTGTGTGTGTGTGTGTGTGTGTGTGTGTGTGTGTGTGTGTGTGTGTGTGTGTGTGTGTGTGTGTGTGTGTGTGTGTGTGTGTGTGTGTGTGTGTGTGTGTGTGTGTGTGTGTGTGTGTGTGTGTGTGTGTGTGTGTGTGTGTGTGTGTGTGTGTGTGTGTGTGTGTGTGTGTGTGTGTGTGTGTGTGTGTGTGTGTGTGTGTGTGTGTGTGTGTGTGTGTGTGTGTGTGTGTGTGTGTGTGTGTGTGTGTGTGTGTGTGTGTGTGTGTGTGTGTGTGTGTGTGTGTGTGTGTGTGTGTGTGTGTGTGTGTGTGTGTGTGTGTGTGTGTGTGTGTGTGTGTGTGTGTGTGTGTGTGTGTGTGTGTGTGTGTGTGTGTGTGTGTGTGTGTGTGTGTGTGTGTGTGTGTGTGTGTGTGTGTGTGTGTGTGTGTGTGTGTGTGTGTGTGTGTGTGTGTGTGCGCGCGCGTGTGGGGGGGGGGGAGGGGGGCGTGCGTGCGCGTGTGCGGATATGGTCTCGTGCGAAAAATTATTGATCTATGTGCCATGTTTGTGCGACGCGCCTAGTTTTGATGCGCGACGGCGAGAGTATAAATACATAGACATAAAAACTTGACACATTTTCTGTGCTACGACTAATGTGTGGGCTTTATTAAAAGATGCTTCCATCTGATAATTACGTGATTTGCTTAAACCAAGCGTGATATTTTTCTTTAATTTTTCCGCACCAGAACCTAAAGTAGGAAGGCCTACATGTCAAGTTTATTCTGTTCTGTGTGGAATGTATTGCAAGGTAAAACAGAAAGAAGGGAGAAGCTAATTTCAGGTTTATAGACTGTCAACAAAGCGGGAAGTGCGTTGGCTGAAAAAAAAAAATGTAGCTTCTTCCCCTTGACACCACTCTTATCACCAGATGAGCCTCTCCTCGAGTGTCCCATGGACGAGGCCTTTCTGCTGAAGTTTCTACGAGCTCGCAAATTCGACGTCCAGACTGCTTTCAAAAATGTAAAAAAGTACTTCAAAGTTCGAAGGGACAATCCACACATCTTTGACTCACTCACTCTGCACGGAATTCCTTTCGACGAGGCCTGCCGGAAACACCGGCTGATCACGGTCTCACGCAAGGCGGATCCCAAAGGAAGAGGCGTCATAATGTTCAAAACCGGTGAGTTGCCCGAAAAACACTGTTTTAAAGAAAGTTCTGAAATGTGCGTAGTTTGTTACCCAAGCGCTAGGGAAGGAACTGCTAATTATTTCCTGATTTTTAGAAAATTTCAGTGAGCAATTTTATCTAGTACGGACTACAGAAGTAATTCTGCATTCCGTATTTGATACATGCACCCGAAGCGCTGATACATCCCTTCCTTGCCATCGCCTACCCTGTCTGAACACTAGAATGTGGATTTACAAGTCGGGCCGTTAAATCATGCCACCGGATGTCACATTCGCCCATTCAAAAAAACCGAAACTTGTTCCCAGCCTCCACATCCCCTTAAAAGTCTGTTTTTGACTTTTTTCAAGACCGCCAACTTTAATGGTGAAGTCCTATGACACGCGGTTCCCTGATATGCCGAGACCTCCTTTTCGCGGCCGAAACGCGGGACACATCTACGAAGAGGCGAACTTCTTCGCTGCATAGATAAACTCCCAAGGCGTTAAAAAAAAAAAGAAAAAAGAACGAGACGAGACGAGCTCATCGCACAGGACGAATGCTGTGCTGCGTTACACGTAATTGATCCGTCGATGGTCGAGCACCTGAAGAAATATCTTTCTGTTTGCACTGTTCAGAGCAGCTAGTGACCCCATCTGGCGCACGTTTATGACACCACAGGTGTATTACTAGTCCTTCCCCTCTAGGCCTCGTTTCATCCTCATGAATAAAGGTTAATGAATGAATGAATGAATGAATGAATGAATGAATGAATGAATGAATGAATGAATGAATGAATGAATGAATGAATGAATGAATGAATGAATCAGCTCCTCTGCGGGGCCCAGTACCTACGCTTGTCTTTTTTGTCACCTACTCTGTGTCATTGCAGGATAGCCCCCGCAACGTAATAGAAACGACGTGTCAGATACATGAACTCATGTTACTAATGCCCACGGCGGTTACACAGTTCGTTGCTGGTTTCCTTTTCGTGCTTTTGAAGTGCAAATAAGAGCTCTAGAGCACGCCTGAAAAGTCCTTTACTGCTGCACACAGTTCAGTATCAGCGTGCAAAAAAGCAGTATTATGTAGTTTGTTTTATGGTGAATTCCCAAATCAGTCTCAGGATTAATCTGCGAAGCTATTTATTTATTAGGCAATAGTGTTAAAGAAGAAATGACGGAAGGTTAAGAACGAAGACGTGAACACTTGTCTTCACAGTTTATCTTGGAGTTTGCGTTAGCGTCATATTTTCGTGAAGAATTTCGTAATAAGGGACTGATTACTGATTGACATGCCCATTTCATTAAACATTCGACCAAGAATTTCGTAGGATTTTGTTTCCTGTGTGCTCGCACAATACACGTCATCAGTAACCACCCGTCAGTAGTGTTAAGCTGCTAAGCTGCTGGAATTCCAGCGGGTGGGCTGCGCGCTGTATTGCACGGTTTTGTTTTTCACAGTACTGCATATAGTATATGCATCTACCCCTGTCCCTTCTCGCTATCACTCCCCTCTGTAACTTTCCTATTATATTCGTGTCCCTATCATTTCTGTCGACTACCTTTCGGGCAATTTAGATGATAGCAACTGCTGCATAAGGCCAACTGGGGGCTCTTTCCTATGGGAGGATGATATCAGCCTGTCAGGGCCGGTGCATTCGCGTTACCTCTAGGCCACGCCGACACATTTACACGGCTTGGTTGAAGTGGTGTTTTACATATGTGGGTAGGTAGCCTACGCTCTCCCGTCATACCCTTAAAGGCGGAGCTTAAGTGTCCCTCATACTTTTTTATTTACTTTACTGAACCACTGCCAGCATTAGTATTATGTTAGATGATGTCACTGTAGTTTCGTCACGTCTGGTCTTTCTTTTTAAAGGTTCGAGACCTGTGCCTTGATTCTTATACATGCTTATTGCGCTCTTTGTTTTACGGGCCTATCTTAATTATAGCTGCTAAGTCCTTGGATTTTATCTTTTTTTTTTTTTTTCATTTTGAATCTTCATGTTTCTTTGCCAGGATGCTGGCACGCCGATATATGCTCAATAAACGACTTCTTCAGAGCTTCAATACTTCATGCCGAGCACATGCTCTTTCGTGAAGAGTTTCAAATCAAGGGTATTGTAGCCGTATTAGACCTGAAGCACCTCAGCGCCTATCATCTGGCGCACTTCACGCCTTCTGTCATCAGAACTTTCCTCAGCCTTGTACAGGTAAGTGGAGCAATTTTAACTGCTTTAGAGAGAGAGAGAAAAAGAGAGAGATAGAAACTTCATTTGTATTCGTTTGTATTTCTCTTCTCTTGATTCCACAAAAGGGAAAGCATAGAGTTCTTCAACTTTATCATTACTGCAGCATGATGCCCATAAAAATAAAAGCCTAATGCGTAAAAACGTACAAACTGCCCCTAAGGGATACGAAAATCGTACTAAGAAATAAACCGACATCATGGCAAACACTTCGACAAAAGCGATTGTGGAAGTTCCTTCGGTTTCATTTCTTGATCCCTGAATGACTAGGGCACCGTGGAGCATTGAAGTAAGCGCAGAGATTTCTGATAATACAAGATAATTTATTAATATGTCGAACGAGCAAGTCCGTTTCCTGCTTCAGAGGAATCTCCAGTAGTTATCAGGAACTCAAGCATGTAGATTTTTCTTGGCACCCTGAAACTTTCTCGCGGTTCTAATAAATTTAGACTGATGATAAAGAAGGCGAACAAAAACCACAAAATTTTCCTTATAGCAAAAGACAAAATATTTGTATTCCAAGATATTTGGTTGAATTTTTTGCAGTATACTTTTCGGGAATTAATTTACATCAATTACGTCAGTTGCTTAATGCCCTTAGGAACGGGCCTCATCACTTCAGAGTTCAAATAGTTTTGGTCTTATATTTGCTCTAGGTCCCAACTCTGCACAACAAAAATATATCGAGGTACCTATTTTTTTCTACAAATAATTAAATCTCTAGTAATAAAGACAAGCTCAATTTGATTTGATTAAATTTTTTTTCTTTGCACGCGAAGCCACGAGCCCTTAGGTTCCACGTGTACAGACACCGGCATGTCCTATGGCACCCAGGGAAACGTTTTTATTGAAATTAGTAGTTTAATTGGACCGCTGTCGTTCTCCGGCGTAAGTGACTCTGGCACATCAAAAGTAAACACAATGCTTTATTGCTACTGTCGAGGGCACATAGCAACAGGAAAAAGCTATCAAGAAGCGCGAATATGACTACCTTTTGCACGTCTATTTCTTTTTTATTTTTTTTTCAGGACGTGATTCCCATGCGGGTCAAAGGAGCCTACATTATCAATAACTCTGCACTCTTTGACATTCTTTTCACTATTGCCAAGCCCTTCATGAAGTCTAAACTGGTCAAAAAGGTGAGTGTAGCAAGCAGCACAGTCTCTTCCTCTCAGTAAATTTATAATGGTTGAAATTTAATTATTTTAACGCATAGCCGGCTGCTTCACGTCCAAATTGGGCTGAAGAATTGACCCCAGGTTTCAAATATTGTTGATCATAACTGCTTCCGAAAAACTGCTCGCAGGCTATTCACACCTTGGAAAGCGATAGCCACGTAGCTACGATGTCACACACGAGCCATGCTTACTTGAGTCAACTGACCTGGAGAGCCTGCGTGAATCAATTAAATAATTTCCTCAGGAGCGCTTATCTCCGACCCGCACTTCAGCCAAGAGATAAAGGTTTGACCAAAAGATAAAAGGTGGAGTTATTGCTCACCATACCTGACGGTCGTGCTGTTAACTTCCAAGGAAGCCTAGTGCATAACCATCGTTGTATAAGTGCCGTTTTGGTAACCCCCGAACGCTTCATGAATGCCTGTATCGCCACTGCCTGTGGGAAGTTATTATTGACAACAGAGCTCTAAGGAATGTCGTACCTACTATCAGGTTCGCCTGTTCGGCTACAACTTGGAGGAGCTACACAGTTTGGTGCCGGATGACGTCATTCCCGAGGAGTACGGTGGAACTCTCGAGCGCTACGACTACGACGTCATAGAAGAGGAGCTAATGAGCGAAGACAAATTCTTCCAGGAGATCAACTCGCACGGATATCGCATGGAGGCAGAAAAATCTGTGTAATGTGTTCGTTTCGCAGGGAAATAATTGAATGAAATCAGTTTAGCTTAGAAAATTCAGCAAAATATACTCGCCAATCGCTGGCAACGCGCATTTCGAAATATTCTGAATCTCTCCATGAGTACGTATGAAAATCTGCAGACAAGAAATTATTTGTAGCTACGCCTTACTAAACCATCGCATGCTATACGAGATCTCACTCTCTTATAAAGTGAGAGAAATGTGCTCGTCTGCGTTTTTTCTTTTCAGTATAATCACGATAATGGTGAAATTCGTGCCCGTCGGATATCATGGGAACATAGATGGCGACAGTAACAAGTGCTACAGGTGTGTGAACGAAGCGAGCGGGTGCAGCTTGAACGACGACCGCCGATGATAGGAATTATGTATCTTGCTTGCATACCACTCCAGATATTAAAGTAAAACGGTAGCTTTAATTTTTTTTTATTCTTTGTCGGCTAACGTCCTGTTGGCATACTAATGTCATTGCATGTGTGCATGATGAAGAGTATCTTTTTCTACGTTCTATCTGTCCTATTTATGTCAACTCTCAAAAAAAGTTGCATGGCTTAGAACTAGAGCAGCGGTCTGCTTAAACAATGCCATAACTGCAGCAAATCGGCCACCTCTCTGTTCCCTCCAGGAAGTAAGAATAAGGACAACCAAAAGTCACATCATCAGTGTCATTCCTGTGGCTTCAGAATGCGACAAGGCTTATTATTGGAAGCACAAAAGCAGTCACTCACACTCAAAATTGATCATTTAAGCTTTAAACTTAATAGCCCTATTTCGGTTGTATCATAACCTAATCATGCCTAATTACGAAAAACGTTGAAGTGGTGCCAGCTTGCTGCCTTCAATAGCAAGTCTACACCTGCCTCACGCGCTATGGCGAGAGTAAATGTGCGAAGGACAGACGTCATCAGCAAGAAGACAATTTAAATCGCGTCCTACGTGCCACCTATCACGCAACCGCAGTCTCTGTCTTCATTAAAGAAAAGCTAACAGCAAGTCTCACACTGGCCGACCCTGCGTGCACCTCATCAAGAGCTCTACGGGATTTTAAAAGATTTTAAAATGGCTTGGTTGTACCTTAAATATTTATAGCATATATACTTTTTCATGTTTACAAAGAGTTTCAAGTAGCCTAAATTTGAGAGAACGGTAAGTTATCGCGACTCTTCTCCAAGCTTCTAACATTTGAAAAAATTATCTGAACAAGTAGGGGTGGTTGCAATAGCATAAAAAATAATAATGAATAGACAGCGCGAGCCAACGAGCCAGAATTCATGCTAGTTATTAAGCCTTTCGTGCGAACTAGGAAGTTTGCATCGCTTCCTCCTATAGGCGCGCATTAATCATTTTCAAGGCTCAGAATTATATATTTAGGAGCGGACCGTAATAATATGGCTGTTTAATAGATCTTGACGTTGTAGGCACGCAATTTACCTGCGCATAATCATTATACACAGTAAGGGTAATGAGAGGAACATTTGAGGAAATGTTTCTTTAGCACTCGTATATGGCTTGAATATGTGTGTTTTCTCTCCATTCGCCTTCCATCGGGTTAGTGCCTACGATCTAATTGAACATATCCCTGAGTGAGATTCATTAGCATAATATGTTTCAACACCCGCATTAAACGCAGAAATTGCCTATTGCACTTTCAAATCAGCGGCGGACGCTGATATCAACGCAGGCGTACCTTCCGGGCTCACATCTTCATTTACAGACTCAAGAAGTTAAGACGTCCATTGGCTGATGGCGTCACGAATTGAAACGGTGGCTATAAGGGAAAGAATTTAAAGCCTGCAATTAGTGAGATTTTGGGAGAACGAACGTTAGAAAGGAAAGGCCTCAATTTACAAACGAACAGCGAAACCAACCTCAAGCTTCTGATAAAGAAGCAATGATTGCTTTAAAAGGCAGCTTCGGTCAGCAATTGACCAGACAAATTTTCTAATTGCTTCTCCCATGTGACCGCGGGCTTTTTCTCCGTATTAAGAGAACAGAAAGTAGGTATCAGAGTCGCCCCTCACTCAAGCCTAAAAAAACTAGCAGGTATGAAATAACCACATTTAAAGCACACTGCCAGTCGCATATTAGTTTCAGCACTTCATTCAGAGCTGAAACCAATTCATTCATAAGCACCAACCAAACTCCGAAGCCTGCGCTACAGTTCTCACTACCGAGAAAAAAAAAACTCGCGCAGACAAAACATAAAAAGTAAAAATAAAGCGGTAAGTTCAAGAATTAGAAAGGTGCCTTTGTCAGGCACGAAGAAAATACAGAAGGGGAAAAAATTGTGGGGATTTAAGCATGGCTTGAACCTAGTTATAGAGCGAAAGTTGTGTGTTGAAACGAATTTTTCTGCGGACACCTGGATTTAATGCGCCGCCGTCAAAACGTTCGAACGAGCCTTCTGTCCTAGCTAGCAACTCGCTGTTGTCGCTCGCCTTCATTAACCACCGAGTGTCTCCTTCTTTTTCTTCCCCTCCTTTTTCTTCTTCTGCTTTCCTCCTTCTTCTTCTTCTTTTCCTTTTTCTTCTTCTTTTTCTTCTTTTTTTTCTTCTTCTCTTTCTTCGTTTTCTTCTTCTTCTTTTTCTTCTTCTTTTTCTCCTTTCCCTTCTTCTTTTTCTTCTTTTTCTTTTTCTTTTCCTTTTTCTTTTCCTTTTTCTTCTTTTTCTTCTTCTTTTCTTTTTCCTTTTTTTCTTCTTCTTTTCCTTTTCCTTCTTTTTCTTCTTCTTTTCCTTTTTCTTCTTTCTCTTTCTTCTTCTTTTTCTTTTTCTTCTTTTCCTTCTTCTTCTTTTTCTTCTTCTTTTTCTTCTTCTTCTTTTTCTTAACTCCTGGCCCAACTTTTGGTCTATACCGCGTGACAGTTGCTAGGCACGGTGCCACGGTACCCCGCCGACGGCTTGAAAACCTAGCGCAGTGTAGCTTTCGCTAAAAAAAGTGGCAGTCGCAAACGACCTATTTTCTGCATCGGGAATATATACACATATATATATATATATATATATATATATATATATATATATATATATATATATATATATATATATATATATATATAATTTGTTTGACTAATATTGGTACTAATGGTATGAAATGTCATCTAAATACGCAGGTCAAAGTGATTCTTGTCAAAAAGATATTAGCGACTTGCCCATGTCGGGGACCACTTTCAACTCCAGCAACGCAACACTATTTAGTGGGACGCCGTGTGGGCATGGGTTGAACTGTGGCAAAGAAAGTAACCAGACACGCTAGTACAAGACACCTCTTTTGAAAATGCTCGTCAGAAACTTGCAGTGGTTGTTAGAAGTTCCCCTTATACTTTTCGATAGTAATACTGACTGAATTCTACCTTTCATATACAAACGCCGTACATATTGCACGAAACAGCTGTTAGTTTTATTTATCGGCGACACATCGGCAAAGTTAAAATTGTATTTTAGAATAACTGTCTAAACTACATAGCCTGAGATCTGTTCCTTATATTACTTACCATCGCGTTTCGATGATGACATCTGCGTGGTGGCTCTGTTAGACGACAGTTACGACGACACTGAGTGTGGCTGCAACTGTTGAAAAGCACTATACATTTTCGCGCCTTTGAGTTCATTCATTGGGGAGGTCATGCTGAGTCCTTAGAAAACGGTCGGATCTCAACACGCCCTAAGCATTTCCCCCCTTCACCGGAAAACGAGTTTCTTCGTTTACTCGGACGGCTTTCGCTTCCCCCTCGCTCTATTCCCGATGCAGAAAATAGGTCGTATATAGGTGTATATATATATATATATATATATATATATATATATATATATATATATATATATATATATATATATATATATATCCCCAAATTTCGCAGGCCTCAGATTTCAAGGCTTTCCGGTATTGGAAGCGTTTACACGGCTCAAGCAGAAAGACATTTACCGGTTAGCACTGCGCTGCTTGTTATTTCCGAAATTGCGAAAAGCATCGGCCGACAAGTTAATCGCGTGTGAAAACAAAAGACAAATCTGTCCGAGAGATGACGATGTTCAGCCCACACAACGTCGGAGGCTTTCTTCAGGCAGCGCGTAAAGTTCAGCTCGGACAGCTTGTGTAGGTGTTTGCGCTGCAAAATATCAAAACGTGCAAAAGATCTAGCCAGAACTGAAATTGCTTCTTAGCTTAGCAATGGAACTGACCCGTTTAGCAACTGAAAAGTGATTAATACGGGCATTCCCAGTTGTTTCAGGAAGAGAAATGTCGCTGTACGGGTTTCCCCCTTTTAACCCTACCAACGCTCACGGAAAATATAGGGGGGAAAACAGCCACGCACAGCTCTGCTGAATAATGTCGTGCGAAATGTCAAAGTTAGTTAGGTCGACGGATGTAAGCTATTTGTGACACCGCTTCACTAGGGCCCATTAAGTGGTGCCGAAAGGGTGCCTCCAAGCAGGATACACCCTAAACTTCCACATTTCAATAGAACATTCATTGACAAAAACTACAGAGTGACGACTTCCTAATAAGGCAGTTAGGGCAACTTTCCGGCCTACATTACGTAGATAAATCCTTCTCTGAGAGTTATCTAGCGTTCAACTCCCCAGAAATAAAGCTGTTGTCATAACCCGCATGAAGTTTTAGTGCGGAAACAATGCTTCATTGAGTCAACCAGGAAAAAAAATACAGGAGACATGCGTGAAGCCTCGACCTTTGATCTTTGAAGATGATTTGGCATGGGGTTCTTGGTAGGTGGCAGTTGACAAATGGAGTGGCCTGGAACTGATTGGTCAAAGATTTCTGTGATGTCACAAGACCACATCGCATGGCCGAAATGATATGCGCTGCGAACTTGTGCTTCGCAATTGAGATGGGAGAGCTGAGATCGGAAACCAGCCTTTGACCTCTTGGATGCATGGTAAATAAGCCGTCTGTAGGCCACGCAGACACGTTTGTGCCTCGTAGCCTATTTCGCTCTTGTTAACTTGAGCAACATACATCATGGTTCTTTTGCTCGAACGTGGCTCTGCCAGATGGTATTCGGCAGTTGACATCGCCAAGCACTGATTGGTCGGCAGTTTTTGTGGCTTCGCCTGTCTTAAAGTTCTGTTGTTTCTTACATCGAACGTATGACGTCGGTAGTGACGTATGTGGTACGTGCTTTAATTGTATAAACTCGCGTGATGACCGAGGTGAAGTCGGCTATGAAATGGATAGTAAGCATGGTCGTTCGCGCGGCAACTGTGCGCCGCGTCAAGCTGCGTAAATAACAGCGGAGGAAAAGATAGCGACTTCATCTATATCTACCATCAACCAAAATAAATTGCGCCAATTTACTGCATTCGCACGTTTTAATTTAGGGAGGTTAAACATCTGTAATTTCTTTCAGTGCCTATTCCTACCTCACGCATTTTGCACGTGTCACTAAACGTATACTTCGAAACTTCTGGTTCATTTCGTCGAATACATAATTTAGATTGCTGTTAGGCGCGAATTTTTTAAGCCTGGGGTTCGAAGAGACACTCCGGTGAGGACCGAGATAGCGCCTTAAGGTGCCATCATACATATATATAGTGGCCTTATGACAAGTCACATATCTAGCATCACCCATCTATCAATTTATACCACTCACGAGTGGCATAAACGCATTTTGTTCTATCTTAAAAATAAACGCAAATCTGCTATTGTCGTTGGCTACCTAGCTAGGAGTTTCGGCTGTGCAGTCTTTTAAAGCCGCGATACCATGCACAGCAAGATTAAAGAAACTCAAGAGACGGAACAACACAGAAGGTGTAGACAGCCGAAAACAAAATGATGAGCAAGTCATTAATAGGCGCATTTACTGAATAACGTTGCGCTGTTCACTGCATTGAGGCCCCTATAAGCCATGCCCGCAACAGCGTTGCGGGCGGTTCCTAAAAACGCTGGCGGACCGCTGTGGCGCCCAGGTGGCGCTTGCCTCCGCGGCCAGCGCAAAGCAATAAAGTGATGGCAGGATCAAGCCACCTCCACGGTAGCTGCGATGGACAGAAAAAAAAAAATTAAAATGTGAATAATTTACAGGAGATAAACTGGATTGATGCGTAAGAGATGCGGCAGCATTTTTCTTAACATGCCAGTCTATTCCAATTCTGACTGCAATCTAATGCAATGTCAAATTATAGCTTTATTTCAAATACGATTCTATTCATATTTCATTTATAATCATAATAGCTTCTCTTCTACACATCTGAGACCCCCCCCCCCCCCCCCCCCCCCCCATTAAGAGCACGGCTTCACAAAGACTCACATTATGGCGACGTGATTTCGTATTCCAGGCAAACTGCTAATGCCATCGCGTAAAACCTTTCTCTGTAGCTGTGCGATTATGTTGGCAACTGACGATGGCGGAGAGATTTTCACACGGTAGCGCGACTTACCTGTAAGATAAGAGCCCGGCCCTGTCTAGCCGAGATTCATTAACTAAAGAACGCTTCAAGTTCCTATACCGCAGTTTCCAATCGTTTGAATTCTGCACACGTGAGTTTCTTCAGCGACACTTGTACCAAGTCTTGATACGAAGACGGAGAAGGGGGTTAATTCACATGATGAGAGTTGTCGTTTTCCTATAATTATTATTCAGTCAATTAGGAATAAAAGAAACATGCTTAGCAAGTGCACAACTGAGAAAACGCGCTCTAAGGACAACGTATGAACATAATGCTATAAATTTGCAATGAAGCTTGTTTTTTTTTTTTTGTTTTTTTTTTTGGGGGGGGGGGGGGCATTGTGAATGAAAACTATAGCTATCCCTTAAGGGTTCTCTTTATTAAAAAGCGAGAGGGTGGTGCTGCTCATAATTTACCTAATTTCGACACCCTAAGCTTTTTTACCGTGAAAGAAAACCTCAGTGAACCGGCGCTTTGGCATTCAGTCTCACTGGAAAACCTCAGCTTCGAAGTAGAAGCACAATGCTTCAGCCACGGAACCACATCTTAATATTCAGATGGAGGTTGTTTTCAAACTTTCGCGCGGTAAACTAGGTATGCTTGTAACTCTCGCACCGTGCACTACCTTCAATCCTTACCTCTTCTACGCAGCAGCATGTAATCAGTCTCGGTCCTCTCGGTTCCTTGAGGCAGCCGACGAAGCTGACCAGTCCAGATTGGCGGTATCTGGTAAAAGTGAGGTCTCGGACTCTGACTCCTCGAAGGAGAAAAACGAAGAACGCTCGTCGTCATCGCTGCCGGTATCTGCGCGCACACGTAAGCTCTCAGACATTGAAGATGTGATACACAATATCTCTATAGTTCCTTATCTTAAAAGTTGTACAAGCATAAAATAAATTTCTCTCTAAGAGCATTTCACTATTTAAACTATTTCGTTAAAAATAGCCGTAACATATAAAAACCCGTGCAGTGCGCGGCGTCTCTGGCCCTAAAATGCTACACTGCAGTAGGAATTGGAAGCGCAAGCAGCTTTCAACAAAACTTTTCCTCTGGGTGTTAAGTTTGATTCAATTGTCTAGACAGATTTTAAAACTTAAACACGGCAAAAAAGTGGCGTACTTACCGTCCTGGATGCAGGCGACCACCGCATCACCTGGCTGTATGGCACCAGGATTTGGTATTTGGCTGACGCCGCGCCCGCTATCGCATTTGGGTGGCACCCCGCCACTCGTATGAGGCGTGTTCTTCAGTTCATCGTCGCACTTCTCGAAGACCGCAACAGCGCCTGCGGTGTGTGGCATCAGCGCTCGGTGAGAGCCATCTTCACTTGGGTGCGGCGCTGAGAAATCTGACGCCAAGATCGAGGACCTCGAAGCACTTGCTTCTACTGCAACCGCACCGCCATGCGTTGAGTCATGTGCTCGAGACCGAGTAGCCGACGACTCGGAGGTTGAGCCGCTTGGCCTCTCTCGGATCCCAAGAAGCCCCCCGAAATTGCATGACCCGATCCTCGGGATGCTCAACGAAAGTGACGATGAGGACCCGGGCTGCAAGATAGCATTGTATATAGATTCGAAGCAGGGCCCCTCAATGATGCTGGCCGAGTGCTTCTCCTCTTGCGCACTCTTGGAGCTTTCAATCCTGGCGTGCGAAAGGGTGCTCACGCTGGGATCCAGGACAACACTGCAGCCGATCGAACTCGATGTCACGGCATCCACACGGCTCGCCAGCGTCGAAGTGCCCGACATCAGCAAGCCCTCCGCAGAAGGAAGCCCGATGGTTTTCGAGGTCGACTCCGGCGTGGCGACAGCTGCCGAATGCATTTGAACGGACGCCAGGAGCTCGCGCTTGGGAGCGTCCCACAAAGGCCAGGTGGGCGTCAACCGGCTCTCGCCTGTCAACTCGGAGGTCAGGCTGGGAATAAAGTGCTCCGTGCTGTCCTCGGTCACGCCTATCTGACCCGGGCTCTTGACGAGCTCGGCCGTGTCACCGCTGCACACGTTTTCGGTCACAAGCTCGGAGACCTTGGGCCCCCCAGCTTCTTGCTGTGGGTCATGTAACTCGATTTCGTAGAAGGTTTTGGCAATCGTTTCCGCAGGCAGCTCGCCACTAGAATTCCAAGTATTGTAGAGTACGGTGGCAAGTGCATCTGACGATGTCACTGCGGACAGAGGTCTTGAGTGGGCCCTAGGAGACGACTGCTGTGACTCTTGACCCGATGACGTCAATGGCAGTTGCTGTTCGCGACCATAATCAACAGTGCACACCGAAGCTAGCGTACCTGTGCAAGGAGACAAGGCACGGGTGAGCACCGGTGCTATCTCCATTTCCTCTCGAACCGCTACTGTACGGGCCTCACCAGCGGCTAGGCAGAATTCCGGTGAAGTGAGGGTGTGGGCAGCATCCCTGTCGGTGGTGTGTGCTAGTTCGATCTGCTGGGAGATATACTGCGTCTCGTCAAGTGGAGGTAGCGTGGCTATCGAGGCGGAAAGTGGACGTGGTGACGTGGTCGAACGTTCGTGAAGGTAGTGCTTGTTGCCCATCATGATAACCTGGATGATGTCGCCCCAACGCCGTTCCTTGGCTGCGAATCGACCCACACGCTGACGTTCACCAGTGTTGGGGTGTTTGGGCAGTCGTGGACTTCTAGCTTCCCTACTGCCACGCAGCTTTGCCTGATCCGATATACGTAGGCGCCGAGATGAACACGCAGATCTGTCTTCAGCCGGGGTTGTTCGTTCTGACGATAGCGTCGAATACCCTTTCGACTGCTGCTCGCCTTCCTGATGATGTGGCAGTGGCTCTCGTTGGCTATATTGAAGACGCTGCAGTTGACGGGAGCCGGGCTTTACTAAAAGATTAGCAGCTGCCGTTCTCGACTTTCCATCTCCCGTTTCTTGAAACGGGGCAGCCAGTTCTTCAAATGTGTGCAAGCTTGCCAAATCTGTCTCTCGGTGCACAATGCTGGCGTTCGACTCTGAAGACAAAAAAGACAATGTGGTCGACGCTGAGGGTGGCAATGGTGCTTCATCCGACGGAACAAATGGGTGACTCACAAGCGTCTCCTTTGAAATTACTTCCCGTGAAGACTGTAAGGTCGGCTCAGTGTTATGCGGCGTCAGTTCCTTGGGACCTCTCCACTCGACGATACTTCTGTCTGCTCCCACGTGTTGGACTTGCGCGCTGACTGGTGTCATGATCTGTCTGCTAACGTGTTGTCCGTGTACGTCTTGCAGAAGGGTTATTGGAGATGGTGCATTATTTTCATTTTTTTCATCGTCGTTTCCGACCTCATTGATATAGTTTCTCTCTACGGTGCGTCCTGAATATTCGATGAACTCGTCATCCCTGCTTTTTTTATCGTCTTGTCGATAGCCGTGCGTAGATTTCTCGGCCGCAGTGTCACTGTTCGCGCGTTGTTCCTCATCCCCTGGAAAATAAATTTATTCGTAATAAAAATATGTCTCCTTGTGCAACGGCTTGCAAAAAACACAGAGCTTGACGAAAATTTTGTCGACGCAGTTTTTCGGGTAAGTGGCTTTATTTTCAAGCATATTTCAATTTATCAATTGTCTACGAATAACGTGAAAACATTTTCCCGGAAATAATTAGGATAAATTTCCACTTATGGTTCCCATAGAGAAACAGTCTTAAACAGCAGCAAGCTGCTCCCATTAACTGCTATTGCCATTTATAGGTGTTTTCAAAATCTCGCATACTGTATCCATTCCGCACATTGTCTTTCCACAGTTCGAGTTCTATGCAAACTTCTATTAGTCATGTTGTGCAAATGAGACTTGTTACACTATCCCTCAAGTCTAAAATAACGTCCACTGTTGCTTGTCCTCCGTTCAGTGCCAATTGGATAAACGCAGCTTACCAATAAAGTGTACATCGAGTAAAAGGGGAATATTAATGAGTCTGCATCCTTTGCTTCGTTATTAAATAGTACCTGAGACATATTCCTTAACAACATAGTTGGCTTCAATCCTAAAAAAAAATGTACAATATTTGCAAAAGTAGGGTGTGGAGGACGGACAGGTGAGAGGGCCTACCACTGTCAGTGTTTTACAAAACGCAAGTCTTTTTATAGCTCATTAGGCCTGCACTGGTAATGCACACGATTATCGACGTTATTCATATAAGAAGATGTACTGTGTGAACGACAAGGCACTGTAGCTGATACATGAATTGCGCGCAAAACCAATCCACTAAACTGGAGGACGCTGAACAAGCGAAGCGCCGCCTCACCTCCCTACATCTCCAGAATTTGCATTTCGCCTGCGTTAGTAGCATATAGTTCGATCAGCGCCTTACACTGGCGTGAACAGATGGTGGCCGTTCCTAGCCCTACGGGGTTGGGACGATAGGTCAACGCCGCTTGCGGCGGGGGCTAGCCAGCCACCGAATTGTTATCTGTTGTAGGCCGTCATTGCACGCGCCACTGCTTCGGTGGTGGACGACGGCTGTTGTTGCGGCGCGCGTCATTCTCTCCCTCTTCTTCTTTTTTTCTTTCTTGTCTACTTTCTCTTCTGTCCGCACGAGGCAGCGGAGGTGGCTCAGCTACAGAGCCAGTAGCAGGCCCGCGCATTTTCTTTTCTTTCTTCCTACAGCCACAACAACAACAACAACACTGGCGCGCCCTTAGCACCGCTCTATTGGGTAGATTTACGTCACACATTTGATCCTTAGCTGAACTTTTGGAACCATCCAAATAGATTAGAAGGACGCTTCAGCTCCACCAAGAAAGGAGAGTGGGAGTAATAAATTAAATAAATTGGTTCACAGGAAGGGAAAGGCGCAGTAACTGTCACACTTGCTCTGTGGACACCCGAACCGCGCCGTAAGGGAGAGTGGGAGTGAATTTAGTTTTCTGAGAAAGGAAGGCGCAGCGTCTTTCCCAATTCTATGTGGACACCTAGGCTTGAAATGAACGGCATAAAATCGAAGGCACATATGTCGTCGGTTGGAATCCCTATCGCAAACTAGCCTTCAACTTGGCTAACAGGTGGATGCTAAATGGGAATCGAAATGTGGTATGACGTCACCCTGAACGCTGCACAAAGAACGCTTGAGTCGCACTTTTGATATGAAATGACATGCGTGCGTAATTTCTCTTGACGCCACACGCCACTGATGGTCACTTTTTGAGCGAATGAGCTGTATATGTTGTCCCGTAAAACCACATTTCGTAAGGGTAGACTACACAACAGTAACCTCCGCATATTATTATCGCTTCACAACAAGTATGTCAGCATATCCGAATGCAGAATTAGCATGAACAATGCTAGCGCTTGCTGCCACATCCATACTCTAACCTACAGTTATTACAAAACACTCGTTCGTGAATCGCCTGCACGTGAAATATCGTATTCATAGCTAAAACTATTCATTAGAGTAGCTGACAAACCTAATAATTACCGAATCGTGTGAGCCGGAGTGTGCTTCGACAGCCAGCCCAGCACGAACAGTTTCTACTTAAAAAGACATAGAAGCACCTTTGTTGGTCTGCTAAACTATTTTTGTACACGTGCATTTCTCAGCACTTCCGCAGGACTCTTGCAAAATGCACAGTTCAAAGGCGATATATAGCTTGTTTTTTAACTTCCGCACTGCGCGCGACTAAGTAATGAACGTCTTTAAGAGGTTTTGTAGATGATAAGTGTCTTACCTTCAATATTTTGGGCCACTGCAGGTTCCACACAATCATCTTCGATTTCTGCAAGAACTTCCATAAAGGGCTTCTCTAGAAAGTTAACTCGTTTCTTTCGCTCACTTCCTTTACTTGTTTTGTTCTTCAATGCAGGAACAATAAACGTAGCCTCGTCTCGAGGTACCAGCATATGACAAGTAACATCCACAGACTGCTTGAATGTAGCTCGAAGGCCTCCCAAGGACGTCTCACTCGACTCAACGTCCATGCTTCCAAGAACGGCCTCCGGAGAGGTCAGGTTCCAGTTATTTTCAATCGTAGGGAACATCAACGTTTGGTCCGCTGCTGCAGTAGCGGTCTTCAACTCTTGGTCCCCAAAAACTTCCCGTTCTGGCCCACCGTTTACCGGGCTGTTTGGCGGGATGTATCCGTCCAGTCTGCTTCCTTCAGGCGGCGTTTCACGGGATGTGCTACAGCTGTGTCCCTGTGCCCACTGTTCAGAGGACTTCCACTCTGTATTCGTGACGAGGTTATCAGAACTTTGCCTAAACCTGGTTTGCTGCTTTGGATCCGCTCGTTCCTCGCTCAGTTTTCCATCGTCTCTGACCGTGCTCAAACGCAGGGATCTTCTTACGAGCCGCGGTCCAGATTCCTCGATAGCTGCCGTAGGCATGTTCAGTGAGCTAAGCGAAGCGCTCTCCTTTATGTCATGTTCGCCGGTGCTCCGTGCCTCGTTTGAAGATTTTACTTTCACTACAGCCCTCGCTGCTCCTTGTACTGCGGGGCAAAGTATGTCAAAGTCCTCGACTTTCGTGGAGTAAACACGTGAACAGATTGGGGTTAATACGTTTTTGGTCACCTCCAGCGGCATGAGAAGGAAAGGACTCTCTTTAACAGACCGCTGAGGTGAAACATCTACTTTCTCAGGCGAGGAATCAGTTGCGCTCTCCCCCTTCGTCGGACTGGTACCACAAAGTGGAGGTGGCGTCTCTTCTGAGAACTGGCGTAAGGCGCCTTCGTGTGAGGGCACAGACACTGCAGATTTCTTTTGTGCATCCTTCAGAATGCCTTCCTGAAGGACGTCTCTGAAAGTTGGACACCTTATTGAGACGTCTGAATAGACTTTAGGACCGAATATCGGCGAAGCAAGCATCCTGGTTTTCACGGTGCCACAATTCTTCGCCTTATCGGTGTCTTTAGCCTTCTCCGTCGTCACGTGAACGAAATCCGATTCGACGGGCCGCTGTGGGTCATCCTTCGCACTCTCCGGAAGAGGCGGCGGCGTACCAACTGCCACACCAGCTGTATTCGGTAACGAGTCCGTAGATATGCGCCTCAGATGGCCCAGTTGAACCCCAGGAGAAGTACTACTTCGTCCTTGCTTCCCTCCGTGTGTATATGTGTTATCAAAGTTTTCGGAATCGTTCTTCGTTCTCTCTTTCATTGAGATAATCTCAGACTTTACAGCCCTCTCTTCTGCCTGTTTAGCAGCCGGTATGGTTTTGCTAGCAACAATCTGCTTTGACTCCATTTCCTGGACTAACCTGTGAACGGGAACAACAGGCTTGAGCTCAGCTTCCTGTACAAACGTTTTCGCTGGGCCAAACTCGGTATGCTCCAGACCTGCATTCAGGTAATGGAATGCCCCTTGTTCACGACACCAGAAACGCGTATGACAGAACCAAAATGAGCTCACGTTATCCTCGCGCACAAATATCAATGCATCAAATGTAATGCAGATGCTCTAATGTGGATGAGGACGAACAATGAGCAAGATTAACAACGTCCTAATTTGAAATGTTCTTAAGCTTCACTTGAAGTGCTAACAGTATGCGGAATTTAAAATGGCCTTTGCGTGCATTATCAATGGAGAATGATCAGTATTACCCATCGCTGTTACTTATTCTGCTCCAGTGTTTAAATATAAATGGAAAGTTCCCTTATTTGTACTAGGAACAAGTTATGAAGCCCATCACGAATACCTATTTGCTAGGAAAGCGCTCGAAGTTCTTATCAAGCTATTAATATTGTAATTTTTTCTTCGAGAATACGACGGACAGTATGTCTATAGCATCCACCCTTTACGGGTACGGTAGCTCAATTACTATACTGTTTACACTATTAACTGAACTTCACCATACTAATTATAGTCGTTTTCAGATTTCCTTACACATAAATTTTGGAGGAGCATGCTGCCGGATCACTGCAGCGCTTTCTTTGTCTTTCCGTAGCTTTCTTTGAGTAAGATCCTGCTTTTTCCGGCGACATGACACATAATCAAGTAAATCGTCAAGTGCAGCTTGCCGCCTCACCGAGACTAGGCGCATCGGACATCTGCTGCGACTTGTCGATCTTGCCAGGAAAAGGCTTGTCCAGCTGAACTGTGCTGTCTGTGGTGAGAGGTGCGTTGGTAGAAATGGCGCGATCCTGCACAGAAGGCTTTGGTGAAGAGGCCTCGACCCTGTAGCGTATCTCCCTCATGAACGAGTCTTCAGTAGTAGACTCCATTTTGGCCCAGCCCTGAAACTTGCTCGCAGGCGGTTCCGACGGCTGCGAACCGGAGTGATCCCCGAAAAGCCTGCGCCGCAGAAAGTAAAAGCAAACCGTCTGAACACTGTCTGAAAGCAGAATAATTGTTACTCGACTTGAACCTCATAAGAAGCAGATATGGTAACCTCACATGTGACAGTGCTGCATCTCTGTTTCCATGGCCTGAACATTCTAGCAATTCGATTCCAATTGTCATCTATGCTGATTGTTTCGCTTTTAATCCGTAATCCATCTGTTGTCTCCTTCACTCATCTTATTGCCACGAGCAATAAAGATATTAGAGAACAGAACCGAATAAAAGTTTTACTTTTACAAGCACGACTTCTGCAAAGACGTGATGTCAAGGACTGTAATTATTGAACAATGGAGGATTCACGCTATAATGCCCACTCAAGATGGAAGCGATTGGTTTCTGCGTTTTATGGCTAGGTAAATCAACGTATGGCCAAAATTTGATATAACTTCCTATCAATGACTTTTTAATATCAAGGTACCTGCGCCATGCCCCACGTTATTTTTGTCAATACAATATGGGATCAACACCTATTTGTCAGGCATTTCACCCCAAACAGAGTCGAGCACTACATCAGGAAAAATCATGTGCTCATTGCATCACCCTTATTCTGCACTGGGTATTGAACCCCGTCTCTGCCGCTTGAGAGGTGGAGGCTCAAACCGCTTGGCCACCGCTGGGGTCCATTTTATGGAGATCCTTTTAGATAAAACACAAAATGGACGACAATCAACCACAATTCATTTCTCGCGCATAAAAGTTAGAGCAGTCAATTTACAATTTAATTGAAGAACGTCTTGGTGGAGGTAAAACAGGGACAGCTCTGCCCGTCCCTATATGACCCTCCTCGGAAGTAAACATTAGTGTGCTGCCGAAATGACTGCTTAAGCGTACCTTTCTTTGAACAGACTATTCGTGTCAAAAATGCAAGCAGCTGCTAATGTCATGGCGTGCAACATGAAGCCGTCACACGCTGTAATATCGGAATTTTGCGGAAGGTATGAAGATATGAATTATTTCCACTCCTATAATAGCCTGCATAGGCTGACAGTATTAATAAATAAAATGAAATGAATTGTTTTATTGCTGTGCGCCCAATTTTCAGGATTTGACCTGTTCGAACGCTTAGAAACTGAATTGCGTCCCTCTCTTGATGGGCACTGAGTCCAAGTATATATTTTTTATTTCGATTAACATTTTAATGACGTCTCATTTGAAGAGAAATACACTAAATTGTGAAGTTGTTTTGATATGGCATTCGCACTTGAACGTCATGACGCTCCACAACATGGTCTGTGAAAAAAGACGTAGTGGCGGTCTCCGTAATAATTTAGACCACACGGGTAGAACGATAGCCCCACTCCTCCAGGTACAATCCCGGAGACAGCTTCGTTCCGTCCGGGTTACCTTGAAGCAATGTCAAACTGGGACTAGTCCCACCCAGTCTGTTATGCTATGGTAAGTTGGTGCAATTCACCATGACTAATTACCTTTGACCCAAAAAGGTTTATTCTCAATAACGTCAGCAGTCACATGATAGGCGGATTCTGACATCAGCTGAACACGTGATATTAGCAAAACTTAGCAAAACAGAGCTATCGCTCGTCAGACTTCGTTTAACGACGTTTAACCACTACTACGTTTTTAATTGTTGTTGAAGTCATACAGGACAAAAGCTTTGTCCCATTTCCCCGCCACCGATATGCAGCCGCTGCCGTAATTCAATCACGTCACCAAGGTTCAGTCACTAAGCGACAGACTCACAGCCGTCGCGACGGTTCATGTAACCGCTTCTTAACAATCACGGCAGAAACTATTAACAAAAATGAATTGCTTCTGCCATGCTTTTGAGGCCGGAGTTTCTAGCTCGGATCATGTAAGCAGTTCGTTTAATCATACCCATAAGTGCAAAAGGACGACATTGTGGACAAACTTCCACAAAGTCTGTCATATTTGCTTTCGCTTTATGAATAATCATAGCTACACAGCCAATGAAACAGTGTATATCGCAAATTCCTCACGTGCACTGCTTAAAGTCTTAAGACCACCTGTGGCGAAGGCTTCTATATGGCCGTGTATAGCCTAAAGATAGAGAAGATGGACATGGAGAAAGCTTTTATCGTTTAGTTTGTCTTAAAAGCACTTAACACACACATAGGTTGGGGGTCGATGTCACGTTTTTTAGAAGAAAGTTAGGTTTGCGAAAAGGACAAGAATGCTCCAATGTTCTCTTCTTTCCCACTTAGGTATACGTTTTGGACTTGAAATGATATTTTCTCACATTAAGGACATATACAAGCAGCTACGTTAACAATTCTCTATAGCTTTCACAAGCGCGCAGTTTTGTGTTTCTTATACATTCTAGGCAGTTGCGGAACACCCAGCTAGCAGCGCACTGGGATCAGGTTCTTTCTAACACTAACCGCAAAAAAAAAATGCATAAATCTTCAGTTTCAAGCTTCTAGAAAGGGCGGCGCAGTCTCGAAGAAACGCCTTCATCATACAAGGCTGCCTTTCATAATCAAAAACTTTGTATGTCTTGGCACAGGTTTTTTTTTTTTTTTCGTTGCAGTATAAGTAAAAAGACTTCAGAAATCTATGGCAGTCATGTGGGAGTGCGAATCATTCGTTCCTATTTCTATGCCCACAAGCGCATTAAACTTGAAATGAGTGCTATGCTATATTTACTTCTGTTCCTAGAACGACATTCTGTGCTTGTAAATAATCTGTCGCTTTACTTTCTCTTGTATTCGTAAAGCAATCGCTGACAGTTTCATCAACAGTCCAGTATAGAATAAATGTCGCACATCTCTAGTTACACACTACCATATTGGAGACTACAAATGTGGCACCTAAACGTGAAAAATTAGCCCCGATACTAAAGTCTACAGTGGTTTTTCCAAGGCACAACAAATGTTTACACACCTAATCTCCTAAATTAGTGCCTACATTACGTGTGCCTGTGAAGCTCGTGCTCAATTGTAAATAGCATCTGACGATCGTCCCAAGGTGAGCACGTCGTCAATAGCATGTCTTAATTGCGATAAAATGGTGCATGTAATCAGCGAACACCCCCGAACAGCAAGCTGGATTCAATTTAGAACTGCATCTGCTAGATGCAGTTTTATACTCCTTTTTTTATACTCCAAATTTAAGCATGTCCACATTATCCAAAGCGATTTTTCAAAATACGATCGAGGAGCAAAAATAAATAACTCTTTTACATAAAGCATGAAACTAGGTGTTTTTTTTGCAAAGTTTGTCAGATTTCTTAATCATGCTGCCCTACATTCATAGGCCAGACAAGTCGGTGCATTATTGTAAGACTCGCCAAACACTTGAATTTATTACACAAAAAAACTTATTGTTCAACATTTTTTTACGATCCTTTTCGATTTTTTGGAGCGCAGACTGCGTAACGGTCTACCTGTTGTACCCACCGAACTGTTTATACTTCTCAGTCTTGCCTCTAGTAGCGTCGGTTCTGAATATGAAAATTTGCCAATTCGCCCAGATCAAGGTTCAACACCTGGACGCTCTGCCTTAGTCATTTGTGCTCTTTTTTTAAGAGGTTCTGCATCTTATGTGAAAAGGCAAACGGTATTTCTTGTCGAAATCGGCTAGTGTCGAGCAAAGTTTTATATAGGGCAATCCACAAGGAATGCACAGAGTGGAACGCACTTTGGTGGCGGCGGCCGCTGGTCGTCCTGGTTGCTGGAGCAGGTGCTTCTCTCTACGTTGACCTTGACCTCAATATCATCGAGTATCTTGCGCAACAGCCGTGTCGGAGACACACGCTGGTCATCCTCCCTCTGGAACTGCCGCAACCGCGGAACATCGGCTGCACACGTTGCGTTCACATACATTTGCAGTATTAGCTAGTAGTTTACCCGAATTCTTACTTGACGGCATATATGTCTATGATGCGCCTGCGCGCGAAAATAGTAGTTGGGGAAAACTAGAAGCGCCTGCGAAACCAGACATTTCTATTCAACAGTGGTTTTTTTTTTAGGCTAGCTAGTGGGATACGCATATGTTTAAACGAATACTACTAAGAGATGGGCCAAAAATAAACGAAAACAATCACTCCTCTCATGTAGAACCTGTCTGATGCTCCTTAGCTGGCCAATACCTAAACTTTTCCTTTACTTCGAAAGTGACCAAATGTTACATTAAAGAAAAAGAACGCTTTGAAAGTTAAAAGCGTATGTTTATTTCACTGCTGAACTACCCCAGGTAGCAGCGTGTTTTTTTTTTTTTTTTCAGGACATTATAGCTTGATAAGCTCTGTTTACACTTCGTGCTACAAACATGCTGCCTTCTTCATTAAAAAAAAAAAAAAGGCAAGACACACCACGTGTTCTTGCCAAAAATCGATTACTCAAGACCAATCACATCATTTCTTTTTTGGACCATTGTTAACATAAAGGTTAAGTAATAACAAAAACAATGAGGCTAGGTAGGACTGCTAATTATTATATCCAGGAGCAACCACCACGCGAAATCATAAAGTGTCAGTTAAAAATAATTTGGCAGTTACAGCACAGACGCCGCTTGCTTAGTTTGCTGCAGCCTCGGACAGACGGCTATAATGAATCAATACACGCATGGCAGCTCCAGTTAACAGCCATTCAGTAATTGTTATCACTGCTTGTATGATTTCCCTTGCGAACACTTTGTATTATCACGCTCAGAATTCGATCCGTGTATTTGCGAAGCATGCAGAGCGGAAACAAAAATATATCTATTGCCATAACAAACAAACAAAAGAGAACTTGATGCACCATGTTTCATGCAGTGACACGTGATAGTTGTTACTCAACTAGATTGCACTCGTGAGGCCCGCCCCGAGGTCGGGCTCTTGCGGATGATATGCACTGACTCCTCTTCATGCACGGGAAGGATCAGCGGACCATTGATAGCCTTGGAAGCTACAGAGTCCGCGCTATGCTGTGGTTTTCGGTGCGAGGCCATGACCGATGACTCCGACGACAGCATTGACTCCTCGATTTTCTTCACGCGGACATCTTGCAGGAACAACTTCTGCGTTCGCCACAGACCATTGGCAGCGAGAAGCCCGTTACATAAGCAATCACCGATCCCCGTTTGAGAACAATCTGCACAGTGGCATACACAGGCTGTAGCACGTAACTTAAGCCAATATCTCAAAAATGAAAGGCCTTCATCAATATCTTGTTATGGGTTAGCCAGTGATTCATCATGGAAAGTAGCAAGACAAAAAAATGGTGTTCTTTTCACATCGTGGAAGCCCCGCCAGTTGGAAAAGGTAGGACAACAAATCTTACTGGCTTCGGGAGATTGAGAACTATAGGAAAGCATGCATTACCAGTCACGGTGTGGCTGAGAAGCGAACCCCCTGGGCTATAAACTTTTAACAAAGACTGTACATTGTAAACGGATGTTATGCATTAAAATATATAATATTCGGCCTGTTTTTCAATACAACTCAGTTGATAGGCGAGCATTTCTTCGGTCGTCTGTGTTTCTTCAGTTTCGTCCCAACTTCATTTGCGCTGGCATTTTCCATGAAAAGCCTTTCAGATGCGAACTGAACCGGCTCTACTATATTGGCATTGCCCTGGGGTAACTCAGGCTGTCCTTCGTTTTCCTAATTGCTTAATTGATTATTTATTCAATTTTGTTTTCGAATATTGACTACAGGCACCAAACGTGAAATGAAAATTGGTAGAACCCCTTCAAAAACCTGTCAGTAAATTCTTTTCTACGTGCTGCTTTGCCTCACGTAGTCCTTTGTTTTTTCGCGAAGGAAGCGCACGAATTGTGACAAAAAGAACATGTGTCAGGGGCACTTGCTGAGTCCTGTTATATCTCTATGAATCGTGAAGTGGATTATCAAGGTCGGCTGCATCGTTACTGAGATGATGAAGCGAAATGGCCTTATGCCGGTGGTATGTATCTGAACTTCTGAATTTTGTTCCATGATAGCATAAACTCATAATGGATTATCATTCCTTGGTTGAAGCAGAACCAAGAAACTGTTCTCATCTCTTTTTTTCCTTCGCAGACTTGACAGCTTTATCGCCTCGGCAACGCTCGGCCAGCAGCCTGCATTTCTTCCTTTATGCGACGTGAGCCGGAAGCTCAAATACCTACAACCGTCATAACGTCCCGTCCGTTCTTTGTGGTCTCAGTCACACTGCAACCCGTTTTGTTTCTTGTTCCTGATGTTTGTATTTCGCGGGCTTTCTTTCGGCAGTGAGCTTGTTCGGTTTTGGAGGCTTTAGCGGAAAGCAAAGACTACATCGCACCTGCACGCTCTGTTCCCGCGGCCTGATGTACCGTGGAGGGTGGCGAGGCGTCCTGGCCTCCCGCAGCGCGGCTCGGTATTCGGCCAGCGAGCACGGTCGTCGCCGGCCTGAGCCGCCCTTACTGCTCAACCGGATGGCCGAAGAAACGCGCCGCGCGGGCTCCGAGGGCCGCTCGCTAGAGCTGCGCAGTGTGAAGAGGCTGCTGGCCGACGTCCATCCGTCCCCGTCGCATACCATCCTGCGAGTGTGGAGACAGCTAGAGGCTATCTATAAAAATCTATAAAAATAGCATCAGTTCGAGCACCTGTCTGGAGCTTCACTATCCCCGTGGCCAAACTCTGTCAGTGGATCATTGGAGAAATGGTATCACAACTATATGGCAAGATTACCCTGGCAGTCACATAAACTCAACACACGAGAAGAATTCAACGAGCCAGTAAATATATCCATATGTATGAATTGCATAAATGAACGAGCATGACAGGGAAATATTTGTAGATTTACAGGAAATGGTATGATTTCTTTTGCAATTATTTCGACATTGCTTGTAGAATGTTTCAAGGAATCCCTTAAAAAGGGGGGAGGGGGGGGTGATATATTTGTACTAAGGGAGTAATTACTGATTAGCATCAACCCAAACGCAGTGTTACGGCTACAAAGCAGCGCTATAAGAATTTTGCAGAAACTTTGTAGTTGACAAAACTATTCCCCCAGATCCGAGTTTGGAACCCGGGGACCACTGCCTATATGGGGCAGTGGCTCTACAAACTGCGCGAACCAGAATGGTCAGAGCTAATTATAATGGTCAGAAAGATTGATGTTCCAGCGCTGCTCTACCTTGCGGAGAATGGCCAGCCGCAATAGAAGAATTAGGTCATACTAATTCAAAGTGCTCCTGCTGGGAGCACCACAGTGGTATGTACAGTGTATAGATTACTCATTTTCAATAAATAACAACGAAAATGTTAAATGCGATTACCTGAGCTGCACAAATGGAGAAAACACTTTATTTGCACAGGACAAAGGTTGTAGAAATTAGTCAGCAGAATACAGATTGGGATCCAAAGTGCATTACACGTGTTTGTATAGAAAGCCTAAGCTTACTAAAACCGTTTTATTGCGTTTTCACGCCACCATCTAGTGTAACACTTACTTTTTGTAGGTGTAGGCACCACCGATCATAAACAGAACTGCAATCAGCACCACGGTGGGTACTATGGCTAAGACCAGGCGGTTATGATGGCCAGATGCTGCGCAAGAAAATACAATTCATCTTGAAGAGGTACACAAAAGTATGCAGAAAACATTACTAGCAGCGCACACATCATTATGGGGAAACACACGTATCATATGGCATGACAGGTCATATTGTCCATGTACATTTCTGAGCAACAGCTATATACGGATATTGCTTACTTTTTGGTATCATTTATTTCACACACAGCTGAGATGATGACCACTGTTAAGATGAGTGTTTCAGGATTTCATCTATGCCTTGATGTCATTGTAGAAAAAATTCACTGTGGTCTAGCTTCGGTTAAACCTAGTTTGAGGCGATAGCTGTAGCATGGTTACACACGGTAAAGCTCTTTATTTAGCGGAAGGTTTTCTGTGGTTATGGCTATGAAGAGACTGCGGTGGCCCGTAAAAAAATGTGTCTTGGTTTGAACTTGGCATATCTGTGGATTCGACTGCATAGTTTCTCGCTGTCATTCGAGATTAAGACTGTGCGGGCAGGGAAATTTATTTTATACAGCCCAAACTAACTAATGTCATTTGAGATTGACGACAGCAATCATGTGTCTTGCCATGCAGCTGCTCACGCGTTAAGCTACTTTCCACGTCAGTTGACTTTTGACTCTGACCTTAACCTTGACCTTTGGAGAGAATCAAGGCGAAAGATTAGTACATGGATTTTAGGGATAAGGATGGAGGCGGAACGAAGAGGCGTCCATATGCTGTGTGATGTCAGCGCACGTTGAAAATTGCCTGGTGGCCGAAATTAATCCGCAGCCCACCTCTACCACTCCTCTTTCTCGCTTTCCACTTTCACTATCACTTTCCTTCCTTTCCTTACAGCTCGGTATAGGTGACCACAGAAACAAGAGGGACGATACTGCGCCTTTGCCTTTCTGTGAACCAATTATATATAAGTTCCAACAGCACACGATGACCTTGGCTTTACCTCGCGTAGTGAAGCTATCGCTTGAAAAATGGTTAGATTCTATGCCATCATGTAATGATAGCAATGTCGACTCACCAGCAGAGGCAACAATCTTATGCCCACCTGTATGTTTGGATTTCGTCCTGGGCTTTCCACGCAGGACGTCTTTCTACAGCTAAAACAGCACATTCTCGACTCCCAAACCTACGACACCAAAGCTATCCTAGGTGTGGACCTCACTAAGGCATTCGATAACGTTACGCATTCAGCTATCCTACAGAACCTTAGAACCCTGGGAGTCGGCGCCAGGATGTACAACTACATCCGAGATTTCCTCAGCCACCGCACAGCCACACTTACCTTCGGCGACCACCGCCTCCCAAGCATCACGCTGGGAGCACGAGG
The DNA here is from genome assembly GCF_055883805.1 of Amblyomma maculatum. NCBI lineage: Eukaryota > Metazoa > Arthropoda > Arachnida > Ixodida > Ixodidae > Amblyomma > Amblyomma maculatum. The sequence goes on from NC_139347.1 coordinate 74,844,559, forward strand.
TACGCCCCAGGGTGCCGTCCTCTCCCCTATTTTATTCAATATAGCACTTCTTCACCTACCCCAAAAACTAGCTCAAATCCCCGACATCCATTTCAGCCTCTACGCCGACGACATCACTGTCTGGACAAACCACGGCAGTGACGCCGAAATAGAAGAGCACCTACAATTAGCACTAACTACCATCGACACATACGTACGGGAGTGTGACCTGACCTGCTCCCTTTCAAAATCAGAGCTCTTTCTCTACCGCCCCAAGCAACAGGACAACCTCAATCCTCCCATCTCCCTCACGCTAGGTACCCATTCCATCCCACTAGTATCCAAAATCCGAGTGCTAGGGCTAATGCTCCACTCCCATGGTGCGCAGGGAGAAGTCATAAAGGCTCTCCAAACACACGCTCAACAGGCCACCCGACTGATTCGCCGCATAGCGAACCGCCGGGCTGGCCTACGCGAGCGAAACACCCTTCGCCTCACCCAGGCTTACATCATAAGCCGCACCGTATATGCCCTTCCATACCTACCCCTCCGACAGGAGAGAGACCGGGTAAACGCGCTCCTGCGGAGTTGCACGAAGATGGCTCTACGCCTTCCCCCCAGCACATCCAACGATCGTCTTCTCAAACTCGGTGTCTACAACACCTTTGAGGAACTTACAGAAGCCACCTTTACGGCACAAATATACCGTATATCGAACTCAGAGGCTGGCCGCGCTCTATTATCCAAATTAAACCTAAACCCAATTACACACACTACCAAGGGCGTCCCTCTTTCTTCTATCTTCCGTTCTAACCTCAATATACCCCCCTCCCCAAGAACATGCACCCTGAGCGAGATGGGAACCGCAGAATAGCAAGGACTCGGGCTCTCCACAAACAGTATAGCGAGAACGATGCGGTGGTCTATGTGGACGCAGAGGAATATACGTCAGGCCACCGTATGGCCCTGGCGGTAGCCAACAATCAAGCAAAACTTCTAACCTCCAGCTCAATAATCACCAATTCGGCCATAGAGGCAGAATAGGCAGCCATCGCGCTTGCTCTGACCTCTACATCTGCCAACATAATTATCTCTGACTCCAAATCTGCCATTCTCAACTATGCCAATGGCTACATATCTCGCACCGCTGCTCGCTTACTACGCTTCTGGCAGCCCCGGCACCCTGTAACCCTTGTCTGGACGCCAGCACATGCCGGCCTCCCTGGCAACGAAGAGGCTCATTCTCTAGCCCGAGGTATCACATTCCGGGCAGGAGGAGATGAGCCCCTTCTACAGGCCGAGGAGCGTCTGCTCTCCTTCCGCGATATTCTCTCATATTACCGGGACAAACGAAGAGAATACGCACCCCCAGCCCCGGCCCTTACCATAGCGCAGGCCGCACACTGGCGACGACTACAAACTCGCACTGCTCCATACCCCATACTATGCCAGATACCCAGACCAATTTCCCTCCTCATGCAAACTTTGCGGCAAACCAGGAGATTTCCTACACACCCTCCTCACATGTCCCACCTTCCCTCATCCCCCGTCACCGACCGTGGAGGAGTCTTACTGGGAAACTCTACTGACCACCACTTCTGCTCAAGACCAGCGCCGGATCATCCCCAGTGCTATGAGAAGGATGGCGCTCCAAGTACTATCCTTCGCTTTGTAAGGGTGCCCTTCTACCAGTGAGGGAGCACCCAAGTGCCATGTAGGGGGCTTCGCCCCCACTATTCATATCATTGACATTAAATGGTTTTACCACCACCACTTTCGTTGTCTTGAATTTTTAAATTGTGTTTACTATCGAAAACTTTCGCACGTGATTTGTTATAGTAGACCAGTATATTGCCCAATACCTGTAAGGGAATTGACGACGGCTAGGGAACGAAGCGCGAAGTTCATCCTCAACACTCACGTGCGAGGCATTGGTGGCTCTCGGTGAGCACGTATGGCAGCGGGCAGTAGCAGAGGAAGTCCACGCATTGCAAGTTCGGGATCTGGTAGCTGCACTCCAGGTGGCTCACGCATGACTCGTACATCGACTTGGCTGCAAAGATGATGAATAAAGAGGAGGTACATGATGATGATGATGATGATGATGATGATGATGAGGAGGAGGAGGAGGAGGAGGAGGAGGAGGAGGAGGAGGAGGAGGAGGAGGGGGAGGAGGAGGAGGAGGGGGAGGAGGAGGAGGAGGAAAGGTGTGTGTGTGTGTGTGCGTGTGAGAGAGAGAGAGAGAGAGAGAGAGAGAGAGAGAGAGAGAGAGAGAGAGAGAGAGAGAGAGAGAAGGTCGCCTCATCGACTGAAGGGTTAACGGCACACTCTAACAGAATCTACGTCGCACCGCAATTAGGTTCCTCTCCGTCTTTCTCGTCTTCCGTGCTACGAATAAATGCCGCGCATGTGTCTATAAGCGTTTTTGCGAGAGCGAACAGCGTCGAACGACATGACATGCAAAAACCGTTTACATAAAAAAAAAATACGCTACCGTTGTGATATGTTGTGTCCCCTTTGGTTATGGAGGAGATGATGATGGTTAATTTAGTTTTATCTTTCAGGCGCTCTGCACATATCTGTGTGTGTAGCGTCCGTCTGTCTACGCGAGCGCTGCTTTCCGGTAGAAGTAAACTGAAATTATAAGGTAGGCGCTGACTTCAACAGAAAATAATTGCGCTTCAGCGCAGCCAGTCATGTGCACCGCTTATAATCCGCTCGATCGAGTGTGTACATTTCGAGCACGAAGTTTTTTTCTACGGGTGAGCTCTACCTGACACTGACTGCCTTATTTAATTCAAAGTTAGCATCTTATATATTGCACATATTGCGCCTTTTTATTCCAGCCAACGAGCGGGGCCAATATCACTTTTCAAAGCTGTGTCCACAGTAGCATGGCCTCCGCCATTTACTTGCTGACGGATTTTCGACTAGGTTTAATGTTGTTGTTTTTTATCCCTAGGGCGTTAACTGCACATATCATCGAGTTTTATTCTTACATTCTCAAATATTTTGACAACATTAAAGAAACTTGTACTGCATGCGTTTCATAAATTAACCACTGTTTCGTTTCGCTGAAAAAACCAACGAATTCATTTTCTGGGGTCCGTAATGCACTATTCAAAACAAAATATATATATATATTTTTTTTTTACAATCGACAATATAAACAAGGCCCTAAAACATTAATGGTAAAATGACAGGTTTCGCTATAAAGTGCTATAGCAGAGTATTTCTTGGTCTTCTCAAGGTCTGGTTAGAGACACGTTTTCCAAGCATCTTCACCCCAGATACGGCGATCACCAGGGAAGGGAAACTCTTGTACTAAGTTCATCAGCTATTCATGTCTGGAGATATATGGGTTCGAACGCCACTTCTCTACCAGAAAAAAAAATGCAGAAAGCCTGTTTCTTGCGACTCTTGATCCAACCTCGTGGACGTAACGAACGTACAACCTTCACTCGAGCATTTACCTCGGACACATTTCTTCACGCCGCCATCATTGATAAATACCGGCGTCTCATTGGCGCAGCCACATCGGTAGCCTTGGCGCTCGGTCCTTTAAAGAGAAAATGGCGTAAATCAGGTTAAAAGAAACTAGGCGTGATAATACCCCCCCCCCCCCCCTTAGTATTGGTACTTTAATTCATTTGTTCCTATGCGAGGAGCTCTGATATATTAGTACTCTAGAATTCACGACCTTATTAAGTCTTCAGACTAAGTTTTATTAAGAGCTAGAAACAACTACACCTATGAACTCGACGTCATTAGCCTGACTTCACACTTCCAAATCTTTCGGATTCACCACACAATGCGGCAATATTTGCTTCGCTCTCCGAAAGTGTCAAGCAAGAAAACAAACACCCTAAAAATAGCTTTGCAGAGGCTTTTCAGACAAAACTGTTCCTTTCAGCCAACGATAGGCTTTTACGGGCTCACCACGCACTTAGGGCTGCAACCTTGTCGACAGCGTCTCGCAGGTTTGTGGCTCGCACCAGACGCATTTCAGCGCAGTACACGTCGTTATTTTCACAGTCGTCAAAACAAATACGCGTCCAATGTGTTCCCGCAGAAGTTTCGAAAATGCAAATTCAGTACGCCTAACCACGTCCGATACTACTGGCGGGCCGCATCTCGTGAACGAAGGCCGGCGGTAAGCTTTCAACTACTCAAGCGAGTTACTTGGATAGGGATATTCGGTGATGTACTGCAAGTACTGCGCGTTGCAAAACTTTGTAATTACAGAGCGCTTTCGTTCTAGATAACTCTCTAAGCACTGCAACGTAAAATTATACATGCCTTCATACTGATAGCCGTATTTTAAAGCGGATATTGATATATTTGCAATTATCACAGATGTGAACAGGTTATAGTATTAATCTGATAAAATGCAATTTCCACGTGAACTCTACATCTGCTCTTAAACACAGGCAAGTTAGTCTTTGAGCATAGAAAAGTATTGCAGCTCACCTCAGGCATACTAGTCCCAGCGAGCTGATGCAGCTTTCGCCAGGACCACAGGCATCGCCGAAGCCAGCCTTGCCAACATCATTACGCGCAGGATCTTCCAGTCGGCCTACGTCATCGTGTGAGGAAGGCGAGTGCTTGAGTAACGGCGGCATTTGATCGTGACTAGGGGGCGCCGGATCCAGCGGGTTCTTCCATGAGGCTGCCTTGTGACCCCTGCCGATCACTGCGAGCAAAGTGTTGTACGTCACCAAGCATTCAGCCATGTTCTCCAGCCACGTGCCTGTCTCAAAGTTCTCCTTGCGCTTCAAGCTATCAGTCAGGCTGGCCTTAACTGACGCACGGCACAAAAATGTCGACAGAGACCGCATTCGTCAAACATGCACGTTGATTCGCCTTGCAACAGTAATTACATTTAGCAAGGCAGAGTGAAGAAAAAGAAATTGTTTCTGAGAATGTGAGCGCATGATGAAAATGAACAGCAGCTGAGAAACAAATGCCGCATAGGGAACAACGCGCACACAGGAGACTGGTAGAAAAAGAAACAACGCGCAGTCATGCTTATATACGGTTTGCTTTTTTTTTTTTTTTTCAAAATGTATATAGACTGAATATGTCATTTATTGATAAGGAATCAACATTCTACGCACGGTTTTTTCTCGGTAAAAGCAACATTTTTCTGTTTCTTAAATTACTCAGTGCAGATTCTACTTCAAAAAATCGAAATTAATACGTCGATGCAACATGTGTTCCGCAAAGGATTTGATATGGAAGACATTGTGACTAAAATTAACTAAGTATTTTTTTTTTATTTTAGGTGTCGAGAAAGATTCTGTCACGAAATTGGAAGCCATCAGCATTAAGGAGAGCCCACTGTTTGAAATTTTCATATTGACCCCATACTTCGAGAAATTAAACTTGAAAAAGACGTCTTCGAACAACCATTAAGTTGGCTTTTCGCAGTGCACGCTCATAAAATGTGGTAGCTGCACTTAGTGTCTTCACATAAACTACGTCATTATCACCTACGTCACATACCAGAAACACTTCACAAGGGTTTCTTAAATTATTATATGTGAGTGAAGCCATTTGATAAATGTGCAACACGGCAGAAACAGCCTTACTAGTTGTCAAAAGCTTTTCTTTTCTTTTTTTCACTTTTCACTTCTTTTCACGAAAAAAAGAACAATATAGATAATTCTTAACACACGATATATCGTCCTTCGATACAACAATATAAGTTTCTTCGAACCAACCGTTTTCGTGGTCCCCATCGAGCATATTGGCATCGCCCGGAGGTCTCACGTCACTGTCTGAGTCTTCGTCATCCATCGGAAGAGGTCTGTGAACAATGCCGTATTCTTAAAAAAAGCGGTCAGGCAACGCGCTATTAATTAAAGTAACCAGCCGTTACACCCTGAAGGCGGCTTTACAGTCGCGTCACAACGAAAAATCGCTTTATCCTAGTCCTATTATTAGCAGCATTATAGTACTGATGAGCAAGTAATCAACTAATGATCGGTGACGTAGCAACTGAGTATTTAAAAAGAACGAATGTGGAAACAACAAACCTATTCCTAGTAACAATTTATGAATGTAAATTAAGCAAATGTTCGTTAGGTTTGCTTCTTTTGTTACTCTTTATGAGCTCGCGTCAAAAGCAAAAATTGATTTCCTGATTGGGGGTTACTTTTCTGTATCATGCTACACTATTATTTAATTGTCTATGTAAATAAATGAGAGATACGTTAGTAGTGGTTGTGAACTCGCCCAAATCTAGGGTGCCGGGCCGTTCGAATTTCATCTCAAAGAAAATGCAAGCGTTGGTAGCTCCGGCTAACTCGCCCATATCACGTGATATCGTGACCTCACACAACCCACCGACCCATTAGGGCCCAATCATGTCACTTGCCGCCTACCACCTACCTACCAAAGGTATGCTTGTCAAAATCGACTTCAAATGGTGGACGCCGACGACGTGCAATTTTGTTTTTTCCACATGGGGGCAGTAAAAATCACATGCTAGAATTCTTCTCGAGCGACTTCCCAGGCCGCCTCCGTTTGCTTCAAATTACTGACTCCCGAATTAATTCCGCCTGTATAAAATAACATGTGCAACGCGGAATGCTCCTCGGGCCAGTACTTATTTAAAATTTTTGTCACTGACATAGGCAAGCTAATATAAGTGACCGCCTTTTCTTGTATGTGGATGATACCGCCTTTATTCTGCCACAAGAATCGCATCGTAAACGCCCTTGTTCTCTCCCAGGATTAGATCGAGAAAATGACTCGCTTCTTTTGAAGAATCTAACTCATTTTAATAAACATAACCATGTTATCATGTTTACTACACTCCAGAAATCCTCACGAAGGGGCGAACTTGCAGCATACTCATTTCTTCATATATTCATGACTGCTTCATCCCTATCTGCTCCGCGCTGCTACTCTCTCCGACTACCTGAATATGTAGGCTCGTTCTCTGACGAGCTCATGACCTGAATGGAAGCTGCTGATCTAGTTGCTAGAAGTGCAAGGCTCCTCACCTCTGTGCAACTATATAGCATCACATTTACCAGTCCTGTAAGCATACCCCAAATGTATTTACAGCTCTTGTGGAGTATGTGCTAATTTGTATTATATATTCCATTGTGATTTAGGTATTGCATATTATTCTATGGTTCTTGTGCGACAGCAAGATCTGATCGCGTGATTAAAATTCCATATCGGTCGATAGTTCACGTTTATTTAAAAGAACGGGCTTGGAGAAATCAGAGAGCTAAATAAAGATGGCAGCCCCTTATTTCCACCCTTTTCAAGATCTCTCCCCCTCGTGACTCTAACGAAAAACTTCTTTTACTCTGCCTCTAGTAAACCTGCGAGATAATTTCGGGTACTTAGAAAGCTGTCATCATGTGTCCTTCCCAGGATATACTCAATCGAGGTAAAATATCCAGAGTTTTATTGCGAAAGCCAAAACGAGACATCGGGTGGTCGGGTGGCCGCAGCTACGCCTCTTCCCGGCGTAGCTACGGTCTCCTCATAAAAAAAGTCAGCCTGTCATGACATTTGAATTCACGTTACCCCTATGCCACGGGCAGGAGCTGCCAACTCGGGTTGCTGCTTTCATATGGAAGGGTGATATTAGAATCAGTCTGCCAGAACTGTTTGCATTCTCTTTACCCCTACGGCACGCAAGCACGTCCATACGGCTTGGTTGAAGCGTGACTTTATATGTGGGCTGGTAGCTTACGCTCTCGCGTCATAGTCTTTAAGGATGAGCCTAAGTGTTCCCAATAATGTAGCACCTTACACTGATGGGGAGTGACAGGAGAATAATGTAGCAGGCAAAAGAAGCTTCCGCCATTACTTTCGCAATTCAACTAGGATTAGCCAGAACTAAACCACAAATATATTTTTTTCATTCTGTTCTATCTGAATGAACCATCCATTGATATCCTGAGTCTATATTCTATCAAGCAAGCAATACTAAGAATTCTTGACTGTTTAACCACGGAGGCTAGTTTTTATTAACCACGTCTTTCGACATATTCGTGCATTTTCATCATTTTTCGCGATGTCCTCTCAGTAATTCCTTCCCTTATACTAGCGAAGGACAAATTTGTGTACAGATTCTGACGCTGTTTCGTCTTGTCTGTCATTTCCCGAGTTACGAGATGTTACTCTGCACACACGTACACTGAACCCTTCAACCTTGCGTACACAATATGCCTGGCATCCTATGGCATGAGGAGTTCGTGCGTCGTCCTGCCTTCCATATCCTGTGCATTACGATCTTTGTCATCGCATTCTAGTATGTTATTGCAACTGTGTTGCCATTTTCATATTAACCTGACCTTTGTAATGTTTACTTAGCTCTCAACATGCTCTTAATTACTAGTAATTTACTAGTTGTCATTTCTCTTACTCCTTTTGATGTAAAGACAACCTAAACTGCTCCACTCAGCATTCCTCAATCGCTCCTTATTAGCTTCTACCGTAGCTTGTCGTTTGCGGTGCTGTGCTTCGCTTCGTGGTTCCAATACTTCTCTGCGATTTTGTCTCGGTGCTTTTCATTTGTGTTCCTGTCTGTTTAAACTTGCGTTGTACACAGCCGCCATGTTCTCTCTTGCGACTGCTCATACACACTCGTCAATATTTGCGATTTTGTATTGCATACCCTTCCTGTTCTGTACATCTTAATCATATCTTCCTGATTGTTTCCTTCAATTCTGCTGCTTTGTTTATTACAGTGCGTTGCTGTCAGTCGCAGTTGCATCGTCAATTTTATTGTAAGTTGTGATGTCACGTTGTATTCTCAAAGCTACTAATTCACTGTTAGTCGGAGTATCGAACTGTATTTGTAGTTTACGCACTATATTGTGTTGCGCTTTACCGTAACTGTATCAAGAAATTTTACTTTTTCTGAAATATGAGAAAGTTTCAGGGGAGACTTCTCACCCGAGGAAACCTAAGAGGACGCGGGGGGTACTGCACACAAACACAACATTTCTCACATATTAGTGAATGAAATGTGCCTCCAGGAATAGCGTTATACAAATAAAAGACGGTGGACTAACTAATCATGCAATCCTGACCCCAGAGCAGCCTTCTTTGGTCGACTGTATTTCGGCGACTACTTCAACAAGGTTGCAACTCACTGAAGCAGGCCAAACTGCATGGCAACAACCCGGCTCGACAGGATCAAGCAGCAAATACCAAGACCGGCGGCAGACACCAACTGCGAAAACACGGCCGCAAGAGAATTAACAGGGGGTGTGCAAGTAAGATTATAACTTTGGAACCTTTTTTTAGGAATGGGATTAATTGTGACTATCTAGGTTTCATACTCAGTATTAAAGGGCCTTTGAAACAGCACTTGCAATGATATTCTAACGCAATAAATCCCTAGATGTGGTTGTTGTGAGTATTCGAGTTAAATTTATTAGATTTGCATGGAGCCTATACTTTTTAATATTTTTCTAATGCTACAGGCGACCGCTCGCAACCAATTAGGGTAACACGTTCCCGCATACAAACCTCACCGCTGACGTCATCGACGATTCCTGGTTGTGCCCCCTCATTGGACGCTCTTAAGTTACGTGGGCGGAACGGGACGTGATTGGGAGCCGTCGCGGTTTGCTTTGTTCATTTTTTTCTTGTAGGCCAGCGTGTGCTGAGTTGAAGCGTGAGAGGACGAGCATCATCTTCGATCGCCGATACGTTCAGTGTTGTTGATGCTAGCGTAATTTTTTTTTTCGCTTTGCGGAGAGGATTGATGGGATACATATTACTGGTATGCTCGTATTTTCCTTTACAATTCCATGCAGGACACATACAGCAGACAGACACGTCGCCGTGAACCGGAAAATGTTTTCGTCTTGAAAAGATTTGAAGGTTTAAGCATGGTTAAACGAAAGGTGACGCGAAAGAGATGCAACGTTAAGGTTGAACAGCGTGTCTGAAATGCTTTCGATTATTGTCAGCCTCCAGCCTCGCAGTCCGTTCTTGAGGTGTTGCAGCAACTTGCGCCACTTTCTACATCTCACGCTAGGATGCTGTTTGTTAGTGATGAAGCAGGAGCAAATGACGCACAAGAGAAGAGAAACAGCCGCTTCGGTGGATCGACAATAGCTAGCGGGCTAGCATCACAGCTGCTATGGCAACTAGCAAGGCGGCTAGTGTCACACGCTGTAAAGAGACATACTTTTCGTGTATATTGCTCACACTCTTCAGAAAGGGTGCATTGAGCTACTGGTGCACCTTTTTAATGGATGCAGAAAGCAGCACTGCACCTAAATAAAGCGTGCGTCAGTATCTCAATGCGCCCTTTCTGGAACTTTCGGAAGGGTGTGAGTCACAAACAGGGAAATGCCCCTTTAAGAGTGCGCTGTTGTTTTCACTATAGTTGCTATGGCAATGGTACCAATTATCACACACAATATGGCCTCTAGGAGAGCCGTGACTGGGTGAGTGCTTGCATTGTAACGACCGACCACCGTTCGAGGACCGCGCACAGTTTCCGCGGCGGCCTACGAAGCCAGAACTGGCTTTCTAAATTTACGCTTCAGATGCTGCGCGAATTAGAAGCAAGTAGCGGCGCAGTTATAGAAGAAGGAAGGGCATCAGGCAGCTCACCATTTCAACGCAGACAGTAGCGAAGACCACGGAACGGTGAACACGCGACAGCCCCTGAGCGGGATCTTCGTCTTCTTGCGCTCTCACGCGACTGGCCGCAAATTCTCGGGGCAAGGTCTCGATCTTCCTCGTCAGTAACCATGTGAAAGATGCGCGATTCCTGAATAGGCCTTCGCGCCAGCCCCATTTCATAAAGATCACTCACTCACTCATAAAGAAGATGCAAGATTCCTAGATTTACTGGCCATGAGATCGCCCGACGTTTTAGTAAATGTGGAGGAGTACGAGGATGAGGAGGAAGCCTTAATAATGAGACGCAGTATTAAGCGTCGAGAATGTCCTGAGGCAATAAATAACGTTATTGAAAAGAATGTCCAGCGACAAAGTCAATTACGCATTTTTTGACGCATAAACACATCTTACCCCTGCGCAATCTTTTCTTTGCCGTATCAGACACTTTTCTGCATACACGAATTGTACCGAACCCTAAGCTAATTTAGAACTCAGAATTTCCTCCTGCCCGTTTCAAATCAGTCCACTAAATTTTCGCACCCTTCTCCCCCCACGTGGTGGGCTTGACTGGGCTCGAAACAGCTGACGGACTATTTGTCCTTGGAACAACCGGTCGATGGGAGAGATGACCACGCATATATATGCGGGTAGAGATGTATCGTAGCCTAATAAGAGCTCTTGAACATGGAAGGAAATTTCTTTTACCAGTGTCATATCTAAAGCTCTAATGCAATAAAATCAAGTGCGAGTAATCCCCAACCAGACTATCTGGACATTAACTTTCGTTTCTCTTTTTTTTTTTTAAAGCAAACCTTCATTGTGTGGTTCGGTTCTCACTCAGAGCAATCACGTTCTGGTCGAGCTCCTGCCCACAAAACGTCACCAGGAGAACATATTTGAGTTATATCTCTACAGCGGTCTCAAATCCAAAAAAAAAAAAAAAAATCTCAAGACATTAATCTTCGCCTTTAAGAGTTGAACGCGACAGCGCTATCGGGTATTGTAGGCGCGCCATCTCGTTCGCTTCTCGTGCTCTTGGGCCTCACAGCGACGTAGTTCCCATGGCACAACACTCCTTCTTACCTCATTCTTCTTCTTCTTCTCCCTTGTTATAATGGCACATACCCACAGTGGGGGATTGGCCAGAATTCGTTGTAGGTGACATAGTATAATCGATAATGTCGATTTGACTGTATGATAGATAACCTAATAATTAAAAGTTAGTGTTGCTGAAATAATTTGAAATTTTGGGGTGATAGTAATAGAAAACAATGAAAAAAGATTAAAATTGTAAAATAATAAAAATAATAATAAAAAGAAAAAAGAGTACAATTCAGACAGATCCGCGCTAACACACATATCTTCCAGTAGCAATATTATAATTATGAAGTAAGTCACACACCGGTTTTAGGGCACACCCTTTGACGGTTGCACCAAAGGAGAGGAGGACAGGAACTGTAAATAGCAATCCTAGGCGAACAAGAGGTATTTCTAAATAATTTCTTCTCTGAGTAGCATACCTGCGGCAGGAGAGGATGTAATGTTCAATTGTTTCCACGTCATCACATGACGCACTAAGATTCGACGGCGTGAATCCAGAGCGACATAAATAAAGATTGAGGGAAGGAATTCTACAACGCATGAGCGTCATGGAGACCTCACATTGCCTCGAGGTACAACATCGGACATTCCAATGGAAATTTAAATGGTTAAAATCCGTAGTCGCAAGGAGTGACTCATGGCTCAAGGAGTTTAACGTTTGAAACCGTTCAAAACGGGACATATTTAGCAAGATAATATTGGGTACAACATCGGCAACAGGCCCACTGAGAGCTGAATTTGCTAAATAATCCGCCATTGTATTAGAAGCACGCAGTGTCCCGGAACCCACTGAAAATGTACTTCCTGTAAATGTATCGGAAGGAAAAACATCAGGGTTTGTTTCAAAAGACGCATTTTCGGACTTTCTAATGCTGCTAACACTGACAGGCAGTCAGAGAGTATGATTACGTGAGTAACATTACCGGGAACTTTTTGAAGGGCCAAACCAATTGCAAGCAGTTCAGCAGCAAATATTGGTGTGTAATCAGGGATCCGTACAGAAAAAACTCCAATCAAGTGCTTGGGAATAAATCCCTATTGCTGCTTTTTCATTCCGTTGTGAGGCATCTGTGAAAATAGCTGCGTGTCGTAGATACTGTAACAGATAATCTTCAAGGTACCCATTTATTACAATGGTAGTCAAGTGTTTTGCATTAGATGGCAACGACTGGTCAAAGCACAGCGCGGAAGTAGCTTGAAAATTGCCAACACGTCTTACTGACATAAGCGAAACTGCAATTTTGGACAGCATTCATCGCGCACGCGTTCCAGAAGCACGTCTGCTTCGCTTCCGCACATGCGGTGAGGATGATGACTGCGGCGACGACGACGACAACGACGAAGAAGATGATGATGATGATGATGATGATGATGATGATGATGATGATGATGATGATGATGATGATGATGCAGTGGCGTCGAGCCCACCACTACAATCAAGCTTCGCTCTACGTACATGCGTTCACGTTCTAAAAAAGCTAAACTTATCGTGGTACATCCACCGCCTGGCGGCGTGGACGTCCATCTTCGCTTCGGCGGCTAACGCATCGGACAACCCCAGATTTTCATCTATGGATATTTGGGTTTACCATTAATCAACTTGATGCGGCAAACGATTGAGTCCAGCAGTTAAAATCTCAATGGAAGTCAACGTTGTCCTTGATCAAAACGGCTCGCTAAGAAGAATGGGGAGGAGGTAGCGCGTCGCCTCACCGTAGCTGTGTTCGGTGCCCCTTCTCGGAATAAAACGCCTTCTGCGCGAACGATGTAGCATATAGAACTAAAAAAGTCTACAACTCGAAGATACAAGACGTTTTACAGGAAGTCTGCGGACCCATACGTGCGGCTTAATATCTGGTTAAAACGGTCCAGTTAAAACGACCGTTGAGAAGAGGCTCCACATCAGGAATCGCCCTACACCTAGGAGGCGCAACCGTACTTCAGATGACAGGACTAGGGACCTCTATCTACAAGTCATGAATGCGCATCCTATCAGTTCAGTTCAGTTCAGTCGTTCAGTCGTGTCCGACTCTTCGTGACCCTATGGACCATGTCACGCCACGCTTTCCGGTCTCTCACTATATTTCTAACATCACATAACTTCATCTGCAGTGCATCGAGGATGCCTTCTAACCATTGCGTTCGCTGCCTACCCCTTCTCCGGCGACCCTCAACCTTTCCCAACACCAAATCTTTCTCCAGCGACTCCTCTCTTCTCATCAGATGACCAAAGTAGCTGAGCTTTAACTTTAGAATTTGACCCTCCAATGAGCAGTCAGGGTTTATGGTCGACAATATCGACTGATTTGATCTTCTGGCATTCCAAGGAACTCTCAAGAGTCTTCGCCAGCACCACAATTCAAACGCGTCAATTCTTAGGCGGTCAGCCTTTTTCACAGTCCAACTCTCGCATCCATACATCACAACTGGAAAAACCATAGCACGAGTTATACGGATCTTGGTTGGCAGACTAATGTCTCTGCTCTTTACTAGGTGGTCAAGGCTAACCATTGCTCTCTTTGCCAGAAGCAGGCGTCTCCTAATTTCATGGCTGCAGTCTCCTTCCGAGGTAATCTTGGAGCCCAAGAAGAGAAAATCTGTCACAGCTTCCACTTCTTGTCCATTGATGCTCCAGGACTTGATAGAGCAAGATGCCGTGATCTTTGTCTTTTTAAAGTTCAGTTTAAGCCCAAACTTCTCACTCTCTTCTTGTACGCGCATCAGAAGTCTCTTGAGTTCCGCTTCACTTTCTGCCATTAAAGTGGTATCATCCGCATATCTAAGGTTGTTGATACGTTTCTCAGCAATCTTCACTCCAGCTGAAGACTCGTAAAGACCGGCCTTCCTCATGATGCACTCTGCATATAGGTTAAATAGGCAGAGCGACAGTATGCAGCCTTGCCTCACTCATTTCTCAATCAGAAACCAATCAGTAAGACCATGCCCAGTTCTGACTGTGGCCTCTTGTCCTTCATACAGGTTGCTGTGGAGACAGATGAGGTGAATTGGAACTCCCATCTCTTGGAGAGCTCGCCACAATCTGCTGTGACCTACGCAGTCAAACGCCTTCGCATAATCAATAAAGCAGAAGTAGAAGGGTTTCTGGAACTCTCTTGCTTTTTCCATGATCCAGCGAAGGTTGGCAATTTGGTCTCTAGTTCCTCATGCGGTAGTTGGAACAATCTTTGGCACTGCCTTTCGTTGAAATGGGATGTAAGCTGACATCCTCCAATCCTGTGGCCACTGCAGGGTTGTCCAAATCTTCTGACATAATGTATGCTATACCATGCGATTACTGAAAAAGCAGATCGCGCGTTTCATACGACGCCTATCCAAAACTCCAAAAGATGCGGCTGGTAAAAAAATTGGCAGTAGTTTAGCTCTGGTTAAACATGGTAAGTTATGCAAGCAATACTGCAATGGTTGCGCTTAAGGTTTGGCATGTAGTGTGGCTGCGGGTGTAGTTTGACGTGTTTAGCCACGATTAAAGACACGATACACAATTAATGACTGGTGTTCTTTGGCTAGCCGTTCACGTTCTTCAGCAGTCTCTTGAGCCGGTTGCCGTTTTCTGGCTTCGGCGCATCGCCGATGATTCTCCTTGTAAGACCGCATAGCAACTGATATACCCCGACACGAACATCCATTTCTCTCTTTCTACTTTCACTCCTGTTAGTGATCGTCTTTTTAATAATGCGCAATTCTTTACCCTGGGCGGCGGCCGTCCGCCCCTTGGACCCTGAGTGGTGCGTCCCGACCACCGCTTTGGCGCACGTGCCTGGATTTCGACGCGCGCATGCAACATCGGACCTTGCTCGCATCGCATGCGGTGAGAGAGTGCGATCCGGGGAACGCCAAGAGTTCGAAGTGCGTGAGGACTGGAGTAAGCGGTGCGTCGGCACGGAGAGCGGACGCTTTAAAACTGTATGTGAACATGCGTGAGCACTCCCCCACTTTCTGCCTTCCCTTACGGTGCGGTTCAAGTGTCGACGCAGCTGCGGCTCAAGGTCAAGCACGGCGTCCGCCGGGGATACGCGACGGCACGAAACCTGACGCAGTATTGCGTACGCAATAAAAATTATACTTTGCTTATCGTCCGCGCCAGCAGAATAATATATCACGCCCCGCATCGTCGCTTCAACGGGCCGTAATGGAGTGACTCAGCGGTATTTTGCGTATAGCAGCAAAAACGGCACTCGGTCTCCTTTTTCTCACATCCACTCGAAGTCTCCTCCAGTTAAGAGTACACAATTCGATTGTTAAAGCCCAGAGACGAGGTCTGGACGGCCTATTCTAAGCAAGCTACGCTGTCCCGTGCAAAACAACTTTTTTCTACAAGAAACTGTTGCACTGGCACCTAAAATCTGATCCAAAACACAAGTCGCTGTAATTCCAAAACCAGCAACCGGAACACAACATGGCCAGGCGGCGCATGCGTGTACAAACCCTCACTCCAATATTAGGAAAGGGCCATCGCATCATACATACGGACGCAACTTTATACCAGACACAATCAGACGCCATGAGTATCGTGCCCACAGGCTAAACAGGCACAATCGAAATAAGCGGATCAATCAGATGAGTGAGCGAGATCAAGATCTCCGTAAGCAAAGCGATAAAACACCTTCACAGTAAGTACGTACTAAAGCGGACACAAAAACACGCAATATTACCGACGCCATAAACAGGCACAATCGAAATAAGCGGATCAATCAGATGAGTGAGCGAGATCAAGATCTCCGTAAGCAAAGCGATAAAACACCTTCACAGTAAGTACGTACTAAAGCGGACACAAAAACACGCAATATTACCGACGCCATAAAAACCGTAGTCACCGACTCCTAGAGCGTTTCGAGTATATGCATTGCCCATTATATACGCGCAGGCAAGACACATTTCACAGCACTGAAATCTCTCCCCTTTATTCGCATTTTTGTTGAGTCCCAAACTATGCCTCTTACCCTAGCAATTCGTGCGCACACACGCTCGCCCTAGATCTGACGCGCCGGGTACCAGTAGAAGCAGAGGCTAAAATGCCGGACAAAGCCCGGCCAGCAGACAAAGAAATTTAGGAAGTACAAAATTATATTCCGACGTCTTCATGCTCATAACCGCTCACTTACACGAATATAACCAAAACACAGCTAAAAGCCCTTTCATCACCCCATCCAAGAAATCCACCAGAATCGGAGTGGATTTCTTGGATAAAAGCTGTAATTCACAACTTGATATCGCCACAAAATATTTTACAACGAAGTATCGACGTAATTTACAACAAACATATAACAAAAACAAAATGCAGTTTACAGCTTGGCATGGCCCCGGAGACGACTACAAGGAAATGTCTATATGATATACAAGAACAACATGACAATAACAAAAAAAGAAAACATCAGAGCAAGTGTAGTGAAGTACCTTTTATGCACTTAAACAAGTATAACGATATATCCATGTATCAGTGCATCAGGATTTCACATTCACATAAAAACCTTGAAACTGCAGTCATGCAGCCATAACTGTATCACAAGGGTACACAATAAAAAGAAAAGAACAAAGCAAAGAAAATTTCAATGTGGCAAAGCAGTGCGCTTTAAAAGATGGAGAGAATTCTAGCAACTATGGAAATGAAAGTGGTTAAGTATATTAATACTCATAAGATATGTATAATAATAATAATAATAATAATAATAATAATAATAATAATAATAATAATAATAATAATAATAATAATAATTGGTTTACAGGAAGGGAAAGGCGCAGTATCTGTCACACTTGCTCCGTGGACACCTGAACCGCGCCGTAAGGGAAGGGATGAAGGTGGGAGTGAAGGTGTAAAGAGAGGAAGGGGAGCCGTAGTGGAGGGCTACGGAGTAATTTCGACCACCTGGGGATCTTTAACGTGCGCTGACATCGCACAGCACACGGACGCCACTTCGTTTCACCTCCATCGAAACGCAGCCGCCGTGGTCGGGTTCGAACCCGGGAACTCCGGACAGTAGTCGGGCGTCTTACCACTGCACCACCCCGGCGGGGCAAGGTATGTATGGAAGGTTGTGTTTTAGTGACTTGTGAACAAGATATAAGAATACGCCATACGCTTGCACTGAGTCTCTTAAGTGGTTTCCGGGCGCAAGACATGTCCGTCCCTGATAATTCCGTACCGGAAAATAGTTTTTGGGTCGTGTAGAAGCACAAAACTTCAGCAGTGTGACAAATAGCTTTTTGTGCCAATATTTTGCTGTTTGGTTTTGTAGTGGTAAGTGAGTGAGATGAAAGTAGTGGATGATAAATGTGCACCTTCACCTTTGTCGAAAATAACGTTCGACATCGAGATAGGTCTTCAGTTGTCATGAGCTTTTTGCAGAAGCTTTGAATTTGGTGATCTCCAGCTGAGATGCGAGGAACAAATAACACCGTGTATCTTGTGTTCATGCAAGATGTCTATCTCTCGTCCAGAATTGTTGACATAATAGTTAAGTTTGAGTGCTTTATTCCTGGCCTTAAATATAACTGCTTTAGTTTCCGTGCGTCAACATTTAGCTTATTTGATAAGTACCAAACGAGGAGCTGTTGATTCATTTTATTCTTATTTTATATTAATTCATCTTCGTTCAGTATGCTACGATCGTCTGCGTAAACGACAAATTTCGCTTGTTGATAACTGACTAAAAAACTGTCTTCTTGATATCTAGGGTATAACGAGAGAAAGAAAATGACTACACAGCATGAAAGAGCACTGAACAAGGGTTCAGCGGGAGCATCAGTTCGCATGTTGAGCCAGACTCGTCGTCATCTGGGCAGCGCAATCATCTATGGAGGGGGATTAAATACGCTTTTGCTTTCGAAGAAAAAAAATCTAGGAGGGGGGGGGGGGGGGGGGGGCAGGAGTAGGGCAAGGAGTTAAATAATGCTTCTTTGGTATTTATTTCTGAGCCTGGAACCGGTGATCCCGGTGGTCTGAAAAAAGAAACAAAAAGCGGCAGCAGCAGGAAAAACTAAAACCGGGTGGATGATAAATAGTTTAATTCGTTTCAGCGGTTTCCCACGAATTCTAAATGAGAGTAGCTTGGTCATTAATTTTTCGTGATGGAAATAAATACAATGCTTCGATAAAATTAGTAACGAGACTTAATTTGTAAATATTGTTACCTCTGCTTAGCACAGTAGTCTGTTGAAGTGTTAATTATGCTGTCTCAGAATATTTGTTTACAGAACGATATTTCTACTCCTCCAGGTGTAAATCCGGAGATCTTGGTTCCGTCCTGGTGAATCTGAAGCCAATGTAAGATCAGATTGGAAGAGTCTGTCTGGCGAGAAGTCTCGCTTAAGGTGTTATGATGAAGATAAGCTAGTACATTACCACACGGCTAACTCATCACTTTACACAGATAAACAAGATTTGATCTTCTTTTTGACCTCTGACCTTTCACTTTCGATCTTCACCTTGAAAGAGTATTTATGCTCGGTAACATCAAGGATAGCGCGGTAGATGCGCGTTGACGTCAGTTGAACAAAGGTTGTTAGCAAAGCTGAGTTCTAAACCGACTTTAAACATTTCTATTTTTTCTTAATCCGAATCGGGCTTCAGAAAATTGTCCTCATTCGAAAAACGCATTATTTGACAGGAGAGAACATTATTTAGTTCCTCGCAAAATATGCGAATGATGGATAGTTGTCGGTATTTTGACACTAAATTCCTATCAGCACTTTTATATATTATTCTGATTCCTGGCTGCTCTATAGCTTTCGGATACACACCGGTTGCTATCCCGGGGTTACTGATTATAAAAAATACTGAGAAAACAACTACTAAGATATACATCTCAAGCTTAAACTTCATGTTACTGACGTCTAACGCTGTACTATCATCGAAATTAACAACGGTCGTGTGAATTTTCAATTCATGTGTTGGCCCCACGCTATGTCTCGAGTATTGTCCGGTGTGCAGTAATACAAACTTCAACCTTCTATCACTCTGTCTGAAAATACCGGAACCCATCGGGATACAGAACAGCTATACCCCGCCCTTCATTCTCCTTTTGGTAGGCTGCCCTATTCGGCGCCTCCCAGAAGGAAAATTGCTTGTCGAGTGGGCGTACCAGATCATGTCAGCCATCGGGGTACTGAACCTCACGAGGACTCCGCTCCCCATAGACGGCTACAATAAATTCGAAGTAATTAATTATTAATGTGAAACATTTACCAGCCTATTGATCGATACGTCCATCGACGGCGCGCCATTTTCACGGTATAGTGCTCTAGAATATTGGGAATATTCTAGAGCCCTATATTCACGGTACCGTCGGCAGCAGTACGAAGAGAGCGGACGCATGTGGCAAGGAGAGATGCGGCCATTCGAAGCATGCGTAAGAGAGCAGCAGTGACAAGAGTGCAAGGTCATCGTCCGGCGCTCGCGCCAAGGACACCCTCAAGGAGCGTGCCTGTGCGTTTTTTTTTGTTTTTTTTTTTCGCATTTACGCATCAGTACATACACGGAGAGTAGACCATCCACATCGACTCTGTCTACGGGTGGGCGTCTTGCCTATATGTTCTCTGCGGACAGTGGCGATTCCTCCGCGCGCGGCGGCGCGTACCGTATAGCTACAATGCCAGGCCAATATGCGAGATAGTTTGAAAGAACGCGTGCATTCTTAAGTCAACCTCGATTCCGTCAGAAACGCCAACCGCTGAAGTCCGATTCAAAGCATCTCTCAGTACGTGACGAAAGAGCTTTTTAAGTGGATTCCAGCGTGTAAGTGCTTGCGTGCTATGTGAAGAAGGTCCTGTGGCATTTGCGACTGTGTTCATGTTTTCTCATTATCGCATCTAAACAGTCTGAAGTTCAATATATCTACCGATTTCCTTGACTACCCCCAACACCATAGGGTTGTGCTGTTGTTCGGCACATGCGAGAGAAAAACGAAGCAGAACTCGCGAAGCATGCCCAGCCTTCAAAACCTTTGCTCAGTAGTTTTGCTTTTATTCAGTGATATGATATTGAATCCTAGGGTTCTTTTTTTCTTTAGCCGATAATTGATTTATTACATTACAGTACATTTGGCTATCCACACTGAACCGTGGCAAATCGCCCCTCGTGGGTATGTGCCATTTACCAAGGAGGAAGAAGAAGAAACACGTACTCTGCGAGCGGCGCCAGTGTTACGTTCAGAAGAACGCCAGAGAGGCACACGCCAGTCACTTATTCGCCTCTTTGTGCTTTTGTGACTGTCTTCCCTAATAGGCAAAGAGCTTCTATTCTTCGAAGAGCTCCAGCTTGGCTGAAGCATGAGTCGCCACTCCGCCCTCTTCACTTGCTTGGTTTCGTGGATGCTCACGGGCACAGCCGCCCGTCAAGTGGAGCCATTTGGGTGAGTCATGGTTAATACCAAGTCATTGGTTCTAAGCGACGTTCAGGCGCGTCTAGGGAAGCGCATGTAAAAGTCTCTTAACTGTTAAAAGCTACAGCCCAAATTGAAATTTGTTCACGGCAAAAAGGTGCTTGCATAAACTGTTTGGGGCGTGAGAAATGTTAACTTCTGAATATGGTTGTACTGCAGGGCGTGCGCTAATATGCCTCAGCCAATTAAAGCTCTCGTTCGGGCTTGACGGGGCTTTTTTTTTTTTCTTTGGTCGAATGGGGACCTATTGAGCCGCTGCCGATATTATTTGTTACCATCCGCAGTGCTCCAAAAATGATAAAATACGGATGCAAATTGTGGCCAAGACAAGAACGCTTACTTAGACACAACAGCACGGCTGAGTCACCATGTAGCCCCGACGTTGATGAAAATATATTACGGGTTGGAAGTACACGACTTAATTTATTTACCACTTTGCTATAAGTATTTCTCATAGCAGAAACACTTTCCTATTGTAGGCAGTTGCGAAGCCAGTACGCTTCTGAACCTATTTTGTTTGGTTTGGTCTGGTCTCGTTTGGTTTTGGTTTATAGGGTTTAACGTCCCAAAGTAACTCAGGCTACAAGAGACGCCGTATTGGAGGGCTCGGGAAAATCGCACAACACACAGGTGCCTTGATGTTTAGAACCTGTTTACATATTCACCATTGGGGAGAAGACTTAAAGGTCCGGTAGAATTTTACTAATATCTTGTAAACTTCCTACAGCTTTCTAGATGTTGATTTCATGCGTTGATTTTCTCCTGCCCAGTGCGGGAAACCCTTTCCATTTCTGGGATGATCCTCCCCGAGAAGAGTCGACCACTCGAAGCGGCTCGAACAGTGGTGCGTCCCTTTGTCCTTTCTTAACATCAATCTAACCAACCGGGTCAACCCTCCTGCAATGCCCGGAGCAACGTCAATTAGCTTTCTGCAATTCAGTGGGGACTGCTGAATTTATTAGATATGGATGACCTTCGACGGATTCCCACAAAGCATTCAATTAAATCTCTTCTTGGCGAGGCCTCCCGCTGCGGCCGGGTTGCGAAGTGCAAAGTTGCAAAGGGAAATAGTTGACGCGAATTGCGGTATTGCAGTCCTAAAATCTAAGAGCAGGAGGAACGTTTTTTGTGTGCCGTGGCACTTTTCATTGCGCTTTTTCATTGCAACTTTAACAAAGGTTTCAAATATAGATTTGCTGGCTGCTCACAAAACCCAGATGGTGAGATCACACTATATTATTTACGATTTCCAAAAAGTTACTTGAACCCCCTTTTGTGGGAGAAAACGTACTATTAACTACCAAAAAGCCACGAAGCGGAGTAAGGTAGTTTTTGGTACGATATGGAGCCTAAACTTTCCTTGCGACTGCATTAGTGTAAACATAGGTAAGCGCCTTCTATAGACATAAAATATAAGATGGCATATCCCAAGTGCCATGTGAACATCCCCACCGATAACAGCTTTATTTTAAAAACAGGCAGAAGTTAATAATGCCTAGAAGTTTCGAATGACATACGGTTGTTTTCTATCCTTTATTTTCAGTCACCTTTTAGACATAACATGGACGTCTAATTAAATTCACAGAGATCACTACCCCCAATATTTTTTTTATAAAGGGAGATTATTTTCATATGCTTTCTTTGTTTTCGGCGGCTGTTAGCTTTCATCGTGTGTAATCTTAGGGAGCCTCCCATTTTCAATATTCGTCTGCTGAATAGCTTAATTATAGCTTTATTTCTGGGAGTCGTAATGTCATAGGTGAGCAGCATAAAAGAGCTCCCACATAGCTCTCAGGCTTCCTATTAGATCATGTTCCACGTGACAGTCGCGGTAATACACGACTTACTACGCCCGTCGCTATGGACGAGTGTGGCGCTGGTTAACACTCAAAGGTTGGTTACTCTAACACAAATACCAACGAAAGTGTATTGAACAGCCACTTCCGTAGCTCAGTAGGTGGAGTACCAAACGCGAAATTTTCATATCACGGGTTCGGATCCCACCGGCGGCAAACGGTTGTTTCTTCCTTCTACTTCCCTTTTAATTATGTTTCAGTCATAAAATGAATACATTATTAATTTAAATTGACATTATGCTTTCCTTTATTGCGGTGGCTGTTGGCTTCTTTCGTAGTTACTTCCTTGAAAAATATCGGTCACTTGTGCTTTTCTTTTGCCACTCTTTTTTGCTTTCTTTTGTGTTTGCCGCTCTTATTTATTTCACTGTGTGCCAGAGGGTCACAGCAGACTACAAATGCTCGGTCAGTGAGACGAACGAGGGTGAAGGTGCAATTACTCATCTAATTTTTTATCAGGAGAGATACAATATACTTAATGAAAGCAAATACGAAAAAAAAAACGAAAAACTACTTCTCCCGCGTGGACAGATTCTATGATCCTTCCTTTTTCTCTTTTTTCTTTTTTTTTTTTTTTGCATCCGCGTGCGTTACTCTATCACGTTGCTACCTGGAGACACATTTTCTTCCTTCCAGTACGCTTTAAGCGAGTGAATTATCGGCATAGCTAAGTGTGCTAGTATGATTGCAGTGTTCTTTACGAAGTCGTTTTCACTCCAGCCTCACTGCAGGGCAAAAGTTTGAGAGGAGAAAGGGGGGGAAATATTAATTTATTCGATATCGGACTATCGGGCAGTTTTGTAGCCATCCCCTTCAGCCGATGTCCCCACCTCTTGACACCATCGCCTCTCGCAATCCGTCGTGCCCGCTCTATTGGCCATTGCTGGTGTTGCGGGTCTGAGACGGAAACAACAGCCCCACAGAGGAGAAATTTGGGTGAGGACTGTGTGGCTGGTGCCCGGGTTGGTCGGGGCATTCCCGCGAGGAGTGGAAGAGGAGGATCTAGGGCTGACGCATGTCGGCCACCGTTCAAAATATGGGGAAGAGGGTTACGCTTGGTCCAGAAGTGTGTGTGGTGTTTGTGGTAGAGGTTCGGAAAAGTGAAAATTTCCTATTATCCGTAAATGAGTTCGAAGACGGTTTTGTGTTTGACGCGCAGCCGACTCTGAAGTCGACCACTCGACGTACAGGCCGAGGCACGGCAGTGGAGATTTCGGCGGAAGAACAGGCATCAATGACGTCTCAGGCTTCGGCTCGGTTTGTTCGCTTGAAAGCCAGTGCAACCTCCTCCTCGGACTTGCATGCATCAGGTGGGACTACTGGACTAATTCTCGGTGCGCTTCCCATCGCTTAGCTGTGCTGTGTGCTAGCAAGGTCTAGTTACGAATATACTTCACTTCTAAGCCTGAAGGTATTCGCCTAAAAAGAGAGAAGGAATGAATTTCCAGTTTCGCGTTCTTTTGATATGGTACTCTTTGTTGTTTATTTAGCTTTGGTTTAACGGAATATAGCGTCCTCTTCAACATTTTCGTTTCCTTTTCACTTTGGAGCGTTTTGATTATTTCTTCGCTTATTTCTTTTAAAAAAATCTTTAAGGTTACATTATAATTTTTCAACACTGGTGGTTCTATATGTAAACCTTTTCAATAACCTTTTTAGGCCATCACATCTTTCTTTCATTTAATCCAGCGAAGTTGTCCTCACAATTCGACAAAAATTAGCTAGCTTCTATAAACACCTACCCTATGTTTAGAGCATTTATTTAGGGCCTAAGTTACTGCGGCGTCATTAAACTCCCGAATGCGTCTACTACCAGATATATATATATATACATAGTAAATCAATTTTCTCCTTGTCCAGCCTCTTCGGAGCCTCACATCGTTGAAAAACGCCAGTCACAAAAACGCAAAAGAAAGAAAATAATTGGCATCAGTATTCCGAATTCCGTTTGTAGCAGCAGCAGCTGCGAGCTCTGCCAGCTGCGATTTGAGGTTAAGGTAGAACTAATGACGCCTAACTTAATGCACGTCTGTTTGGCTGTATGCGTGTACAAGCGAAACAGACAAGCTTGTTCTTTGTGCCGATATCTTATATAAAATTTAAGTTAGGACAGTTTCCTACGGGCACAGTCTTCATGTGTCGTATAAGCATAAACGAACCGCAAACAGGTGTTGTTTAAACCCGGGGCTGCTCCTAGTCCATCTTCTTTTTTAGATTAATTTTAAATATGATACATTTCTTAATATTGTAAAATATGATTCATAAAATATCGATAGAAATAGTCCAATCTTCCAATGCCTCGCAAAGTATTACCTTTAAATTTTGTTCTCCGCTTGCGTCGAGTAGTTCATACTACAGCCATGCAAAAAAAAAAAAAAAAATCAATGACGTGCGTTTTTGACAATAGGAAAACGTGCAAGAGTACCGGACTGATGTGTGCAGATGTGTTTATCCCTGTACAGATATCTCACTATATCAAAAATTGTGTTTGTTAGCAACTTCCAGCTGGCAAATTCTCTTTTCTAAAGTATTGGCTATAGTATAACACCTTTACATTATTATAGATATTAAAATGCGCATTTAATATCCAGAAATCGCATCGTATCATTTGGTTAACTGCGGCTGGTATTACACGACACAACAAAGGCCCGGAAAGAACAACAGAAAAAAAAATACGGAGGGGGGGATTCACGTATAATGTTTGCCTAAAGATGAAAGCCGTGTTAAAATGAAATCATTTCGATGTTTTTCTTACGGCAAAAGACCTACAAATACGGCCATGTTGTTAGGAAAGTGCAGATTTAATCAGTGGCTGTGAAGTTAGCTTACAAGCAGCTATCCACAAGTACCATTCAAATTTCTTTTTTGCGTGTTTTATAATGGGGAACGTCAGTGGACTTTATGTTAGGACAAAATCCGTGCGGTGGAACCAGCTTCAACCATTACGCCCGTTTGCATAAGAACATGCAACCTTTAAAGCGTGCTTTTCTGTTAGACAATTGTGCCTAAAGACGAAGCCAACCCAAGAACCTCCATCATTCAGCAAAGCAATGAATTAAGCTCGTTCTGTAGGCACACTAGTTTTAAAGCTAACGAACGTGAACTTTAAATCTTGTAAAGTTTACTGCTGTTTCAATGATACAATCTGTATGAATCTGAACCGTTAATCAATGAACACTATTAGGCCTAACATGTTACTTTTCCATTGCGCTCTTTTACAGCCATGGAGACAGGTGGTCTCGATGTGACTGCGCTCCCTCGACGCCCGTTTACGTCAACGAAGGCGGAATAGAGAAGTGTGTCCGACGTGAGTCAGTGATAAGTGAAGAAATAATAACAGAGAACTTCTTGATGTTTCACCCACTTGGATTATGTATAGCATGGCTACCTCAATGCCGCACGCACTTTCACGGCGCGTTGCAGATTTGGCGCGCGTTCATTTCGATTGTTTTTTTCTTTCAGCCAAGGACTTCCACGAAGCTTGCGTCAGTGACCAGGAGTGCAGCTACAATAATCCTAACGTCCGGTGTGTGAACTTTCTATGCAACTGCTCACCGCCCTTTGAAATGACACTGGAGAAGCTCTGCGAGCTACGTGAGTTGACTTCGACCTGTCTCAAACTACTCTGGCCAAAGGAACAACCCCCAGTCCCGTTATTAACTTTACAGAGAACGCCAGAAGCATTGCCTATAAAAACAATTCAGACCAGTTTATTCTTTGTGAAACTAACTTCGATGTCGCAAGCAGCTTCAAGAACCGAAAGTGCCAGTCGTCCTAGTAAAATTCGATTAGCTACAAGTTCGGATATGCAGAAATAGCATAGCAATCCCACTTTTCGGGCATTAAAAAGTGGAATTGACAAAAACAGTTTAACAGCTTTACCATCTCTAGCCAGCTGTGAAGAACTTAAAAGCCCTCTTAAGGCTATGGTATTCATGACATGTTGCCTTGCTGAAAAATGTATATTCGATATATGACTAACCGCCACGCTGTAGAATTCACGCTTGTGTGTTACGGCTACGTTGACTACGAAGAGAAAAAAAAATGAAACAAAGGTGTTGTTATTGCTTTATTGCCCTAATTGTGAAGTAATCAAAGAAGACAACTGTTACCTCCAAATCATTCTAGCTAATATGCCCCAGTACATTCAAAATTCAACACCTAATGTTTTTAAGAACCGCTATATATCTCAAACCCTTAGTCGCCAAGTAGCAGTAGTAATTAGCATTTGGTCCGGTTTGCGCAGCTAGTCCAGACTCTGTGAAAGATGAAATCGAAGGCCTTGAATCAATTCGTAGACTTGACGAGAGTAGACGATTTTTGTCCAGCAAATGCTTTCTAATTTGTCCCGCAAAATTCATGAGAAGACGAAAGACAATTCTTGGACGCTGGGTAAAAAGACGAGCATTTGTTCTACATTTTTCTTCAAACAGACCGACCATTCTAACGAGAAAGCTCTGTCTAATGACAACATGTTATGCAAGTGTTGCATTAATATATGCGCCGTAATTAGTACGTGACGCGCAAACAGTGTGTCACGAATTCACGACACACGGCGCTGAGGTGCTATGATAAATTGTTAAATACCAATTTTATTTTCGAAAATTTAGGATTCTTCGGCGTGCAAAAAAAAAGATACCAAGCGGGCATTTTTGGAATTTCCTCGCAATAAATGCGGTCGCCAGAAACAGAATTTAGCAGTCCGCGAGACACCGCGACTTTAGAAACATATTGTCACGTCTCGGTAGAACACCAAGGAGAGCCTAGCGATAGGTGGTTTGAATGGTCGACCAGAACAAGTCTTGCGTTCAAGCTTCTTTCACTTCCAGGCTCGCGCTTGTCGTCTCAGATGTCATCTTTTGCGTCGTCTTCTATATGCGTCATTTGCCCCCCCTCCTCAGGAAGCATCGTCTCGATGAGGTCAGTCCGAGTTGTACGGCTTCATACGCACAACGTGGACGACATCTCCTTGTTGCTGGCGTCGCTTTGATGTCGACACCTTGTCTGGCACCACCTCATAAGCGAAGTCGGTTAAACGTCGCTGAACAACATAGGGCCCGAAGTATCGCCGCAATAGTTTTTCGGAGAGTCCACGGCGGCGAATAGGAGTCCAGACCCACACTTTGTCGCCAGGTTCGTACATGACATGTCGGTGTCTCTGATTGTAGCGTCGTGCATCTTGCTCTTGCTGATTTTTGATCCGCACACGCGCTAGTTGTCGAGCTTCCTCTGCACGTTGAGCGAATTCCTCGGCGTCCTGATCGAGATCATCGGTGTCAGCATTCGGGAGCAACATTACATCCAGCATAGTTGTTACTGGTCGCCCGTGAAGGAGGCTGAATGGTGTCATACGAGTGGTGTCTTGGCGTGCCGTATTGTAGGCGAACGTGACGTAGGGAAGAATTTCGTCCCAATTCTTGTGGTTCACGACGACGTACATGCAAAGCATGTCTGCGATGGTCTTATTGAGACGTTTCGTCAACCCATTGGTTTGGGGGTGATAGGCTGTAGTTTTACGATGACTGGTGCCACTGAGGCGGAGAACGGTCTCCAAAAGTTCGGCCGTAAATGCAGTTCCTCGGTCTGTTATAATGAGTGCCGGAGCGCCATGCCTCAGGACAATGTTCTCAACGAAGAACCGAGCTGCTTCAGCGGCGGTACCCCTTGGCAGAGCCTTGGTCTCCGCGTAGCGGGTTAGATAATCGGTGGCGACAATTATCCATTTATTCCCGGCTGTGGACGTCGGAAATGGTCCCAGGAGGTCCATGCCGATTTGTTTAAAAGGCGTCGTTGGCACTTGAAGAGGGTGGAGTAGGCCAGCTGGTTTTACAGGAGGTGATTTACGACGCTGGCAGTCTATGCACGTACGTACATAGTGTTTCACTGTCGCCGGCAGTTTTGGCCAGTAGTATCCATGCTGTACTCTAGCCAAAGTGCGGGTGTAGCCTAGGTGACCGGCGGTTGGCTCGTCGTGACACGCTTGCAAAACTTCACTGCGGAGAGCTGATGGGACGACGAGTAAATGACTGTTTCCCCCTGGGCGGAAGTTCTTCTTGTAAAGTACGTTGTTGCGAATAAAGAGCGAAGGCATTACTTGGGCGAAAATCTTAGGCACAACCGTAGTTTGCTTTTCCAAGAAATCAATAAGAGGAAGCAATTGCTGGTCTTCTCGCTGCTGTTGGGAAAGCGTTGCGTCATCTATGACACCTAAAAACGCAGTGCCTTCATCGGTCATAGTGGAAGGTTCGACCGGCGCTCGGGAAAGGCAATCAGCATCCGTGTGCTTCCTTCTAGATTTGTAAATAATGGCCATGTCAAATTCTTGTAATCGAAGGCTCCAACGCGCGAATCTCCCTGAAGGGTCCTTTAGGTTCGTCAGCCAACAAAGAGGGTGATGATCGCTAACGACTTCAAAGGGGCGAGCGTACAAATAAGGGCGGAACTTCATAACCGCCCATACCACTGCGAGGCATTCTTTTTCGGTTGTCGAGTAGTTCGCTTCCGCTTTAGATAGGGTCCTGCTGGCGTAAGCAATTACTTTTTCCACACCATCCTGGCGCTGCACCAGCACAGCACCTAAGCCCACGTTGCTGGCATCCGTATGAAGCAGTGTAGGGGCGTCGTCATCAAAGTGTGCCAGAACAGGTGGTGTCTGTAAACGCCTCCGCAGCTCATTAAAAGCTTGTTGCTGTTCTTCACCCCAGCTAAAGACAGCGTTGTCACGCGTCAACGAAGTTAATGGCCAGGCAATTCGTGAGAAGCCAGCAATAAACCGACGGTAATAGGCGCAAAGACCCAGGAAGCGCCGCAATGTCTTTTTGTCCGTAGGTGTTGGGAACTTGGCGACTGCGGATAGCTTTTCAGGATCAGGCCGCACACCTTCTTGGCTAACGACGTGGCCTAAGAACTGCAGCTCCTTGTAACCGAAGTGGCACTTCTCGGGTTTGAGAGTGAGGCCTGCAGATCGTATGGCCTGAAACACAGCTAGCAAACGGCGTAGATGCTCTTCAAATGTGGCCGAAAATACAATCACGTCGTCAAGATACACCAGGCATGTTTGCCACTTAAGTCCCGAGAGCACAGTGTCCATCAGCCTCTGAAATGTTGCTGGTGCCGAGCACAAACCGAACGGAAGCACCTTGAACTCATACAATCCGTCGGGAGTGACGAATGCTGTCTTCTCCCGATCCCATTCATCTACTTCTATCTGCCAATATCCACTTTTCAAGTCCATTGATGAGAAGTAACGTGCATTTCGTAGGCGATCAAGGGAATCGTCGATGCGAGGAAGAGGGTACACGTCTTTTTTAGTCACTTGGTTAAGCTTTCGGTAGTCTATGCAAAATCGTAAGCTGCCGTCCTTTTTTTTAACAAGCACCACGGGGGAAGCCCAGGGGCTCTGTGACGGCTGGATAACGTCGTCTCTAAGCATTTCGGCCACCTGGCGCTGAATGGCTTCGCGTTCTTTCGGAGCCACACGGTAAGGATTTTGTCGAATCCGGCGAATCGAGTCATCCGTAATGATTCGATGTTTTGTCAAGGGCGTTTGGCCGACCCGTGATTCGGAAGCAAAGCAGTCTCGAAATTGATCTATGAGATCCAAAAGGCGGTCCCGTTCTGAAGAAGACAAATTTGGACTCACATCGACGATGGTTACGGGCGTCTTGCACATTGGCCCTTCCTGTTGCAGTGAGAAGCAGTGCTGCGCATTTAGGATGCTGTCGAAAAAGGCCACAGTTGTGCCTTTCGGAATTTGCTGACGCTCGTCGCTGAAGTTTGTCAGCAGCACTTCGGTCTGTCCATCGGTCAAGTTGACTAGCCCCCGAGCTATAGAAACACCTCGGCTTAGCACCAGGGTGACTGCCCTTTCGGCGACTCCATCGCCGGTATGCGCCACGTCGCACTTCACTTGAACAAGAGAGCATGATCGCGGAGGTAATGTCACCGTCTCCTTGGCGACGCGTAAGGGCATCAGTGGTACTTCCGCATAACCAAGGTCTCCATGATTCTTGGTGAAGGCAACGACGCTATCTCGAATGCTGATTACAGCCCCATGAAGGCGCAGAAAGTCCATGCCCAAGATGAGGTCTTTGCAACAGTCAGGGAGAATAACGAAACTGCCGACAAACACCGCGTTTTCTATTGCTATCCGGGCAGTGCACTTCCCTGTCGGTGCCAGTAGCTGACCCCCAGCACTTCTAATTACTGGCCCAGTCCATTCGGTTCTTACTTTACGCAGCGTATCAGCCAGTTTCTGGCTAATAATTGAAAAATCCGCTCCGGTATCCACTAGAGCATGTACCTCCAGCCCGTCAATAGAAACGGCGAGGTCAGCACTAACAATTTCATCCAGGTTGCTCGTCTTTTTCGGCATTTGCGGCGGAAGTGCAGCAAGTTCGGCGCTGTCAGCTTCGTCGTCGGGGCTGCTCATCTGGTGCGGCATTTTCGGCGGTAATGTAGGCGGCATTTTCGGCGGTAGTGCGGCGATGTCAATGTTAACAGCGGCGTCAGAAGCACAGGTTGCGGCGGTGGTGAGGGGTTTGGCATTTTTCAACTGGTTGCAACCTCCCCTCGCGAGGTTGCGGCTGTTAGTTTACCCGGTGAGGGCTCGGGGACCGCTGTCCGCTAATGTCAGCAATGCTACGGCGCATTGGCGAAGGAAAAAGCTGTGGTGATGGGGAGGAGCGGCGGCGGAAGCTCCGGGACTTGTTTTCCCTACTGACCGGAGGGTCGTCCTCGATTTGGGCAGTGTCGGCATTGAAGTGTTGGCGAGCACAAGCAGGCGGAAAGGCTTGCCCCTCTTCGCGGTAGCGGCAGTACCGATACACGTGGCCAGGTTGTCCGCAGTAGAAACAGAGTGGCCGGCTATCATAACTGCGCCACCTGTCAGTTCGGCGTGGTTGAAAGCGCCTGGAAGGCGCCCACTGAGGTCCATGGAAGAGTCGCGTCTCCTGACGGCTCGATGAGCTCGGTGGGGCGTGGTCTGGAGGCGGGCGACGAAGGACTGCGGCATAGCTCTCATGTTGCTGCTCCTCGTAAGGTGCAGGAACGTCGGCCGTGAAGCTGACCGGTTGTGGAGCGTGGTATGGCTCCGAAATAGCTGCCGCGTTGTCGACGGGGTGAGACTGGTTACATGGCGCAGACGGTGATAAGGCATGCCGAATTTCATTCCTGACGGTTTCCACGAGGGCCTGTGATGACTGAGCCTTCGTAGCCGTAATTCGCTGGAGCTCCTCAAGGACAATTTCTCTAATGAGGTCTCGAAGAGCGGTCCTATCGGTTGCATTCAGCGCCGCCGCAGTCGTCGAAGCACAGTTAACGGGTCGGTTGTACTGGCGGCACCGGTCTTGTAGGGCTCGCTCTATAGCCGTAGCGTCCTTAACGACACCGTTTTAGGTGGGTTGCGTACCAAGCCGGCAAACACCTGTTCTTTGACACCATGCATGAGATGCCGTAGCTTCCTTGGCTCACT
Organism: Amblyomma maculatum; assembly: GCF_055883805.1. Taxonomy (NCBI): domain Eukaryota; kingdom Metazoa; phylum Arthropoda; class Arachnida; order Ixodida; family Ixodidae; genus Amblyomma; species Amblyomma maculatum. The sequence continues at coordinate 74,876,979 of NC_139347.1, forward strand.
CATATCAGGGTCGGCACGGCGAAAAAGGCGAGCCATGTCTTCCGCAAACATAGCCACGCTCTCATTTGGCTTCTGGATGCGCACTTCAAGCAGGCGCAGCGCATTGTCCCGTCGGTCAGTTCTCGCGAAAGTGTCGACCAGCTGGCAGCGGAAGTCATCCCATGTGGATAAGCTGGCCTCGTGGTTTTCAAACCACGTTCTAGCATTATCTTGAAGGGCAAAATAAACATTACAAAGCTTCTGGTCTGCGCTCCACTGGTTTATCTTGGCCACTCGCTCAAACTGGTCGAGCCAGTCCTCCACATCTTCAAACGCTTCCCCGCGAAAGCACTCTGGCACCTTGGTGTTCTGTAGAGTCACCGGCGTAGGGTTGGTATGTGCCATGAATTGGGAGGTATGAGGAACTTGGGCGTTTGAGGAGTCGTTCGGTAGATGACTGTACTACGGCGCTAGGCCTAGAAGGCGGCGGCTAGCACGATGGACAGGCGTGTCGACGTTTGGGAACCGCTGTGGACTGCCGGAAGGAGTCCTATGCATACCCCAGCGCGCTCCACCAGTGTCACGTCTCGGTAGAACACCAAGGAGAACCTAGCGATAGATGGTTTGAATGGTCGACCAGAACAAGTCTTGCGTTCAAGCTTCTTTCACTTCCAGGCTCGCGCTTGTCGTCTCAGATGTCATCTTTTGCGTCGTCTTCTATATGCGTCAATATCGTTAAGCAGACTAAGTTTAAAAATTCATATCCCAGTAGCGAAAACAAGGCATTCCAAAGTTAATACAAAACAATTTTCTTGTGTCGCACGGCTTAATGCATTCTTAATTTATGTACCCAATTGTAACACGGCTATGAATGTAACACTGCAGTCGCTTTGGCAGGGTCGAAACAGAACGCATGATTAAAATATTCAGTAATATCGGTTCAGATGTTAATCGTTATAAAAATGCCTGCCCTATGCGTGAGTAAATACGATAACATAACTAGCGTAGTTATTTATTTATTATTACATACTGCAGCTCCATCCGGAGCTATAGCAGGAGTGCAGTGAAGCAGGGGGGGGGGGGGGGTGCAGATTTCGAAAACAGCAGAAAAATTCAGAATAAATATACAGTGCGAATCAACTAAAGAAGCAAGCCAACATAAATAGAAACAAATTAACAATGAAATGATGTTCATCGAGACAGTGATCAACAGTGGCTGACTGCGTTAAAAACTCATTCAATGGAAGGAAGCAATATGAACCAGTTAGCTTGTTCAATGACTCGATCATATGAGAGAAAAAGCTGTATTTAAATGCGTTCGTTTAGCAAAATAAGGACCGGGGCTCAAGTTCTTGGTAGTGTCTTGTGAATGTGTTACGCGTTTGATTAGTATAACTGGTAGATGATAGACAATAATAAGCACGTACAATACAATGAAAAAATTTCAAAGATTCTGTTTGCCGGCTACTAGACCATGTCGTCAGGTGCAATAAAGAAAGGGCGAAAGTGGGCGAAAATTCCCAGTGATACTGGGGACAAATAAAACGAACCGTTTTTCTTTAACACCTTCGATCTGAGTTATTGTCTATTAGTTTGTGAGGATTCCATATAATACAAGCATAATCAAGTATGGGAAGAATTAACAATTTGTATTGTGCATCCATGACATGGCTTCACATGGAGTTTGAGCTAAAGCACGTCTTGGGTATCGTATTTTCTTAAGGACTTTAGCGCAAATTAAATCAATATGTTTTGGCCAAGATAAGTTTGTAGTTCAAAAACACTTTCCATATAAAATGAAATATGAGCTGGCTACCGCGCTCGCCACGAGACAGCAGACGTTTCTCATTATTGCCTTGTGAATCGCTTTTCCAGCGTCTGGACCGGCCGCGAGCATTGTCCCAACTGCCGTCAGCGTTATGCTGGCTCTGGCACTGCTCGTTGTTGTAGGAGGCTACGTATATCAAAGGTATGTTACCGGTCATTATTGTCTCAAATCTGTCACAAAAGTCATCATAAAGAAACGAAAACCAAAGTTATTTACTCTGATTGAGGCATATCTTTGCAATATTTTTTGTTTCTTTTATCTAGCTCGCCCATGTGCTGCACTGTGTATATTCGCAAATTCGATGTATGTGCACATCACGTATCATCTCTTGCTACACATTCCGGTGATAGAACTATGATATTGCTCGATAAGTCTCAGTGTATTCTGCTATGTCTTTAAGCTCTGCGAAGGAAGTGAAAAATAAAATAAAGCTTGAGGGACGCTTAAGGGCACATTAAATGTGTGACGCGATCCCGTTATAGGGCCGCTTTAGGGTCCCCTGTCGCATCCTATGGCAGACATCGACACGCTTGTTGACATCACATAGTACTGCTTTTTAACCCTACCTAACTACCGTGCCTCAGTGGCGCAAGAATAACGTGTGTAACTTGCGACCCAGGTGACAGAGGTTTGATTTCACGAACCGACAACCTGTTTTCTTTTTATTAATGACCATTACTGTTGCATCTCGACCAATCAAAATTTCCCAGTCATGCCAAGACTGGCTTTTCTGCCGAATAGGATGTTTGACGCTGTCTAGTTAAAGTCATACTCTGCCGTGTATATTAAAGCTATCTTAGCATCGGACAGCTTTAAGGCACGACTGCCAAGAAAACAGAACAACTTTCTTAAAAATTCCCAAATATTTAACAAAGTTTATGACATGTTGTTTAAATGCTAATAGCTGCGAAAGGTAGCTAGGCAATTTTTATTTATGAAGCCACTAGCCGTGCAACTATAAACTTTAACTCATTAGCTACGTGCACTGTGGTTAAAGAAATAAAATCCATGTTTTGTTTTTGTTTTTGTTTTTCAATTCTTCACATCACATTTCATCGTCTCCTCCTACTGCAGTGTAAATATGCAGAAATACAAAGTTTCGCCTCAAACTGCGCTCCTGCTTTGTGGAGTAAAGAAGACCTTTAATCCTTATATGCTCACTGGTGGAGTCAGAGAACTTTCGGCCGATTTCTCTTTGAATCAGTTCTTCACCTGACATCACTTAGTGCCTTCATAGTTTTTCGCAGTCTAGACGAGATGCATCTACCAACGTCCACCAGGTAATAAATTTAGAATGGAGATTCGCCTAGGTAGTCGATAAGAAAGTTGAAGCTTCGACCTCCTGACTTGCAACAATCACGACACAGATGCAGACACGCGGCCCTCAGAATCATTTTATGCTTGGGAGTACTAAAAAATGCAAGTGTAACACGCTCTGGATGCCGAAAAAAATAAGGCTTGAGTTTCACACGAAGTACAATCAATACGACAGCGGCAGCTAGAAAGTTATAGCAAACCTGAGTGTAGAGTGAATATGTAGGCTTTGCAAGTAGCTGTCCACTTCAACCTACTTAATTTTTAACTCTACTTCCTGGTATCAAAGAGGATATTGGTTTCCTTCTCCTCGCTTCCTTTCACCTTTCATTTCTCGTTTTTTTCTCGCATGCGATAATTTGTTTAGCATTTCCCCCAACGCTCTAGACATGACTGCAACTGCTGAATGCAGGATGCAGCGCGAGCGTTCGAGCAGCCTGAGCACAAAGGCGGGTCGCAGCGTGCACGCTGACATCCAGTCTACGTCGTCGACAACGCGCATTCTGGTCCCAGGCCGGCCCTGGGGAGGCAAGGAAGAGTGCGAACAGTGCGAAGTGTATGGAGAAAGCTGGAGGCTGCGAGCGCAAAGCGAGCTGTCCCTCCCTCTCCACCCGCCGCGCTACATCAGCCACAGGGCAGCCAGTAGCGAGGTAGCTCAGGTAGGTATGGTGCCTGCTGCTGTCGTGGGGAAGTAACTCTACACGGGTATAAAGTTACCTATAGTTCTTTTTCTCGGAAGCAGAAACGGGGTGGGGATGCAAACACTGTATTATAAGTAAACAGGGACTCTTGTTCATGTTTTGGAGCAGACAAACAACTGTCATTTCTTCCAGCTGGTACCGTGTAACATTGCTCGTAACTTCAATAAAACAACACCATGTAAAGGTGACCGAATTTGCACAATGGGAGATTGTAGGTTTCATCCTAATCGCTAATATGACCACAAATTTGGGGAAAATCTTGACAAAGTATTTTTCAGCGTAATTTATTCGCATGATACATGAATGCATCATAACAACCGATATATCCATAGATCATCCCTCGTGAGGAATGTAGTTTTTCGCTTTTTATTTCAAAAGCGCGCCAGATTGATCTTGTATTGAAGTCTCAACCCCTTTATTTTTCAGCACTCAGTTTTGGCCGGCAGGTATAAAGATACTATTAATCACAAAGGAAGCACAAAACTAGAATGGCATCAAATATAGCTGTCATGTCACTACTGGGCCGATGAGCAATATTTTTGTAAATTATTGCAGAGTTTCAGTTTTTTTTTCCCCTATATGAAAAGTTATCTTGTCCTATTTGGTGGCACCATAGGTAAACTCTAGGATACACGGGATTGACCTCGCGCTCTGAGCGCAGCACAAAGTTCACGAGCAAACGTTTGTAATGCATCACAACATTAGACCTTTCCGGTGAATGTGCTTATAACTGTGCCTTATGAGATTGCACAACTGCTTCGCAGTTATCTTCAAAAAATGCATACCATTCTTTTTCTATGGCAATGTTTTATTCACTCGGCACGAGCGCTGGAAAAACTTCAAAGAGAAGTTTTTGTTACTCATCGGAAGGTTAGACAGCTCCCATCAATGTGTGGAAACAGTATCTCACAATATACCACAATTCCCTCACAATTATTAGTAGTGCCTCAAAGCTACCTTTGACTTGGTGCGTGTCATCTAAACAAAGCCACAAGTACAAAAATATGTATTTAATAAAAAATATCTGAGCTCCGGTTTTTTTAGAAAGAGAGAATATATCTAGGGGAACGGTTCGATACGTTCTCTGCGAGCGTGAAAATACACCGGCTATCTAAACCTTCCACACTGTTGTCGAACTTTTGCGAGGCGTTTCTGAGCATCTCTAAAGACATTGCGTGGCTATACGAGTAATGCTAACGCTTCCCTGCCTCAGGAGGCGGGGCTTTCGACGGTGCAAGAGTGCTGCTCGGCGGCCGAGAGCATCTCGACGCCCGCCTCACATTGTGCGTCCTCGGGCTCTTCGGAAGAGCGATTAGGGACGAATACCGACACGCCGCTGCCCCGGACGCTCAAGAAGCAGGATTTGGTCGGTCGGGACAAATGCACTAACAGTGAGTCTCTCTGCAAAGCTCGTCGTGTTCTCTGTGGATGAGTTCTCTTTGTCACGACAAAATTATCCAAATCGCTGCGGTAGCATCTGAAGATAGTGATGCATTGAAGTAACGATTAAAGGATTGTTTAGGGCGAATGTAATTTTTATTCGAGCGAACTGAAGATGTCGACACTCAAGAAAATTGTTATGCACAAAAATAAAATGTTGGTTTCAGTTATAACAGCGATCAGAAAAACATGAGACTACATAGTTTGCCTTTTACTCCCATCAAAAATGGCATGAAATGTCAACAAATTTACCTTATTAGAGAGTAAGCCCTACTGCTCGAGGTGAAGCTTCAGATTATGCATCACTGGCTCCGAACGACCTTAACCATTAGGTTTAGGTGTCCATCGAAAAATGAGACAGATTCTGAGCCTTACCCACAAAACCAACTTAAACAAATAATTGTAATAATTGCGGAAAGAAACGGGGTGTTAAAAGCGTTGTGCGCGTCTCGTCAAATCAAACCGTGTACTACAACATTGCTAAACAATGCAAAATCATGCTCAAGAGAGCTTTAGCTCGTATAACTAGGTTCAAGTCATGCTTAAACTTTAACCCCGCGATTTTTAACTTATTCTAACGCGCACATTTTACATATTGCACAATATACTACGACGCAGAGAGAAAGTTTTAGTTGCCTAACGGCCATAACCTCGCCGGAAATATCGCATTAATCGAAAGTCGACAGTGATCAACACTGCTTCACACACCAGCACTCTGAAACGCTTTTCATATAGTCCAAGCGTCCAAGCTTATAACAAGCTGCCAAGTGTATAATGCCGAAATTAGGACTTGTTCTTTTTATTGCATGCCACCCTTCAGAAACATCTTTTCGTTCGTATCTTCGCGTACAAATATTTGTCTCACGTCACACCTACTGCGTCCGAGTTGAGACTTCAGAACTGTGTTTTCATATGATGCAGCTTCCAACCTGGTAACGCAGCTTAGTAAAACTATTCGACAGTGTAGTTTCTTTTTTTCTTTTTTACAGTCAGGTTTGTTTTGTTGTCATTTGCAGTACCGCGGCCTGAATGCAAGGATCCCAGCAGCTCATCTCCCATTCACATGTTCTTGCCCGAGAACGAGCAGATAAGAAGGATTCTCAACAAGGATCAGCAGATCGTTATCACTGTCCAAGCACAAAGGGGAAGGTGCGTGCCCGTTCTCTTCTTGTGTCAAATGCAACTCACTGCAAGCAACTGTACACTAGGCGTCTGCAGAAGAAAGCATTTATTACCGGAAAACGACACAGTGCAGGAAGGTGTGAAATGCAAGTTAGCCAAGTGGAGCAATATTTTATGCTATAATGCATGCCAGTAAGAGCTGACACACACCACACGCAAGAAAAATGGGGATGAGCATTACCCAGTTGGAAAAAAAACTACGTACGATTTTCTGTTGTCACAACAAAATTTTTTTACAGTGAACCTGTTGTGAGAACAAACATTTCTGCAGTAACGTCAGAAATGTCTGTCGTTACCAAAGAAACGTATTATAGACTACAGAAAAATATGATAGAAAGAACTGCAAGCATATAGGAGAATACTACAGAACTACAAAAAAGTCTGACATTTACAAGAGAACTACAGAATATTTTGTCGTATTCTTGACACAGTTTCGCAGGTATTTTTTTTTTTCAACTGGGCAATATTAATGTATTATCTAATAAACTTGCTGCATGCACAGTAACGCTATATGCTCTTTACCACTCCAAGCGATGTGAGGACACAGTGTGCATTCGATCTCGCCTGCAAATTAAAAATTTTCTTTTTCCGAATTTGTTTGTAATAACGAACCTCAGGTCGTTAAGGGCTAGATAAATCCAAAGCGAGCTTGACATGTTTCTTAAAATGGCTTTGCTTTCAATGAGCGAAATTCTAAAAAGCGGTATGAGAAGATCTGCGAAAATACTGTGCCTAATCTGGCAATGGAAGCACCATAAATTACTGCTTTTATTTTCTTCGTCAGGGTGGGTTGTGAAATCGTAAGTGTAATTTTACTCCAAAGCATTTTTGTGAGTTCTTTTTTTTTTTTCAATACCTATCGACGAGAAGCAGAATAGAACTTGATGTTAAACCTTAACATAAACCTTACTGTCGAAGCTGTCAATTTTTGCCCTACAGATAAAACGCAGATTTTGCATCAGATGACAGCTAAAAGGCACGTGATCATTTGGCTACTTAATGAGTGCCACATAGAATTTTCAAAAATTAAGTTCTTCAGAACAAGTAAATACAGGATCCGCAGTATTGGAAGCGCCAGCACCATGTGTCATTTCTTTAAGCGCACACTTCGTAACACTTTCATGCATTTCGCTGGAGATTGTATAGAAAAGGTGCTATACATTTATACTTCACTTTCTTTTCTTTTGAAGACGTACGTAAAAAAAAAGGCAGTCTAAACGTTTATTCACACTGAGCACGTTTACGTTTTGGAGCTCAAAGAAATAATGACAAATTAAATAAAGTTCCCTGCAACAAAATACTGGTTGGTCGCGACTTTCGCAGGCACAACCTCCGCACAGAGCCCAACCTGCCGCCCGTGGTGTCGATACGGAGGCGAGAGCCACCGCCCTCAGAGTCGACGGACGACTCGTTCATGAAGGACCTGAAGCGCAGGCGCCAGCGCCTCCTCATGGGACGCCTCAGCGAAGAGCTCTCCACAGCGGCCGCCACTACGTCAGGGCGCAGGTCGGCCTCCGCCTCAGTTGCTGTTGCCGCCGCGCACAGCAGTGCTTTACTGCGGTCAACGGCCGTGCGACCAGGCAGAGCGCACCAGGTCACCCAGCCATCTGGTACGTCAGCGAATTCTAGTCCACCAAGTAACTTTTCTTAAAGCGCATTTATTGCCCAGAAGTTAAACCAGTTATCGCTTCTCTTTAATCGCATTTACTCGAACAAAGCTTCTGGAACCTCGACGCGTACACTGCATGCCATTCTCATATTTGTCAATCCGAGCACAAGACAGGGAGGTGTTTATTACCGGCCGAAAGAAATCGGACGACTTCGCATTGAGTACGGATCAAACCGAGTGTCTCCTGTACAAAACGCCGCGGATAGAACAGGCATTCACGACACGATAAATATTGCTAAGGTGAAATGCACTACGGCCCGGTTTTGTGTGCTGAGAAAAGTATATTACCAACCTTTGACATTATATCATCAGATTAGGAGGGCATCGCGGTTTCTTGCATCTCACTGGTAATCACAGCAAGGAAAGTCTCCAAATGGTCAGATAAATCTGCCCCAATTCCTATCTGATGCTCTTCTTTCATGTGAACCTTAGCAAATGAAGCTAGCAAATGAATCGTCTTTCGTCAATGAAACCGTATTCGTTAGAGACTTAAGCTTTTTACTGAGTAATCTTGCTATAATTGCAGGGGCTAGACAGAAAGAAGTCAGATGCCGTGGGTGAAGCCGGCTTTCTGCAAGACTCCCTTCCAGAAGACGTTTATTTTTTCAGTGCAAAAATAGGAGACAAGTTGCTTGGACTATAATTTTATCTCCAGCAGAGCAGGCAAGATCATTTAATTTTAGTTCATACAATACGAACCTATCATTTGTTAGGCATTGAGAATCCATAAAGAATGATCAGGTACCCCTTATTGGGTACTCGCTACCATAACTGTGCAGCGAATGTTGAGCATAAAAGACCACGTCGTGGCGAGACCCAAACACTCGAACGGCTTCTGATGCCTCAATACGACGCGCGTGATGTGCAGGCAAGGCTTCCGGAACGGCCATAGCTGTCCACGGCTGCTCATCCGCAAACCAGCCTGCGAAACTACGTAGCGCTACCGTCGAGCCTGTAAAGAACCACCGGGAAATGCCAGAACCTGCCACGAAGACAACAGCAGGTGATCAAACGTCAGGCGTGGCGCAGAAGACCGAAGCCCCTGCGCAGGCAACTGTGCCGCCAACGATTTGCGACGAACGCTCTGGAAAAGATGGGGACCAGGACAGTCCGGCAGAAAGACCACGCGACTCAACAAAACGAACGTCCTCCGTGAGCATAGTTTGCGAGGCCGACACTCCCACCATGGGGTCGCACAGTGTATCTGAAGCACAAGTACGGTATGGGCAGCAGCGCGAGCAGAATTGCAAGGAATCGGACGTTAAGCATGGCACTGTTTCCTTAGAATGTGGCAAAGACATGTCCAGAGCTTGTCCCCAGAACGCCAGAGAAAGCCACGGTAGGATAGTGACGGAGGCAAAGAACGATATCAGCTTGACAGGAGTTGTCGAGTTTCATGAGGCTTCTCCGCAAGCAGATTCAACGCCAGAAATTTGTATGCCAGCTAGTCTGAAGCAGCGACATCTGAAAATCAGCGAAGAGATCTTGAAAGATATCATGGCGAACAAACATCCGAAGGCAGTTAGGGTGCCTGAAGACCCTTGTCCTGTTGTGAATCCATTGCAGCGTATCAGCTGCCCGCGGTTTAACACGATAACACCTGACCATATTCAAGTCGAACGAATCAGGATCGAAGAATTCGGAGAGATAGCCGGTCTTCTTTCTAAGCTGATCGGAAAAGAAGCAGAGAACGAAAATGATCCGACTCTCGAAAACCCGAAAACAGACTCGCAGGTTTCACCGACCCTAGAACGCACATGCAATGGCAGCAACACCCAAGCGAGACCAGCTCCCGTTAACAGCGCCAGGCCTCAGCTCGACCCTGCAGGGAAACCAATCGCCGCGGTCGACTTCAAGCCAGGTTTAAGGCCGCGGGAGATTCGTGCTGGCACCACTTTCCAGACAAGCTTAACTGAGCTGCTCCCGGAACAGGTGACTCAAGACCACCCTTCCGGGGAAACAAGTGCTTCAAACACGAATGCGGCAGATCGCCGGGCTGAATCAAAGCCCGCACTGCCTAACGTTCGTCACAAAAGCTGCCGCTCCATCACAGTCCGAGAAGCCGTCTGGCCGTCTTGGGTTGAAATAATTGACAACACGTATAGCGAAATTCCTTCACCGCAAAACTTCGTCGCTTTGGATCAGCCTTCGCCTGCGTGTGGGTTTAACCGAAAAATTTCCGACGATGCAAAGTGTTCCAACAGGCGTACTAGTATGAAACTGCCAGAGCCGATCACTCTATATTCACCCCAAGATATTAGTGGTTTGGTCCGGCTGGGAACTTCTCGCGCTCCTGAGACAAATTTTGAGAGGACGCTCGCCACCAGAGAGCTCCTGGCCACGGAAAAGGATCAAAGTACAGCAAGCTCACCGACTTTCTCTGTTGCTGACCGTCTCCGAAATTTCTTACTCAAGCAGGTATCATCGTCGTCTGTAGCATCGGAAACGACGCTGTCACTGTACCGGGATTTCATGGCAAAGAAAATGGAGCCACCGCTTCCCTTCACTGAAAGGCCATTCGCAGATGTCCTCGCCAGCTTGGAAAGTGAGATGACGAGTATCACCAAGGACGAACCAAAAGGTCAGTGAATCGTCGTTGTATGCAGAGAAATTTGAAAATGTAAAATCCTTTCGCTTCACGTTTACGGGTCATATACATGTACTGTCAGTCATACATTTTCGCACAGAGCCACAAAAATAACTAGGTTTCGAAGTCGAAGTATAAAGAGTGATTTTGTTTTCCTTGTCCTAAAGTGCGAGCTGCAAATTGTGCACCAAGTTCTCATATGCTTTCTAAGTGAAAAAAATCACCAGGATAATTATACAGGTCGAACCTAACTTAAAATTGGAGTGTCTTTATTTAAGTTCGGTCAGGAGGCCCTCAGAGCTCAAACAAACATTACTCAAATTATAGGCCAGAAATTTGACAAATATAGAAAGACACACTTGACTCTTCACTAGTGAAAAGTAAGACGTGCGTATACTACTTCTCACTAAAACGTGTAGTTTGAGGAAATAACACATGATGCCAGTAAATCAGGGACTACATCCCTGTTTGCGTGAAGGATAGGCCTGTGTTTGAACTGTTTAAAGTCTACCATACCTCTTGTTATCACTGACCGATATGTCAGGCGCGAGTCAGTTTCGGACTCTTACTTCGTACGAAGAACATAAAAAACTCGAACCCTAATTTACTGACAGTAGCTGCGGTCGTGTATTAGTAAAACTGGACATAAGTCATCCTTCTGGACATCCTTCCAGTGCGCAATGGCAACAGCCGTTATTTTATTGACATTTTTATGCAGCTGATACAAAGTATGAAAAAGCAACCAGTCTCGCAGCAACCACACCAGCGGATACGGAGGCGATCCAGAGTTCGAGCCAGCATGATGGGAACTACGAAGACCTTAACGAAGCGATCATCAAACTATTTTCTTTCGATGATGCAGAAAGTGACTCCAGACCAGACGTCGAAAGCGATGAGGCTGTAGAGACGTGCACCAGTGCGAGCTCCGTAAAGACGCCGAACATCGAATGCCTAACCTCCGTGCACGCCACACCGGCAAGAGCGCTGGGAAGCGATGAAGCGTCTAAGGTAGCCCCCAGAACTCGTAAACTCCAGCCTGACTCTGTGGACGTACCTGTACAGCTGCAATATACAAAGCTGAAGACGGTCCTCTCTTCGACCTCTGTTTCACACGCCGCCACCAATGACCGGGCTGAACCGGACACCTCAGAGCAGACCACAACGGCCCCAGCGGACGGGACACGTCACAGCACAGCCATTACAAAGCCACCGCAGACGCACTCCCTGCCCACGGTCCAGGGGGAGAACTTTCAACAGCCGGCGTCTTATAAAATCGACCTCGGCATTCAGGCTCAGCCGTCGACGCCTTATTTATGCACGCCACACCTGTCTCAGCCGAAGAATGACCACCAACATGATAGCGAGCATGGTGTTACCCCAGACCGACAGTGGATCGAGGACGTTGAGAAGGTGCCGATTCTCGGAAACGAGTGCAACCTCAAGCAACACTTGCCGAAGCAGATGGCTTCCGAATCTGCACCTAAGCTCGAACAAACGCAGTGTGCGCTCCCTCCTACGGAGGGCCACAAGCAGCCAGCCATGTCCACTAAGCCACGAACGGCGACATCAGAAAGCTTCACCCTGTTAGGAAGCGACCTGACAACAGGCTGTAACAAATCTACCCTGGAGGAGGTCGCCCTATGCTATGATAAGGCACCGAGCGAAGAGAGGTGCGAGCCTGAGGATGCCAGCTGTGAGTCCCCAGTGATGAGAGACTTCATTGCTGCGCAGTGTCCTGTCGTATCTTCAAAAGACCTTATTACGGTTCACCTTTCCAAGACGTCCAGCCTGCCACCACTACGCACGTTGTGCTCGCAAGTACTTGCATCGGATGATAAATGCGAGGAGGAAGAGCTTCATCGTGGTGGTCTCGCTCAATCTCAGGACACAGTGTCTTCGTGTGCCAGCTTTGAACATGCCGCAGTGACTGCCGCTATACCTTCTGAGACGGCGTGTCGGCAGAAAGGGTCGAACCCGCGGCTCCCTTCAGATGCCTTATCAACGCCTGTGGCAGATGATGAGCCAAGCACTTCATTTGGTGTAGCGGAAGTGCAGATACGCCGTCGGGCCAGGAGCCAGTCGGTAGGCTCAGCCGGCATGTCTCTCAGTAGACCGGACCAAGGCCTTAGCCTTTCCACCAAGGCTAAGGCGACCGCGCCAGGGCCTGCACAAAGGCCCATCAGATTCTTGGGCCCACTGTCTTCTCAAAACTTTGTAGTTTTGCCGGACTCCTCCGTTGCCATCTGTCTTCCGGAAGGTGCCAGCCGTGACGACCTCTGGGCCCCTAAAAGCAGCTCGTCCTTGAGGCAGAGCAACGCAGCAGGCGGTTCCGTCCTCAGACATCGGCACCTGATGTTGGCCAGTGCACTCGAGGACCCCAGCTTCGAGTCCATATATAACGCCATCCTCCTGCCGAACCTCGCCGCCCAAGAGGTGAGTGCTGTGCCTGGAGACGTTCCTTGCCGGCCGACGCGAAGCACGTCGTCGTCTCGTGCCGTCTCGTTCGATAACTCGCCGACCGTGGTGCCACTCGAGCCGCCGCCACAGCCGTTTGCCCAGTGTGATGCATCGAAGACTACGGACGACACTCAGCCAGCGCTCCCTCCGACGGTCTGCCGGCCAAGGCGCCGTTCGAGCCTCTGCCGGTCGTCGTCGGGCTCTCTGCCCCAGGAGATGCTGGAAGCTGCAGACCTGTGCTCACCCAGCGGAGGGCAAAAGGCTGACCCCTTCTGCAGACTGCATCCAATCTTGCTAGAACCTGACGGCGCATGCGATGCCGCTGCCTTAGCGGGCGGTGCTGGCAGTCAGGCGCAAAGCGGTGGCACACCCTTGATCCCAGAGGAGCTCTCGCCGCTGATTTCGCCGTTCTACTCCTTTGAAGACACTACGTCCGAGCACTAGACTCTGTCGAACACATTCCATTTAGACTCATCGGAGCGTTTCTCTGTGCTGCACAAACGCAAAGTGGAGCAGTACTACAGGCATGCCAACTAGGCTGAAAGATACAGCCACATATGGAAAACTTCTGGCCTATCCATGCAATTTTATTTCTGGTATTTGGTTTAATAATTTATTGTGATGTGAATAAGTGCTAAGAAAAACGAGTTATAAATGATCGAAAGTACCATAATCAGATCAATTTTACGTGCCGCTTACATTACTGTCACAATTTTTAGCCCTTCAACGTATCTACATAATACTCAGCGCAGTCGCAAATGGTATTAGCAAGACCAGATTATCCAGTATGTCATATAATGTCAACATCTGGTTACCGAAGATCTGCGAACCTATAAACAACTGTTTGCCGCATATTTATTCCTGGATTCAGCGAATTGCGGCAGTCTCCTTCCTGCATAGGGAATGGCTTCAAACCTTCAGGATTTGTTCCCTGCCTCAATGGGAAGCATCGTTGACCAGGCGGAACCATGACCAGCTTCGGCCAAGGTATCGAGCTCGCAGAGCGGTGCAAACTGCTGGAGCCATGAGCAGCGAGCCTACTTAAGAGCACACATTTCTTACAGTGATAACGAGGCCGTGAAAGCGATAAAACCTGGCGCGCTCAACACCGGCCTCATCATCTTGGGAAAAGGTCGACTGCTCGTTGAAAGTACTGATCATTAATAAAATATTTTCAAGATTCGGAACTGTCTCAGCCGTAGCATTCCATGGCACCTGCCGTGTGTATCAACGAACTTTAAAAATTTCGTAAATATCCCAAAACTTCGAGCTCTCAGCTATGGCAAATGTAAAGCCTTCTCTAAATATATAACTAAAACATAAAACTGACTTTCTAGTTAACCCTACATGTACCAGTGGGTAGCTTCAAGGAACTCTCGGGCCGCAGCCATAAGCAGACGGAAGTAAAGCTGACTCGCAAAGTGCTCCCCCGCAAGCGTTAGCTAATAAGCCAAGCGTAGAGTACTACACCATGGCTGGGCAGACCTGGCCAAATCTCATGCGTAATCAGTCCTTCAAAGGCACTATTATATTTAGTTCCGTGCTAATTGAATAAAAACGTAGAAGTTGCACTATCCTTGAACCAAGTTTCACAAGTGTATAGTCATCAACCGCAGTTGCTGCTGCCGCTTCGATCTAGGCTCGATCCCGCTCTAAGATTCTCGACAACGGGCTAGTCTTGCTTCTCGTTGTTTGACAGTCTCGACAGCCCGTCTGGTACGGCTGCAGTCTGTCTTTAGCAAGATCGCGTGCGTGGATGGGCGAAATGCAGCCGTCAATGAATCAGAAGGCGATGAAGATTTGAGTCTTGACTGCCGTCATCTTTCTCCCCTTTCATCAGGCTGGAATCCCTTGGTATTCAGCGGTGTCCAGGGCCAACAGGATGGCTATATTTTAGTCTTCTTTCTGGATAACCATTAAAGCCTGCCAGGACACAATCTCTCTGATCCTATCTGGCTCGTTGTAGCTAGGACATGTCTACACCTAAATGGCGGTGTATATGCTAGCTTGTCTGATCAAATGAAAGGATTCTCTCTTTGCAGCGTAGCTGTTAAGTACCATTTCTTGAACTCTACGTCGCCGTAACTGCAGAATGAGTACTTGGTTACCGCGTTTACCGAAGAGAGAGGGCGTAGGGTGTATATGACCGGAGTGGATCATTGTGGTAGGCTCTATCTGAGGAAGCTGTTAAGAAGCGCGACTCCCGAGGTGAAGCTGTGCAGCGGCAATGCTGCGCTCTTGAGTGTTACAGACAGGAAAATATTGATAGCCTAATAAGGAGCATGAGTGGGAAACGAGAAAATTAGGACATAACTGTCATGTATCAATTACTTTCTTAAATTTATTGTCCTAATATACCGCGAAATCAGACCACCTTCACAGCTGCGCCAAAATTAGCATTGTCCTTATCGAAACCTCAAAGAAGAACATATTTTCTCCTTTTGTAACGGCCAAGCCAAGCCATAACTGTAAACGCCAATTAGAATGACCAGACTCCTTTAATGCTTGAAGGAAGGAAAGAACTTAGGAGAGGCCCTGACGTCATTTTTCTGAAGCCGGCGCGGCCGCGCCGCGACCGGATGCTGCAACGTCTCTCCTCCTCCTTTACCCTCCGCATTTTCTTTCTCCGCGACGCTCGCGTACCTAGGGCCCTTAGCAACGCTGTTGCTAGTGGCCCGAGTTTTCATAGCAACAGCGTCGCCGTTGCTAATGGCCCGACTTGGCTAGCCCTAAATTTTGACGTCACTTCCGCCACACTTTCTCCAATGCACTGGGAATGGCAAGGGCCTCTCCTAAGTTGTTTCCTTCCTCCATTCTTGAAGGACTCTGCCATGACGGAACACAACGCATCAGCACACTCGGCTAAGCGCAGCACGGTACCAGGAGCTGATCGCGTTACCAATGCAAACCTCGGGAACTTCACCAAGAATTATCTTGAAGCTTTAATGAGGAACTGTGGGGGAAGGAACATTAACGAGGAGCTGTGGTGGGAAGGCCCGAGTCTATACTAATGGCGCCACTTGGAAACCAGTCCCTATCTCTAAGCCAGGAAAAAATTCGCCCATCGAGGTCTTGCGGCAAATCTCGTAGTGGGCTATCAGCCCAAGATGCGTTTCTACGCATACCAGAGTAAGTTCTTTTACACATCCCCAAGCGTATCGAACGCTTCCTACTAGCTGTCGACTGGAAAGAAGCATTTTGACAACGTATCACATGACCCGATACTGGAAGAGCCGAACCATCTCAACTGCGCGAAACGTATTTCCGGCTACGTGAAAGGCTTCATGTCAAAGCGCACAGTTACCATTGTTTGGTCGGTTTATAGGGTTTAACTCACCAAAATGACTCAGCCTGTGAGAGGCGCCTTGGTGAAAGACTCCGGAAATTTTTATCACCTGAGGTTCTTTAACGTGCACTGACATCGCACAGCACATGGGCGCCTTGCTTTTCGTCTCCATTAAAAAGCGCCCGCCGAGGATGGGACAGTTGCCATTGACATGGCAGACATGTGTAGCGATACCACACAGACAATGTCGCAGAAGTTAGATACATCATACGTCCTATATACAATGGACATCACAGTATGGGCACCCGAGGGAACTCTATCACAAGGGCGGAAGCCCTACAGCAAGCGGTCGATCGTGCGGCCGGGTTTGGAAGCGCCAAAGAACTGGGTGCTCAATGGAAAAGTCGGCGGCCCTGCAGACCAGAGACAAATATATCTCTTCTAGCAAAGCGGGCCTCTATCTTGAAAGAAAAAAAGAAAATTCCTGAATAGACGAAACAAAAATCTTATGAATGTGAATCGAAGCGAGCAATCCAATGGACCACGCTATAAAAATGAGCCGTGCTATTATTCAGGCCATCACCAAAATGATGGCTAGAGTAACCTGCCATAAGACGGGTGTAAAGAAGTAAAACGTAATTAACTGGTGAACGTGCAAGCTGAGAGTCGCCTCACTTATAGCCTCCTTTATTTTCAGCGCAGCGGTACAAGCATTATAGTTACTGACTCCCAGGCGGCATGTCGATACCTCACACAGGGCCGAGTGCCGCTGAAGGTTAAAGTGCTGCTAAACAATGCTGATCATAAAAAGTTTCACTACAGCATTTTGTCCCAGGTCACGTGGGGATGAAGTAAAATGATGCGGCGAATAATGTGTATGTTAGAATTCAATACAGCTACGTATGCCCCTGGTGCGGTGCCACGCTTTAACCTTCAGCAGTACTCGGCCGTGTGAGAGGTACCGACATGCCGCCTGGGAGTCACTAACTATAATGTCTGTGATGCCTACAGTCTCGCTGTGCCTGATGGCGAGTGCCCCTATCCCTTGCTTTTTCGTGATTTTTTTTTGTTTGTTTGTTTGTTGTTGTTGTTGTTTTGTTTTTGTTTGCTTTTTTTTAGGGGGGGGGGGGGTACAGCTAAGCCATAGAACCTGACTAGACAGTGCCCTCAAACGAGCGCTGGTAAGCGGCTCTATCCAGTGATGCCTTGGACGTCTAGAAGCAGGTCGTTCAGCTGGCCTCGAGACAGAAAGAGTCAGTGGGGCCCTAGAATAAGGGAACCTACTGGACTACATGTGACATACCAATCCTATTTTCTTTTTTTTCTGAATTTTGTGTTTCTGTTATATTGCAATTGTGGTTTCAGTAATCTCATATTTTCAGAGCTAAAGAAAGATTTGAAACTTTATGCTAGGCTAGCAGTGGAGCAGAAGGAGAATAGGCATAATCAGCACACACACTGTGGACCGTCTAAGGCCTATTTTACATGCAAGTGGAAATGCTTTTGATTTCCGCGGGGACGTAAAAACCTGTTTCCGGCTGTCGCTGAGGCTCTAGCGACCAGAGCGACGCCCCCTTCTAAGCACCATAACATGGTTCCAACCCGTCGGAAATTTTTCGCTGCGTCGCTGCCTCTTGTCGCCGAGTTCACTCATTCGCTTGCAAGTGAACCAGCCTTAAGTGTCCGAAGGCGAAGGTTGACTAGCGCGGTCCACACCCGCGACGGCCACTCCTCGCTCTTCCTTCTTTAGCGCGCGCCACAACATGACTGGTGGCCCGATACCCTCTGTACTATTCCTGCTCCTTTGACGGCGCCGTCTCCCATCATCATCTTAATATGAAGGCACTGCTGCTCTAGGTCACGTGATTTGTTCAGATGATTAAGGCACATACAATTGGCGTCAAAGATAAATATTTGCAAGTTGGTCCAATTTCCAGCTCGCATTCCAAACCTTAAAGGAGGAGCTAGAATTGGCAGCTCCTCACATCCTGGCCATAGATATGGTTTCGCAAAGTCGCACTGCCCGCCGAACAATCACTCTCCGGCCATGTCATCAGCCATCAAATTACTGCCAAAATCATACTCGTGATATGTTTCCCACTACGCCGACGACGCCGGATCCTTCTAGAGAATGGGGCCTTCAAGGCTCCGCGTTAAAAAGGCTTTTTTGAGAACAACGTGTCTTTGTTTTCTTGCTGGGAGAACTAATCTAGAACCGTTCTCTTGGCCTGCGGAACGATTGCGGAGAAATGTAAATGCACGCCTCATGTCCGAATATATGGTCAACAGAAGTGAGAGACAGAAGGGTAACAGAAAACTGAATCGCAAACAACGCTTAATGGGTCGACTTTGAATATGCATAGGCAAAAGAAAACGAAGCTTCCGGTGCGGTGAAAGTGTCGGACTGGGAAAAGAGGAAAAACGCTGCGCGCTCCCGTCTGGGCCTCGCGCCGGCGTGCCTTTGCCATGCCCGGCCCTTGGGAAAAAACAGCTCCGTCGGCAGCAGCAGCAGCAGCAGCCATCTCTCGGCTACACTGGTAAGCCCCGGCGCCCGCCTGCTCAACGACGGCGAGGTGGCCTTTGTACCAGAAACAGGCCCGAGATTAGGCTAGGCCCCGGTGCGCAAGGGACAGCGGCGCGCCAGCAGGCCGATTCTCAGAGGGCCGGGTGCCCTAATCTCCCCACGTTCTGTCCCGCTGCAACTATGGAGCGTTCTGGAAACTACGGTTGGCTCCGCTTCTATATAGGTTCCATTCGTGAAGCTGTATGAAGCAGAGGGAAGCTGGCGATTTGTCCACGCTCGAGCTGGCTAGCCGTACAATGGTTGCCATGTGGGTTATTCACAATACGCTTCCTTTGTCAGCACCGCTAGTAGCTTTTCGCTCAACAAGAATATGCATTTTAGCTTCTACGATGGTGCACGGTTTTAGCGAGACAGGGTGTGCACACCAAACCCATTTGGCACTGCGAAACAATCATATCAGGCCTTGTGAGAAAGAACATATCGTCGATTGAAAAACACAGTTCGGTGCATCCGATTGTTCGACGCATCGCCAAGAAAAAAGAGTATCGAGAGTGATTGACGCGTTTATGCTACTGCCCAGTCTCCGAATTCGATCGCTGACAGCTAACTACAAAGGAGCGTTTTGTCAATATGTATACTGCCGCTGTCAAGACCGGTGTGGGTGACAAAGTTTGGGTATATTTCGCTGAAGATCAATGTCAGTGTAATATAATCTCCTTGAAATAAGCGTAACGCGTTGTTTACACCATATCAGTGTTTACTTCGGCAAAACTGTGGCAGTGCTTTCATCCGAACGTAGTCTCAGATGATGAATTGCCTGGGTGTTAAATTGCGTATGTCTTGTAGTCGTTCGCGGGCGACTACTTCCACGGCGAGTAGGTGAGCGTGGCTGTCTTGTCATTCATACAACATAAAACAGATGTCTAACAGTAAGAAAACAAGAAAGACGCCACATTACATATGACGCGACGATAACCTCGTGTTATCCAAGTGCCTGCATGGCGCAAACGCTCCAACGTTAAGCACATATTTGACTAGAATGCCAAGGCAGCACTTGGTTTAGAGTCAGAACAAGAAAACCAACGAAAGGTGGTGCTTTCATGTTAATGTAGTAATTTGTCTCTACACACCCTCTTCAGTAATATGAGCCTGAGGAAGCTGCTACTGTTGCTTCGTTCACTTATTTTCCTGAGTGTTTTGAAGCTCCTTTCTTTCTTGTCTTGGAAAAGCACTCCAAATGTGCATCTGTCCATGAGATGGTCGCAGTTATGCTATGCCCAAAGCATCCTTTCGAACTCTAACGTTTTGCCCTTCGCACTATTGTAGCCGTTTCTTCGTTTGGAAACACATCTAGACTGCTACTTGCTTTCTAAGGTGCTAGTTGAGAACAGCGCTCAAGTCGAGATGTCTTACAGCTCCGCCTCATACCGTCAGCTAGCCATACTGTTTGGCTCCGTACTTGCTGAGTGTGCCATAGCCCCTCAGAATTCTCATGGTTGATGCCCCATGATCATGGAGACTTTTTTTTCTCAAATATACAATTATATACAATTACTCAAATAGCGTTTGATTGTAATCATTATCGCGTAACTCGAAATTTCGACGCCCAGGCACGTTCAGCAGCGGGTAACGTCATTCTCATGTTATATTGCCTTTATTTCCTCTTTCCTTCCATGTCAATACCAGCGCAAGGAGGCGGCATCTCACGAAGCGGACTTTCGTCGCCTGAGCCCACAACAGCCCATCTTCTGGCATCTACCACGAGGACTCTATACTCCAGGCGAGTCCATCGGAACACAACGTCATGTGACCGAGTGCTAGTTGGTGTGCGGGGTGTGTGACATCATAAGATCACTTTGAGATCGCCGAGTCGGCAGGTGCTCTAGCAGAGGGCTCTGCAATGTTTTAACGTCATTCACAACACACACGACATTACAAAGTACGTCGGGAAAAAAAAAAAAAATTTTCGTGGAAAAGGAAGCAGGAGGTCAAACGGAATAGAACCGCGCTGCCCTTTGGTAGTGACCCGGGCGCGCTGCCTATACACCGCAGAGAAGCTTTTGTTTAAGTCATTGTTTAGAGGCTTTATGCAACTGCATCATGCCGTATACGCAGTGATGCATTACATTGTAGCAAAAGAGTTCAAATACAGACCACTAACTCGCACTACTAAGCAGCCCTCCTGAGTAGCACTAAAACGTAGCTCTACTACTTTGCATTACTAAATAGCACTGCGACTTAGCCTACGAGTTACATTACGAATAGGCACTCTTAATGAATACTATTAATCTGAAACTAATTAAGATCATTATTTAGCAACAATGCACAATATCCATACGTAAAATCTATCGCATAAACATGCTCGTCCTTAAGTTTGTTTGTTTTTTTAGTTGATTTCCTTCTACTTCTGCACTAAATAGGCACGCCACAACTCACCCCTGTCTCTAATTTTAATACAACAAAACTCGCAAGCATCGCCGGATAACGCCTTTGTCTCACTGCGTACATACTTGCGAAATGAAGACACGAACGATGCTCAAAATTATTTCCTCTGAGTTCGTCCTTTTTAAATCTAACAGCGTTCCGTTTTTCTGTGACGGCTTAAACAGCGAATTCCAAGCGTAACCATGCCTTGCTGCCTGTTTTCATGCGCATTATACTTCTGTTTACGTCCTATTTCGGCATATTAATATGAAATCATTGCTGCAGTCAGACAAGCAATGTTTGTTAGGCCTCATACACCCTACATTGTAACGTGTCGCCAACATCATTTTATAATTTATTTCTTTTTGCGATAACTTCTTACGCTTCATCTGCATCGGGCAGGTAGGGGCGATTCACGGGACTAAAAATTTTGTTTGCTAAAACTGAATTGGCAATCAGTCTCTTTTTCTCGTTTGCTTACAAAGGAGGCTCAAGAAAGGCAATGTACAAATGCGACCTCAAGCGGTACAATCCCCTACCTTCTCTAACCATTCTCCATAAATTACTGCCTGCAGGGCAACCCACGTGCTCCAATATCCTGAGGCCATCGTTCCCTCTTTGAACCCTCCCTACAGCTTGATTTTGGTAGTTGATGGTAACTGTGACTACATGATGCATACCAGGTAACAAAGCCGTGAGTTCAGATGCGCATGGTCTTTGGCATTCTGGAAATTCAAGCACAACAAGCTATTCGCGCTGTCTGGCATGAATGTATATCCATATCCGAAAGAACACAGGCGATTACGTCCTTTCATCAAAAGCACATTTGTCGATGCAGCGCAGCGTCTGTTATTTACAGAGCTGCTAAACGTGTATCGCTCGCGAAATCGGCCTCCATTAACCATGCGAAGAAAAAAGAAAAAATAAATCTCATTATGCATCTCAGAATACGGAAAGCCGGCTATTACGACACGAGACGACGACGAAATGATACTGTCGGCAGCAAAATAAACAACAGCCGGTGACTAGGGGGAAATGTCTGGTACCGTAAAAACCCGTCCTTTACGCCGCATTTTTAGGGTAGTGCCGAGATTCGAAAGCAGCGGAAAGCATTATCTGCAGCTGTCAATGGAAACTATAGCGCGCGGGTTTGTTCAGAGTGGACGAGAGATCTCACAGACTCGCCCTGTCCCCTGCACTGCCGTTTTCTTCTGTTACATCAGCATCTAGGAAGGACGCAGAGATTTTCTGCGTAGTCCAATTACGACGCTCAGATGGTTGGTGTAAACAAAAATCATTCCTTTGAGACGAAATCTACTCCATGCAGAGAACGTCTGATCGTCCTTGGAGGCGCCCGAGGTGGTATATCCACTAGACTGGAGAGCGCAGCTGCTGAGCACGAAAGTCATGGTATATTGAACTATATAGGCTAATCTAGTTCACTATATAGTCACGGGTTCGATTCCTCAGCCTTGTTGCCCCACTCTGGAATCAGATAGAATGCTAAAACATTCCTTTACTGAGGGTTCAATGTAATAAATAAAAAAAAAATTAAAAACCATGAGAGGCGTCGGCATTATTCACCGAAATTCTCTCACTTGGACATCTCTCTAATTGAAGATTAAAAGTATGCTTTTTCTTTTTTTCTCGAAAGTATAGCTTACAGATATGAGCCTCGGAGCAACAATCAGCCAATGGCTTACGCGTTAACGCTCTCTGAATGGCTACGCCAGCCTTCATAATGACACACGCTTCTGGCACGACATGGTACATGCAGGAGCGAGACGACACACGATCACGCTGCGCAATAGTGTACGTCACACAGAATGCGGCGGATGAATAGGCGCCTTCCATTTGGTGCTCACTGGTCGGCGGTGACCTTGGATGAAGGCTTCGCGGTTTTCCCTAAACGCCGCGAAACGAAAGTTTAGCCGCGTTCATAGGTGGACGCGTCTCGCTGCAGCCTCGTCGCCGTTCTCGTACGCTCCTTGCGTGGCAGCGAATTGATCGTACGCTCGATTTGTATACCACCCAGCTCGCATGTCACCAACGCTGTATAAGAGAGTGACGGGAACCTGCAATTGGTGCGCTGGCGCCACTGTCCTTGCTACGCGAGAGACATACGAGTGCAGAGAGCCGTTTTCACTGGAACC
Organism: Amblyomma maculatum; assembly: GCF_055883805.1. Taxonomy (NCBI): domain Eukaryota; kingdom Metazoa; phylum Arthropoda; class Arachnida; order Ixodida; family Ixodidae; genus Amblyomma; species Amblyomma maculatum. The sequence continues at coordinate 74,900,523 of NC_139347.1, forward strand.
TATTTTGCGACGGGAGATTACGCCTTCCTCGAAGTCATGAAGAGGCAAATCTTTCGCTACAGCAGTTTGTGCCGTCGGTGCCTAGTTTCGCATGCTACCGTGTTCAAGGATTACTGTGGTTACAGCTGAGGAAAGGTGAGCCACGTCAATGCTTCGTGGTGGACTTCTTTCGCCCAGGTGCGTACCTTCAACGATGCTTCACAGCAAACCAGCTAAATTCTATATCAAAGTTTTTATTTTATTTATTATTTCACTTTTTGACAGCAAACAATTGCGATGCCTGATGCAGGAATAGAAGCTAAGGGCAGCTTCCGCAAAGGGAATTGTGTTTGGAACATCGCGTGTCCCAAACACAGTCGTACATCGGTGTATATACTACCACAGCAGCATAACGTGGAGGCCAATGAAAATCGTTCAACTTAAATTGCATGGGACAACGCAGAAAGCTGTGGAATGCTATAGAACGCTATGGGACGAAAATGGTAGATTTACGGTTAAGAGACGGGTTAACAAGCACGAGTTAATGACAGTCTGGTCGAAATCAAAAGAAATAGGCATGGTCAGTACGTGTAATGCGAAGGTAAGGTAACCGATGGTCGCTGAATTTCGGTAGCAGACTGGATTCTAGTTAGTAAAAGAAACTTAGCAGGGGGAGAAGAAAGGGAGGTGGACGATATTAGAAAGTTCGCGATGATTATGTGTGTGCAGTTCGCACAGGAAAGGAGGGACATGTATGCGTGAGGTCCTTTACCTGCAATATACATGTCATGCTGATGATGATGATGATTATGATGATGACGATGATGATGATGACGATGATGATGATGATGGTGGTGGTGGTGGTGGTGGTGGTGGTGGTGGTGGTGGTGGTGGTGGTGGTGGTATCATTATGGGGATGACGGTGGTGGTGGTGATGTTTATGATGATGATGATGATGATGAACGCCCTAAACTAAAGTAGTAACATAAAGTGCATTATCTCGGCAACTTCAAAGAAGCTCTGGTTCTATAAACGTACCTTGCAACACTGCACAATTGAAACCAAGTTCGTGGCTTACGCATCATTAATAAGACCTTAGCAGCATTATGCCGGCGTCGTTTGAAAGCCACACAATAAATCAGACATTAATTCACTATTAAATGTTCAGAAAAGATCGGTAACTTTATATCTGCAATGCTTAGACCAGGCACACAGCCGGTAATACAATAACAAGAAGCGGCCTTCCAACATGTGAAACGCGACGCATTCATCAGCTGCAAATGATCGACAGTAAAAGATCGAATTTTAACATTTACATGCGGCTTAACACAATCAGATAGAAAAAAACTGTGATGTCACAGGCTTGAAGTAAAGCGCATCACCTTTCCTTCTTCACGCAAACCATAACACAATGGAACCAATTAACGGCCGCCAAATAGTGTGATTATGTTATCGACCTACCCCTAATTGATTTCTGCAAAAAATCATGAGCAATAAGTTAACGACATCTATTAACGCCGCTCATCGTTTTGCCTGCTCAAGCCTTCATTAAAGGCTTCTTACCAGGATGCTACGCATTTGGGTGTGCGTTACTTCGGTTGTAATTTTCCCTTCTTTTTTTCAGTGGGGGTTGTCTAACGCATGTTCACTTTCTCTTGTCCTTGTTAATTCTTTCTGATCTCTTCAGGAGAGAACTAACGTATGTTGCTTAGCCTAATTTAATTTTTTGTTATCTACAATTCTTCAGCTCTATAGGAACATCAATAGTGTTTGGTTTTCCTTGTACAGGCTCTAGCAATTACCGCAATATGGCAGCCGGAACATTTGATAAAAACAAAAATAAAACGTGCACTTTCGTCTCAAACTCCACTTATTCGCCATTTTTGTTCATATACAGAAGTGCCGAGACTGCTCGCGCATTCGCGGGAAAGGTGTACAAAATGAATTTTCAGTTTGTATTCCCAGAACTCTAAACTCTAAAAACTGTAAACTCTAAAAACTATAAACTCTAAAAACTCTAAAATCTAAAAACCTCTAAAACAAAAGTCCCAGAAAACGTTAAACAGTAACAGAATTCCAAGAACTCATTAAACAGTTACAAAATAAAAGTTTATTATTACACTTGGCATAACAATAGAAGAGAAGGCGTATGAGATCAGAGAGACTATATTTTAAAATTTTACCCATTAAAAGGGCACGTTCCACACAATATTGTTACGTACTCAGTACGCAACGGGGGTGTTTATTGGTAGTCTAAAGCACTGCGAGTCACGCAAGGAACACCAGCACACACCACTGTCGTCCGTTTCTTCTTCCCTCTAGCCTCTTCTTCCTTTCCTGACGCCCCGAAGCACGTGACACTTCCCCCCTCGCCGACGAAGCCCCAGGACAAGCAGTTTAAGGAAAGTGCCGGGGATGGAACCTTTTTAGCCGAGCCACATGCACCACCTGGGTCCGGCGTGAGCATCGGCCACTTTCGGTGCGGCGTGAAATTACATAGTTCACGTCACTCAGGAGCTCAAAAACGACAAAAGGGCCGCTATAACGAAACAGCAGCTTCTGGGCTAAACCACGCTTGCGCAGCGGCGTCCACAGCAACACTAAATCGCCGGGCACATAAGAGACATGTGGGCGTCGGTTGTCATAACGCTCCTTCGAACGTTCCTGTGAGTCTAGGATGCGGAGACGGGCAACGCGGCGAGCTTCTTCGGCTCGACATAAAGTGGTGGCGATAGAAGGCTCGTTGTGGAGGGAGAAAGGAAGGACGGTATCAAGACTACTGCGGGGAACTCGAGCATACAGGAGGTAAAACGGACTGTAGCCAGTCGTCTCATGCTGTGCAGTGTTATAAGCGAATGTAATAAAAGGGAGGATTTCATCCCAGTTCTTGTGATCAGAGTCCACGTACATCGCCAACATAGTGGTCAAAGTGCGGTTGGTCCGTTCAACAAGTTCATTCAATTGCCGGTGATACGGCGTTGTATGACGGTAATCGCAGGTGCATAGACGAAGGAGTTCTTCGATAACTTCAGCAGTAAATTGGCGCCCACGGTCACTGATCAGAACTCGAGGAGGGCCATGGCGCAGGACGAGAAATCGCAGAAGAAATAGGAATACTTCGTAAGCAGTGGCCGAGGGTACTGCGGCTGTTTCTTAATATCGAGTGAGATGGTCAACACATACCACTATCCACCGGTTACCGTTAGAAGATCGCGGAAAAGGACCCAAGAGGTCGATGCCCACCTGCTCAAAGGGTGTGGTCGGAGGCGCAATAGGGTGCAGCGGTCCAGGTGGACGGGAAGTAGGGAGCTTGTACTGCTGGCACTTGACGCAACTGGCTACATAGCGCTGAATGGCTTGACGCATTTTCGGCCAGTAAAAGCGTTCCTGTGCGCGATGAAGGGTCCGGGCGACACCCAAGTGGCCCGACGTGGTATCGTCGTGCATCATTTCAAGAACGGGAATGCGGAGGTTTTCCGGCACGACGAGAAGAAATCGTGCACCTCCGGGGTTGAAATTCTTGTAAAGTAGGCCGGCACGAACGCAGAAACGCGCATCTCTTGAATCATGAGCGGCAGAGAAGAGCGGTACCAAAGTCTGATCGTTGCGTTGTTCTGTCTGGAACAGTTGAGGGTCAGGAAACGTTGCCGAGATAGGCGCCAGTTAGTCATCAAAGTTGTCATCATCACTACCAGTTGATGAAAGCGGCAAGTGTGACAGACAGTCAGCGTCAGCATGTTGGCGGCCGCTTTTGTATGCCACAGTGAAGTTAAACTCTTGCAACCGCAATGCCCATCTAGCGAGCCGGCCGCAAGGGTCACGAAGATTTACGAGCCAACAGAGCGAATGGTGGTCAGTGACGATGGTAAAAACATTGCCATATAGGTAGGAACGGAATCGTTGCACCGCAAAAACCACTGCTAGGCACTCTTGTTCAGTAACGGTGTAGTTGCGCTCTGCCTTGCTCAACGAACGACTAGCATAAGCTATCACGTGCTGATCGGTGCCATGACGCTGGATGAGCACAGCACCAACGCCCACGCCACTAGCGTCGGTGTGAACTTCGATGGGGGTAGAAGGACAGAAGTGACGTAGGATAGGTCCTGATGTCAGAAGGAATTTAAGGTGGCGGAAGGCAGAGTCGCAGTCAGTAGTCCAATTGAACGGTGCATCTTTGTGCAAAAGGCACGTGAGCGGGTATGCGATATCAGCGAATCTGGGCACAAAACGACGAAAATAGGAACACAGTCCTAAAAAGCTCCGAAGCTGCTTCACTGATTTCGGTGCTGTGAAGCTGGTTACAGCCGCAATCTTTTGAGGATCCGGCCAAACACCATCCTTAACGACCAAGTAACCAATAACAATTATTTGGCGTTCGCCAAAGTGGCACTTCTTAGAGTTGAGGACGAGGCCTGCTCTCTCAATGCAATCAAGAACGATGGCGAGGCGGCTATTGTGTTCCTGAAAGGTCTTGCCGAAGATCACAACGTCGTCCAAATAGCACAAACAAATTTTCCACTTGAGTCCGCGCAGAATAATGTCCATGAATCGTTCGAACGTGGCAGGCGCATTGCACAATCCAAAAGGCATTACGTTGAACTCATAGAGACCATCGGGGGTCACAAATGCCGTCTTTTCTTTGTCGCTTTGGTTCATCGGTATCTGCCAGTACCCCGATCTCAAGTCTACCGAGGAGAAGTATGACGCCGAATGAAGACAGTCGATTGCATCGTCAATGCGTGGAAGTGGATATACATCTTCTTTGGTGACGGCGTTAAGGCGACGATAGTCCACACGGAAACGCCATGTGTTGTCTTTATTTTTAACGAGAATAACTGGAGCCGCCCAAGGACTTGAAGATTCCTAGATAACACCACGTTGGAGCATGCCATGAACTTGTTCGTCAATAAGCTGACGTTCGGCCGGAGACACACGATAGGGCTTCTGTCTGATCGGGCGAGAAATTCCAGTATCAATCGAATGATGGATGCGAGAATTTGGAATCGGTGGCTGATGATCTCTGGCAAAGTCGAAAACCGAAACATGCTTGGAGAGCAGGTCTGTCAAAATTCGGCGCTCCTGTGCTCCCAATGCTGTGTTTATCATTGCCTGGATTCGAGACTCTGCAAAATGAGATGTTTTCTCTTCAGGAGCATGGTTACTTAGTGCCGCCACGTAATTCGACACACCTTCCTCGTAATGAGCGAGCCTCATGCCACGAGGCAACACGGCTGGCTCGTCTGAATAGTTTACAGTCCACAGCAAGGTGTGGCCTCTGGTGACTGAAACTATGCAACAAGGCACCAAGACACTCTTCTTCGCACAGGCCAGCGTTGTAGGTTCCACTACGGCGTCGAAATTCTCGCACAAATTTGTGGATGAAATAACTTGAATGAATTCTCCGGACATCGCAGGTACAACTGTATCTTCAGACACAGAAAACGCTCCTAAATCGAGCGACGAGGTTTCTACAAGGACCCACATCAACGCAGCATTAAGCGAGATCTGTCCACTACGGCAGTCTAACGTTTCACCACACTGTTGCAAAAAGTCTATACCTAGAATTACTTCATGCGTGGAACGAGGCAACACTGTGAATTCTGTTCGAAACGCTTGGCTCCCAATCACAACTTTCGCATAGCACACACCCAAAGGCACCAATGATTCACCGCCAACACCACGGAATACCACAGCTTGATTCACGCTAAACATCACTTTATGTCCTAATCGATTCTTGAATGCTAAACTCATAACAGAGACTGTTGCGCCAGTGTCAATTAGTGCCATGGTGGGGATGCCGTCAATGGATACTTCGAGTTTGTTCTTTAACATAAACACAGGCAGAGGTATTGGGAACGTTGATTTTCCGGCGACCTCACCCCCATCGGCCGCGTCTTCTAGTTTCCCGAAGGGGAAGAACGGCGCCGAGGAGACGGTGATTGTCGCTGTCTTTGGGTTGGCGGCGTCAAGCTGCGGTTCGAAGCAGGCGATCCGTTTCGCATCTGTGCCGGGCGGTATGTATCCAGAGTCGGTGTCGGATAAAATTCAGTGTCGAAATGATTAGAAACGTTGGGCAGCGGTCGATGATCTTGTGGTAGCAGGCCCCGCCGACGGCAATACCGGAAGATGTGACCGGTCATGCCACAGCTATAACACACGGGTTGCTGGCGCCACCGGTCCGAGTAAATGCGGGCGGAGACTGGTTCTGGTTGGCGGTAGTAATCGGGACGGCGTTGCTGACGAACCACTTGGCGTGTGTAGGTGGTTCTTCGGCCCATCCGTGGCTGAGAAGTACTTAAATCGTTATGCTGTCTGCCCTCGCCAAAGCGTGATGCATTTAAAACCGGAGTCCAGGAAGTTGATGGGGTCGCGGGTTCTGCTTGCAGCGCGCAACCGTCATACTGGTGTTCGTCCCGGCACGCAGAGTCTTTGTCACGCAACAATTCTTCCCACACAATCCGGCGTATCAGATTAGCCATGGGCTCCGGAGCACTGACATCAACGCTCGCAACAGATGAGACGTTGGCCAGTCGCCCAAATTTAGGAGTGATACGGCGCAACTTCAAGGTTTCGAAAGTGCGGCAGTGCCTGATGAAGTCAGCTGTAGAGTTCAAATTGTCTTTGCTGATAAGAAAATTATAGACATCTATAGCGATACCTTTAAGCAAGTGCCCCACTTTATCTTCCTCGGACATCCGAGGGTTTACCACCTTGCACAATTTCACAATATCCTCGATATATGCGGTGCATGTCTCGCCAGGTACCTGGGCCCGCTGCATCAACGTTTGTTCTGCGCGTTTCTTCGCGGATCCGTCGCCAAAGCAGTCCTTCATCTCTTCTGTGAAACAATCCCAGCTAGTAAGCGAGTCTTCATGATTATCAAACCAAACTAGGGCAGTGCCTTCCAAGAAGAACACTACGTTCGCTAGTTTCACGGTCGCGTCCCAACGATTGTACCGGCTCACCCGCTCGTAGTTGGTTAGCCACTCGTCGACGTCCTCGTCAGATTTTCCACCAAATGTGCGCGGCTCGCGGTAGTGCTGCCAGTTGCTCACCGCAGGTATTGTTCGGTCAGCGTCGCCGTCTTGAGCCATGTCAGATGGTAGGGGTAACAAACCAGCGAGCCGGCGGCTTCGTCGAAGAACGGGGATCCGTGTTGATCTACACCGCAAACTCCACAACTGTTACGCACTCAGTACGTAACGGGGGTGTTTATTGGTAGTCTAAAGCGCTGCGAGTCACGCAAGGAACACCAGCACACACCACTGTGTCTTCCGTTTCTTCTTCTCTCTAGCCTCTTCTTCCTTTCCTGATGCCCCGAAGCACGTGACAATATCATAGACTATATATGCAAAACTGAATTGTGAAAACCACAGAATGCTCTAATAAAGACTGTAGACTAAATTCGGGTACTATTAGTGTTGCTTAGTAATGCTGTTAATGCGGAAATGAGCTGCAACAATAAACATGGAATAAAAGATGGGAGACACTCCAGTTCCAAGTCCTAACAGCCATAATACATACGTTGACGTTTAGCCTATCACTAACTAACCGTTCTAACTTGTGAACTGTCTTGCAGAATTTGCCCTTGATAGGATAAAACAGTTCTAGAATTTTTATAACTTTTCACGGTTCTTTTTAATAGTTGGCCCTTGCATTTTCCTTCTGCCAGTGGCATTGTTCTTTTTCTTAACCAGCCATTTGCAGTCTCGCGTTCGAACTAAACATTCCGAGGTCACTGAAGTAAGCAATAAACAAAGCAAAAGCGTTTGTTGCTGATTATTCCTAATCACGTGACACTGCCACGTGGCTTCAATGTGCCGTCATCACTTTTTGCAAGTCATCCTGAAGCACGTGACTTATTTATCACATGACACCAGCGTGGCGTATGTCCTGTATTCGGGCGTTCAAGCGTCCGTGCTCCCACACCAGACCCCAGATGGCGCCGGTGCTTCCCAAGGGTTATATGTCTGTGTGGTGTGTGTTTATATGCCGGATTGCCGCAGCCGGGGTTTCCACAATTTATGTGAGCGTGCGGTAATGAGAGCAGTGGCGCGCCTGTGCGCCGCATCGAGTGATTTGGTGGACCCATTCCCAACGCACGCCACATTCTTCGGATGGCCAGCGTCTCGCCGCCCCGCTGGTCTGCATTCTGGGTGTGTTTCTTCCCAGATCACGCCCGAAGCTGACACATTTCGTCGGGCTCCATCATTATGTAATCGGTTTATAACTAACAAACTCTAATATATAATAACATCACTATTTGCTAGTCATCCTGAATAATGTGACACTTCGTCATCCTGAAACGTGGCACTTCTTATCATGACTTAGTCATGACGCCACACGATTAGTATGAAGTTAAATATAACTCACATGACGCTACATAAACCATTTTCCACATTTATTTTTTTGCGACTCATGACATATAATTACATCACATAAGTAGTCATTCTAGAATTAGAGAAGACGGCCACATAGTATGATAGAGCACTGAACAAGGGCTGAGGGTCCAGACGAAGACAAGTCCCCTTGTCGAAACGTTGGCTCGGTTGGAGAACTAAGGCTCATCCTTAACCTTTGGTTAATGCTCTTTCATAACTAGCCATGGCTACACGAATATAGTTGTAACGTCATATGACTGAATATTGCGCTATATGACTTAGCACTACACTACTAATGGTGATATATGGCTCATGAGGCGACTACAATCTCTTAAAATGTCACGTAACCTTTAGGGATCACGACTTTTCGGTTACACATTCTCCAGACACTTCGGGAGACTGCTTTTCCTTCTCGTGAGAAATTTAAGGTTTTCGCCTAAGAAAATTTGGGGGACCTTAAGCCCTGCCTTTAATGGTATGTCTCTGCAGCGTTAATGACTCCCGTCTGCGGTTTCCCTTGAGGATACTCTTTCCTGTACATGCACTTTGCTACTCGCCTCATCACTAATCCGTTCTTTGCACCTCTGTTATCACACACTGCTGAGTATGCACTGTTAAGCGACGACATTATTTGAGGTACCACTCGACATTGGTATAAAACCCCGCTCCTTCACAAAGCTCTACAAACTTGTCAGCGTGACATACGAGCAGCATGTCTGACTCGGGATATGAGGATCCCAGCTGCAATACCCATCTTACCCTCCGTAAGCATTCTGCCAACTCGGCCACATTGTATGATCTTGTGACGTCACACAACTCACCAGCCAATCAATAGATGGATGACAGGCCACATGGCTGGCAAGCCGCCCCCGTGACTTGTCAAGCACCGCCTGCAGAGGCATATATATGCTCGTGATTCTTCGCTCACAGCGTCGATAACTACTACAACGCCAGCGCCGGGCTTTCCGCTCAACGGGAACCCCTAAGGCTGTCGCGTTAAATATTCTGAACTAAGAAACTCGCCTACTAAAATTCATGACAGTGTTCTAGCCCTCAGCAATGTACATATTAGTATAACCAGACGAAAAGCGAATGCTTGACCAGTACAATCCTATCTTGCACTCATCTCTAATTTTCGAGGAGCTATCACCGCATGCTTCGGACACCTCTACACTATTGAAGTTAATTTAGTCATTGAGTGGTTCTAATAGCCGTAAGAGCTTCAATACAGCAGCCCTGTTGATTTCCCCGGATTGATTTACAGAAAAGAAAGAACACGTGCGTAATTACTATAAGCATATAAGAAATGTCGCCCGTCTTCATTCAACTACGCCGCCTGGTGATTCTTGAACAACTGCTGCCCGCGCAAGGCACTACCCCGCGCAAGTCTCACTCACCGGTAGTGCCTTGCGCAGAGTGACACAGCGGTCTCGACGTCAGTACCCGCGTTGAGCGGCTGCTGCCATGAGCGCTGGCGATGTCGTCGGCCGCTGAGGAAGAGGGGCCCGTGATTCCGCTCTTCTACTTCCCATACGGCCGGCCCCTGTCGCCGCTCGAGGTGGAGATGGCCTGCCGCGAGCTCCGGCTCGCACTCAACGACATCGCCGGGGAAGTGCTGGGGCCCGAGGATTTCGCGCCCCTGGCGAGGGCCTGCTCGCTGCCCGGCTACTTCAAGACGGCCCTTTACCGCGCTGCCGGAGGGGACAAGGACAGGCCCGTCACTAAGGAGCGCTTCTGCAGGTGTGCATGAACCCTGTTACGCCACCGACATTATACGATGATCCGCATCTTGAACAGTGATGCCGATGATGATGACTTTTGTTATCGCAAGAGCAGCTTCGTTCAAAGAATCCCATAGCACGACGTGTATTTTTTTTCTGCCCAATGTGGTATTAAATACCCATTCTTGAAGCATTTCATTTTATAAAAGCCGAGTACAAGGCAAAATGTAAGCTTACATACCAATTGAAAAGCTGGTAGCGCTATAAGGATCGAACTGGGCGCTTCCCGCCTACAGGGCGGATGCTGAGAGGGATGCGGGATGTTTAGCCAGGCTGTTCGTTAAATAATATAGTACTTTGCCGATGGATCTGCGCTGGTATTTCCGAATTGGTCCCACTCAAGGGCAAGTGTTTTATTTCTAATGGCGTGTGGCCGAAACTAGCGTATGTAAACCACTGCAGAAAACGTGTCATCCTAGTGGCTTTGCGGGAAAAAATATCGCCAATTCCGGAACTTTCTTTACCCGCGATACATTATCGGTGCGGGAGGAGTCTGACTTTGGACTCTATTTTATTCAATGTAGGGCCTTAGAGCTTGAACGTACAGTTGTGTGTCGTTTGTGAATCTGTTCCTGTGAGGACGAGAGGGCCTGAGTGGTGTGGCTTATCAAATAGGTCTGCCGAAGGAAAATGCGCGAGCCAAGATAGTGCTTAGTTTTCTTGAGGGAAATAAAAAGGGACCCAGGCCGACATGAGGGAACCGGCAAGTAGAATCGGAAATACCGTTAACGCGCATACTGGGCCCGTTGGGGGACGGTGATATCAACAATATTTGTACAATACGTACAGGACATAGGATTGCGCTCGTCAGAGCTTTTCTCTCTGATATTCTCTGTGCGTACCGCGCAAAGTTTTGCTTTGCACGAGCAGGGAAGTGGAAGGCATTTCTCGGCATATGTGACAGACGTGGAAGCTACGTGGAGTGGACTCACAGGTGCCACTGCTACAAGGAATGGTGATGTTCGTGCTGTAGGTAAACGGCTAAAGTTTATGAATGAGGCAAAAAGAAAACCCAGCAGTGTTCTGCATGGTGGTGGCACATTAGTGAGCTGAAGAGCTTGGATCCTTTCGAAGAGGTCAGAGCACATACGCATGGCGAGCATGTTGCTGAGGGGTGCGAGTTAAGCGTTCTGCCATGCTACTGCAATTCAAGTGTAGTATGCAGATGTGATCAGCCATCTTAAGTGAAAAACAAAATATAGCATGAACCTGCACGTGTTAAGTTCTGTTGGCCATGTCGAGAGGGGAAGGATCACAAGCAAAAAGGTATGCAGAACAAGAATCATAATGTAGAAGTCAGCATATAAGGCTCCAGAGAGAAACCGCACTAAAATTTGCGCGTCCCCATCTGTAAAAGGCAGCACTTTCAAGACATATGATGGAATGATGTCTGTATCATACGTATTGGGATTTTTATATTCAAGGCTGCAGCTTTCAGGACCAAAACGTTGGGACATAAGCCCATCCCTCACAGATTCATCTGATAGCACTAGGTGGTTCCGTGGCAAGAGACACACCGGGGATCGCTACTGTTCCTGATTTTGTTGGGTTCCCCCTCCACAGGTACTACAGCCACTTGGTGGCCAACTTCCCAGAGGAGAGCTCCCGCGCCGTGCACGTCTTGGCGCAGGACCGCGACTACCTGACGCAGGAGGACTTGCGGCCGCTCTTCGAGGACTTCTTCGCCATGCACCCGGACATGCAATTCCTGCAGAAGACGCCGCAGTTCAGCGAGCCGTTCATTGCCACCGCACTCACCAAGTACTTCTTCCACGCGTCCCGCTCCTGGAAGAACATGCTCAGCATCCGCGACTTCAGGTAAATGACAGGCGCAGGAAAATAGCATGTGCGCACATGGTGGCTGTAGGTGCGAGACAGGAGTTTCTCATTGAAAAAGTGGCATCGAGAATGCATGATAACTCAAACATGTGTCAAGTTCATGAAGGCCTGTTTGTGTTTTGCTGCATTTTCCTCCAAATTCAGGCTTAGATCACAGACGAAAAATTAGGCACCTAACGCGATGGTGTTATAAAACGCCTTCTTTATACAGATGGCTCTATTTAGGTTAAAGTTGTAACGAAGTTTTTGATTTCCAAAATGAGTAGTACTCAATGCATGGTATCCCTGTTGAGTGTCCATGATTGCAATGACAAGCATGGTGCAGTTCCATTTAAATGCCTGTGGCATACAAGTAGACAACTTCATTTGGCTGCTGTCAGTGTGTCTGAGATCCACACATGCAGAGAGCAACAACTCGTTCATCATTCAAAAGCAAGGAGCTTGCATCGGTTCGTGCCTATAGCGCCATTTCTAAGTGATATCTCCTTATCTGCACGTGAAAAATACTCCGGGACGACTATGAAGACACCGACGTTTCAGAAGTGCTCAGGTTTATTGATGGTTATACCGTTTTCATTGACCGCGACAAGAATATTTCTGCTAGTGTAAGCAAGCGACTATTGAACTTTCTTGAGCGCCTTGACCCATTAGTACTGACACACAAATTACCGAATAATATTATACCGAATAATAATTACCGAATTATATGCCCCAAACCTTAGTGTACTTTTTTGTTGTGTTACGTCATTGAGCCTTTCATTTTTGCTGTTGTGTTTTGTTGCTTATTATTAATTTGTGGCCTTTGTACTTATTTGTAATATTTGTACTTACCTATTTTCTGTATGCTCACCGTGCGAAAATTCCTTCCTGGGATTGCAGTATTAATAAATAAATATTATGTTGGTTGTTTGGTTGGTTTATGGGGTTCAACGTCCCAAGGCGACTCAGGCTATGAGAGTCGCCGTAGTGGAGGCCTCCGGAAATTTCGACCACCTGGAGTTCAATGTGCACTGACATCGCACAGCACACGGGCGCCTAGGAAAAGCGGCCGCCGCTGCCGGAATTCGATCCTGCATCCTTGGGCACAGGCAGCAAATACTTGCTCCCTTTCCACTCTTCGCACCTCAAGTTGGTCAAGAGGTATTGGGTTATGGTGTTTCAACAGCTTTCCGTAAAATCCTGTTCGCTTAAGGTGGCTGACAGCTTCGCAAATCAGGTGAAGCGCCTTTCAAGTGCAGGATACCAACTCCACTGCTGGCGTCAGTTGCCGGAAGCATCTTAGAAAAGTTGAGCGGACTAGCAAACAAGCCGATTAGAAAAGGCTAAGTAAAGATCCAGAATTAGTTATCCCGCATATTCAAGGGATTTCACACGGCTTAAATAAAAACTGCAACAGGGGGGACGTGGAAGGTTTTTCTCGGCTCCTGAGAAACTATTCATAATCTGCAAGAATGTAAACGCTGAGAGCACGACCAAAGCCTGCTCCAAACGACACCAACAGCGCTACGTTGAAGGCACCCAGACGGTGATTTACTCCATACTACTGGCCTGTGGTAAGCGATACATGTAGGCTTAGCTGGGAAATGTCCTTATGAGAGGCTGAAAGAGCATGCCAGAGATGCGAAAAGATTGAGAGGCCGCAATATGGTTTATCACATTCCGGAATGCAGTGTCTGCAGTCCTGCGCTTCAGAACACTGCAAGTTTAAGCTACTTTCCAGCTTGGAAGGAAATAATATGACCTTTTGAAATTGAAAAATTCGGTAGTGCGTGTAATCAGCGCGTCCTCCGTATCGCTAACAGAGAAAGTATCTTAGAAATCAGTAGCACTGGAAATGGCAGTTTCACCCCTATGCAGAGCAGGTAACCAGGCGATATGATAGGCTTCATGTCACAGTTCCGTTTGTCGTTGGGAAATTCGCTGTATTCAAGCTAGTAGTGCTCTGTACTGTCTTCAGTGTGTCTATTGTCTCTGTTTTCCTGCGCTAATGTTCCGGCAAATTGATGCACCAATGAACCTGCCGTTCTAGTATGAACGGTTGCTGCGCTGTTAACGTGTGTCCATTTTATTTGCTTCAAACGTAATCAACAAAGAGAAAGAAAAATGCGCGTTATCTCAGCTGAAATGCGTCAAACCAAAGCTTCGGAAGGAATGAAAGCCCAAGAATTTTGAAAAATACCACGCACCGAAATAACGCACCATCAGCAGCCGCTAGCGCTTACCTCGGAACCAGCAGCAACGCAAAAGCTTTGTCAGGCAACGCAGAAAGCGCTGATCGGGAAGTGTTTAGCCAAGTAGCGGACGATAGCGCTGTACTAGTGACACGCAGCTGGCGGGCGGAGAACGTTGTCACGTGATATCACTAAATTTCGAGGGATTTAATTTCTGCCGAATAAAAAGGGCTACGCTAAGGCTCAGGGGCGCCTGGGTCAGGCCATTTTCTATGCGGTCGATAAGTTTCCTGTTCACATCACAGCGTATAAGCCAATGTTAAAAAAAAAAGTTGATATCTACTACTCAGGAGGGACGAAAAATAAAATTTTCTAACAAAACTCCTGATTTCAGTTCGAAAGAAAGTTTTTTTTTATTTATTTTGGTCCATTACGATGGCTTGATATGTTCATTGCGTAGCCATGCGCGGTAGCCATAAGCTTCGCACTATCAGGTGATAATGACCACGAAAGGGAAATAATTACAAGAATAAGATTGTGATGGAGTGCACTTGGAAGGTACTCAAACATTATGACTAGCAGCTTATTGGTATCGCTCAAGAAAGAAGTGTATAACAGTTGCATCCTGCCGGTACTCACCTATAGGGCTGAAACATGGAGGTTACCGAAAAGGGTTCTACTTTGAAGACAACGCAGAGGGTTATGGAACGAAAAATGGAACGAAAAATAGGAAGCGTGCAGAGTGGGTCAAATAACTCCAGTTACTGACGTTCTAGTTAAAATTAACGAGAAGAAATGGGCATGGGCAGGATATGTAGTACGAAGAGAGGATAACAGATGGTCGCTTAGGGTAACAAACTGGGTTCCAAGGGAAATTAAGCGTAGCAAGGGCGGCAGAAAATTAGGTGGGTGGATGAGATTACGAACTTCGCAGAGATCAAGTGGATGTAGCTAGCGCAAGACCGGGTCAATATAAGGAAAATGAGAGGCGTTCGTCCTGCAGTGGGTATAATCCGGCTGGTGGTGATGATGATGATGATTATGATGACGACGACGGCGGGAGGAGAAGAAGATAAACACTGCGCCAGTTTACGCAGTTTCGCCAGAAAACGGTGTCCACTTTGGTCGTGCGGTAAGCAGCGGACGACCGGAGAGCTCCCTGTCACCTGCTATAATGATGCTGCATGTCATAGTGATACAGGCACGGAACCATTGTAGGAACTGAGTCGACACGAGGTATATACCGTAACGTTAGGAACGTATGTGGCAGTGCTTTAGCGCGAAAATATTAGCGCGGCATAACGCGGACACATCAGCTTAATTGGACCTATAGATACTGCCGGGCTAAACGTCAACTATTAAGCGCACATTTCATAATTAGCGGGACTTACAGCTCTGTCAAATGCGGCGCTGATGTAGTATGTGTGCTGATAACTCGTCTCCGAGCTGCTGCAAAATAACTGCTGTTTCTTTTATTTTTCCTCGCAACGTTTGCTGCCTAAGTGATGTCTTCTGTGCGCGCAACGGAGGACTTTGCATCTTAATCGTGGCTCGCATGTAGTGGCTTGTAAAGCAGATACATTTCCTCTAGTACACGTAACAGTGTTAGATGAGGCCGTCAAGACTGGCCTGACTGATGCTTTGCGAATATTACACTTACAACAGCGCTTGACAATATCCTGAGTGATCTTCCTAGAAATAATCATTCTTTGTACCCACAAAAAATGTATTCGGTTTAGTATGCCACCCTGGATCTAACAAGTCCAGCTTTCTTGGGCATCCATTAGAATTTTGAGGAAATTGAATAATGCAAGGTGTGATTATGAACATGTTGGGAATAGTTTAACCATCCGATACGTAACAAAATATTCCTTGTAGAGTTTATCCTACGCGCATCGAGTAGTTCAGGCTGCCATAGAAAACTAATTGGGTCTGTATTACAAACAAAATAGCAAAAAAAATGAGTCTCAAGATATATTTTTTGTTATGGTGCAGTATTAAGATACGCTAAAAATTCAATTAGTAAACAATTTACCATTAAAGAAACGTGCTTGTCCAAACGATTTCTGGGATGACTAGCATTGCAGCCGCAAAAGAAAAGGAAGAACTTAATAATTTTTCTAGCAGAACCAGCGACTGAGCCTGTGCCGCGACTTCATTGTTGTCGCCATACTGTTCGTGAAGGAGCTTAACTGAAATAACGGATTATACATAGAGAGCCAACAGTTCCCGACGCAAAGAAGAGCATAGAGAGAGAGTGTGTGTGTGTGTGTGTGTGTGTGTGTGTGTGTGTGTGTGTGTGTGTGTGTGTGTGTGTGTGTGTGTGTGTGTGTGTGTGTGTGTGTGTGTGTGTGTGTGTGCGTGTGCGTGTGCGTGTGCGTGTGCGTGCGCGTGCGCGTGTGCGTGCGCGTGCGCGTGCGCGTGTACGTGCGCGTGCGCGTGCGCGTGCGCGTGCGCGTGCGCGTGTGTGTGTGTGTGTGTGTGTGTGTGTGTGTGTGTGTGTGTGTGTGTGTGTGTGTGTGTGTGTGTGTGTGTGTGTGTGTGTGTGTGTGTGTGTGTGTGTGTGTGTGTGTGTGTGTGTGTGTGTGTGTGTGTGTGTGTGTGTGTGTGAGAGAGAGAGATAATTAATCATGGAAGTAACTGCAAGCAGAACGAACAAATAACCACCTTGCGGCCGGTGGGATCCGAGTTTGAAAACCTGACGTTACTCCCGCAGCCAAGACATTCTGTTTCGGACTACGCAGCGGGACTTTGCTGGTTAAAGCGTAGTTGCAAGAGAAAGGAATTTGTGTACCTTCGAGAGTCCACTGTCTACTATGCAAAAAGAATGAAACCATTGAGAAATTATTTTTTCTTGCACTGCTGGGACGCAATTTTCTTCTCAGACGTGCTCAAAGGAGGTAAAATTTTCCACTTAACCCTCACGGCATCATGTATCTCCCTATTGAAAACGAAGACGGTATAGGATATAATCTTGCAACAGTATTGTTGTTCTGCATAGTATATGGAGAAGTAAGATGGCGGCGGGTCACGCAGACCTTGACGCACGACCAATGAAAGAAAGCATTAAGGAAGGCATTCGAAGGTATTGTAAAGTTATAAAACTTGTGGATCCAGCATCTGACTGGCTTCGCGCACATTGAAATATTAGTCATTCAAAACATTACAGTCGTGTTACCCCTCGGTCAAATACGGTTCAGGGTTCTTATGTAAATATCGTATATTTTAAGTGCAATTAGAAAATATCGCCATAGCTCGTCGCTAAAGCACCGGGCACAAAATTCTACAGTCGTGGGCTTGAATCTCATCAGCGGCATGTGAAGTTGTTTTTATTATACTTTCTAGCCAATTACTCCCATGACTATTTCTCATTTCCAACAGAAATACAGCATTCACTTATACTGCCATTTCATTAGTGGCTGTTGGCTTTATTACGTATCTCATAATGAAACCCCTCATCTTCCCTACATTTGTGTGCTGATTAGTGTAGATATATAAAAGGGAAGCAAAGATGAGATAAACACCAGCACGAGGTAGCACAGATGCCCGCCTGTAATGCCATAGCCGGTGTTAGACGAGGCATCGAGCTTGCGTTTACGGCGCCTTGTTTAACAATTCCATCAATCCATACCTAAGTGTTTTTCTACAATCGCAATGTTTTTTATATGTTTTGCGTATATCGCTTAGCTTCGCAGGCATTCCTTCTCGAACGTCGTCAATACTAGGTAAGTCCGTACAAAATTCTACCGAAGGCAGTACCGTCCTACCGCTGTTAATTTCGTTACAAGTTAATGCTCTCGTGATTCCACAGAGCTGTCATTGTTTTTTGTTTGTCGCTCCATCATTTCAAGTTGGTTTGTCCATTGCTTTAGCAAAACGTGCACCTTTCATTGGAACGGCGTGGTGGACTATCAGCTTTTGCAACAAGCGGTTCGTTATTGAACAGTTAAAGAACCTCTGTTCAACAAAACAATATGCTCATACAGATTAGCATACCTCACCATGGTAAGTACTGGAAAAACATACGTGAGTGCCATGTAACCATACATGCTGTGCCGTCACTTAATACCCGCGTTCAACTAACCAGAAAGTGTGGACGCATACGTTACGCACATATTTCTTGGGTATTTTGCTCAAGCAAGCTTCCTCCCGACCTGTTCCATTCCATTTTTGTATCCAGAGAAAGCCACCTTCTAAGCTCTCTGCGCTGGATGGAGGAATCTTCGGAGCTCGACCAAAGCATGGAGGCGTTCAACTTCGGCTCCTTCTACATGACGTACGCCATGTTCGAGGGACTCGACCGCGACCGGGACGGCATGCTAAGCCCGGAGGAACTGCGCAACTTCCAGGGAGGCGCCTTCACCAACCGCGGCCTTGACAGAATCCTCTGTTCGGCGGTCATCAAAAGGCAAACACACTCACCACTGTATATATCTTCAGCGAGTTGCTTGTCGGCGGTTACAGAGCTGCCAGTTAGACCGCAAAAGTGGAGCAGCACAAGTTTATCTTACTGTGTTGGTGGCACCTTAGTGGCACACAATGACGACTGGTTCAAACACGTACGATTGCATTTATCTGATTCAGGAGTGTTGATTTAGTTCTATAAAAAGCACTTCCGGAGAGCAGGCATACTTCTTATTAGACTCTTCTGTATGCCTGGCTCTGCAAGCGGTGCAAGCGGTGCAAGCGGTAGCACGCGAGCATCAGTTAGCAACCGTTTCAAGAGGTGACGTTTTAACGTGGCATGTACAGTCTTTGTCAAAAATATACAGCCAAAGTGGTTCGCTTCTAAGCCCTGTAACGAGGCTCCTGGAATGTACGGGTAAGCTAGAGAAGAGCGAAGATGAAATTTGTCATCTATGAGGTTTTGAACGCTGCAGATGCTCAACGAGCTCTGTTACGGTGCTTAGAAGCAAAACATTCCGGCTGTATATTTTTGACAAACGCTGTACCAGAGAGTAAGGTCTTATTATGCATGTGCTGTAGATTAATTTCATTCTAAACTTGGGGAGTTACGGCAGTTGCACATCAAACCCTCATAAATTAGTTGTTTAGCCACGACCTGACACGTATAAACCAGGACCATATTCGGTTATACAATGCAGTTATCTGCGTATACTTCCGACAGGACAGGCGCATCATTTGTCAAAAATAAACAGCTTAAAAGTAAGCTCTTGTTGTCAAATAGGTGGCACTACGGTAAATATATCGCATCTATGCATTTGCCGTAGGCTGCGAAGTCGACGGTTCATCGGAAACTACACGTTCTGCACGCTGATTGCTACGAAGTTCTCACTGCGCTCCCGTCTGTGTAGTGCACGGCAAGAATCGGTTAGCCCTCATAAGGAGTTATAGGTTCGTGCTCCCGGTTCTTTCAGATACAACGGCCGCCAGATGATGGCTCTGCAAGACTTCGTAGTCTTTCACGCCGTCGAGTCGAACAAGGGCCTGCCCAAGAGCGTCGAGTTCTGGTTCCACTGCTTGGACTTCGATGGCGACGGCTTCATCACCGTCTACGACATGCAATACCTCTACGAGGACAAGCGCCGCATCGTCGAGGTGCACTTCCCATGCTGCGACTTCTCCGAAGTGGCGCACGAGATCTTCGAACGCGTCAAACCACGGAAGCCCGAGTTCATTGCGTTGTCGGACCTTAAGCGCTGTGAACCGAGTGTGGTGTGCATGATTGTCAACACGTTCATGCTTGTGCCCATGACAGTTAGGTAGCCCGACGAGCATGAAGGCATGTCAACATTTTTGGTTCTTCATAAATACTGGCTGAAGAAGCAGGATGAAGCTCGTTGCTTTCAGGCACGGCGAGCCGTTACCAATGTGTTGGCCGCCGTCATGTGCAAAAGTCTGGAACAACGGGCGTTTCACCCTGGACCCATGACTGTGCAAGCTCGTTGCACTTAGCTACAACGCGACCATTCTGCCATCATTCGTACAGGTCAGGCAGTATGAGAAAGACGACAAAATTTATCCTCTCTTCTTTCCGTTGTGGAGGCGATTGTATAGTGGCAGAGGCACTTTCTTTTTCGCCATGGTGTAAAATCAGTTTGCCGTGGCATGAGCTTGCGTACCTTCCTGCAAAAGGCCACTTTAAGATTAGGAATCGCTTTTGAGCGCTATATGTCGAGGTTTAATTATTTTTCTCCTTGATTTTTGTTTTCTCTTTTGAGATATATGTCCGTGCGAGAGTTGAGAACAGAAGCACTGCCCTTTGCCTTCCTGCATGCGTTCTAGACTCTGTGCTGCACATATGTGGTCGCGGTGAAGCGACGCAACCTGAAATTTCCTCCAAGAGTTCCGATTCGTTGTAGTTTACGTGTTGTCCCTTTGCGCACAGTACCTGCCACCTTGCCAGAAATAAAGCCTGTGCTGCCACTGAGGAAATTTAGTTTCGACAGCTTCTGCTCTGAACGGGCGTGTAACGAGCAAGTGTCATGCAACGTACAGGGTCGTCCAATCTTAAAGAGAACAAGCGAGGAGGTGCTCGCTTTCCTGGAGTACCGTTATGTGCAATACAGCAGCATATCTAAGAAAGTCGAGCCAGCACTGAGGGACTTGGATGTGGTGTTTCTCAGGGCCTGCCACTTAACTTCATTGCATGGCCAGGTCATGCGCAATGGCGCCTTGAAGAAAGCGGGCACTTGCTCGAGTGTTCGCACTAAGACAGAATGACCCTGTACATCCTAAACCTGAACCTGGAAGCGTGGGCTATCCTCTAACGAAAAAGACTATAGGAAAATGAGGGGGAGAGAGCGTGGCAGTGGCAGATATGGGAATTTACTGTAAAACGAAGCCATCTTTTCCTCCTTACTGAATTCAAATTTTTCGACGAAGACTGTGCAATGCATTGCAAAGGGGGCAGGGGTATCAGAGTTCTTCTCAATATGCTAGCACCGTGCCAGTATAATAATGACACTAACACGGGGCGTTGCCGCACGCGTTTGTCCCCGCACCTGAGGTAATGGAATCTACTTTGGCGCTAAACACAAATTAGTCAAGTTCATCTTCAAAGAAGCGATACGCGATAATGCAGGAAGACAGACGAAGGAACACGAGCGCTACAGCTCAAATTCTGGCGTGAAAAAATGCGAGTTTACTGTATTAGAGCGGACCGCCGGGCTAGTTGGATGGCACAGATAATTAGACGTTCGCCGTAAAGTTACGGGTTGTTAGCGTTGTAATCCTGTCTGTAAATATCGAAAAACGTATCAAAATAGTCGAGCATTTTTTGGAACGATTATGGCGCTAGAACTTTCAGTACACATTCCTGTTTCTGCATCATCCAGCGGCAAGAAAGCGAGAGCATCCGGCATTGCCATGGACGTAAGAAATTATCCATGTTTCTGTAAATATCGATTAAACCGAAGTCATGAATTTTTCGCAGTGATGATTGCGCTGCCCAGACGAAGGCAAGTCCACTTGTCGAAACGTTGGCTCGGCTTGCGAGCAGACTCCCCATCTACCCTTGTTCAGTGCTCTTTCACACTGTATAGCCATCTTCTTTCTCTCGTTCTATACGCCAGGTTACAGCACCAGTAGCAAAAACTACCTACAGACAGTATTCATGATCGTCGTTTCAGTCTCACTGACAACAGCGACAAACTGCGCAGTACTTAAATAAAATGGGGACCAGAAATACTGCAGAAACAAAAATTGAAAATGCTGCTGATATAGCTGTCGCACATTCACTCACACTAGACAATGTCAAATCAAACCGTTTATAGTTAATTGTGCTGTGCTTGCGTGGCCTTTTATGGCATTCATTTCAGGTGAACTTTTTTTCTGGATTCGCAAATGGGATTTTTTTTTTCGGGACGTTTTTTCCGTGGACTTTTCTCTGAGATCTTTCTTCAGGGGACGTGTGTTCCATATCTTGCAACCTGTTTAACCGCCCCATTAAACCACCAGGTCAACCTGAAGCACCGTATCCATTTAGGTGGTGGTGGTGGTGGTGGTCTATTAAAACAATCAAAAGAGAAGTAAACGAGTGTTGCCGATCGCGGCAACTGCTATCTAATATCTGAAGCACCCGAGCTGCGAACGGCGGGAAATAAAAGTGATAGGGAGAGGATAGCGAGATCTACGGGTGGGAGCGATAGCAAGAAAGGACGGGAGGAGCTTTGTAGATTGTAATGCTAGGGACTTTTAGCTTACCGCGATCCGCTATCGTGATCCGCCACCGCGCATTCCAATGCGCATGCCCAGACCCCCCTTGACGCCAATAGATGGCGCCACATACTGGATGTCGGCAGGCAGAAGATCGCCGTCCACCAGGCCACATACGTCATGAATTAACAGCACATGAACGTTTAGAACGCGAATGGATTGTGCGGAAACCCAGGTAAGCCAGTGTGCATCGAATTCTGTAGCGAAATGGTTTTCTGCGTCTGTCCGTATGTCCGTTCGTTGTCCTTGGAAGACGCATTCAGACAACTCCCAGTAACTTGGACGTCACGCCTAATTGTGAGGCAATAACTATGGAATATTGCAATATACCATTATGAACATACAGAGGAAAGTGTCGCAATCTTTGAATGTGTAGCAAAATCTTCGGCATCAAAAGACAAATCTGTTGTAAGAAAATCGGACATTAAAGAACATTTTTCTCCCTGCTCCATTCAAACTCATGATGTCAAGACCAAAAAAAAAAAAAAACGAGTGATGCGTAAGGAGCTGGCGGGCTTAGCTGTACATAGATGATGACGTGTGCAGTTATTCTGCCTGTGTCGAGCAGTCGAACAAAAAAAAATACTCCAGGAGGTCAGCGTCTTTTAAGAATTTCAGAGGTAGTATCGCAAGCCTGGTACAGCTCTTGAAAGTTTAGGTAATTCTTTAGCAACGCTCCATTTCCTCCATATCCATATATTCCATCTCCCTAGGCTGCACAGAAATGTGCCGCACTCACTACAAAAACACTTGGCAGACTATATAACTTCCATTCGTAATAACAAAGTTCAAGGGGTCCCACGATTTCTTTGTTATAGCGGTTCTTCATTATAATCGTAAGTGACCTTTACCGCAAATGTCGCATACGGACAGGTTAACGTGCCACGGCACAGACCGAGTACAACCTAGTTGGTGTTAGCATGCAACTTTCAACACGCTCGTCCATTTTAGGGTGTCTTTGAAGGAATACATCATAGACAAAGGGCAGCTGGAGTTTACTGCATGACGAGCAAACTGGGCCAATACTGTACTGCATCACATTAGTATCTCTAGTGGAGAACTGTACGCCAGACTATACATGCCCAAGAAAAGCCATTTCAGAAGTGCTCTTAAATGCTGAGAGGACAAGGAATTTTGATTTCCTTTTACGCGATGTTATCAACGCCGTCGTCCGCATTAATATTTTTTTTTTGCCGACGGCTCTATAGAGACAACATGCTCACAGCAAGAGTCCTTCGCTGCCTGACGTTAGCAGCACTCGACTCAACAGCTTTGATTATGGCCGCCATATCGTCATCGACGTCTCTAATGCTAGGGACTTTTAGCAATTACCGCGATCCGCTACCGTGATCCGCCACCGCGCGTTCCAATGCGCATGCCCAGACCCCCCTTGACGCCAATAGATGGCGCCACATACTGGATGTCGGCACACAGACCTGCCGCGTCGGGACCAATCAGCTTGAGCGCCCCACCCACGTGCGGTAGAGAGTCACGGTGGCGGATCGTGGATCACGGTAAGCTAAATCTCTCTACTGGCCGTATGAAACGAGCGGTACACCGAGACCGTCAGCCACAACAAAACTATGCCAAATGGTTAAATTATGCGACCACGCCGCGAAAACGGAAGCACGAGAGGCATAGCATGTTTGCAGAAAAATGGGTGCAGCGAGGAGGTTGAAGAAGGGAAAACTCCACTGACTTTGGAAACAGGACCTTAAAACCCAAGTACCGACCAAGATGAATGCGCCGACATCAAACTTCCGTAGCGTCGAAGCCAATGCCCGAGAGTCGTTCGTAAAACTCGTACAAAGCAGGTCCCGTTCGGCGAGAGGTAAGTTTTCTGCCCGTTTCATGTGATGTTCGAAAGAGTGGGTTATTTGAGGTAATTTCAGTTTGTAGCATCCAAATGAGTACGGAAGTGTTGAGCGCCGTTACAACAAGACATAATCAAAGCGAAATGGCCAGTGAGGTTTGTTTATTGGGTTCGTTACACAACTAACGCTCGCTTATTATGAGCGTGTGCGATGCTACCATCAAAATGCGCATCAGAGCCATGGCAGTTCTGAGATATAGCTACGTTCGCGCCACTCATTAATGCCGTGAATGTAGTTAAACTCGCTCCAAACGTTAAAAACTAAAGCTTCCAGCAAGCTTAGAGCGATATGGGCATCCTTCCAACACCGCCCCGGATGTCACGACGCCAAGGGGAGGCGAAGGGTGGCGTTCGCCACACCAAAAATTTGTCGGCTTGCACAGAAGAATTTACCGAGCACTGAAAGGAGGAGCACGTTTCCTGAGAATGCATATCAAAGATTTTCTGCAGCATTTCATTGTATTTATTTTAGCTGGATGAAAAGCAACACCACAGAGGAATCATCAGTAACCAAAATCCCCGCACACTGTAAAAAATGTGTGTGAAATTACATGTATTTTTAAAGAAAATTTCTGTCACCGTACAGAGAACATCTGTTCTACTTCATTTACCAAAATACGTTCACAAAAAAAAAAAAACAGCAATTTTCCGAAACCTCAGTTGGAATGCAAACAATTCGATATATATTTTGCCGTCTGTTATATTTTCTACCACAAACTCATTTTTACTTGAATAGTAGGTGAATGCTGAATGGAAAGCGAAATGCTATGACAACCCCGAAGGCGCTGTCCGACGAACGGGTGCGTAACAATTTCGATTCCAAAGATTATAAATAGTGGTGCCACATTGAGGTCCGTTGTTGATTGGCTCCCTGCTACAGTGGTATCTGTTGGGCATTATTCACTAGCCTCTTTTCAGTGGCTAGGGCGCGACTGTTGCGCGGCCATTTTTATGGGTGCCATCGAGTATTGCCAGCGCCACGAGATATTTGTGAGATGGAGTTTGCAGGGATTTCGCCTTAGAAATGGTTGTTATTAAAGAAATTGGCACTTAACGCAATTTTGTTGTTCTTACAAACAGAAAACGTGAAATGAAAGACGAGTAAAAAAAAAAGATATATTTGGATTATACTTTTCACTGCTATAGAAAAATTTAAATAAAAACGCCGTATTCCTAGTGAAAAAAGCTGTATGAGTCACAATAACCTCATACAGATTTCTCATACTAAACTCATACATTTGTCATACAATTTCATATATTTCTCATAGCTTGAATGAGATTTGTATGAGATGATAAGAGATTTGTACGAGTTTAGTATGAGTTTAGTATGAGAATTTCTAGGAGGTTATTGTGACTCATAGGGGTTTTTTTACTAGAGGTATAACAGAAAATTTTTGCCAATTTACAAACATTTTCTATCAGTTGTAAACAGCAAAAAAATTGTAAAATGACAGAAAAAAAAATTAAAACAAAACATAGCAGAACAGAAAATTTCTGGCAGGAGAGCTGCCAGAAAATTTCTGTATTTTTCAACAACAATTTTTTACAATGCACCCTCCCCGTCGTTCTCCGTGCAAAGAGGAGTCACCCTACTATAAGTATCCTGGCACCGTCCAAGCGCCGCGAATAAAAATACCTTGACCTAAATAAGCTAAAAAAGCGGCTTTGAAACTGCAGGTAATTGCCGTCCAAGCTAGCGCCGAAAGCCTATCTACAAGGTATCGCGCTGTCTGGATACAACATCGTCGCGCTTTGGCTGGCACATGTTCTGAAGCAACATGTAAATCATGTATGGGGTTGGTTCTTCAAGAGATTCCTAAGCTGAACGCCGTGCTCAGCTAAACGCGGTCAAAACGTGTCAGCGCACCTTATTAGTCGCTTTTATAGTTATAATGCGAAAGCACATATCCAGCCATTCCTCTCCTGCTAATGCTGATGTGGCCCTTCCCCTTTGTACCGGGGAATAACAGCGCACTGGATCATGCTGTTAAAAAAGAAAAAGAAGGAAACGTTCTCGGGGCCCAATTTGTCACTTTTCTTGTCGGCGAGTCTTCCAGGCGTTGTTTTGTCGCTTCTACCTCATTCGTGTTGACCGTACGCTCCACTCCCAGCGTCATCGCAAGCGCCTCCATGGGCGTCACCCATGATTTTTCGCTTCCTCCGTGGTGGCTGTGGAAACTTCGTTGCTGCGTCATGGGCACGGACCACAACCGGAGGCATTCGTTGACTCCATGCCGTTAAGTCTGCTCCATCACATTGCTTCTGGTGCACTCGATATCGAGTCCCTCTGTATACTTGGCCTGGAGCGACCGTGTCCGTAGCATCCCACTTCTTGCCTCACACAGAAGCCCGCTTCCTCAGGAGTTAACGTGTATGTTTTCCTTCCTGATGTCTCTCTTGATGTTGCAGTACAGCGCCGGAGATGTCTGTTAGTGCTGCGCTGCGCCATCCATTTTCCTCCGCTCCTCTGATTTGTTCCCGCAATGTCTTCGCCCACGTGGGTGACAGGACGTTTGTGAACTTAGCATGTTCTACCTCTTAGCGCTCTCATAGTCTTAGTGTTCGGATTTTCCATTCCGTGTTTGTGTAGCGTAGAATAGTGCACTTATACAGTATACTCTGGTCCATCTGCCGTCAGGCAGTGTTCTCAATCGGTGCTCAAAAGCCAGTTCGGTGATGGCCTAGCTCTAATGCCTTGAAAGACAACCATCACATGCTGCCATGTACTGGTTCATTTGGGGCTCCCCCGTGGACTCTCAGAGCCAGCTGCCCCATTTCGCTTTAACGCGTCTCGAGGGCTTGCCGGGTCCGCGACGAGACACACAGCGCGGCATTGCGAAAGGTCAGTCTGAGCACCACAACCAGTTTCGAGAGCGCATTAACAACCTCGAACCGGTGGAACGTGCATTCTAGAAGTATGAGCGATATATGTTTGTGGATCCTGGAGGTGTAGCCAAGAAACAAGAATTGGAGAGAAAATGTGAAATGCAGCGGGTTTTATGAGCCCCTGAGACACTGGAAGAACACGCTGTGAGGCTGGAGGCTGACCTGTAATCTAAAGTGAGTTACGCGCTTTTCAATCTGAACCTCGTACCACTTTCATATGACCATGATTTAACCATGCTTAAATCTGTCTAGCTTGTTGAATTGAAGAAAAAAAGCGCATTTTCTAAGGCCCTTCGCAGCACAACGAAATCCGGTACTTTTTACCGCACAAAAGCTGAACGATGCTAGATGCGCGGTGGAGAGTCGACATCCGCTGATGACATTTGCACTGACTTTGGCGCCCTATTCGAAACGCATGGGCGCTAATGTGCGTCGCATCATGTCCATGCATTCTTCGTCGCTTGGTGAAAGGAATATGATAGTCATAGTCAACTGCGCGGTCTTTATTTTTTGGAGCAGCGGAAAACAAGAAAGTGCACAGCTGTCATGTCATACGCCACCTGAATGACGCTGAATGAGATGTACAATCTATGACATCCAATGATAAAACACACAACTTACGATATAACCCGAGAGTTGCATGAGATCTGAATCATATGTATCAGAAACTCTGCGACTCATCAGATATTGTGTGATATGTCACAAAAGGCGCGACGCATGATTTTGAATGATGTTGCGATATCACAGAATTCTCGATATGTCATACACCACCTGAATGATGCTGAATGAGATGTACGATCCATGACATCCAACTTATGATATAACCCGCCAGTTGCACGAGATCTGAATCAGATGTATGACATACGATTTTGTATGACCGGCGATATCGATGAGGTTAAATCAGAGAGAAAGAAAGAGAAGGCTCTTTAATGAAACAGATTTTAGCCGGCGTTAATGTTTTCTGACATGCTACTCTGCATGGGTTAGGGGAAACATGGTTAACGAATAAAGATGAAGGGAAACAAACCATATGATATTTGGGTAATATACGAACTAATCTGTGATTCATCAGACAAATATCATCTAGATCATAAATATCAATCCATTATCACCAATTCGTCATACACTGTTTTCAACAGGGATGACATGACACAATAGAGCAGGCATCTGGAATTTGGACCGTAGTCACAGCAGCTCATCATCAGCAAACGTGCCATTTTCCCTTAGCAACACGAGCGTCTAGTGCACTTAGTATTGGTGTGCATCCTTTCTTCAAAAATAAAGCGCCCCATTTCCTCCCTCTGTAGGTCTTTAAAATGACTTTTTTTTTTTTTAAACTGGTATGGATGTGTTCAGATCACCTTGTGTACTAGGAGTTCCCGATGTATTAGAAATATGTGGTTCCTTGAGAAAAGGATAAAAATTAGCTACCTTTGATCATATTCACATAACAAAAATTACCATTTGTACTGATCAGCTAAATATGCTTATTAATCGCTCTTAGTAAATTAGCTATGCAATTATATGAGTTCTTACACTTATTTGCACCCACCGCGGCTGAGAGATTTTTTAGCTTTGATTTCGAATTCACTTTTAGGAATTCTTTAAAGTGTTCACTGAAACAGCTGGTATTCCGTTCAAGTAAAAATTGAAATTCTTAAAAACGAGCAATCAAACATGATCGCATACGGGAACATCGCGACCACTTCCAAGGATAATAGTAATTATTTCAATATACCTATTATTTTATTATAATACATACTAGAGTCTATGGCAGTGCAGACTGACCAGCTGTCGCATAAACCCAGCGATCCGCGCTCAGAACTCTATTTGACGTTACCAAAGTTTTCTCATAGAAATGCCCGATAGGGGCAATATTGAAATTTCATTTGCTGCTTTTTTTTTCTATCTTATGACTTTGTTTTCAGTGAACGCAGCCGCTTTGTCAACGCGAAGCCCGCGGCAGCATATCGATACAGACCGTCTTTTGCGCTCGTATCTCTTCAAACACCGCGCTCTCCCCCGAAACAGAGCTTTCACAGAGCCCACTGCTCATGCACGCGTTTACCAGAAGCAGCCAAGCGCCATCTTGTTGTAGTCTTACGAGGTGTCTTCCGCACAGCAGCACACTACTTTCCTTAGTGTGAAAACCCTATGAGTCACAATAACCTCATGCAGATTCTCATACTAAAGTCATCCAAATCTCATATCATCTCATACAAATATCATTCAACGCATGAGAAATGAGACTGTATGACATTTGTATGAGTTCAGTATGAGAAATCTGTATGATGTTATTGTGACTCGTGTTTTTTCCCTGGGGTTTGCACCTTGAATGGCATTCGAACCGTTCACAGTAGCTTTGTCTTTTATTGCGTTCAGGTAAAAGAAACGTGTCACCGCGGAGTTTAGAGGGTTGTAGTGCTGACCGCAGCAGGCGCGAGCCTGAGAGGGTTTGCATTTGCTGCATATAAAGTTAAGCGACGGCGATGGGGACGGTGCGTTTGTTACTCTAAACTTTCTCCTAAAACTACTGCAAATGACGACAAAAAAAAAAACACTTGACCGTAATTTTAGCTAATTTTTTCAATAGAACGTTTCTGCACAAAACGAGGCACACATTTTAACAACGTAAGACATTGCATTTTTTTTTACTTATTTTGACCTGTTAGCTTCCACGGTATCCATGCATCATTCACTAGATGTGTAACAAAAAGTTTGTTGTATTTATTTATTTATTTATTTATTTATTTATTTATTTATTTATTTATTTATTTATTTATTTATTTCCCCTAGTTTAAAAGCAGACATGTCATTGTTATTGTTGTTCAGATGGACATATAAATATATTCACGAAGTGTTCGCTCGTTTATCAGCAATAAAGCTGATCACATAACAGCGATCGAGTTATGTTTTCCTAAATACAGCTGTGACAAAGTGTAAAGTGAGAAAATTAGCAAATCGGGGACGCTCTGAGTGCGTCAAATTAGGATTGAATAGATTTTAACATTGTGACCGATAAGCTTATTTTTTCATTATTCCAACACAATTGTTGAAGACAGCTGCTGGAAAAGCTCCCGCACGAAGATAGGGTGACGTCACGTGCGCGTATCCTTACTGTCGAAACGATAAAATGCAAACCAATAAAGGGAGATCACTTTCCGGCTGTATTAAAGAAGCAATCAACACAAAAAATCAATTAACAACATCATATGATTAGAGCGTATTGTCATAACGTGCTCTGGAGTACTTTTTGTTTTCTAAAACAAATAAGCAAATGGCGAGTCTGCGTGCACCACCTGAAAAAAATTACATAAAACACATCACATGCAGCAAGCAATCTAAAAAAAAAGCAAATGGCGAGTCTGCGTGCACACCTGAAAAAAATTTACATGAAACACATCACATGCGGCAAGCAAACATATATGCCATGTACTTGGCACGTGCACATAAACGCTGTCAGTAATTTTGCTTGCTTTTCCCCTCGTGGGAAGACTCTCCACTTCCTTAACATATAGTGCTCGAAAAAAAAAGTGTTTAGGGCCGACGATTGAGGCAGTTATTGGTGATCCCTCGCTGTCTGTCGCTGTGAAGTTCCTTGCAGAGCCACCGTATCATACACACCCAACATTTTTATACTTTTTTTTCTGGTGCAAAATGTTTGCTCGAGTGTACATTGCAAACGCTTTGCATTCATAGAAAGGCCATCGACCTGCGCGGTTGTTACCAAGCGCAGAACTGGCGGTCGGCTAACTCAAGCGGTTGATCTGCGCTAGACGAGGCATTTCAGAGAGTCCCGCGATATCATTTGTTTGGCGTTAAAAAGCGGATGCTGTATTCTGTTGAGGCCGCAGCGCGCGGCAGCCTTCACGGCGCTCAGGACACTGCTCCAGCCATTTTAACTTTCAAACACATTTCTCTATTTCGCTTTTTCTTATATGCCCCTCTTCCATTTTACACAACGGAGGATAGCCAACCGGAAACTCCTTATGGTTAACCACCGTGTCTTACACCGTTTTTCATGTAGGGCGTTAGGCCGGGGAGACATAAGGTAAGATGGAGTCCAAAGTCAGACTCCGCCCGCACCACTAATGTATCGCGGGGCGGCCGGGGAGACAATTACTCTTGGTGGTGAAGTAAGCTGACAGATCTTGTAATTGCAGAAAGCACTGAAATGACGTCATAAGGCTACTTTTCAGTTGCGCAACCTTTTAGAGGATTAATAATGAAGACGCAAGTTAACAGTCGCACGAGGGCCCTAGCTGCCCTCCCATTGGAGTCACAATAATCTCATACAGATTTCTCATACTAAACTCATACAAATTTCATACAATCTCATATATTTCTCATAGGATGAATGCAATTTGTATGAGATCATATGAGATTTGTACGAGTTTATAGGATTAATAACGAAGACGCAAGTTAATAGTCGCACGAGGGCCCTAGCTGCCCTCCCATTGGAGTCACAATAACCTCATACAGATTTCTCATACTAATCTCATACAAATGTCACACAATCTCATATATTTATCATATGATGAATGCAATTTGTATGAGATCATATGAGATTTGTACGAGTTTAGTATGAGAATTTGTATGAGGTTATTGCGACTCATAGGGGTTTTTCCACTAGGGCTACCAAACTGCGATAAGCTAACAGCCGCCTATGCTCCGCATCAAATTCACCATGTTTTACTTTTATTTTTGATTTTGCGCTCCCAAACATGGCGCCTAACTTCTGCCATTTACGACAATGGCAGCACTTCATTTACGTCATGAAGCATCATTTTGACATCACCATATAATATGCATGCATGACGTATTCCCGCTACGCAACGTCAGCCAGGAATTTCAGGAAGCGCCCCTTGACAGCAAGTACTACATTTCACCCCATTCGTAACACAAGTACAAGTGCTTTCCTCCCTACCATATATATACCTTCTCTTTTGCATCCACAATTACTTACATGTACCATCCAGGCAGCATGAATAGCCTGCTAGAAATCCGCTTTCGATGTCTCGTCATTTTGACATCACCAAGTTCAAGTTTAAGATAACTTTATTGCCGTCAGTGTAGAGGCCCCTCCGCTCCCTAGGGGGCCTCCAAAGACCCTAGGGTAGCCTCCAAAGGAGAGGGAGCCCCATAGGGAGCAGTCTTTCGCAAAGCGTCCCAGCCCCGCTCCGAAGGCACAAGAAGCCATTTCGACAGCTCAATTTCGCGCCACAAATTGGAACACGCCACTATTCTGAGAACCAATCAGAAAAACGTGACGCCGAAAAGTGATCATGCGTGTCGAGAATAGGGTCCCCCTGTTGGTAGAGAGCGATTGCCTCCCGGATATGTGACGTTATACTCAAGTGAAATATCGCAGCGCGCTGGTCTGAAGCCTTTAGGAGGCGTTGACGTAACGCAAATGCCGATAAAGTCCTTGTATTCGTTAAATCTTTTCAACCAATCAAACCGCAGTTGAATTCACGTGACCTTGGTGGCGGTCCCCGACACTAAAGTTTCGGCCCAGCATTCCACCTCTAGGACGTTTTACTGACTCTACTGTTTTCTCCATTCTTGTGACCGTAAATCCGTAAGCACATGTAAACCTTTCTAGAACCCTGTCGCGAACGTAAATCATGCGTTCGTTTTCACAATTTGCCGAACGGGCGCGCGCCATGTGGAGCCAAATTCTTTCTCTATGGCAGAAGCGCGAGCCTTGCGTAAACCACGTGGTGTCAGCACGCGTACATGCGGCTCATATACCTTTTGCGATACCTTTGCTAAAGGTTACAGAGAAGACAAGAGGCTTGCTTATCTATGGCAAGAGCTATTAGGGGGGGGGGGGGGGGGTTGTCATGCTAGCTGTATAACTAAAACGCAAGCCCGACCGCCACTTCGTGCCAGAACTTTCCCGCAAGTGGTTATCCGATGCTGCTACCTCAAAAATAAAAGAGCAAAAGCACGCGCGATATTTTACCGTATTTTGGTTTGCAGCACTTTTCGTCTGGAAGCGTCAGTGGATCGGTCAAATGTCGTACGTGCACTGAAAACTCTGCCACTTCGCCATGTGGCACAGTGGTCAGGCTAGCAACTTTTCGAGCTATTTCCCGTGTTGCTTTGCCGCGCGTTTATCGTAGTAGGACCGCGTTACGCGGCGTATTCGACGGCCAGTCCATGTGCAAAGAAACGCTGAGATGAGCGCACTTCAAAGATAAGAGAAAACGCTTGATCACTTGCGGCGCCTGCAGACCACCAGTTCTTTCACCGATGCGGTCACGGAACGGATCGCACATCCCATAAATTAATCCTACTAGCTGCTGGCTTCACCAATTCCTATTATACCAGTCGTGTTTCGTTTGAAGTGAAATCGTTCATGTGCTGCGTGTGGTAAGTACGTGTTAGCGGCCTTTAAAGAGCTCCAGATGCTTAAAATAATCCGGTACCCACGATATATCGCCTATAATTCTCTCTGCACCTTTTCTCACCGCGTTGTGCATCCCTTACGGCGCTGTTGGCATATGTCCATCAGTAAGTGATACTTCTGCGCTTTTATTGGCGTCATATTAGTTTCGATTCTGCTCCGACCATGGCTGCCTTACTCAATCTTCGTGCAAACACGAAGGCGACAAAATGCCTCGATGTTTTTCATCATATGCAATGCTAACTGCATGTGAGGGCTCCGGAATCAATTTCGACCACCTGGGGTTCTTTAACGTGCACTGACATCGCACAACACACGGGTGCCTTGCTTTTCGCCTCCATCGCAAAGCGGCTGCCGCGGCCGGGATTAGATCCGACACCCTTCGGTACAGCATTCTAGCGCCTTAACCACTGTGCCACTACAGCGGGACCACTGCTAAATGTCTTGATGGTACATAGAAAAACTTGAACTCAAAGGTACTGTATCTGTAGCTGTAGTTAATCACATACTGCAAGAATTGTGAAGTGGTAGGGACAATGTAACGTGAACGAAGGTTCATGTAAAGCAGCGCTGATACAGCTAGTGTCCAGGCCCAACATCATACTTGTCCTGTGTGCTATATCGAGAAGTGCTGTGCAGAGAAAGTAAAGCATGATTCTGAAGCTGGTGCTGACTTTCTTTAAGCAAAATGTTAGCCACACACGCACCATTGCCCCTAGAAGAGCAGTCACAATGAAAGTTCACATTTAATTTGCTCTGCAGCACATACTGCTTGGGCACAGACAAGTATAACCTGGTCTGTATATTTTCAGAAGCATCTGCTGCACAAAAAGCATATATATTGGAATCCAAGTAATGTACAAGGACAGATACTGCCCGCATAATTGTTTATTGCTCAGAGCTACAATGGGTATGCAAACACTTGCGAACATGTGGAAAAACATAAAGAACCAAAGAGTGGAACACGCCTTTAAAAACAGTTGTCTTATATAGTGAATAAAACATCAAATGGCAGAGAAAGGGTCAAATGCTGATTTTTGCATGGCAATGTTTGCTAATATTCAGCACCACTTTTCCTCACGTGAGATGCATCTCTCGGTGGCTGAGAGCTTAACTTTTACTTTTGCCTAGAATAATTTTCCTTTCAGGAATGTGCCTCACAAGCACAGGATCTTCTATATGCAGATAAATGTATGCTGTAGTTATGCTTTAAAACTTGTGTGTACTTTCTGTTGGTCATGGTGGGTGCCAGATATGTCAAAAAATGCTAAGCAACTTCGCCTAGAAGCTTGTCTTGGTGCACTGTACAACAGCACAGGAAGTCTCGGTTAGTCATAAATCCCTTAGTTATAAATGGCACTGCAGGTGCAGTAATGATTCTCATGCGCTTCATTTGCATGCTATGAGGACATCCTCAGTCATAGATATGTCTCGAACTGCATTTTGTAGAAAATGATGGAGATGGCATGATTTCCTGCCATTTTGATTCCTAGTTAGTCTGACAAGCAATCTGCATTTTGTTGCCTCAACACTGTACACAAGAAATTTGGCCACATCTGGTGATGTGGCCAAATTTGTGATGCGGTGATATGGTGATGGTGAGTTGATGTGGCTAAAAACAACTCATGCACCTCATCAGCTACTTAACAAAGCTATAAAATACTGCACTTGATGCCAAGGCAATTCACATCAGAAAAGGAAATGCCAAGATGTCCATGTTTAAAGGCTGTTGCCTTGATCGAAACAACCTAACCAGGAGTATAGCATTGCATTCTAAGCATAAAACTATACTAACCGCATCTATGGCTATACTCACATACTCAGTTCTTGTGATTCTCATCATTTGTGCTGTTTCACTATTTCAGCAGGGAGTTTCCATCCATTTTGCATATTCTTGAATTGCAGAGTTCATTTGCTATTTGTTTTTTTTTATTTCATTAGCCAATGTTAAGAAAGCATTCTAGCTGCAATTAATGTGAAAAGTGCAAAGTTAATTAGATTAAACCAAATCAGTGCTAGGCCTGGTACAGATCGAAAATCTTGTAAGCTGACTGTGTATGTATGAAATTATACCCATAGCATTTGAGAGGGTAATATTGTTTCTTTCGCTGCAGTTTATTGCAGAGGTTTAGCATAAACTAGATAGAGATATAGCACAGTGAAGACAGCTTGCATCCATTTTGGTCACACACCTTAGCCTTGTTTATTCTGTTGCAGCTCTAAGGGCTTTTTGGCAAGGCTGCCCTTGAACCTGTAAGTATGAACTACCCTCCCTACGTAAGGCCCTTCGACAGCAGTTCAAGCACAGAGGTCATAGAAACACAGCTCCAGGTATGTAGCCTAGTGTCCTTATAATGCAGTTGTATCTCCACCTCATCAGCATCTATCCAATTGTGATGCTTTATAAAGGGATTTGATTGGTCCGACCAAGCAGTAATCAAGTTTAATGTAACTGTTGCTGCATAAGATCTCTTGGTGGTTCAGCAGTTAAAGCACACCTCTGGACAAATTTGAAAAAGAAAAAAACCATGATTGCACTCTTCCTATGAAATTTTTACCTCTTCTAGCAAAATTATTTTCATGTTATGCTTCATTCAGATATCGTTTCTGCCGATTAGCTCAAATGAAAACTCTGCTTCTGGGTTTCCCAGAAATTGAAATTTGGGGGAGCATGGATGGTAGATGAGAAGTGGCAACCATTTTTAATAGCCGTCAGTGCAAAAAAAAAGATTCAGGATAAATTAAAGGGGGGCCTAATAAAAAGCAGGTGGGAGGTGTAGAGACATCACTGCCGTGCACCTATTTTATTGCAGTTGTGCACAGCAAACCTCTCAGCCTTAGTTGTGTAAAGTGCCATTGTAGCTATGCTAGGCTTCATTTAATTTTGTTAATTTGTGTATTTAGCATTAGATTTCTTCTGAAGGAAATATGGTGCAGCAGTGAAACAAAACATGAAACAAAACTGAAGCAGTGAAACAAAACATTTCATCCAGTTTTTTAGCATGGTCTTTCGTCTTGCTTCAGACTACTAAGCAAGTTCAATATCTAGACTCTTATTTTTGCAATAACAGTCCATTATTAGACACTTTAAATGGATACCGTATTGATTAAGCATCCCCAAATTTTTTCTTATTGACTAGAATATGGTTCCAACAAATACATTAATTCACATCTCTCATAATATTGACTAAGGAGCTACCAGCAATTACTTTTACTGGTGTGGTCACATTTATGATGCTAGAAAGAAACTGCCTTGAGGGCTCCGCCAGAGTTGTATCGTGTATTTTTCCTCACTTGTCACTTTTGTAATGACAAGCTGCTTTCACGGTTTAATAATTACCAGGAATAAAAGTGCTCTTTTAGAAGATTCCAGTGGTTGCATAACTACAAAAACTGTCGTTGATTTGAACTTGCTTGGTGAACTTTTGGTTTTCTTAACCGAGACTTTGCTTTCATGAATATCAAGTTTATCCACATCAAACAATGAATACAATAATTATATTTATCACAAATTAATTTAAACTATTCATGCTTTAAGCAAATTTTGCCCTCAAATTTAATCACCAAACATGGACTGTGTATGCCCACAGTGCTACCAGTGTTCCTTTGCTTTCAAGTCATAGTTCTGTTGCTAAATTACCAATCTTTGAGAATCAAATGCATTCATTGCTGCTGAGTTAATTTAAATTTACTCATGTTATGGCTGTGGCAAAAGGGGTCTCTCCTGGGCTGTTTTTTACCCGCAGTAGCAAATAAACACTGGTCTGCCCACATTCTCTTCCAGACTTGTGTGTTCCAGTGTAAGCAGTTGATGTTGCCTGCTGACAGCAGCGGAGTGGAGACACATTGGGTCAGCGACCTTGCAGTGTTACTGAGCGACACTGCCTTCCTTTCACACAAAAGCGAAAGAGTCCGGCTGATGACAGCATGTTGTCATGCCCACATCATGCTTTCGACTGTCAGCAATGTTCCATACAGTCCTGGCAGACTTGTGGTCAGTTGTTTTGCTGTGGTTATAACTATTATAGAACATTTTTGCCTGATGTGTTATGATCTCTCCGATTCTACTGTCCTTCCCGTGTGCTCCAGGCAGTTCATTTCTGAGGTTAATTTTAAAAAGCTTTACCTGTGCTTACCATACTACTGGGAAATGCTAAGTGCTACCACATTGACACATAGAAGCAGCACTGTGAAATGACAGCAGTTGCAGCTGCACATTAAATTGAATAAGTGTGCTCACTTGGACGGCCAAAATATTTCACAAGTTATCTGAAGCTGTAGAGAACATGAGCGCAATACAGTGCTCGGCCATGGCAGTCACCAACTACCTCGGCAAGCGCTGTAGTTCTATTATAAAATTTTATGGCTAAGTGTTCTTTTTGGATCAGTGTTAGAACATATGATAAAAATTTTTATTAAAATCATAATTTGTGCCCACAATGGTTTTATCACCTGATCATGACTGTGTAATGAAGCGTGCTTCTGCTGATTGTCACATGCATGTTCCCCATGCTTATAGAAAAATTTCTATTTCAGGATGTGTTAGAATTTCTTGTCGATGAATTGGCCAAGCTACACAAGTGTTCAGATCCTCTGCTTGACGAACGTTGGGAACTGTTCAAGGCATGTGCATATTTACTTCTTTGCTATTGAATCTTTTTTTTTTTTCCTCAAAACAGAAGCATGCCAATTCTAGAATAGCACTGTTATTTACACTAAGACGCCAAAAACTTTTATTTTAATTTGCCCTGTATTAATATTGCTAGTCTAATGAAAAAAGGACTATTTTTTCTGAAAACAAAGCTTTTGCATAGTAAGAAAGGTTAGAAACTGCAATGCAGATACCACCACTACACACTATTCTCTAGTGTATTTGCTATTCATTAGTGTATTTTTATAAAATTTTTTAAAATCCTGTTTGTTTATGAGCCCTCTGCAATGCTTGATAGCAATTTACAATTTTCGCATAAATATTTGATAAATGCAAAAAAAAATGTTGCGTAGATGCTTTAGTATAGGCTATACAGCCATTCCATTCCGAGTGATTATCATGGAATCTTTTCAGCCTTGATATTTTGTATGAACATAGTTGATGGATTATGTTATTCCCAATTTTAAACCCAATTTTCTGGTAATAAACAAGCCTTTTGCTTTGCTGCCAAACAAACATCAGAATAGCGCATGCCACCTATTTGATAACAAGTACAAAAACTAAGGTTAGCTTCTTCTCTGCCGCCTTTTCACATGACCGTTGCTTCCAAGTTTTCTTTTCAGGTTTGGTTTGGTTTGTGGGGTTTAACGTCCCAAAGCGATGCAGACCATAAGAGATGCCGTCAGTGGAGAGCTCCGGAAGTTTTGACCGCCTGGGGTTCTTTAACGCGTACTGACATTGCACAGCACATGGACACCTCTCTGTTCCACACCCATCGAAAAGCGAAGGCCGCCACCGGGATTCGATCCCGCATCATTTGGCACAATAGTCTACCGCACCACAAGGGGGCATTTTCTTTTCTATTCAGCAAAAGATTCTAACAGCACCTAATAGGTACTGTTAAAGGGACAGAACACCGGAATTTAGGTCTCAAATTTTTTTCGCCGCAATGGGAAGACTGATGTCTCAAATGTTCCGATTCCATAGTGGGTTTGGTAGAAACGCTGTAGAAAATTTTTACGAGAATTTTTAGATCAGAGCATGTGCCCGTTTTTATGTAGTCCGATGCTGGAAACCATGAGCAGTGACCGCGATGATGTCTGGTGGTCGACAAAAAAGACGTACCGAAAACAAATAAACTTTCACTCGCCAGGCAGTAATTTGACGTTTTTTTTGCTTAAAGTAACACCCTTTTCAGTTTCACACCCAAAGCTGTTACGGCACAATAACGTACGCCTCGTCAATGAAAGTTTTACTGGGTACTATCATCGCTTCATTCACGGAATTCCAAACACTGTGGCGCCATCTGGTGGCAAAACCTGAAAGCATGCCTTTCGCGGTGCAAAAGGAGGGGTGGTTTTTATTTAAGGACGCAGTGGAGAGAGCACAAGATATAATGAATTATGACAAGCACTCCTAGAAGAAAAAAGTCGGGTGCACTTGCGATAAGCGACGATATTTTGCTGACATGTAGTCACATGGGGGAACAACGTTACTAGATACTTCTAGTAACGTTGTGGGGGACTACACCAAAAGTGATAGGGTTTCTCCACCAGATAGCGCCTTCGTTGTTTTTATGTGATCTTCAATGGCAAATTAAAATTATAAAGCCTCTTTTCTTCGATATTGTAGTGCTTAATGTGTACTATATGAGGAAAGGTCTTTTCATCTCCACCATAATCTCATGACATATTTTGGACAGTGTTCTGTCTCTTTAAGTGCATACTCCAAATATGAGCAGAACGAAATATTGTTTCACATGTAATAATAGTGTTCTCTCAGCTCAATATAGAATGCCATTTTTCACACTGCTATACTTGATCGCTGGTAGCTTGTTTAAAGTTCCAAGAGAAAGCCCACCCACCAAAGCTATGAATATACTCAACCAAGAAAAAATTACATTAGTCGCAATATATGCATGTTCATTTTCTCACTCGTCATTGCTGTGCTCATCCAAAGATGTCTGACTGCTGCTATGAGATAAAAAGTGCAGCACATCATCCACCGTGCTTTGGCGAGCTTTGGGTCTCGTCACCAATTTGCTGATTGCAGAGGCCAAGCTGTGGTTGAATTCCTTATATTCAGAGCCATTGTGACATGTAGAGATGCCATAACACTTAAAGGTTGCCACAATGATATCCTCTGAAAGGGCCATCCAAGTATCAGACACAAAGTTTATACACAAGGCTTATGACGTGTGGAAAGATGGCCTCTTAAAGTGCCCCTTAGCGGTGACAGCCCCTTCCCACAAAAAGTATAGCCAACAATTTCTCATGGCACCCTAGAACCGTTTTGTTCGACATACATCAGCAGGCTGGAGGATAGACACACACCCAACAGGAATGAACATATCAGTTTCCTCTCTGTGGGTGGCCTCCTGCACTGCTATCAACAGCCACATAATGTCTGCTCTGTTCTTTGCATCTGCTACCTTTCCTCCCTGATTTGAACTCTCGCGAGTTACCATTTACTGTGACAGTTATCGTCCTAGTAAACTTTCCACCTCTTTCTGGGAAGGCTTCCCACCATCTTCCCGCTAAAATCTTACGAGTATTAGGGGTGATGGTATCATCTCTGTCGTTCAAAATGAGTCACCATTGATGCTCTCACACGATGCTCTCACACGGATGGGTTGTCTGAATTCATCGCAAGTTTTCATAGAGGAGGCCTCCTGTGCTTTCAAAGGCATTAAAGCTAACATAACATTTCGAGAGCGGGCAGTGCTTACGGGGGTCTTTTAGTTAATTAGATAAGTTGCCTCTAATGGTGAGTAGGCAATACTATTTAGGGTGCATTTTCTCAGAACATTATGGTAGGCAGTAAATGCATAGTTTACTGAACATGTTCATTTATTCCCTTGAATGCTGCAACCTCTGATAAGTATAGTCCTTTGTTAATGTTCATGGTGCCCATGTATAACATTTGCATATTACAGCTTTGAACCCTAGTCAGGTATATCCCCATTTTGCATCAAAAATAACAGCTGTTTGTTAAGCGTTCTAATGCAAATAGACACCCCTAGCATACACTGTACCATGTTTCCGTTAATGTTACCATATCACCGACAAAGTTGATGGGCATCTGGTACTTTTGAAGCGATATATCTGCCATGCGTAGGGAGCAGTCAACACGTGTGGCACTGGTGACAGGCGGACTCACAGTACTCTGGCAACAGTAACAGAGTACCGAGTAATCTAAAGATGTCTAATACTTTCTGTCTTGTTTCGCGGTTTCTTTTCCTCCCTGTGCAGACAATAGGCCATGGGAAACTGTTCTGCCATCTGCACCCCAAAGTGCTTCAGTTTGGCACCATTGTCCACAACGTGTTTGTTGTCCTGTATGACGCTATTAGGTGAGGGTTAAGAATGCATTTCGATCAGCATTCCTCAGAGTAAAAAGAAATGTTGAGGTTTTCCAGCCTGAGCCTAGCTTTGCAAAGTGAAAAATGCAGATGTTGCAGAAGTTGTGACGTCATTTGTATAACAGGATCTTTGATCAGTATTCTGAGGTGCAAAGTTTTACAGGTCTCAAGCAATGGCAGTGGTGGGGGCAAGGTGCTTAGTGTACACATTCAAGTCATTCCTATATGCCTTCGACTGTTATTGCCCTAATTCCTTCTAGCCTAAAAAGGTCTTATCTCTGTAGTCCTGTCTGCTTAAAACTTGAATGTGAACAGTGAGCACCTAGCCCCCACCACTGCCATTACTTGCGACCTGTAAAACTTTGCACCTCAGAATATTGATCACAGATCCTGCTATACAAATGATGTTGCAACTTCTGGAACGTCTGCATTTTTTGCTTTGCAAGGCTAGACTCAGGCTGGAAAACCTTTGTTATTGTCGTTATTTTGACTAAATAGGGAAAGGAGTTGAACAGTCATTATTGATAGAAAATAATTTGACAGATTTGACAGAAGAAAGTGCAAAATGCCATTGATAGAAGCAGAACATATTATGCCACCATGTGACATGAGTAGTGATCTGCCAATCGAATCATGGTGGCAGCTGCTGTCTGCCCTACAGCTTTTTAGGGTATTCATGTTAAAATATCATAATTTCCTTTGGATTCAGAATGGGACGCAGCTGCTGTCGTGGCGTAGTTGGTAGCCCACATTACTTAGTGCAGAGGCCACTATGGTTTCTATATTGTCAGTATACCTGCACTGGCATGCAGCCTTTTCTTCTATAAATTGTCAAATTATCTGCTGTCTTGCTCAAACAACGAGAGAAAAAACAGTTACAGTAACATTTCTGTGATCTTTCCTCAGTTTCAAAGATGTTTAGCATTGATTGATTAACTTCAATTTCAATATTTACATTTAACAACCATTTATTTTCCATAAAAGCAAAAAAATGTCAATGAATAATGGGAACTGGGCAGACATACTGTACAATGGCGCATGTATATTTGTGAGGACTCCGACAAAAAAAAAGAAAAAAAAAAAAAAGGCTGTTCAATTCATCCTACTTCTCTTGAATTAACGTAACATTATGTGTGATGTAGGTCTACCTTATATACGAGCCTAAAATTTTGTGTAAGACACTCATATTTTTTCAACGGCTAATTCCTACTTGACATACTTGCTAAGTTTGTTTGTGCACTCTTGGTTTAACTTTTTCAGCCACAACATTGGCCTTATGTCTGCGGGCTGGCAGTTTTTGTCACCAATTTTGAATGCCCTCATTTCACCAGAGAAGACCTTGGGCTTCACATTTGCACATTTAATTCCTCCCTTAAAGGTATGAATAATTTCAAGCCTTTTTTTTTTTTTTTTTTTTTTTTTTTTTTTTTTACAGTTGTGCATATCAAGCGCATTCTATGAAGTTGGCAAATAGCTTTGAGTAAAAAAAAAATTACACGGAGACTGCATCCGATGGCTTTTCACAGAGGTTCAGCGGATGTTCGGAACACCCGAAACAGATCTCTGTCGGCTGTCCAAGGGATATTTATGGTTTCTTAAGTATTAAGAAGCCATCTTTGAAAAATTCCTGTACATAAACCACTAGCACAGTAAAGCACACATCACTCACATTATGTTATTTTAAATATTTTAACATCACTACTAGGCTGCATTTTCTGGAACTGAAGAAAAACTGCCGTCAAGCGAGTCAGTTGTCGCAGTGGCGAGCCAAGCAGCTGATCCAACA
The DNA here is from genome assembly GCF_055883805.1 of Amblyomma maculatum. Lineage (NCBI taxonomy): Eukaryota > Metazoa > Arthropoda > Arachnida > Ixodida > Ixodidae > Amblyomma > Amblyomma maculatum. The sequence continues at coordinate 74,943,821 of NC_139347.1, forward strand.
AACTGCTCCATCTGTCAGGCAAAGCAGCAACCAAAAGACTCAGTGGGTGGGCAATAAGCGCTTGCTTTGAAGGTTACTGTAGCATTTTTACACTGCTTTCGTTAAAGGAACGACGGCTTTCGTCCTCACTTCAATTTTGTAATGAGATGAAATGACATCTTGAAGGAACCACACAGCTTGACTCCATTGTTTCAGCTGTTTAGCCAGCCTACTCAAAAACTGTACTCATAGGCAACAGCAGTTTTTGTTAATTATGCAGAAATAGAGGCAAATCATCATCATCACCGTAACCACCAGCCTGATTACACCCACAGCAAGGCAAAGACCTGTCTCACATACCTCCAATTAACCTGGTCCTACGTGCCAACTGTATCTATTTGATCCCCGCAAACATACTAATCTCATCCGCCCACCTTCCTTTGGAATTCAGTCTATCACCCCTAGAGACCACCATTCTTAATTTCTATTACAATATCACTAACCTGCATTTCTTTCCTTACCTATTTGACAAGTCCTTTAACATTACAGCTGTTCCATAGATTATTGCAGAACACAAAGCAAAAAGAATAAAGGTTGAGGGGAAACCTTAGTGTGACAGTCAATGTTTTGACAAGAGCGTCTTTGTGTGTGAAAATCCTCAAGGAAAATTCTTCTAATAATGAACACTTTGCCCTGATGAAGACAAGTCCTTTCATTGAAACATTGGCTAGCACACTGAGGATTCCCCTCAACTCTTGTTCATTGTGCTTTGTGTTGACAAAATTTAGGCTGTTTTGCAGCTGCAAGGGTAGCTTTTGCATGTATTTTTCTTTCAGCCCCCCTGTTGTATTTCTAACAACTGACACTTTCAGCTTGCTTTAGCAAAGTAAAAGTGTAGAAAAAGACCAATTCTACACATATGTCAGCAATTCATGCAGTCCCTCAAGTAATATAGAAATCATTCACATTCTTTCCCTTTGCATTAACTGTACCATATCCATACTGTTCGACATGTGAAATCCAGCTGGCCTCTGACACTGTTGCATATTGTTGAACATGAAACCCTTCATGTTGAACGAGGCTGAGTCCGAGGTCATTTCAATATGTAAGGCTTTCAGTAGCAACTTATTAAAGAGGTAGATAAACATACGTACCAATGCACATTATTACTGTGCAGAAAATAAGTTCCAAAATATTGTTTCAAGGAAAAAATCAGCCATGGTTTTCTATGTTCTTCTCAATCATTGAGATTAAGGTAAAACAAAGCAATAGTTAACCTTGTAATACAAACATAAAAATGAGAAGTAGAAATTATGAACTTCATATTTTTCTTTGCTGACCGCTGCACTACAAGGATGCAAAAACTCTGGATCTTTCAAAAAAATATTGTTACTACGTAATTAAAGTTATCAAATGGGGCTAATTTCTGTGCATCTATATGCAACGGAACTGCACGTGCATGAACAAGTGCACACAGTGAGGCAATATAATAATAATAATTGGTTCGCAGGAAAGACACCCGAACCGCACCATAAGGGAGGAAGAAAAGTAAGAGTAGAAAGAGAGCCCTAGTGGAGAGCTATGGAGTAATTTCGACCACCTGGGGATCTTTAACTGCGCTGACATCACAGCACAGGGACACCACTTCGTTTTGCCTCCATCGAAACACAGCAGCCGCCAGCTCGGTTAGATCGAACACGTTAGGCAATAGTAAAATTCAAAATGTTGATAATGCAGTAGGCTTGTTGAAGCTGCATGTTTTGTTGTTATTGTTGTTGTTACTTTTTTGTGTGTCTTGGGGGATGGGGGAGAGAGACCTTTGGCATGCTATCTGCATCCCTGATAACTGACACTATGATTCTGTTAAAAGAAATGTATTGGCAAAATGTGGTTCTTGTAATACAACGAAGATGTAATATTTTTTCACAAGAATTATTGAAATCTACTCGCTTTCGTATGGTCTGTATTGTACATATGATGTCAAGGATGTTATAGGGCTGAAACTGATAGCGACCTGATTGCATACAGCCATATATATCTGTGAAGGAAAGCACCAGGAATGCCACATAACTTGGAAAATCGGTTAAACCTCTCAGCAGCAATGTTGTTGCCAAAGCGGTCTAGTTGTTGGGGTCACAGTGCACACCACTTCATTCATGCCAGTTGTTCTTTCTTTCTTTTTCTTTTTGCTTGTGTGTGCATTTCACCTAGTTACAATTGTGATATTGCTGCAATTTCAGGGGAAGAAGCCGTTCTGCTATGCTGTCTCAAAAGAATTACTTCGCAACTCATCGCTGCCTCTGCAGCAGACTATTGATCTGGTGAGCTGCTGTCCACACTCGGTTCACATTTTAATTAACTTTCTCAAAATAAACATGCCAAGGAAAGTTTGTTGGAGATGATTATGGTTGATGTTTTGTGGCCATTTCATGTCAAGTCAGGAGTGTTGATGCAGAATGAATAATGAATGACATACCCTTAAAACAACAATAAAAACAACACCCCAATCTTTTTTTTTTAAGTGAAAGCTTCATGTTAGGCCAAATGCGTGCAAAGGAAGGCCTGGAAATTAGCCCCCTGGCATCAGGGCTTATACCGTTAAACACGGTGATGACAGCACGGATGTCCAGTTTGTACAGGTTAATTTGACCAATCATTCACTGGTATATATGTAAGAGTATGCATGGGTTTTTTAACAGATTGAAATTACGAGAATTGAGGGGGTCTTTTGATGAAGCTGTTAGCATTATACAAATTGCCCAACTGACTATGATTTTGAGTATAAGCCGGCCAAATTAAAGGCACCGGATGCTGAATATTATAGGGACAGGACCACTCATTTACTCAATATTTTTTACACCCCAAGAAAACTCCCATTGCCTACTGTTGTCTGACGACTGTGATGCAAGCCCACATTACAGTCTCAGCACATTTTTAAGTTAGTTTTATAGTTAAATAATGAACGTCTCGTATTAACAATATTCACTACTCAGCAGTTCTACAAAAGGTTACAAAGCATACTATGACTGCGCAGTTGCTACAGGGAGCTGTGTCGGAAAGCTCCGATGGAAAGGCCATGGCCACGTCGGCATACATTCTGGATGAAGTAGTCCGCATCTGCCCCACGGCCACAACGCTTGCCTTTGGCCAACTCGCCACAATGATTGAGGTAACAAAACCACGCAAAAAATGCTTTTGCCTTACCAAACCTTGCTCCCGTCAACTTCCGCTTGCAGTCTCAAAATCCTGCGGACCGGTCTTTGGCTGCACAATCATTGGCGTACTTGGCATCTAAAGGATCCCTTCATTTGGCTCCTGGCTCTAGGTGGCTCTGCAGATTGTACTTGCAAAGGTAAATGTAACTTCAACATATCAACATCAACTTCAACAGCACTAATGCTAGTGAAGGCTTCTGTTACATCAAATGCACAATATAATGACGTCACCTAATTGTGACAAAAAATAATGTATGTGCTAAATAACAACCTTAATGGAGATTTCATAACCTCTGCCATTAAGTCCAAGTTCATGAAATACAGGAGAGCAAAGAATGTCCAGTCAAGAGGACTACAATTAAATGATGGCTGCACTAGCTTGGCTGAAACTGTCTCTCACATAATGCAATTTTTAGCTTTGCTACTGATATCATGTTCGGTCGGATGCAAAAGCATGTTTACATTACAAGATCATTCATTTGCTGCGATGCTGCTGAAATTCTTCCGGTAGCCACGGAATTAATGTGGGATGATATGCTTGAACAATGGCAAGCCAAAAGCCATGCCATTCATTGAAATAATTGCTAACCATGCTCCTCACTTTGGCATCTGCATCTGCCAAGTTTCTTGTGGGTTCTGGGGTAACTGCGTATGTCCCCTTCCCCTTTCTGCTGCTATTCTTTATTTATTCTCTCTCCCCTTCCCCACTCCTCCCTCCACCTGGCGCCATATTATATCTCTGCAAAGCAGCTGTGAGACTTCAGCCCGAAAACCAACACTGATGCTAGACAATTTTTTTCCGAAGTAGGGCTGCTAATTTTTATCTCCTTGCACACCTGTCAACTGGTACATGTCATGTGGTCTCATTATGTCATACATCGCATTCACCAGTGAGTGCTCGGCCATGTCACATCACCCTGTGATGTCTCACAGCAGCTGTTAGGCTTTAACTAGACAACCAACACCAAAGCTAGACAATTTTATTTTAAAGGGGAGCTTCTAACACTAGCGTGTTGATATTACCATAAAGGACGATAACAAATTCCTTCTAACAGTAAATTTGCCAAGTTCACTAGTCTGAAATATCCAGGAATCGGAACCAGTTTACAAGAGCCAACCATAGCGCCCCTATAATGTGAAAACACGTTCCGCGTGAGATAGAATGTGAAAACCAATGCACTAGGCATGGCACAAACCAAAGCCACAATTTTCAAATGGCAGCGCCAGTCAACAAAGAAACGTCTGAAGCCTTTTTGCACCTGTTTGGAGTTTGTTCTCTTAAGATATTTTGAATTTAGCAAAGGATGCAATCCTGCTCACTGTCATATAATTGTGCTGCAAATTTTGTTGTGACGCTCTGTTCAGATACACTGACAGTTGCCCCAGCATTCAAGTCATGTGTCTCATGGAGACTGCAAGCTTCCTGCATTCCCGTGAATTCTCTGCTGAAGTGATTGGTAGGTAATGGTCTTTGCAACATTTATAGTTTAGCAGGTGACACATAAAATGCGTATTTGTGATTAGCTAGCAGATATGAACCATGCGTTAAGCCAAGCAGAGCACGAGTGAGTCTGCGTGTGCATGCACGTGCATGCACGTGCATGCTCGCTCGCACACTGCAATTTCAATTTTTGATTCTGCGAACAGATCCAGTTCCAGCATCGTGCCATGCCGTCTTACATAGCTTCAGGATATTATGGAAGTTGTTGCCAGAGCAGAGCATGGAATTATCTCCTTTTAGAGTGCAGCTCTTCGGTGCCCGTTCCTAACTTGAGTGGAGTCGCTGTTAGCATTGGTGTAACCGATGGACAGCCATAGAGTGTCCTAAACCACCCATCACAGTTCGCACTGACCAACCAGGCAAGCAAGATCTTGCTCGACGTCCCACAATCCACTGTGGTACTCTGGAACACAGATGTCTCGCAGTCTTGTATATGTGGTAGCACTGGGATCCTGAGGGACCTCTTACGTGTCATACACCTAATGTCGAAGCTTAAGTTTGCTCAAGTAGCAGAGTGTGCCACTGGGTGCCTGTCAACTGCCACGGCTAGCAGTTGTGAGGGGAGTGAAAAACCTCCTCACACATAGGAGAGACGGAGAGGGTGCAAAAGGCAAAGGGTGGTTTAGTGGCTTGGCAAGAACGAAGGCATACGCAACTGTAAGTGCAGGAAGAATCCGGAGGGTGGCCACCGTGAAAAGAGAAGGCCACTACAAAAGCCAAGTATAGCGCAGTCACGGGCTGGTGCTACAAGAAGAAATAGAAGGACGGCTGCCGTAAAGACACTAAGTTTATGACGAGAACAGAAGAATGGCACACAGAAGGGCAGGAGTGAAGGGCTGAGGAGGGAGATACAGCTAAAAAAGAGAGGAGGGCAGTGGTGGAAGAGGGAAATGTTGAAGCGTAAGGTTGAAAGTGGAGGAGGAGAGTATGGTGGGGGCAGGCGAAAAGGGTCACGCATAGTTTGCACCATCTGATGTGTAATGTGCCATGGTGAAAGAGGAGTATGCAGAATAAATGCGCACACCCAGCACACCAGACGCCCAAGACAAGGTTGACGAGGAGCGGCAACTCCTCCCACTGCTGTGATAACCTTGCATAACTCAAGGATAGACCTCACCTTTGAGAACCTGGTCTGGCATCTGAAAAAAACTACAGGCCTTCCTTGTAACAGTAAATAACTGGGAAAGGAGTGTCAGCTGAAGGATGAGTATGCGTGGAAAACTAAAGAATAGTGCTAAGTGCACGTCCGTATGCACCAACCTTTACTTCAGCTTATGGCAAAACCAAAATGCCTGAAGAGCTGCATTCTGATTTCGAATTACCAAGTACCGTATCATTGGACAGTTTTTCTTCATTAAAACTCGGATCACTCACTCCTGTGCTCTAAAGCAGGCCCACCATGCAGCATTCACCAAAGACATCAGAAATGGGCTGGATTATAAATGCTATAGAGCAGCGTATCCATGTGCCCTCTACATGCAAACCTGTTTTGCTGCCAACAGGTGCAGCAAAACATAACATACTCACATAATACAAAAGAGAAAATATGATAATCATGGCCTTCATACACTGGCCTGCGTGTTCATGTGGAAAGTCACTTTCTGCCCTCGGAAGAATAGATCAGCAAACGAAACCTTCAGAGTAGCAGCGAGGCTGGCTGTTTTTTATGTGACTTTGATTGCCTTGACTCTTCTTGTATTACTGACTATACTGGAACAGTTGCCAACAGACCTTTGGTGTGTGTTGCAGATGCTTTAACCCTAATGCAGGCAAGTAGCCGCCCTCCTGTCAAATGCTTCATAATAGAATTAGTCACAGAAGCTGCTCTGAAGAACCTGGAAATCATCACAGATCAGCTCATATCCCTCCTTGCAGATAACGCTGACTTTGCTTCAGTGAGTGAACTTTTTTTCATATTTTCAAGCCACCCGTAACATAATGTGTTAATTTAGATGGTTGTTAACGAAGTGAACGCAGTCCTTGCTGAAGTGAAGATTTAGAGCTGTTATTGTCCAAGCTATAGATCACATAATATGTGCTTACTGCTCACAAAGCCACTGCCAGAAAAAATGTTGCAAAAGATTCTGCTTCTTAATAACGTTTCAGTAACTTGAAAGGGCTGCCCACTAAAGGTTATTTCAAATTGTCACCAGCACTTCTTAACGTCAAGTCTACACTACCTTTATTTTCCTTCTCTTTCAGGAGAGGGTTCGTGAGAAAGCCATTTCTTGCCTCAGCAAGTTGTACAACAGCATGGTTATGGAACGAGCTTGCCCACGGAAGCTTGTATGGAGGATTGCCAATGTGATCCTTCGAGTGCATAAAAGAAAACGTGCACGCGACCAGTGAGTACACAACACCTCCTGAGCTTCCAGAGTACCATGGTCCTCGACAGCCTTCCCTCCTCTCTTTTTTCTTTCTCTTGCTGTAAAGTGGTTGTCACAAAGGTAGCAAATGTTGCCCATGCATATGTGGGTACTTTCACGTGCACCTTTGAAGGTAGCTAAGGCGTGCATGAAGGTCTGTGCAGTAGTGTCGCTGCGACAAATAACAGGTATAATGTGACTAGTTGTTATGAAATGGCCTTGTAATTGGGCTGTAAAAACAGATTATATTGAAATGTGCCTTTTCATAAATAAGCATGGACATGCATGTGTGAATCTTCAGCAGACAGCTTCAGGTGCCTTAAAATTATCTTCCAGGCCTCTCAAAAGTCCTCCATACATTTATTTGGATACCATTTTTGAAGAGGCAAAGGACTAGCGAGGAAAGAAGTCGTTTTCCTTTTACACTGATGGAAAACATAGATAAAAACTTGGCACTGGAGAGTTAAGAAGGGAGGTCGACCAGCGATAATTACCCCATTCCTAGTGGTGTAACGCACTGCGCAGTGCATGGTATGCCTAGTTTCTGAAATGGTTCCTAAGCAGCACAGCTGAAAACTGCTGGGGGCACTTAAGTGTCCCTGCATGCTCTGAATGCATAAGAATAAAGCGCTACTGTATTGTTTCAGTTTTGCATATTCCGCTAAAAATTTTACCGTATATTTTCCTCTCTACTCCGATGCATTTTACCAAATTTGGGCGCCATGCAATAATTCATTTTTGCGCAATGCAATTTTAAAATTTTCGTGGCCTCAATTCAGAGAATTTCTGTGGACGACACTGCGTTTGTAACATCCCAAACATTATGGTCGTGTTACTGCCCACTCCCCTCACGTTCATGAAATTTTGAGACCTGTATGAACCTATCTCAAATATTTTATGCACTGCTTCATGATTTTCAAACTTTACTTCCCCCATCCAGCACATGTGTGTTTTTCTGATACTGTATGTGTGTCTCTGTTTCAGCAACTGAAACATCATTTCTGGTCATGAAACCAGTTTCGGTTTCAATTTGATGTCATTTCATTTTGAAAATAATTCTACTTGGAATTTCGGAAAATAGTTTTTTGTGTTAGAGCCAGGTCAGACCGAGAAATGTAATACAATCAAAAACCCAAAAGGATGAAAAAGCCACAAGTTGCCCTTAAATGCATAGATTTACACAGTTTCTGCATGGTTTAGCATATGATTTCGAATTCTACTCGTCGAGCTTTTTAGTGATATATGGCAACTTTGCAGCCTCAATTGTTAATCATGACTAATTAACAGTCATTAACTAAGACCTGCAGTTAGTGTGCTGCAATCACACTCAATATACGCTTTCCAGTGATATATTATGTGACGCTGTAGCATAAAGTTCATTTTTAATCATAACTAATTAATGACAATTGACAATATAACAATACAACACAATACATGATTTGATACTGCAGCATGAAGTTCAAATGTATTAGTAATTAATAATTAAGACCCACATTAGGTTTAATGCTAAGTTTAAGTTCAACATAAGTTACCCAACAAATTACTTATGTAGCTCAAAGTTCAATTTAATCCCAATTACTATTTACAATAAATTTGGTGCAATTACACCCAACGTAAGCTAGCCAACGATATAAAACTTGTGGCTATTACGCTCAACATAAACTATGCAGACACTGCAGACACATTCTGTACGGACATTCCATACACGGCACCCATGATTCAAGCCAAGGAATTCTTAGCACTAAAACATCAAAACCATGCTTTTCGAGCCTTTTCATGCTGATCAGACATAATTCGAGCTCAACAACTATCCTGGCTCTAAGCACTCCTGCTTCTCTAACAGCCTCTTTGTTTGGGTGGCTCATTTGACCATTTATATTATGTAGACTTGGCCGAGTTGTCAGAAATCAGCTCCGATTTATATTGTTGCGAAGAAGAAGATCGGCAGTGGCGCGAGAAGAGCCCTCGCACTGGGCTAGACATTAAATCGTCGTTCATCCTGTCGCCATGTTGTGCCGTATTCTTTGCTTGTCACCATGCAACAATATCTTCATCTTGTTTTATTGCTATTATGTTTCATAACGTCCCATGATGGTAGCAGTATCATGAATTCAAACTATTTACTAAGCTGACTATCAGCAATAGCAACAAATGTGCTTGATGATCATTGAAGAACAGAATCCCCTACCACTCTCAGTTGTGCTCAATACGGGGTTGAAAAAAAGTAACTGTTTAGAATAGGAGCTGAATACAACTATTGCAAAAGCATTGAAGTAGCTGTGCAGGGCTACAAAAATTCTAGATAAGTCTTGCCGCATATATCATCAGAGTGGTCAAGCTGTATGCCGGTGATGTTGAGCATAGATAAACACACATTACAAAGTTACGCTGCAATGAGTATGCCCTTAGAAATGTCTCGTCGTATTCCTTGTTACAGAATGTTTGTCGAGCAGGCGTATGCCCTGCACCTTGTACCAGTGTCACTGTCCTCATCGTACCGCATGGAGCTTTTGTACTCACTCTACTGTAACCTTGAAGAGCAAGCACTGTTTACATTTCGACGTCTGCATGAGAACCTGCAGCAAGCCCAGGCCAAGCTTAAGGACCTTTTAGGTCAGGTGGTGATGCCAGATTCAAATGGACGCACAGCTGCAGCCACGAAAGGTGAGAAATATCAATTTACTGTGCACTGCATCCCTCGTCTGAATACAAGGGAAAAAAATAAATACCGTATTCTCCGGTGTATAACCAGTCGGGCTTTTTTTCTGAATTTTTCAGTAGTGCATTCTATACAACCGTGCTGCTTGTATCCTGCAAAAAATGACGTGCTATTGTGCACCGTCTTTTGCGCTCACCAATAGCTGCATTTGAAAAGAAATTCTATGAGTAAAAGACAAATGGAAAATATAATTAAGATGCTATCTTACGGTTAGAATCACATATTCTGGCCTCAGCCAGACAATGTGGCGACGGCAGCATGCGCAGTCAGTTCAGCCGTATTCTCGAAATTTTTGCTTTTGGCATTACACTTGCTTGGCTGACACTACATTCGCTTGGCTCTCTGCGCATCATTTGTTGTTGCTCAACATGATGCAACCTGCATAGCAAAAGAGCTACAATGCAAAATTCAAGTAGCATGCTGTTGGATATTCTCCAGTAAATAGAAACTGAGCAGCAGGGTAGCGGGTGAATACGAATGAAAAAATTTAAAAAGGACTGGCGAAAACCTATAAGAGTGCTCCGGTCAGTGAGGTCAACAGAAGAGGTGGACCGCAAGAGGAAAGCACACTGGATAGAGCTCAGGAATGTCTGCACACAACACTTTTGCAAATGTACATTTTCATTCTATTCTCTAAAGAAGGACATCAACAGGTTTTCGTAGCACTCGCTGAAAAAAAAACGGGTGCATCTTCTGTGCGAATTCTTGCTTGCCACTTCTAGGGGATGCATCTTATACACTGGCACAAGTCATATGCACTGGTGCAAGTTATAGACCAGAAAATATATTGTAACTGTAACTTGCATTGGATACATTGCCTTTGAAAGGGTAGTTTCAGCCTCAAGCTTGTGAAATGGGAGGACTTTGATTTAGGTCTACGAGTTTTTGTAACAGACTGTGAGAAATTGCACAATTTAAAAATGTTAGGCTAGACAACTGGACCTTCCGATACATTGCATATGAGTTTGCCCTCTCCCCTTCCATTCTGCAGCCTTTATTCACAGCTTCACCAAACTTTCCCCCCTCCCACCCCCTGGAAACATTAAAAGCACTGTTTCTTTCACCCTCTATACCCATGATAAAAAATTCTAGAGGGCACTTTGGACCACTAAAGTGTGATGAGGCGAAAGCCATTATAGCGGGGGATCGTAGCCCTCCACTACAGCACCTCTATCTCTCTCTCTTCTTTCACTCCCACCTTCCTCCCTTCTTTTATGCCGTGGTACGTGTCCGTAGAGAATTGTGACAGATACTGCGCCTTTTCTATCCTGTAAATCAATTTCAAACGCCGCTGATGCCTGCTGTACTAACGCCTCCTCGACATCTGGGCCTGTTTCCATTTGCTGTGTGGTGCGGCATTCGAGGAAGCAGTAAATGAAGGCGCCACACGGACGCCTGGATCGAATGCCCGGCAGGGTCAGCTTCGCATGTGCATGAATCGCCTGGTAACGTTATGGTACATCGCGCGCTCCTTGTCGAACACAACCAGCATTTCACTGAAGGCATCAAAGTTCAGCGGCGTTCTACAATTCATATACAGGAAAGGCGCAGTATCTGTCACTCACAGAATCCCGCTATCATCCTCACGGTAAACAAGGGGAATTATGAAGAGCGTTTCACGATCCGGGACGTGGCGTTGTTGGTAAAGCACTGGGATGGCAATCCAAGGGATGGTGGTTTGATTCCCGGTGGAGACAAGATTTATTTATTCATTTTTAACTCTCGCTTTCGAAAGCATGACACCTCTGCTGACAACCTCTTAAAAATGTGATGCAAGGACTCTATTAATAAACTTTTGTTACTGATGTAAACTCCATCAGTTAGAGGAGACAGCTTTTGTAAACTTGACTGCATATTATGATGCATGTTGTGATACTAATGTGCAATATAAATATTTGCAACTGTCACAGATAAGGTAACATTGATTTAGACAGCTCATTTTTTCATTCACTTAGCACTCCAATAGTCAAAAAGCAAGAGTTCAGCTTGTTCGAATTTAGGATTTCCTATAAAAATTGTATTTAAATCAAAATTTTATTTCTATCTGCCACTATATTGGAGCTTTTCTTGTTTCAATGCACTGAATTCAGTCCAATTCAGTTCAGTGATTGCATACCGAGGGTGTTCCTGTTTGCAATATACATTCTAGCGACACATAGGGTAGAGCCTATGTGACCTATATGACCAAGTCCTACATGACCAATTTGGCTTTAATTTAGACAACTGAGGATTTTCTCACCCAAAAGCTGGTAGAGTACTTTGGCAACAAGCGTGCACAGCCAGTAATAGACTAGGGCAGCCAAGATTTCATATTTCAAGAAGATGGTTATATAGTCAGATACTTGTAGTACAAGTTACAAAAGCAACTGCATTATTTACTGTGCCTTTTACAGACATCCTGCTTAAAGAGCTTGGGAAAGATGTGCCTGCATGTTCCAGCTTGCTCAATGCATTGGACAGCCAGCAGTCATTCGCCATCGCCTTCTACAGGGTAAAATATTTGTATTACATAATCCACTCTTTGGAAGGAGGTAGGTGCAGGAAGTTTAAGCAGAAGTTGAGAAGAGGTGCAGTATGATGTGGCACCGTGCTTAATATTGCTCATGCTGAAGACGAAACTTAATCACTATCACAGAGCCATTTAGATGCAGGATTTTAAAAGGATGACGTAGCTTTCAGACTGGAAAAAAGAAAGAGAAATGTGGTTTTCTAAGTATGAAAGAATCCACCGACTCCTTTTCTGTGCTGTGCTGAAACTTCATCACATACTGTAGCATGAAGATGTAGCATGTACTGTAGCATATTGTAGCTTCGCATACTGTAGCATGAAGTGATACCAGCAGTTTATGAGCCCCCGTATACTTGTGACACTTGCACTGCATTATCTTCAGCTCAACGGAAATCTTTACTTCAAATTCAAACCTGGTGCTTCAGCTCAGTTTGACGAGCAGAGACGCTATTTTATGCCACAAAAAGGGGCGTGCTGTCGCAATAAAAGAAATGCACACAGCAAAACTGTCACTCTCACCAGTGGCTGCCTCGCATAGTCTCCACGGTTGCCCGCAGCGACTGATACGGAGTCTGCATGGAAGCACTTTGTTTCCTCTTACTGCGTGAATGATTGGCACTTCTTAGAGAAGGAGTGCAATTGTTATGGCAGCTGAAAATCAAATCTGCCAACAGCTATCTGCGGGTATGAAACTTATCCGCTGCCTTCCCAGTCAATAAACTTACCTGTTATCTGCGGGACACTACGGGTGGATTTATTGCAGAGGCCATTGTGGATGCATATTCAAGCACCTTAGGCTCAGCTGGTAGCACATGTGGTCAAAGTGGCTTGATCAGCAATCGAAATCACGTTGTGGACACCATGAAAGCACAGCCAAGTTCTTTGGGTGCTGTAGCTAGCACATAACAACCTACCACAAGCAACTGAAAAAGAAGCCTAGGCAGAGAAATTGTCAAAAGCACATCACACCTAAGACCAGGTACCCAAGCAACGCTGAATGCAAAAAAGACAACCCTAGTTCCTTCTAGAAGTGTGAACGTGGTGCTCTACTTAGAAAAAGCCTTTTTCTCAGTGCTTTTCTGGGCTGATGCGCACCTTGTAGAACTGATTTCTGCATGACTGGTCTGTCTGTTTTGACCCCGTTTGTTTTGTTGCACTCCCAGACTTGCACTAAATCCTGTGACAATCTTGGTTATTTGACTTAACAAATTTAATTATTAATCCCTGGTATAATATTTCAATCACAGGCTACACGTCTCTCTATGCCAACTAAACAAAACATGAAACAACTAAAGATTTGTGGAACACCAAGCAAAATGGACAAAGGTTTAAGGAAAGCCTCAGTGCTCTAGACAGCGTCTCGACAGGAGGATTTGTCTTCGCATTGGCCATGTCCTCTAGTCGAAATGTTGGCTAGAGCACCGAGGCTTCCCCTCTCCTTTGTTCATTTCATTTTGGGTTCTTCCATAAATTCCATATTCCTGCACCTTTTCTGCCAAAAATTCTGGGACACTTAAGCTCAGTCTCTAGCAGTATGATGCAACAGCGTTAATGGCTACCGTCTGCAGCTCCCCTGTCAGGTTTTCGTTTGTGTAAATGCGCTTTGCTATTCAATTTATCACGAATCCCTTAATTTGTGCCTTGATTACCTCGCACATAACTTATAAGCATAGAGTCATAAGGTAAGCCCATGCGACTTAAATATAAAGTTTCACTTTAACTAAGCCATATGAACATGCCTGCGTGGCCTAGAGGCAGCGTGTCCAACTCAGGATGGAAGAGTCCCGGGTTCAATTCCATTCTCACACCCCTCTCACAAGGTTACTTTTAAAGGTTACCGAGTCAACAGCCTTCAAGATTCTCAATCGCGATCGAATTCCAAGGAGTTGTGCCCGCTGCTACATGGCAAACCTGACCGTCATCATGGAGATTTCATCATCTCACTCCAAGGTCTTGCGGCACCACCGTCGCCTCCAATAATTTTGAAGGCATGCAAGCAATCAGCCTAGAAGTTTAAACTTAAAAAGGCTAAAAACAATATTTTTATTTATCACCCTAATGATATTTACTTTTAAAATATATTTACTTGTTTTAGAAAAACTGAATGGCATTCGTGCACTTTTCAGGAAGCGTTGCTTGTTTTTGTATATCTGGCAACATTGGTATTGCACTTGCTTAAACACTTCGAAGCCATGACTGGCTTTTGTAGAGAAAGCTTACCACAGCTAGAAGCTGAGTTACACTGGGCAAGGTTTGCGCATTTCGCCGGTGCCTCCAGAAAGCCGCTACTGCGCATGCACCATTACCATGGCAACCGGTTCAGCTGGAGCCGAGCGCAAAGGCCACCCGACTGCCGGCTCCTTCGCCATACGGCCCGTGACGTGGCACAAGCCTGCATGCACCATTACCATGGCAACCGGTTCAGCTGGAGCCGAGCGTAAAGGCCGAGCGTAGAGGCCGCACAACTGCCGGCTCCTTCCCCATGCGGCCCGTGACGTGGCACAAGCCTCTACTGCGCATGCACCATAACCATGGCAACCAGCTGCGCCATTCCACAGGTGTTCTGCCACTGCACTCGCTACAGAGAGGAAGAGGAGGGTAGCAGCATCCCAGCAGATGCGCACGCTGGCGCAGAGAGAAGCAGAAGGGTAGTTTCTGCATTGGGCATGCTCACGCCGCCATGGAGAACTGACCAAGTGGTGCAGGAAAGTGGATTCGCAGGACATGAAAATGGATTCCACCTACAATGGAGTAACTTCGACTAAGTGGGGATCTTAAACATGCCCCCACATTGCACAGCACACGGACGCTGCTCCGTTTCACCTCCATCGAAATGCAGCAGCTGGCAGTCGGCTTTGCAGCCAGGTACTTTGGTTCTGCAACCGCTTTCGCTCCACATTCGGTTCAGCAGCGTTGAACACCTCTAACTTTTTTTTTCTCAAAAATAGGCTGTATAACTTAAATTCGTTAATTTTACAGTGAAAGTACTGCTCTGATTTCATTCCCAGGACCATTGCTACACACGCTTCTTGTCCGAAAGCGCACTCTGCCGATATGGTCTTGTGGCACCATACAATCCGCCGACCATCAGTGCTTGGCCATGTCACCTGCCAACTATATATGCTAGAAAAGTGCTCATAATTTTTTACTCTCAGCACTGAAAACGCCGACGCTGCACTTTCTAGAGAATAGTATTTTTAATGCAATTGCATTTAAAATTACTAGTAAATGTGTTGGAGGGGGGGGAAATAAAGTCTAAGCTTGTCTTGATACCTGAAAGACATTCATAAATCTAATGATTCAGTCTTTTCTATTTTATCATGATTCCGGGCTTTCCACAAGGTGCAGGAGAGAATAAATTGGTAGAAGAAAGGTTCTAGAGTTACAATGCTGAAACTTTGTGAATATAGTTTTTGGAGCAGTCAGCTCCCCCCCCAAAAAAAAAAAAAAATTGTCTATGTTCATAAATAGGAAAATTTATTATGAAAGCCACGTCCCCTTAAAGCCATGGGTTTGTTCACATTGCCTACCTTGCCTACCTATGAATACTATATTTGCCTGAATAATAGACATAGTCACGTGACAAGTGTACCAACTGTTTTGGTAGTCAATGAACCCGTCCACAAATCTGCATAAATTATTAAAGGAAGTTAGCAATGGTTTAGTTTGTGGTTAAACCTGGAGTTGCGCGAGAGCAATCTGCATGGCTATGCTTAGGTTCGGCTTGAGAGTAAAGACATGGCTTTAGCACATAGTAGTTTACTCTATGGCTTCAGCTTTATTTATGCCATAGGGGAAATCACTTCACGTATGAGCACCCCTTCCCTCTCGTTCTTGACCATTCTCATTCGGAAGTAGAAGACTTCAAGTGGTATGAAATCGTCTCTACATCGAACTCCAGGGCACACCGCCGTCACAACATTCGAACGAACCTTCTGTCCTAGCAACTCGCTGTTGTAGTTCGCCTCTACCAACTACCGAGTTATCTGTCTTCTCCTTCTCTTCTCACGGACAGGCACGGAGAGGAACGGCGAAATGGCGAGACTGTGACCAATGTAGCTCTCGCTACAAAACTAGATTCATCATATAATATGGTAGGTTAGTATGCTGCATCTAGCAAGCCAGCATCTCGCTGTCATTGGCAGAGTAACATTAGAAAAGCTACAGAGTGAGGCCAGTGCATGAGAAGTGTGTGGATTCCATGGACTCGTCCTTGCTTGTCACCTCATGTACTCTTCATACATAGGCTACGCATGGCCTGCTTAAACTGAGAACAAGTAATTACGAATGACTTTTCGACAGTAACTGATTTCTCCATTTGCTCACCCTCCAGAATGGATTACTGAAGCACCTCAGGGAGGGAGGGAGCAAAGCTCTGTCCGAGGCAGAAGGGCTTCTTTGGAGTGCTACATTAGCCGCTGCGAATGAATACGACCTGGAGCAACTTCTGACTCACATTACAGACCTGAAACCTGCAACGAGCCTGGCGTACTCATCCAGAGACATGCAGCTTTTCAAGGTTTGTGTTTCACTTGCACTGTCAACATCACGTGCTGTTACTAGTTAAAGCTATGGGGCCAGTGCACAGTTTCTTGACCTCAATAATCCCTCCATACAGTTCTGCGGATCCCAGTGGAAGATAAATCCAGCAAGATGGGGCATAGAGTTAGATGTGTGGATCAGATTAGCAAGTTTGCAGAGATAAGAGGGCCGTTTTTTTTTTTTAACCTATACCAGCTACATTAGTTTAGCATAACTCTACACTTCCTGTTAAGTTTTGCTGCACTGGTGTAGCTGGTGGAGGTAAAAATAAAGATGACCCTAAAATTAATTGGAGGACTGGACATAGCCGGGCTGGTAACAACAAAAAGTGGATTCCTTTTGGACTAAACTTGTTTGACTGGCCAGATGAAAGTATGCAGAATGCTAGTCAACCTTGTCTGTATTCCCTTCACTGTGAAGCATTTGTGGTTGGTTGGATTGTGGGGTTTAACGTCCCAAAAGCTAATGCATTGTTCTTTATAAGCACTTCGTGTTGTTGATAAGCTTCCTAACGTTGCTGAAGGATTGGTAGTACTCTCTCCCTACACGTTGCAATCTTTCCTGCTACAAGCCATGAACGGAGAAATCTCAGAGTATTTGCAAACCTTCTTTGATTGAATTCTGTTAACCCAAACTTTAACACCTCATATGGAGCTTCTGCAAACACACAATATATGTCTTCGTAGAGGGCTGGGTTATGTCTTAACAAAGCGAAACAAATTATTTGTTCCAGATACTGGTGGCGGCATTTCCCCAGTCCCACGGCCAAATCACCTCCATTTTAAAGCAAAGTCAAGTGGAAGAAGATGCAGATATGTCCTAAGCTTGCTGATGACTACACAGATGTCCAGAGGCAGCCTGCAAGAGCAACGATTTTAATAACGATTTCCAGCCTAGTGAGGTAAACGGGAAGCCTCAAAGTTTGTACTAATCATAGCTACCAAATCTCACTTTGCAGTCACCTGCATTACTGCGGACTGCATAACATTTAAAAGTATCTACTGGGCATGTAGCGGTGCAGAAAAATAAAATGTGGGCAAGAAAACATACATGAGAATGCAAAAACAATAAAAAATACTTTCATTTGTATCGTTAAATGACACAGCTCTTCATCTTGAGTTTATTAAGCACCTATTAAGTTGAACAAGCTATGTTCAACTTGTATAACATCAACAAAATAATCCTGTTCTTGCATCCTCATTTATGTTTTCACATCCACGTTTCATGTGCCCACAACTGAACGGTGCGTGGAACCATGTCAACGCATGAAATTGTCTTCCCTGAACTAGATACGTTGCAGTAAAACAGAAAGCAGCAAATGCATATTCTTGAATAAAGAATTTTCGCCCATCATGCAGTAACAGCTAGTATGCATTAGCATGAAGGCAAGTGGTGTCTTGTTTTGGCAAGCAGGAAATGACCTTGCCCAGACTGTGCTTGGCATGCAGTATGCGCAATTTGGGAGAAAAGCATCCTTGTTGCTAAAATTTTGTGTGTGCTAATTTCATGCTTTCTTATTTTTTTGTGCACTAAATGTCGCATTTGAACGCAAAGTAGAAATAATTTACGAGGAAAGGGAAGACGCAGTGATTGTTGTACTCACAAAATATGAAATTATGTGAAAAATTACAAATAAGAACAGTGCTGGTAGCACATCTCGGCCACAAAAGTAAAGCAACAGATTGCACTCTATCAGCATGGTTGAATGAGATGGAATGGTCCCAGAGAATGGACAAAGTCCTAGCTGCCATCTCATTTAAGCACTTGTTCATATGCAAAGCAAAGCTCGACGAATAATCTGCTAACCAATACACGACTTACCAATACTGCACATGGTTTTGATGGCCGGCGAATATCTGAAATCCGTTTTGTTTGGATCGTGTTTGTGCAACTCAAGAACTTTTCTGGCCTATGTCTCCTGCTCATCTATATACGGACTGTGGCAAGGTTTCAAAGCCGAAAGATGGCTGTGAGGTACCTTTGAAAGGGGAATACCTGCTGGCAAAGGCAGGTCACCAGCCATGAACTTCATTGTTAAGGTTTGTTGGTAACCCCTTGCCTGTGAGCTCAGCCAGCCAAGACCTCAATTTCAAAGTGCAACACAAATTACTGGCCTTTCCGCCCCCTTTTCTTTTTGCCATTGCACTAAGCTTGCATGTTATTTGCCAAGCAGTTCCATTTGTTATGTACATACATAGGAATGTATTAATAGTGCATAGGTTGCAGCAATGCATTCGGTATGCAATCATATGTTTTACTTTTGCTTTGTGAAATGGTTGCTTGAATGTTTCGAGCAGCTCGTGTGCAAAGTTATGGCTTGAAATAAACTTCATGCAATATCTTGGCAACTTCTGTATCACACATAAAACAAAAGAAGCAACGTTACCAGTGTTACATAAGCAAAACTGAACTCTAATATCCCTGCCACACACAATTATGAGAGATGGCATGAAGTAATAATTTATGCCTTTGATAGTGGATACATATTTTTGGAATCAGTTCTAGATGTGAAGATATCTCATTATATAAACCATGATGAAAACTGTACAACCTTTAGAATTATATATGAACATAATACCTTGCTGGTAGGCTTAATATGGTCATCAATATTGCTACTGCTCAAATGCACGGTTGAGCCTTGTTATAGCGAATATGAAAAAATTTAATAAGAAACATATTATATGAATATGAAAATAGAACCCCTTTTATAGTAAAGTCACTCGGAGAGGCAAAAATGTTTACTATATCAGGGTCTTTACTATACGAGATGTTGGTGACGACACGGTCCTGTAGATGTCTGGTAATTAGATGACTGCTTACCAAATACGTCTTGTTGCTTTACGAAAAAACACCCTAAAATACCTTCCATCCTTCTCTTTTCGTTTCTCTGTGCTTTTTTTTTTCTTTAGTTATAAGATATTTCATGTAAATGTTGTGGAAGTACCTCTTTAGCATGAATCCAACATGGCTGTGAATACAACCGGATTTGATTCCATGTGAAAATCAAAGCCTTGGATGGACACTGCATCGTCTTCAGCTGTTTGTCATTTAAGAGGCACTAGGTGAGAAATGCACGCAACAGTCAAGAGCGGCAAAATCGCGTGCCCGCACTTCGTCTGACCGCTGCCTCATGCTTCGCATTGCACAATGCCGCGAATGTTCGATCATTTCTTTCCTTCCCTTCATGCCTCAATTTTACTCTCGAATTAATAAACGGATCGCGCCACCTTTACTTTCTTTTTTTCTACGTGCCACTTGCTTTCCCTCACGGGTCCAAGGCGTACGTAAAGTTAGCTTCTTCTCAGAGCTGGGGAGACTCATGATAAAGCCAATTAATTTTTTCCTTCTTTTTTTTACAAAAAATTCCCTCGTGATTTGAGGTAGCGCGCGCACGGTGACATTGTTTTGTGGGAAGTGCATTGCCGTGGACAGACGCACTTTACTATAGCAAGTATTCATCAAAAATTTTTTTACTACAAAGCAGAAAAAAATGTACAGTCGCCTATGGAAGATGAACTCGGACCTCAGTTTCACTTTACTATATCTATGTTTGCTATAGCGAGGTTTTGCTGTAGTTTTATACAGCCAAAATTCGCAATGTAAAAATTCGTTAAAAATGCATGCAAGAGGACAGCAATTTAGTCAGTGAACAGCGGCAACGCTGGCGATCCTTACAAAAAAAATATGAAAAGAAATGGGTACATTTAAGCACCAGATTTCAAGCCAGATTGGTCAGACTGTACTCTTGCAAAATTGTGCAGTTGCAGACAGAACACGAACCCTGCTTCCACATTCAAACCCTTCTGTTGCGTTGCATAACAAAAATGTGAACAGTGCCTTCATGCACTAAGTAATTATATTAGCTTGCGCATAAAACATCCTTCACTTTTCACTACGTGGCGTGTCAGAAGACTCTGACGTCATAGTGTGGTCCCTATTTTTTTGTCCACGACTACAGGCCAGAGCAAATGCTAAATGCTGTTTTTACCACCTTCATGACAGCCAACACGTCAAATGCAGGATGGTTATCATATGGCTGGCATGCTTACATATAATCGAGCACCTGCTTCTTGGGTGCTGTCAACCGGTGCGAGAACCGCGAACCTGTGCCAACCGCTTGGCTACTAACCTTCCATGCCACTAAACCTTCCACGGCACTGTTGGCAACTGCAAGCCTTACGTTGTGAGATAATATTGCAAACTTCGGCACTGAATGCTTGCCACAGCACTACTAGTCACCTATGCGGTGTGGTGAGGCCTGCGGTCTGCCATGCAAACGGGCATCACTTGGCACTTGGAAGTTTGCTTTGGTAAATAAAAGTCGCATGCATTCTTTTATTTTAAACTGTCATCAGGAGTGATATGGCGAATAATTCACAACACCTGTATTCATTAAACCGAGGTTCAACTTAATATTAAAGTGCTTATAAATAAACTTTTAGTATCCGTTACTAATTTTGTATGTATTGTTCATTTCCTCTCTGTCATGGCCCTTAGTAAGGGTTAACATTATGAATAAATAAGTAAATAAATAAATACTAGGCAAGTTGAGGAGCAGCAGTAAGCCAGCAAGTTAGCTAGCATTGCCAATATGTGTCATCAAAATAGCAGCAATTGCATCAGAAATATAAGGCATACTTCGTCAGTAAATTCAGCAAGGTGCTTTCCGATAGGATGTTCTTGCAAATAAAAAATGTGCCATTACGTATGCTCAACCAATAGGTGTGATGTGACATTTTTGCAGGCAAATGAGTTGTAGCAGTGTTATAAAATCACAAATGGTGTCCAGTCTGCACAGGACTCATTTAGGCTCACACATTCGACTCATGACACAGCCGTTGTTAATGGAGGCTTTTTCGGCCCACGGACAAAAGTTGCACGGACCTTGTCCGAGCTCCCACTTTGAACTCT
The DNA here is from genome assembly GCF_055883805.1 of Amblyomma maculatum. Taxonomy (NCBI): domain Eukaryota; kingdom Metazoa; phylum Arthropoda; class Arachnida; order Ixodida; family Ixodidae; genus Amblyomma; species Amblyomma maculatum. The sequence goes on from NC_139347.1 coordinate 74,965,563, forward strand.
ACGGTGGGGCTCAGCACCGTTGGTGCGCCGCTCTCAAGTTACTTGGCTGCTCTGGCCTGACATCTGGTAGGAGAGGGAGTGATGAGACGGATCAAGTGAACTATGCCGCCACAGAAATTAACCCTTTGGAGCAGCGTGTGTTTGTACACCGTTTGAGCAAGTGGTAACGCAATGTAGAAACAATAAGTCTGTTCCATTGTTTTTTGTTAACTGACTGTGTCGACTACAGTAATTTTTCAGTTTCAGAAGTGGGATTGAAACTAGATAACTTTCTCAACGAGTGCCTCAGGAGAGCTTTAACCACGAAAAGCAACAATGATGCTGCGTTCAAAGACGACAAATGGAGGACACGAGGGCGAGGTGGTACAGCGACCGACTCACTTTCGACGAACAACGGCAGGGTACAAAATGAAGACGTCAAAAAGGGATACCGGAATGCTGCAATGGCAAGCACAAAGCTATTCTGCATGGATAAAAGACAAATATACGCGCCCGAACCATGATTGTCAATGACGGTAGTCAGTGTGCAAGAATTCGCTGCGTAGGAAGCTCTTTTTCACACTTGCTACAAAAATTAAACCACGCCTTCCCCACACTCTAACTTGTCTGTTCTACTATGTTCAAGGGAGCAGGTGAACGGCACCGCTTCTGCCGGCGCTATTTAAGGCAGTCAGCATCAGTCAGGCGCCTGACAGCCCTGCTTCCTCTAGCAAGAAATTCTTATAATTGAGATTTACTGGCGGCTTGCTGCTGACTGGTTGTGTGAAAGCGTCAGTTCCTTCCATAATGACAAGAACAACAACATCCAAGTAAACTTATCGGTCAGGCCCACGCTTCAGCAGCTAGCTGACTCGACGAAGTGCTGTCTTGCTGAATGAATGGGCCTAATACCTCAAATTAAGCTTAAACAGGCCCAAACCGAACCGTAAACAAATATGTGAATGCAGCATTAGCGCGCAACAAAACTGCATAAGAAACGATCGCACAGCGGCAGTTCAGCGCGCGTTATCCCACTTAGTGCGTCACGCGGGACTGTCGATAGATGGCACCAGTGCATGTCCTCACGCCCAATACTCCTTTTGAGTGCCACCCACGTTTCTTTTTCTCTTTTTTTTTTTTTTTACTTATGTGCCCATGTGGCAGTGACATATGGCACTAAACCAGCTTGGTGGCATTACTTCTGCAGCCAGTACCACAAGACTGCATTTAATTTAATGAATTTAATCCCATTAAATACCATGGTGTATAAAGAAAGTGGTTAAGGATGAATGATCGACCATTTGCAGTCTCTCTCGCGCTCAAGTTCCAGGTGTGCAAAGACGTTAATTATAACTACCAATGCAAGAGCAAATTCATATAGAAAGACGTAATTATTTTGACCCCCTACGATTTGGAAACATGGATAATTCAGATGCTCCTGTCTGGTTTTATCAAATGTAGGTGCTATGGCATGAAATTCTTGTTGATTCAAAGGAATGTAGCTGCACTGCAATTAATTCAAACAATCAATGGAGCTTGCATAGCACAGATTGCCAAAAATAGGGTGGTGACGATGAGACGGCTTTTGCTGCAGGTCGAATAAAGATGAACCTTCCTGTCTCTTTCTTTTTCTTTTTTCTATCCCCCTGATTACTAGATACTAGGTGAATTTGGACATTTTCTCCAGTCCAATGAAACCCAAACCCAAATTAACAAGATTTTACTGTATTTCACTTTCACTATACCACACTTTTGTACTGTTAAGCCTGGATATAACAAAATTTTCAGATGTGCATGATTTCTCAGTAAATCCTGGTTTTCGTTATATACAGCTTTGGGATGTAGACTTAGAAGGACGATGCAGAACAAGAACCTAAATAAGAAATAAGTTATAACCCGTTACTTGAAGCCGTAAGCAAAAAGAAATGTTTCAAGCGAACTCCGGAAGCAGCCATCACTTTCTCTGCCCTAGATCATAAAACACGGACAGATACAGATATGAATAAACCCAGTGCTTCAAGCACATTTCTGCTCTCACTCTGCCTGCCAATGTTGCCTAGGAAACAGACCTTTAAGGTGAAAGCCTTTGATGGCTCATACTGTCGGCGTCCGTCCAGTCACGCTATAGTTGTCAATCAAATGACATCAGAAAAATGAAAATCCTGTCTCCTCCGGGAACCGAACCTCCATCCCATCTCTCGGATCCACAGCCGAGCGCTTTAACCAAATGCGCCACGCCCGGGATCATGAAACACACATTATAGTTCTGTCTGTCTACCGTAAGAATGAGAGTAGCGATGACAATGACGCTGCAATTAGTGATAATGACAGTGCATTTAGTTGCTAATGAGAACAAACATGATGCACCCTGTGTTGTAGCAATGCTCAGGCTTTTGCATTTATGCAATGAAGATTCAGCAGTGCTCTCAGAATTTTTTCACACCGTGTTGCAGACACATTTACCATATTTCAAGGGCGACGAGTCTGGCAAAATGCAGTTAACACAGAGAGTTTGTCGTATCAAGATCAAACACCACAACACATATATTACATGTGGTTCAATTTGCAAATTTGCGAACTTTGGCAAATTAAGAAACTTCGTACTTTAAAGAATTCGTTACATGAAGGTACGCTACACCCAGCTTTAACTGAAGGCACAAATACACAAAAAAGTTATTTCAAGGCCGCTAACTTGTTTTTACATACCCTAATACTGCTCAGCTATATCTTAGCATTGTATCAGACTCTCACTGGATGCTTTGATTTGAGCAGTCAGTGCATCCAAAACTAAACACTTTCAAAGTAAACTTTACAAAACTATCTAAGTTGCAATTTTGACATATGGCACCACTCTAATACCAATTAATATTTAACCTAATGAGCTCCAATTTTTTTTTTTTACTATGATGGGCGTTCGGCACAGGTCTAATTTTGGCCTGATTTGCAGAAACTAAACCAATATTTGCGGACACGCAAAAAGCAGGTATTTAGGAAGGAAGCTACTGAAGGCTGAAAAATATCTGCACACTGAAAACCATGTTGCTTACTGAGAGTTCTTTGCACACTGAGGGTTGATTTTGGAGGCTCATATACTGAAGGGCCACTTTCATTGCTGCACCTAATATTGCCACCTGTCGTAAAAATATGCACTATTTATTCATTGGTAGAACTGGCACTTGCTCACCTCCTTGGACTATAAACTTGCATGCTGCAAAACACCAAATTAAAAATGAAACAATGCAAAGAAAAATATTGCGAACAGTTTTCAACTACTGTGCTGCTATATACTGGAAAGGCCAATATAGCATTGCCTTCCCAGGACAGCTATAAAAGCTGCTAGAAACCACAGGCCATCATTCCACTAGCTTTGGCAATAATAAGGTCTTGCTTCCTGTGAGCGCAGATCTGACAGTTTCAAAAGCAAACATAATGCTTAGAGCTTTGCCTGTGCACCACATGCACTGATTGAACAAGCGCTTTATCAAGAATATCAAAGCAAAAGGGCTCAGCTAGGCTGTAGCCTTGACCACTGTCTACCTCGAAACAACGGGCAGTAAGATAACGAGTACACTTACTTAATTAACCCCAAGTTTTGCCCGTTTTCAGCAGCGAAAGTGAATGCACAAGACCACCCAAATGTGAACCACAAATAGAGCAGACGATTCATTATATGGCATTTTAATCCAATCACACACAAAGGCAAAAAGTACACAACAGCTCGACACTTTTTCTGATATGCATAGGTCTGCAAGCGAGTCAGATCACGAGATAAATTGTGCCAACAATAAATAGAGAAGCGAACCAGGCTAGGGCACCTCACGAGTATCACCAATGCCTTGGCTCATTTATGCAATAGTTGTAAGGTACATTGGCCTTCAAGTACTTCAAATCATAGGATGCCCAATGCTCCCCGCCCATCCCATGCAAGGTGTGTGTTGCTGTGGAAACTTATATATACAACTATCATACAAGATTCAAACGAGGCAGCAAGGGAAAAGTATGCTGTTGTCGATGTCATGTCAAGGCAACATACGTTAAAAGCTCGGTTTTTCACTCAAGCATCATTTCAACTGCTACAGCAACCATTCTGTGATCAGTGGTGTCAGCACATCTTTGAATTTTGAAACCCTCACTGTATCTGACTACAAAAAAAGTATGTAGCCTTTCATTTACCTAAGAGATATGGCAAGTGAGAATACAAAATGAATGCAGCAGCCTTTTCATTTAAATTAAATTATTATCCGAAGGCTCTGGATGAAGCAATCTAAAGATATCTTAATGTGACATTCATAAAAATAGTCACTGACACACAGCAAGCTGTAATTTTGTTCTGGTTTCTTCCAGCTCGGAAAAGTGTCACGCAAAAAGGGGCATGATGTAGACGCAAAACAGCATTGCATGTTTCGCTTGTGCGTTTTTCCAGCATTGCACCAGGCTCACCTGGTACAGTTGCTGCTCACTTCAAAGTGTTCGCTAAAGTCTCATTTCTGTGGTACATTTTCCAGCCTGGCATTCTTGTTCACTTCCATCCATGTTTCCAGATGAAAGAATAAAAAAGCAGCACAGCTTTCTGTTGGCAACAACACTTTCTTATGTTTGCCATACCAACTTCAGAGACTTTGTGACCAGCAGCCTGAATCTTAACCCAACACTTATGCAACCATTGTCTCTGAGACGCTGCAAGCATATGTGCACATAAAGGTACTCGTGAATGAATGAAGGAAACGGGAGTTGAGTAACAGTGCAGCTCCAAGCACTGAATGCAAACACAGAGTTAATTTCAGTTTCACAATGCATTTGATAGCAGGCCAAACAGGCATTTGCATCATCTAATGCAGGATCTTTTTTTCTCTCTCTTATCATAGTGGTGCACCAAATGGCACAAAGCTCCCAAAACTGATAATGATCAACTCTGTGCTTTCCATGAATTACATACCAGGTGCAAAAGCTGTTATAAAATCATCTCCCAACAACCAGCCACCCAAACCCTGTCCGCTGAAACAAACAGGAAGCTGTAACTGCCATTTGCTTCAATTTTTGAAGCACAATCGGACAATCTAACTTATTGAATTTTTCTTTTTCATCCTCAAGTTTAACCTCTACTTGGATTTAAACGACAAGAAACGAACTGCACAAGCAAGTATATATATATATATATATATATATATATATATATATATATATGCATATTTAACTACCTACTAAGTTCTCAATATTTCAGAAAACTGGACAACTGGACAAAAAAGCATGCAAGTGTCACCAGTTCATATCCGAGCGCTGCTGCATTCTTCAGCGCTCGATGCTTGTGCATGCTCTCTACATCTAACTCTGCATGCTACTTAATGCCGTTATGTTTCCTAGGTTGACTGCCCTCTGTGATGTTAACGAAGATGAGTAAAATGCAAAAGCAAATAAACGGAGGCCTGCCATACCTACTCGTGTGCTCCAACTAATACATTCCTAAAGATTTGCACAGCCCTAACACCGGTTCATACATCATACTCCTGCACATACACACAGAAGCCAGCCAACCGATTTGCCTTCATCACATTGTCACTTACACTGAGATGGGTTTTTACCACTGAAGAGCGCAATAAAACTTGCTATCAACAATAAATGCTTCAGCTCAAAGTAAATTCCACAAAGCATGCCACCACTAAGCGTGCTTGCACAATGGTGCAACACCGACATTATACAACATTTGTCAGAGAAAAATAGCATACGAACAGTACATGAAGGCATGTGCTCGCCGCAGAGTAACAGTGCTGGCTACAATAACAATAACACGCTACGGGCACCGGTGAAGTAGAACAGTGGTTATTACCTTAACCTCGCTGAAAAGGCACCAGTGTATTTTCCTCTCAATTTCTTCCACTATGAACAGACCTAGCTGGTTTTTAAGCTGCCCCGACAAAACTGTCCGTCTCGGGTTTTGATACACCATCGGTACAAAGCATGGTTCCAGCCCGGCACGTGCCGCTATTTTCTGGATTTAGGCTTAGCCATTACCTGTATTTAGGCTTAACAGCAATATTTGATCACGTGATGGTAGCAGGTGACAGTAGGCCGCTGCTCCTTTGGCATGCCACCTTGTTGTTCTTGCTTACATTGGGCATTGCATGCCTTACAAGGCAAAACGCGACTGGCCAAGAGAGAAAGATGGGCCTCCAGAACCCTGGCAGCCTGCGCCCACTCTGTGCCTCCTCGAACATCCCCACCTGTGTTTACAGTGAGATACAATCCAACGGCTTGTGGAGTCACTCAGTTTAGCCCGAGACCAAGTCCTTTGCTACAAGTCCCAGCCAGAGCCCTTGCCAGCAGGTGGTCTGGCTCGCGTCACCATTTTTCTGGCGTCCACCTTTTTGAGATTCAGAGCAGGTGTACATCCTTCTTGGTACCGCCCATCTTGTCTCCAACCCTTGGTCCAGGTGCAGTGGCGGTGACAGTGTGGACGGCTTTTAGTCCGGCCGATGAATGGCCAGCTTTGGGATAAACTCTATGAGCAGCACCTGCAAAAGGTACCAGCATTGTTGTAAAAAAAAGACAACTAATAACACAGCAAAGTGAAGGCATGAGACCAAGCTGTCCGTCATTTGACAATTTTCAAGTGGCGCTCTACAAGTACAGGTAGCTCCAATACGAAAGGAAACAGCCAGTCTGCACAAAAAAAAAATGAATTCCATTGTTGTTCCTGCACTTAAGTTAAAAGTATCTTAAACTTACTAGTCGATCCAGGATATAAGGAATCACTGTTTACGTCAGGGATTCTCAAACTTTTTGGCCTCAAGGAACCCCTAAGAGACATTCGGTGCGTCACAAGCATTACAATCGGCAATGTTATTTGTGCATGAACCTTTCCCGGTTTTTCGTCATTCAGTTAACTTTTGAAAACATTTAATTGTTTTCTTACGTTTTGCATTCAACTTAATATACTCCCAGCTTTCACTCTCACAAAGACCTCTAAAACCGAAACAAGAATGCAGAAACCTGCAGTCACAAGACCAACGTTCTATCTGACTAGTGCTCGACCAACACCCAGACCAACGTCACAAGCACTGGCACTGGTGCAACTGGTTGGCTGCACACAGAAGCGCGATTCCGTTCTCTCAAAGGTAGGGTCGTCTGAGCAGAGTCACCTGGCGATAAATACCAGAAATATTGTTAAAGCGAAGAAGAGTGCAATTAAAGCCCACTCTTCTTGTCACTTCTGTGGCATAATAGATTAACACTGCATTTTCAAGCTCCAAAACAGCGGTTCGAATCCAGTTTTTGCGACATTTTTTTCTCTGCGCTTTTTTTTTTACAATGGACAACAGTAAAATAATTTACTACAAATTACTACATCTGGAAGGCAACTTTAAATACTGAGATATGGAAACGCTCGCACTATTCAATTCCGTAGTTATTTTGGTAATTATTTCCCGCCTTCAGTGAGTGTGTTACCTTTAAGTTGCGTTCAGAGGCACTTCTGCGCCAAAATCACCGTTTAACTCCTTCACATACAGCCAGTGACAAGGAAGAAGTTCCGGGACCCTTAACTCCTTCACATACAGCCAGTGACAAGGAAGAAGTTCCGGGACCCTTAACTCCTTCACATACAGCCAGTGACAAGGAAGAAGTTCCGGGACCCTTAACTCCTTCACATACAGCCAGTGACAAGGAAGAAGTTCCGGGACCCTACTGTTGAGAGATTGGAATTACATCACGCAGAACTACATGACGGCTCGCATGACTTTCTTTGACTAGCATCCAGTCCCATTCACATGATGCTTGCAAGCCATGTGCGTAAAGGAACGAGAAAGAACTGGTTAGGCAACGGCAGGTACGGAGCAGACGAGCAGACGCAGCCATGGTGTTCGAGAGAGGGTAGACAATGCGACAGAGCGAAGCAAAAGGATGTACCTGTTTTTCTCCTGAGCTTTCTCTCTCCTCCCCCTCTCTTTCCTGGTCTTCGTTCACAGCAGCACGCACTACGCATGCACCTACACCCAGCTCAGCCCGCGACAGACAGAACGTCGGACGCATTATCCAGTGTGTGTTGTGAACCCTTTGCGCGCGGCGAGTTATGTGCCATACGCGTCTTGTGTCGTCGTGCTGAAGGTGCGGCATAGCGTAAGCTGTGGTGACTGCAGACGTTATGGCAGTTTTTGTTTTTCTTTATTTGCGGGAGTTGACCATCTTTGTCGTGCTGAACGTGTGAAATAATGTAAGCTATAACGGCTGCGGACTTTAGGAAGCGGCAAATTCATTTTTTTTTCTTTTGCGAGAGTTGTTCATCCCTGTCATGCTGAACGTGCGGCGTAGTGGCTGCAGACGTTAAGGAAAAACACGGGTCTTTCAGACCAAAAAATCGCGAAAAAAATCACTTTTTAGAAAATGTGATTTTCGAAATCAGTAACTCATTATCTATCTATCTGCTAAGTTTTTCATCTCTAAGATCAGTATTTTAGCCACAGTGCCAATTTAATCGATGTTGCTCAAATTTGGGCCGAAAACGGCCACCAAAACAACCATTTTCCGCGGGGTGTAGCTCCAGTTTCGTGCGGGGCACCGGAGCCATTTTGGTCTCATTTGAAAGAGCCGCCTTTCGTCTTCAAATTGCCGCCTCTGCTGTTTCCATTCGCCCATTGGTCGCATAAACAAATAGCAAAACGAAAAACGGGGTATTCGTAATTCCATTGGCTTTCGGGGTGCACGTGACGGCAGAGCGTCACCGCATTGGTGGAGCTGGCTGGCGACGTCTGCTCGGCGCGCCCGAGCCGTGGGGAGACTGCAGAGATGTGACGCCGGTCAAGCTTGGTTCCGAACCGCGAGGTGCATTCACGGCGAGAGTTTGGGAAAAAAAAAAAAAAAAAAAACAATTGTTGAGTAATCATCTCAGGTGATGCCCTGCCCTGGCTGTGTGCGCTCAGGCCGACGAAAGTTGCGCACCGAACGATCGAGCGACATGTTCCCTAGCACGGAAGACTGCTGCTACTGCCAGCGGTCGCACCCGCCGTGACACAGTGATATCGCAGGCCACAGATGGGCAGAAAGATAAGCTCAAAACAAATAAAGCTTGAACTCGCGGCAACTCCAGCGACGAAGAGGTAGTTGGATTGTTTTCGTGACGATGGCGGCAGCGCGGCGGAAAGTCCGCTTGGCGAGGTGGAGTTCAGGATCGTCAGATGTAAACAGTTTACCGAGACTGGCGAAGCGTAAAACATACGGCAGCGGTATTCGCGCTGAAAAAGGTGATCGTGAATAAGAAATCACCGTCAAACTTATTCTCCAGTGCGTAAACTGCGGGGACACGTCATCGTCATAGAGCTCGCCGCATGTTTGTGCCGATCGGATCGTATCCATAGTCTTTAGTGAATGTGCTTGCTTCCCATGCCATGCAGAACACTGGGAAGCAGCAAACAGCTCCAAATGACTTGTTTTTTTTCCGCAATGAATGTTCTTTACCGCGGTCTTGGAGAACGTGGCAAAACGACGTACGTGAAAAAAAAAAAAAAAAATGCCTGCATGTGACTCGCGCAGCTGAAAAAGTGACAACTGAACGTGCTGCAACTGCAAATAAAAATGAAAGAGGCGACATTTGGGCGTTTGAACAACATCCCTGAAGGTTTTTAGCCATTTTAAATTGTAAATGTGTGCATTGCACCAGTAAACTTCTGTTAAATAATCCCCTGTTTCTTGTTTTGCTTTTTTCTCAAAGCATGCATTGTCGACCACTTGCAGTTTTGCGGTCTCGATATCTCGGCACCCCAAAGCACATAGAGCCGAAATACTTTTTGCAATGGGAAGCTAAATGTAAGCTGTGTGAAATGTTGGAAGCAGATTTTTTGTTTTTGAGACCTAAAATTAATTATTTTAATGAGTTTATTCCCACTTGGTACACACACTTTGTAAACTGAAATTAATAAGGCTGCAATATGAGTGCTAATTATCATATTAGGAAACTGCTCCCAACATTTCATTCTTTACTCTTCTGGCTATCTAACCACGCCTTAATTTTAGGTTTCTAACAACCCATTATTTCAGAATTTAGGCCTTAAACAATGAAAGTTAATTAGTAATTATGTTGCAAACTAATTGGACTACAGGAAAAAGGATTGCATATTTGAAATCAGCATAAACAATTCAGTAAGGCTGTGAATTTTTATTCCAATTTGCCAAAAAATAACAGAAATAGCTCTAAGACCCATGTCCTCCCTTAAGAAGCAGCAGATTTTTCTTTTTCTTTTTTTTTTTGCGAGTCGCCCATCCTTGCATTTATGAATCAACGAAAGCATGCGGTCAGCTGCGATCATGACACCGGCTTTGTAGCATTGTTCGCTTCAAACGGCATTTGCAGCTATCACGCTTTCCAATGATTTTGTGGCAGTGAACTCCGCCAGCATCAAGCACGGTGTAGTAAATCGAACTAGGCTTGTGCAATCAAGTCATCACGGGCACTCTGCCAATTTCGCTCCCTGCCACCACAGGAGCTATCAAAAGTATAGTCAAAAGATAAACATACCCCAACGTTATCGCTGCCGCTGCGCAGCATCTTGGCGCGCTGCCAATAAATGAGCAGTGGATGCGAGGGCCGAAATGGAGAGATGCGCCACCGACTAAAAGTAAACCCTCAGCTATCTAAAAATATATGACTCAGTGATGTTGCATAAAGTCCAAAGTTTAATAGCAGTTAATTCACGTTTAATTAAGGCTTGCAATTATTCCAGTGACATTATACTCTATATAAGCTACAGAACTATGCAATATTAGCATTGCTTTAGCTTGACTCAAAGATTTGGCATTAAAGTAGAGCTCCGACTTTTGCCCGAGCTGTCAGATATCGTCTAGATTTTTAAAAATCATGGGGTTCAGATCGATTCTGTGACGTCCGGTATGGCTCATCTGATATGACTCAGTGATGTTGCATAAAGTCCAAAGTTTAATAGCAGTTAATTCACGTTTAATTAAGGCTTGCAATTATTCCAGTGACATTATACTCTATATAAGCTACAGAACTATGCAATATTAGCATTGCTTTAGCTTGACTCAAAGATTTGGCATTAAAGTAGAGCTCCGACTTTTGCCCGAGCTGTCAGATATCGTCTAGATTTTTAAAAATCATGGGGTTCAGATCGATTCTGTGACGTCCGGTATGGCTCATCTGATATGACTCAGTGATGTTGCATAAAGTCCAAAGTTTAATAGCAGTTAATTCACGTTTAATTAAGGCTTGCAATTATTCCAGTGACATTATACTCTATATAAGCTACAGAACTATGCAATATTAGCATTGCTTTAGCTTGACTCAAAGATTTGGCATTAAAGTAGAGCTCCGACTTTTGCCCGAGCTGTCAGATATCGTCTAGATTTTTAAAAATCATGGGGTTCAGATCGATTCTGTGACGTCCGGTATGGCTCATCTGATATGACTCAGTGATGTTGCATAAAGTCCAAAGTTTAATAGCAGTTAATTCACGTTTAATTAAGGCTTGCAATTATTCCAGTGACATTATACTCTATATAAGCAAAGCACATTCCATCAGAAATTAAACATCCTTTAAACACTTGAAACACACTGGCAACTACGACGAACAGCACTCCCAAGCACCTGCCAGGCCGCTTCTTACTCCCCTCATGATGGCCGTCGCAGGCTCCACCTGACACCAGTGGCGGGTATAGGAGACTTCAACTCCAGCAGTTTTTTATAACCTCCTTGGCTGCAGGTGACTGCGAAGGCACCCACAGGAGAAGTGCCCCTTGCATGGCGCAAAGCTCAATATATTGAATGTTCTGCTGAACTACAGTTAACAAATGCAAACACCACTGGGATTTCGAAGATTTCGATGCAAGCAAGAATTAGATATACCTGGGCTAGGCTGTTTCGCGTTAAAAACACTCCCTTGGCTCAAGTGACCATTACACATAGCTGGTCGTAAGCAGACCACTAGTTCACAGCTGAAGCTAATTTGGCTGTAACCTGGTAGTAAAATTTGCTTGCACTGAGAAAAAAAATGATTAGTCCCAGTGTAAACGCAAGTTATGCAAACCTATTTTCTGTCTGCTACCCTCTTTTCCTCCTGCTGACCATAATTCCCCCTGCTTCACAGACTAACTTTATTTCAGTCTAAAAGAGATGATCCTAGAAGCTGGGTGACCTTTTCACCCAGTTCTGCAAAATTTATCCAAGCGCTCTAGGTTGTGGATGGGGGACAGGAAAAATATAGTGCGGCTTGAGCAGTGTAGTTGCATGTGAAAAGCATGTGCTCTTCATCTGCGATATGCTGCGGACAAAAAGGGACAGCCAGGGTACTAAACCTGGGACGATAAAGAGAAGATTAGCATTTGCATGTGAAAAGCATGTGCTCTTCATCTGCGATATGCTGCGGACAAAAAGGGACAGCCAGGGTACTAAACCTGGGACGATAAAGAGAAGATTAGCATGAGAGAAGCCATGCTAATCTGCCTTGCATAAAGATCACTTGCCTGCTCCATACTACATTAAGATTGTGAAAGCTTGTCAAATGCTTTCACATTCTTGACATGTTTAACCAGATAGACCATATGCTGCCACTGCTCATACTAGACCTGCTTCTAATTATCTGCCAAGGTTATATTTTTTCTCTTACTCGGGCACATTCTTATATTTGCTTACGAAATTAGTCTAGTTAGTGCATATTGTTACGGACAAGCAAGGAAGAAGAAGCGGGCAGTGGCGCGGGCAGGAGCGCTCGCGGTAGGCGCGCTAACATATTCATTGAACGGCATCTACCATCGCCATCGGTCATATTCTGTCGTCTTTCTTCATCGGCTTGCCGCATCGTAACATTTGGTTGGAGGTGCGAGGTACTTTATCATCACCCCTTCATCCTGGTCCGGAGCTTCGGTGCCCTGCGACTTCTTGTGCCGTCGACTAAAGGTTAGGAGGCATGGCTGTTCCCCAGCCTGCCGGACCCAGCAAGACCTTGACGTTCCTCTGCCTCATCCCCATCCGCCCCGACGACAAGACACAACGAAGGAGAGAATGATCTGAGACGCCACACATGACCACAAGACACAAGAAGAGACTCAAACGACCATATGTGATCCCACTGACCAGATGTGCCAACCAAAGATCCCACACGACCCAAGACACCACTACACTTCAAGACATCTTCCCCTGCCTATGCCATGCGGTGCATGCCTTGGCCTCCGCCATCGAGTTGTGGCAACGTGTGGCCCGAGAGTCTCCTGGGCCAAGGTTCATCGGGAATCATCGTGCCGGCAAGCCATTCTATTCTTCCTTCTTTCTCTTCTTTAAGCATCTAGACACCCCCATCATCATGCCATAGAATCATCAACATCGGTAAACTTCCTATCGGGGCGATCGCTCGGTGGCCCTGGGTCATGTTACGGACAAGCAAGGATGAAGCGGGCAGTGGCGTGGGCAGGAGTGCTCGCACTAGGCCCGCTAACATATTCATTAAACGTCATCTACCATCACCATCGGTCATGTTCTGTCGTCTTTTTTCATCAGCTTGCCGCTGAAACAATATCGTCATGAAACATCGTAACAATATGTCTCAAGCGTATGGCTCTGTGGCCTATTAACAAACAGAACGTCCTTGTAAAGCAAAGTTCTGTTTCACACTTGAGCATTGTTAAACACACATTCTATGCCCCTAATAATTTGATGGTAGCATCGTTACACAGCCTCTAATGCCAACTGTAAACCTTCAAGATAAGAATTGTACACATATTCTAAAATTAAACGCTGTTCCAGTGATGCAAGTCTGCAATAGCCTAACATCAGCTTTTCGAGAATACAAAAAGCATTTGTGAAAAAGAGTCACCCAGGCTCAAGCACCACCTCAAGTGGAATAATCGAAAGGGGGCAATGCAACCAATGTGGTGTGACAAAGACTACTGTCATTTGCTCTGTGTCTCAGTGGCAAAGTCTCATGCTAACAAAAACATAAGCAGCATGCATCATTGACAATGTGCTTTCGTTCGGTGTTTGCTCACTTCTGCTTAGTAAACACTTCCCTCATCTATCACGTCAATCCGCCAGTATGTGAACAAACTATGCGAGTAATCCTGCACGTTCAGGTGCAGCAGTGGTACCGAGCACCTACACTCGACTCGACAGGCACCTCGCTCTGCAGTGCACCCACTCCAAAAGTTGTCGGCTCTCGATTACTGACAAGCAGATTTAAATTTTGTAGGTCTCCCTCACAGACAAAGAAGAAGGGTACATCTTCTCTATGACAATGGTGCAGTGAAAGAGGATGACCATGTCAGCACATATGCTAGGGAAAAAACAGATCACGGGCAGTGGAGCAAAGTGTAAAACCGGAAACAGAGAATGAGGTCCGATTGGCTAATTGTGTGGGGACTTCACAGCAATGAAAGAAACTCTGTGCTTGCAGAACCAAGAGGCAGGGCAAGGAACATGGGCAGAACACAGGTGAACACCAGCAGAACACTTCACGCAACAGCACAGTGTAATTTTACATACATTGATATCAGCGCTTAAACTGTGCTTGAGAGCACAAACAATGCACAGAAGCCTTAAGGCTAAAACAAATATAAGGCAAATGAGTTAACCCAGTGACCTTAAGAAGACAAAGACCACTCACATATTCCATCATGCTGTTGGAGTCGCATCTCTGTTTCCCAAGCTTCCAGTGTAGTCCAAGCTGCAGTAGTGCCATACAGTGAGTGACCTCTGCCAGAGACCGCATACTAGCCGCACTACCAAAGCATCCCCACAGTCCTCACACCCAACAAAAAAATGCTGCACATTTGGGAACATCACTACTTTTGTGGTAAAGTCATGAAAGGGGCCTATAACATTGATATGTCATTGCAAAGGGCTGTAGTGTCACTTAGCACAGAGCCTATTAAACTCAACAAAGCCACAGTTTCTGTCAAAAGGGATCCTCGGCATTTTTACAATGCACAAGGTGGCCACTGGCACTCACTTTTCTGATGAATCAGAAAAAAAGGCTAATTTTCCCAATGAAAACTGTCTTGCCAAATACAGCCAATTTTGATATCCCCGCAAAGTACTATTTGATTAGCTCAGCACAAGTTTTTTTTTTTTTTTTTTTTTTTTTTCTGGACATGAAACAAAAAAAGTGCATTCCCCAAAGTCTCCAACTGCATGAACTCCCATTATATTTGTGACAAATGCTTAAAGTCTAGGACACTGAGCCTGCACTTTTATAACCTTGGCGTTGGTACACAACATACTTGTTGTCGTCTTCGTCTTCTCCCCCATCATCCCTTACCACCTCACCGAATACTTCATTTTCCATAACACACTCCCTTGTATAAGCACACAAACACAACAACAAAAAGACACATCCCAAGTGATCCAACTCCTCTGGCGGATACTAGAGAGATTAGCCCCACAATGTCAATAGCTACCCTTTGAAACGGTAGGTCAACGGCTGGCATCTTGCCCAGAGGTACGGGACCAACCTTTCCCTTTGGAACTGTGAGCTGGCACACGTCACACAAGCGAACAAAGCGTTTAACGTCACCGGAGCAGTAGCCGGCGTTGCTCTCTTCCAGCCAAGGTGTCCCTGACCCTTCACTACTACTCACGACTAGCTCAGCGAGGCTAAGCTAGTTGGCTTTGTGGCCAGTTGTAAAGTACTTTGTTTTGAGCAACTGAACCAATCATGCAGCAACAGAAACCCTTCACGAGCATGATGAGCAAAACTGAAACAGGTTATGTGCAGATGTTTGTACTGCAGTTGACCACTCATCTTGTAAATGCAGTTACAAGGCTGCCCATTTCAATTAAGGCTCTACGCGCATAAAAAAATAACCCTTAAACAGTGAAAAAAAAAATGAAGAAAAAAAAGAAATTACAGGCTATTTAAATTAAACAAACAAATAACGAAACAAATTCAAAATCTACCACGCCCCCTCATAAAGTATTTCCGCCAAAGCCCTGTTTCCAGCCGCAGTTACAAGACTTGTTCCTTTTCGTACTGCCTTTGGTATGAACTCTCCGTGATTTCAGTGAAACATTCGACCAAGATTGTCGAACTCAAAAGTTTCACGGGGTTACTAGACAAAAGTCTTGCAACACACAATGCACTCATATTTCTCCAGCTAATGCAATCACGACATTTCGTATGACGCTGATCTCCCCAGATGAGAATTTTTGTTCAGTTGACAGAAAATTTGTGGAGATTCCAAACATTGTACATAACACAGGGGTGGAAGCAGGCTTGAGCATTTTGGAGTAGCTCGGGAAGCAGTAATAAAGGCACTTTGGAGCAGCTTTCGAGTAACAAAGCAAGGGTTTCGGAGCCCTCGAATTATGTTTTGCAGCACGTTTCTAGGCTCAAACACTTTTCATAATGGTAATTTTTTGCTTCCTGACATGTAAACAAATCCAATTTGATTGCTCTTCTTTTTCATCATTCAATGCTTTGCTGAATATGCACGTATCTCTGACAAGACATAACAAACAGCCAAAACATGTACAGATCCTTAAAATAACACAACTGACCTCAGCAACAATTTGGAAGAGACTAGCAGCAAATGGAATGCTTGCTTGTATACTTTGTAAGTGAACGTCAAGTTTAACTTTAAGCTTTTAACTATTTTGGTTGTATAGATTCAAACATGGAGTCTACCACTTTGATGCGCTCAAGCACCACCATACATCCATGCTGATCAATTCCTGGGCACTGGTCAGTATAATGCCTTCAGGGAGGATAGACAATACGGTATGGTAGTCTTTTCCTCCTTCAGATTCTTTACTTCATAGCCTTCTCCCAGCGCCTGTCCACATTACCGCTTGAGCTATGCTCTGCCACCGGTCTGCTGCCGTCGTTTTGACTATGGCAGCCCCATATACCGTGTACACGCAACTTACAACGTGCCATCGCCCTGCTGCACTTGGTGGTAGTCAGTCGCTTAATCAAATTGCATCACACTGCAATTTTTCGAGGCAATACCATTACTTATTTTTATTTATTTATTTAGAATACATCTCAAAGGCCCCAGGTGTAAGGTGCAGAGCGCGACAAGACAGTGTTCAGCGTCCTCATATTTTTTTTAGCTTTGTTTTTATTATGAAAAAGAGCGTTCTGCTAAATTTGATGGCAAAACATTGAGACAGCCAATTTGGAACAGTTTTGAATTAATACTATAGCATTACAGAGCAAGATGGAGCAGGAAAAGCAGTTTGGAGCAGAATGGAGCAAGTGGAGCTGCGCTTCCACCCGATTAACAGTTTGGCAATAAAGTGCGGATATAAGATTCTTAGGCCATGTCAACTTACCTTGTGATAGAGATGGCTATTCTCCCAATCCAAAACTTTCTCTATTGAGTGCCGCGTCTGCGAAAGATTAGCAGACAAAATGAAGCTAACCAGTAGGGGCACACATGAATGCACTGAGATCTTACGCTACAACTAACAATGTCTCAAGGCTAAAAGGCACAATACCAAAGGCATCAAAGGTACAGTACCTCGGCGATAAAAACTTTTGTAGCCTAGCGAGTATTAGAAAGCACTTTATATATACTTCAGCACACGCCCCTGATGTGCTTGTGTATGGGGCAAAGTAACCATCATATCTCCTCTATGGGACGTGTGGGAAAATTTCAAACAACAGAAGCATGCTTTGCAATATGTTGGCCACACCTGTACAAACAGTGCTGCAAGTGCAAGTCCTGTCTTGATGCCCAGACAGTAAACACTACATAGAACTTGGCAACATTAAGCACCAAGAAGCAATGGCCTTGCCCTGTGGCACAGATGGAGAGCTCTGGTGCACTTTGAAAATACCCAGTACCTTAATTTTGAGCATTTTTATGCTATTCTTTTCAGGCCAGAGTAAATATACGCTCAAGCTGCAGCTGTCAATATGAAATTCGATTCGGTTCATGAGGTTCAACAGCCCAAAACGACTCGGGCTAAGAGGAACGCCGTAGTGGAAAGCTCCAGGTAAATTCGACCATCTGGGGTTCTTAAACTTAAAAACGTTCATCAGACCTAAACCAGAGTATGCTTGCATGGTGTGGGACCCTCACAGCAAGAAGAATATTGAGGCAATGGAGAACATCTAGCAGAAAGCCGTGAGCTCCATCTTTTCAAAGTATTGCACGTCCGATTCTCCCTCCATTTTAATGAAAGAAAATTCCATCCAAAAACATGAAGGAAAATCCAGAGACTAAGATTCCTATTACTGCTGAAAAACAGCAAACTTGCTACGAGTCCTGAACCTAACCTTACGCCCCTTACAACTCGTCCAACAAGACATCACCACGCACAATGTTTAACTCCGTATCAAGCAAAAATTAATGCATTCACATATTCTTCTTACCCATATACTATTGAGGAATGGAACAGGCTGCCTTCTGACGTGCTTATGTACACTCTATCCATTGACAAATTTTTGGCATTTTACTCACAGTCATGTTTCGTATTTCTGTACGCTTTCTTGTTAGCGTTCAACGCATCTGACTGTAATTTGCTAGTTACTTGTGTTTCTCATGGTTGTAGCATATTATTTATATTCCACAATACTGCATTCCTTTTGCCCCTTCTATATAATAAGCACCGATATCATACGATACACTAGCGCCTTGAATCTTGTTGTCAATTTAAGGGCAAAAAAGGAAAACTTTTTTAGGCACAGACATGAAAATTTAAAAACAGTCTCAATCACATCTATCAAGCAGTGTCCTTCCATATGATTTTCAATAAATACTTGCAAGTAAGTAGGTTCGATATTTCTATGAATATAGACGCTGTTATCAAGTGCTTTGTAATTCAGGTAAAGCAAAAATCGTAAAATCTGTCTGTCTGCTAAGAAAGGTGATATGGAATCTGGCAAGCCGTTCGTTGGTACATAGAGGAGGCGGCGTGCCCATGTGAGAAACATTCAAGCCCAAATGACCACAGACGCTAGGAGGTGCATCCCAATAGGAGCCATGCAACGACACTGATCGAAACTAAAGTTGATGTCAAAAAAAAATCAATCAGTCATACTGTGTTGTGGTTTTTCCACGTTCATTTTCATGATGTTACGACATTAAATCTTCCAGTGTGACAATAGTCAGCACACAAATAATGCCATGCATCTCACAACTGAATCTCCACTTTGTTGCCCAGTAAGTGGTATAGCACAATAATGAATTTATCATAACAGAATAAACACAGCAAGTTTTTGGTCGCGTCTTTGTGGTGTATCTCTTTGAGTCATCGCCAATAGCCCTAACCAATTGCTTTCTTTAGTGATTTTATTACAGACCATGGCAAACATGTGGTCATTAATTTAAGTATACATTTCCATGTCTAGGCAGCAACGCTCCACGGTAGTACCACGGCAGCTCCACGGAAGTACCAAAAATTCTCCCATTAAACCCGAAAACCCTTATTTCAGGTCCTTTTCCCAGCAGCAGCTGGAAAGTTACCAATTTGGAGAAAGGGCAAACATTTCAGTTAAGTATTTCCTGACACTCTGCAAAAATCTTTTGTTATATTTTACTCCTCAAATTCTGTGGAAAAGAGAAAATTCCCTGAATAGACCCCCACGGTCTCCAAAACAATCATACAAAGCCTGCCAACCACTGCTGCAGGGTCTTCTTCAGACACTATAGAGAGCTGCCACAATAACAAAGCCTTGCAAGCAACTGAAGCCAGAATATCACACAAAAGGTTGAGATGAGGTGGCTGTACACCATGAAATGCACTGTCCTTTCATTAAGCAGGAGGCCTAATGCATGGGGCCCTGCTATAATTCCAAGCTTTGTGACAAACCACTCACCCTTTTGCTGAGGCAGACAACAGGCCACAATGAGCAACCAAGTGTACAGCAGCAGCACAAGCAGCCACAAAACAGCCACTTCACATTCACCGGCAAAGTCTTGCGCAGAACACTGTTTATGCGTAAAATTGTTGCCTTGAACTCTTCAGGTGCCACCTGAAAACACACATAAAGGACAAGGAACATCTTAATATAGACAGTGTCACGACACATACACAGGAGACCAATAGACTAGGGCCCAATACCGAGACCAATAGACTAGGGCCAATTAAACTAGGGCCCAATAGATGACCTTGGTTAAACTTGGGCACAAGGCTCAAATCCTAACAGAGGCTGTTGACTAACTACAACACAAAGTGTCCAGGACAATATTAAAGGAGAATAGACACATACATTTTCTGTTTAAATATTTTTGCTTTAATCGATCCATGATGGTTCAAAACAAAGGGACTGCAACCCAAAAAGCCCCAGAACAGTTTAAATAATTAATTATCCGGAAAATAATCAGGACCAGTTTCGGTTTCGGTCTCTTCGAGCACGCGATGATGCCAAAGATGAGAAAACGCCACATGAGCGGCCCCTACTGGCAAGGCTGGTGAACGCGTAAACACAGAATATAATGACGCATACGGGCAGCGTTTTTCGTCTGCTCGTGATCGCACATGCAAGAAAATATTGTCATCGAGCAGCGCTTTATCTGATTTCGACCTGTTCGCCAGCTACTAAATTAAGCGATGGAGCAGGAATCAGCAGCAGTCACGCAGAAAATCTCAACTAGTAGAACATGTTGAACAAAAGAGCTGATTACCTTGAAGATGCTGCTCTCTCAGCCTGGTTTGCCAGTGCTGTGAGCCAAACAGACGTCCGAAAAAAATATTTTTTTTAATAGAATTATAACATGGCGCGAACCGTGGCCTGCTACCTATGGCTACTACCACACAGCTCCCGTGCTCACGCACCGATTGGCCCCGGCATAGCAGACCTGCGTGCCACTGTTCAAGCATGTGGCGCCATCTCGCAGTGTCAAGGCAATCTGGAGACGTAAAGCCGTGTTCCCCACGATCAGCTCCCAAACCATAGCGGCCAAAGCGTCCGCTATCGACAGTCTATCACGAATCACTGTTTATTCACTTACACATCTTCTTGTACAAAGGACTATCAATAACGATTAAATTGGGAGGATTGTTTGGCCAATATTGAGATGCTGGAAGAAGTTATTACAGTAATACACGCAAGCTTTTTTTCGCAGTCATTTGCTGCTGCTGCCCGGTGTGAAGTGCCTGGCATCTGCTAGCTCCGCTGCTGAAGGGATCGTGCAAATCAAGAACATATATTATTATGAAATGGACTTCCCAGTAAAGCGGCGTGAAATTCTTACGTTATTATTACAGCATTCGCCGGTTCCGAAGCACCATCCACTGCAGCTTCGATGTGAAACCAGCGAGGCCTAGCAACGTCTAGGACATGCGGGAAGCTGCGCAGTGTCGCCTGACGCGCCAGTGAGTGGCGCTGTTGCCAAAAGCACTGCATTTGTGCAGGCTAAAGCCCCTCTACTAGTCGCTGGGTCATGGAGGGGCTTTGGTGCAGGCACTGTTGGGGCCCGAATATAGCAGGCAGTCTCCATATGAACACAAGGTTCAAGTTGTACGAGCCCAGCATAAAACGAAAAGTAAATTCTGCTTCCCTTTTTCATAGTCCGATAGGTGTGTCCGCGCGCACGCATAAAGTATACCCAATACCCAAGCTTTGCGCTTGAAAAACACGCCGACCGCAGAACCAATGCCGGGTGAGGTAACTGTAACATGCACCAACAAAGACAGTGTAGAAGGTTATCGAGTCAAGTGATCAGAAGCGCGGAACTTTCGCAGGGTACGGCCGGACTTAAGTGGTGACGGCGCCGTTCCGAGTCTGGCACGGTGAGCTATCCTGTGTCGTCACTGCTCTTTGCTTTGTCGACTCCATGTCACAATTGCTTGATGACATCATGTTATTTACCTATGTACACATTTTCGTCACAGAGATGTCACTGTCGATGGCTTTTGAAAAAACAGAGTAGTTGCCTGGCTCGTTTTTAAAATCAAAATAAGATATCTTCTTGGGGAGCATCTCTGTACAAAAGAAAAGCAATCATATCCCTTCCGACGCTTCAAAAATTAGTGTCTATACTCCTTTAACAAAACTGACAAACTTTAGCAGTATCTGCACGAAAAAGCTAAAGAAAACAGAAAATACGGCAATCAAAAAAGTGAAATAAGAAAGTAAAATAAAAATGTACACTAACAATGGGCTCAATTTAATATGCAGCCCTCACACTATATATATATAAGTAGCTTATAATAAGCATGTGCAGGTTCAAGACATAACTGCAACAAAATAGAGGTAAAAAGGTATAAACAAATACAATAAGAAGCACCATATAGCCTTCAAAGAAGCCCTTCTGATAGAACAAAATAGCTCCTCCATCTATGAGGATTCAACGCACACCCATTCAAAGTGAATCTAGTTCCCAGCATAGTTAATGAATAGTATTGTTTAGCTGCCACAGTTGTTACTTGCAATAATACAAATCTTACTGGCGCAAGTCGCTGAAAGTCAAAACCTAGCCATTATTACAGTCACCCATTGTCACTGAAGGTGTACAAGTAGCAGCAACAAGTTTTCAATGTCGCCATGATGTGCCCCCTACTGCGGAGGTAAGACCAGTGCAGTTGGTGCAAACATTTTAAAAGCTTGCGCAGAACATACAAAATATACAGAAAGAGAAATGGTGACTACTCTGTGGAACCAGCTGCACTGCTAAGTAGCGAAAGGTGCACATGTCACTCGATGAATGGCCATAGTCTGCTAACAGTACTGGGCAGTGACAAGGTAGAAAAAAGTCACAGTAAATGTCACTTGATGCATTTAAACCATGACCAGAAACAAGTCCATGAACTAGGGCCTGGCAGCCAGTGCCAGAGCCACGAAGCCATCACAACAAGTTCCTTTTTTCATTTATTTAACCACACCCTTCATCCTTCATACCATTTTTTATGCCCTGAGGCAAAATCATCACAAAAAAGAAGTCCCTTTGGTGAATTAAAGAGCGATGCTGTTAAGTTTCTTACCTGTGTACCAGGTACCTGTGTATGCACATAAGGTAGCGATGCAGAGTAAGTCAGTGTGAGCTCTGTGGCAGCAAATGTCCCTGCTTTTCTGTGCTGCATCTCTTTACCACACGCTTTTTCGTGTCAGCCAGGTATCGAATGACTCAGCAACTTCAGCCCAAGTGGTACCGTGGTGCACACATTGCAGCAGCAGAAGTCATGCAGCTATGACATGCTTCATGCACCCTTTTGTTTCTCGATACAAATTCCGGGTGTCATAAGCCACAAACACATCAAGACATGGCCATCATGCATACATGCAAATTGACCCAGGTACAATTTGCTACAGTCATGTATGTGTTTATATAATTTCTTTAATGCTGCCAGTTCTAGTTTATGATCTTGGACCATAAACCAAAACTGAGTGGCACATAAGAAGAATGAAGAAAACTGTGCAAAAAGAAGACAGGACAGTAGGAAGACACGCATTGCACTCGTATGTGTTTCTTCCTAGAGTCCCGTCTTATTTTGTGCAAAGTTTTCTTCATTATGTCGATTCACCAAATGAACCAACAATCTATAATTGTAGCTCCACAAGAACACTCAAACAGCACTTACACAGAATAAACACCTCGTGTTTGGAGCGTGATAGTGTTGCATATGTGCCATTAAATGCAATACCACAAACAGAATAAGAAAAAGTATTGTAAGGAAATTTGGGGTTAAAAATGTGCTGATAAGTGTGACAATAACCAAAGCCAGTCTCGGCTGTGGGAGGTGGTTAGTTTGAAACCCACCACCGGACACCCACCGATAAAAATGGGTACAAGCGTCCCCCGGCCTGGCGCTCGGCTTTTCTAGGGGTGTGCGCTTGGGAAACGCTCCGTAAACCCCGCTGCGGCCCCTGTCCCCCAGAGGCCCAAACCCAGTTTCGAACCTCGCAACCTACAAAGGCCCATCTTTCCACAATACACTAACAAATGTTTTAGAAAGTGAATTTATTCCTATATGAAAACTTTTTTTCTGGTAAGTTTTTGTTCATTACTTCCTTTTCTTTCGCGTATTGTAAGTTATCTGTTATTTTTTATCTATTTTGTTCAGCTGCCATTGTACTCATTTGTCTCTATTTTGCCGATGCAATTATGTTCTTCACCTTGTCTGCATTTCATGTATATGATGATGGGTAAAAGCCCCTCCCCTCTATAACGTTTCTTGTAAGCCCTGAGGGTACAAATAAATAAATAACTAGAGCCAGCGCCTCAACGAAATCGTGACGACCAACGGAGGTTTATAGGCGACATCATTGATAACGCGTAAACCCCTGCGAAGAAATACCAGCTCTAGGCGCAGGAAAAATAATAGAGAGCAGCAGTTTCCATTGTTTACCTTGGCTGACAGTGTGGGCGGGAACTCCGTGTCGAACTTGTTGCTCAGTCCAAACCTGCGGGAAAGTGCGTAAACAGAGCACGCAGACAGCGTTAAAACAACAGCCATAAAACCGCGCACTCGATCGTAACGCGTTCGGTGCTACGCTCTAGCCAGCAGGCTGCGTAGCGACGTACATACAACAAGCGTACAACGCGCTGGACATGACGTCCAGGTTAGCACAGAAGCAGGGGGTTGGTGAAAGACAGATCTACACGCAGCTCTGCAAGTACGAAGGCTTGAGGCGAGACAAAGATGTCGAGCGGCTGAATCAGCTGATCAATAACAACACGTGAAATGGGTAAATGGATCTGGAGGGTGACGTCAGTCCGCGGGCGACAAACAATGCACACAGAAGCGGCAAAAGCGCCTAAAACTGGATATCAAAAAGCTTAACAGAAGCAATCCAGAGAATCTGCTATTAAATGTGGGCTGCATAGGCACGCTGGATTCTATCAAGGACGACAACAGAAAGCTTGGGAGAGCACGAGGACATAAACTTTCTTTTCATGCCTATGTTTATCTAGCATCATTTTGTGGAAGGTCTCAATCTTCCCGCGCGTAGCTTTATACACAGATAAATTATCGAGTACACGAGGCGTGCGTGAACCTAACATGCAGCACGACAGTGGCATCGTATCCGTTGCGCTACAGCTACCCGCGGAACAAGCGTATTCATACCGCCATCTCAGACGATAGCACTTCGATTTTTCAAAAAACAAAAAACAAAAACGAAGTCAATGAAGGCCCCAGGCGCGAAACGCCTCGTCACGGCAACTCTCTTAGCGCGCGCCCTGCGGGGGGTCTTTCTTTGTGAGCACAGCGGCACAGCCATCGGAGCACTCGATGCAGCGCATCACGCTCGGCTGCTACTCACACTGTCATGTTGCCCGCGCCTCTGATGACCACGGGCTCTGGCACGAGGCTGACAAGCGAGTCTTCAATGGCCCGTTCTTCATCGTCTTCTTCCTCGTAGATTGCATCAAAATCTGCCATATTTGATTCTGGAGATGCAGCCATCGGTCACTCTTCTCAGTCTGTACGGTTTCCTCCACGGTGGAACTTTAGGTGTGTTTCAAGCGGGCACGCGGACGACTGTAAGTGCGTAGCTAGGAATTTTTGAAAAGCGTCATCACGCAAAGACTGGCAAGGCGCAGGCAGCTCCTGTCCAGGCGTTCAGCTGACTACGGCACAACTTCACCAACCGATCGACAGCTCAATCCACTTTTGCTAAACACTGGAGGTTAATGTTTTGCTTGCGCGTACCAGCTGGAGATAGATGGCAGCAGCTGCTTTTGTGCATTTCGTCACGTGACTGTAACATTTCAGCCACCAAGTGGAGGGTTTCTGCCAAAACCGCCAATCCAAAATAACTGAAAATATGCGTGTCTTTTGCGAACAAAGAATTTTTACGTTTATTGTGCATTCGCGTATCAGCATACCTTTAATTCAGAAGGCAATGCCTGTGTTTATTTAAAAAAAAGAAAAAAAAATAACATTTTTTTTGTTCAGGCTTGGCTTGACTTGTAACGCGACCAATTCGGACTGATTGGCAGATTGGCATGGATATTATATGCATGGATGGTCATAGGATCAGCGCTGGGTGTGTTTTTACTGCGTGATCGCATGGTAGGCTGTTATTTTTAATAACCTACCCTTTTCATTTCGTTTCACTCGAGCCGACAAGGTTAGAAATGTCCTCGGAAAAGTTTGAGGACCTCGAAGAGGACTTTGTGGCACTTATGGAAGAAATACGACGGAAACTGGAAAGTGCCAAAGGACGGGGCGGCAACGGCGAGAGCAAGAAATCTCTTCTTCGCGAAGTGCAGCGCAAAGTGGACCAAGCTACCGGCGTTCTACAAGAGCTGGAACATGAAGCTAGAGCAGCGCCGAACCCGTATCGTGTGCATATGAATTCAAAGACGCGAAAATACCGCTTGGAACTGGACGACGTAAACAAGACCGCAGCGTCTTTGGCCGGTGGTGTTACGCACGTCACCATCGCTAGACAAGACCTATTGAGCCCATCCAGTGTTTTGGGAGATTTCGGCGCTGGTGATCCTCAACGAAGCAGACTTCTGCAGATGAACGAAACCTTGGATAGAACTACGGACAGCCTGGCGAGAACTTTCCAAGTCGCCGCTGAAACCGACCAGATCGGAACAGCTGTAGCTGAAGAGCTGCGCACGCAAAGGGAGTCTCTTGTGCGTACCAAAGAGCGGCTCGAAGAGACGGATCAGAACCTCTCGACGAGCCGCAAGATATTGCGCACCATGTATAGGCGCGTCATGACCAACAAAATGATCCTGATCATGATTATCGTTATCGAAATGTGCATCCTAGGAGCCCTTATCTACTGGAAGTTTATCATGAAGTGAAGAGTCGAGGTGTATGCGTGAACTCATGTTGCAGCTTGAAGTGAAGGAAACAAGCCTATCTTTATTTACCTTTCCTGCAGACGTATCGCGCAACTCGAAATGAGTGTTCTACTTCTAAGAATTTGAATCAAACCTTGTAATGTTTTATTTTGGAGAACTTTTGAAATAACAAATGATATGTTCTTGTACGTATACATTTCAAGACATTTCGGCGGTGCAGATTCTTTTGCACATCTTGCTTACACGGACCTAGCCTGGGGAGCAATTTTATATACCTTGATCTCGCTTGCTACGCCATTCATTGTTGGCAAACTGTTCCTACATTTACATTGGGTAGCATTGTCTGAATTATCTCTCGATGTATTAAAATTAAAGAGTACTGCACCACTGCTACCAAGCTTTTTGCAGCGTTGCATTCATCATGACTTTACGCCTCACATGCTGCTTCAAAGGCAAGAGGGGGAACAAGTTTTATGGTGTAGCGGCGGCATGCAGATGGTGAAATTATCGTTGTTCAGTTATCCTTTTACGGGCTTTGTAGGTGTTGCCACAGCTGAACAAGCGGGCTCATACAAATGCAGCCAAAAGGCAGGGTGTTCAAGAAACAGCGACCAGGCACTGCCCGAAGCCAGTGGGCAGCTAGGTATTTGTCGAAAGTAACCAGTCAACGGGTTTCGCTCACAACACCCTGAAAGATTAAAGGGTGTAAAAAGGCGAGAACAATTATTCGTCTTGTCACAAAAGAGATGCTCTCCGTTGCTTGGCTGCTTACGCAAAGATGGTACACCGACTTGTGGCATTGCTGCTAGCCTTTCCATCATATGCAAAGTGTGGCGAATGTTGTTACGCAGCCGACTGTAGTTGTGCGACGAACCAGTAAATCGGACAGTTTCTACTTTCATGATCCATAGAGGAAGGAAACAGCCATGAAAACAATGCCTTTGTCAAAGGGTACAGATCATAGGGCATGGCTAAAATATAAATTGCACTCTCTACGGGGAGGTTCCCTTCTGGGTCGTGCTGTGTAACTTACTATTTATGCAACATCTATTGCCAGTGCTTCTGTTTGGACCAACATTGTTTTTGATGAAAGCTGTTTGTTGCTAAAAAACATTTCAGGCAAACAATCCTGTTCACATCATCATAATCAGCTGGACTACACCTACTGAAGGGTGAGCACCTCTTTCATGTCCCTCCAGTTAACCTGGTCCTGTGCTAAAAGTGCAAACAGGAAACTTCGACTGGTGGGCAGCTTATAGGTTATTGGGCTTAACGTCCCAAAGCAATTCATGCTGTGAAGGAGCGGGTAACTAATATAAAAGGAATTTGGCACAAATAATGATCACAGAAACAAGGAGCAGGCTAAGCAAAACTGGGGTGTAGCTGCCACTACCTCCTAACACTGTTCAAGAAATACTGTGTGCTGTACATGACTCTGGCAATACTCACTATAGTAAGCAGAGAGATTGTTATTCATTTGAACTGTACATTCCATGCATTTCATGGCAGAGCAAAAAGGTTGATCGCTGGACCCAAAAACTGCAAAAGTTATGGTTCAAGTGTAGAACTGATGCACTTTCTCACAGCTCATTCATTGTCGCACAGCAAAACAGCAGACGAGAGGAGTTGTTTAAAAAAAATAGTCATTTGCCACATGACACTTTTACTATGTGTATCGTATTAACTACTAATTTAGCTACGTTTTTGAAGCAAACCTTGCTAAATGAAAGAAAGTTCATAAGGGGAACTGAAACATTACTAACTAAAAATGTGCAAATGGTTTCTATGACCAGCATTTGCAACTTTTGTAAAGCTGTACAACAGACTACTATTAATAAAGATTAATTTCATTGGTGCTAGGTTTGCCTTGGCCAAATGGTACCATGGCATGTGGTGTGTCACTTTACAGAGATGTCCCATTTTCATTCATTTAGCCCCCAGAAGGACCAAGCAACAAACCATGGGAAAAACCTGTGCTGACTAGAAACCAGTGGGTACGCTGTGGCAATAGGGACTGAAGCCCACACCTGTCGCATATGAGGCAGATGTTCAAACATAGTGATCCAATTTTCAGTGTCCACGAAGCACACAATCACAGCACATATAACCACAAGAAACCATGAGACATATATATGAGAGTAGAATGAATGAGTGAGGCAATTTATTTTTACCATAAGATTCCAACCAAGCACCCCTCCCCAGCTTCTCTGCGAATTTCATGTTTGTCCGTTCCAGGCCTGCTTACAAATTCGTGGCCCAAACTTTTCCAACAACTGCAAATGTTGTTACTGCTTGTCGAGCAGTAGCAACACATGCAGGGCAAAATTAAAATGACATACAAAATGGCTATCTTGTGCATACATCTCTTCAAGGGCTGTCACTTTGATACCATCTGAGGCCAACTTTAAAGTAAGCTGCATACATATGCCGCCCAAGGAAGAGCGGTCTTCTCTGCAACAGTTGGCACCTGATGCTTCCGCCCTGAATTGTTGACAGTCGTCGATGCAATCAGTCTGAATGTCCTCAACAGCTCCTGTCATCTTGTTGGGGGCCTCATTTTGGCGGTCAGATTGCACTGCAAGAAACTGCCAACTAGACCCAGACTGGAGACTGAAAAGAGGTTTATAATGGCATAATTCATGAAACTCCAGTTTATCCAGTTTAGTGAAAAACCAAGACATCCCGCCAGTCGTTGCAAAAGGTAAGAGGGCAGAGAGCTTCAGAGCCAGATGACAGTTGTCGCCCATCATCTCTTCAGACCCATCCGCCACTGTGGCCCAACCACCCACCTTTGCCATCAGTCCACGTGCCTCCACCACGCTAAAGCCTTTACACCACGCGCCTTTGCCATCAGTATGTACACACAGTCCACACTGCGAAACAGAAACTTAGAAGCTAGCAGTGCGCCCAACTTCTTTTTTTTTTCTTTCCCTTTTTGAGTACTTGCAGAAGCTCTGGAATGCAGCACCTCAATGCAAGGTGGCCACATCAATGTATACCGCACCATCACTGGCATCATCTGCAGATCGGCACGCAGGACCTGACGGGCAATTTGCAGTCTTCTGCGGTAACATGTTTCTGTTCAAGAAATCATCGAGATAAAGAGATGCGCAGATGCACAGGGCCATATATGCCATAACCGAATTTGATTTTTGCTCACTATGCAAGCTAGCTATGCAAGAGACCTGTGATGGCACCGCGACTAGCGCTCGAACAAAGACTGGCCATCGCAGAAATGGGATAGCACATGTCCCTAAAGACCCATAGCCAAAGCTCGAGCACCTGGCGGAGGTACGATTTGCCCTTAGCTAATCCTAACTGCCCCCTCCAAAATGTGAAAGTTATGTAAAGTAAATAAGGACTATTTTAGAAACTAGCATTTCATTTTTTCTTTTTTGAATGAACGCAAACCAACATACCTTAACTGACGCAGAATTGATACAAAATTCATACTCAGCAGCGCCTTGAAAACAAGGTGGAAAATCTCTGAACTGTATATTATGCCCAAGCACCAGAGCAGATTTCACCCTCATTTACCAAACTTACCCTAATCGCAGGAGAGATTCGTGGGTGCACTGCGCAGCTCAAGTACGGAGCTACTGCTTTGCATCGTGGACTAGGCCTTGAATGTTGCCGCGACCCAAATGTGCCTGACTATCTAGAGCGGCCCGAGGGCCTGTCGCCGTGGTCTTGCTCAGCCCCTTCCCCATCCTTACCAAGCCACTTTACCAAGGCTCAAATAAAGTTTTACCAACCAACTCGTTTCCATCGGTGTAATCATAGCCCTCTATTTTTTATGGTGTAACCATGATGTGGGACCATATGGCGCGATGAAATTATGCGCACCAGAACCTCCGCAGGTACATAGAAAAATAGCCAGCAGCGTGTTCTCAGCCGCTGCTGACTATTTTCACAGATGGCAGCACGGAGATCGCTCTCAGTGCGTTTCTGGCGACAAAATCAAGTGGCGAAGTCATGGCGGCAAATGAATCCCCAGAAAACGGGCTCCACTATCAGCCTGGCCGCGCATGCGTCCACGCACAGCCCCTCCAAAGCATATATTTTGAAGCGAAAGCTGTTTTTGTTGTTGTGGCCTTAGGAAAGAAAATGCACGGGCCTGCTACTGGCTCTGTAGCTGAGCCACCGATCCGATTGATTTATAGGAAGGGAAAGGCGCGGTAACTGTCTCATTTGTTTTCTGTGGACACATCAACCGCGTCGTAAGGGGAGGAAGGTGGGAGTGAAAGTGGAAAGAGAGAAAGAGGAGCCGTAGTGGAGGGGTACGGAGTAATTTTCAACCACCTGGGGATCTTTAACGTACGCTGACATCGCACAGCACACGGACGCCTCTTCGTTTCGCCTCCATCGAAACGCAGCCGCCGAGGTCGGGTTCGAACCCGGGTACTCAGGCACAATTGTCGGGCGTCTTACCATTGCACCACCTCGGCGGAGCGCGTGACTGCGTAGAGAGGTTGATTGATTGATGTATAGGAAGGGAAAGTCGTGGTAACTGTCTCACTCGTTTTCTGTGGACACCTCAACCGCGCCGTAAGGGAAGGGAGGATGGTGGGAGTGAAAGTAGAAAGAGAGAAAGAGGAGCCGTAGTGGAGGGCTACGGCGTAATTTCGACCACCTGGGGACATCGCACAGCACACGACGCCTCTTCGTTTCGCCTCCATCGAAGCGCAGCCGCCGAGGTCGGGTTCGAACCCGGGTATTCCGGCACAGTAGTCGGGCGTCTTACCACTCGTGACTGCGTAGAACACTGTCGCCGCCATGCAGAAAGATTTAAAAACTGATTTATTTGTTGGAAGGGAAAGGCGCGGTAACTGTCTCACTTGTTTTCTGTGGGCACCTCAACCGCGCCGTAAGGGAAAGAGGAAGGTGGGATTCATTTTTATTCATTTATAGGAAGGGAAAGGCGCGCCAACTGCCTCACTTGTTTTCTGCGGACACCTCAACCGCGCCGTAAGGGAAGGGAGAAAGGTGGGAGAGAAAGTGGAAAGAGAGAAAGAGGAGCCGTAGTCGAGGGCTACGGAGTAATTTCGACCACCTGGGGATCTTTAACGTGCGCTGACATCGCACAGCACACGGACGCCTCTTCGTAACACTGTCGCTGCCATGCAGAAAGAGGAGGAGGGGGTTCCCCCCTTTCTTCCTGCGTAGCGGCAAGGGTGCTCTCCGGTTGCCAAAACGCCGGCTCGCTATCAGCGGATCACGGTGCGTGCATCCCGTTCTCACTCGCTTCACTTGCTAGCGGCGTCAGCGGCACCAGTCAGTCGCTGCTATCTGTTCGTCGCGCAAGGTTCCTATATGGGTCCACGCGCTGCTTCCCGCAAACTCCCGATAACTCAATTGCTCTCTTTATTTCTCCGACCACTAAGCTTCTTTGATGACAGCCGAGAACTGTTAGGGGCCTGTTTCTTGAAGAAATACGTGTGAAAAATTAAAAAAAAACGTTGTCTGCAATTGTACATATATGTGTCTTACTCAAAATCTTTGCCTCGAAGAGATGAAACAGCTAGGTGATGAGCTGTGCTCAAATTTCGCATTAGGAACTGACGTAATTTTCGGTATTTTTTTTTTTTTTTTCTAAACGGCTCCTCGAGTCGCCCCCGCCCCAATCGTCCTGCTGTCCCAGTACTTTAGGGCAAATGCTGCTTGAAGAAGGCAGCCGAGCTGTGAAGTAAAACCATGCCGGCAGGAAGGACCTTGGAAGGAAGCGCGCACTCGGTTGCGGGATCCGCGCTCCTCGCGCATTGTCCGCACGCTGCGGTTTTGGTCCTTTTATGCCCCGCCGGGGTGGTGCAGTGGTTAAGACGCCCGACCACTGTGCCGGGGTTCCCGGGCTCGAACCCGACCACGGCGGCTGCGTTTCGATGGAGGCGAAACGAAGTGGCGTCCGTGTCCTGAGCGATGTCAGCGCACGTTAAAGATCC
Organism: Amblyomma maculatum; assembly: GCF_055883805.1. Classification (NCBI taxonomy): domain Eukaryota; kingdom Metazoa; phylum Arthropoda; class Arachnida; order Ixodida; family Ixodidae; genus Amblyomma; species Amblyomma maculatum. The sequence continues at coordinate 74,998,127 of NC_139347.1, forward strand.
AGGTGGTCGAAATTACTCCGTAGCCCTCCACTACGGTTCCCCTTTCTCTCTTTCCGCTTTCACCCCCGTCTTCCTCCCTTCCCTTACCCCGTCGGGGTGGCGCAGTGGTTACGGCGCTCGACTACTGTTCCCAAGGACGCGGGATCGAATCCCGGCCTCGGCGGCAGCTTTTCGATGGAGGCGAAAAGCAAGGCGCCCGTGTGCTGTGCGATGTCAGCGCACGTTAAAGAACCCCAGGTGGTCCAAATTACCGGAGTCCTTCACTACGGCGTCTCTCATAGCCTGAGTTGCTTTGGGACGTTAAACCCGACAAACCAAACCAAACCAATCCCTTCCCTTACGGCGCGGTTCAGGTGTCCACAGAGCAAGTGTGACAGATACTGCGCCTTTCCCTTCCTGTGAACCAATTATTATTATTATTATTATTATTATTATTATTATTATTATTATTATTATTATTATTATTATTATTATTATTATTATTATTAGAAGCCGCCCTGGGACGTTTGGATAGTCTAGCATGAGGAAGGCTACGGGCTTAACGCGTGCGAGCCGGCGCGTCTAAAGGGGACGCTTATATTCTTTTTTTTTTGGTCGCCTCCCTCCGATGGCCAGCTGAACGCAGTCGCATATGTAATCTTACAATGAGCACCGCTGGTGGCTGCTGCGTTTAAGCGTGTTTGTGTTATTTTATTACGTTTGGGAGTGTTTTTCACTTCCTTATGATGCAGTAATTGTGAGCACGGCCGGGGCAGAAAATGTAGCAATAAGGGGCTTAAATTTTGTCACGTTTCTTGGTGACCCGGTCGACTTCAGTGGTTTTCATCACTAGATACGTTTAGAGTTCAACAAAATTCGTCTGCTGCCTTCACGAGTGCAAAAGCGCAGATGAAGGGGACTAAAACAGCCACGCGTTTCCTATTTTTTCCCTCTCGATTAATCAACTCCGCCCGCACTCTGTCAGGTTAATGTACACCAGGCTATTTAAAAAAAAAAATATATAACGTTGCACTTAAATTTATCCTAGAAAAGACAACGTAGCAATTTCAATCCAGCAAGCCGTCGTATACCACCAATTCACGACCAAGCGTCCTTATTCGGAGGAAAACCAACCATCTGCAAGATATTGTTTCAAACAGGCGACTACCGGCGTTTTCATGGACCTGTCAGGAGAGGGTTGAGTTAACTTATCGGGTCGAAAACCAGCTACAGGGTTCATGTAAACGCTGGCTGGTCGGGTTGAGAAGTCGACGGATCGAGTCAACTCCGGCGCGGGGGTGGGTTGACTCGGCTCGACACCTGCAGAAAGCATGTAACGAAGTCGAGGTGAATCGGGGCATGGTGGGACGTCGCGCGACGAATTTGTCACGGATGGGGATATGGAATAATTGCCCTCCCTGACGAGTCGAGTCGCGTGACCTCCGCAATTCTTTGTGATTTATTTATTGCCTCCCATTTAGGGTACTGTTTGTGTGCCGAGTCCGTCTTCGAGCGAAACGCCGCCAGCTAAAGCTCTCGCGCGTGCAGCTGAGGTGCGTTCCGCGGTTACACTGTATACCCCGTCGAACGAAACGTGCTTCCGGTCCAGTACAAGTAGTGGCTTTCATTACTTCGCTTTTAGCTTTTTTTTTCTTTTTTTTTTTTTTTCAGCCGCATGATGTATGCGTGCGTTTGGCGAAAGCAGGCATCTCGCTGCTCATGGCGCTGCCTCGCACGAGAAGCGAATAACCGCTTACACACTCAGCACGGGAAACCGACGAAGAAAAGAGACCTCTTAAATATTCCTTCCGCAGAAACGACTAAGCGGAATCAGCCATTCAAAGAACAGTATACATACTGTCATAATTTAAACCTACCAGCCATACTTCCGTCTCACAAGATATCTGCTGCACTGCGAAAGGCAGAGGAGCCCTTGCGCACTATAATAGAGAATTGTGCTCCTATAGCTAATGTCACCCCCGCCAATTTGAGGGGCGAGAGGCGGGTATATAGGAGCACAATTGCATATTGTTGTGCGCGTGATCCTGATTGGAGGGGGTGTCTGTGCCTTTCGCAGTGCTGCAAACATTTTGCGAGATACATCCAGACAATGCGGAATCGCTCTGCATTCTTAGTATCGAGTCAGTCTTACACTGAAAGGCCCCGCCGGGGTGGTGCAGTGGTAAGACCAGTGCCACCTAGAACTAGTTTTTCTAGAGGGCGCTGGGTAAGACGCCCGACTACTGTCCGGAATACCCAGGTTCGAACCCGACCTCGGCGGCTGCGTTTCGATGGAAGCGAAACGAAGAGGCGTCCGTGTGCTGTGCGACGTCAGCGCACGTTAAAGATCACCAGGTGGTCGAAATTAATCCGTAGCCCTCCACTATGGCTCCCCTTTCTCTCTTTCCACTTTAACTCTTACCTTCCTCCCTTCCCTTACGGCGCGGTTCAGGTGTCCACAGACACAAGTGTGACAGATACTGCGCTTTTCCCTTCCTGTGAACCAATTATTATTATTATTATTCTTATACTGAAAGTGAGGCATTGAAGTCTTGAGCGTTAGAGGGTCGGTATCACACAAATCCTCGAAGGAAAAATAAAACTTTAATTATCGAGTGAGGAGAAGAGGCTGTTAGTTACCGCATAAATTTATTGCATGATAAGATTTTGCCAGTTTACAACAAAGAGAAAATTAGTAAAAGAAATACTAAAATTCTGCTTATCTCTGCAAACACATATGACAAAGATTGCATCGGAGGCTAAACCGTGGTTTATTCACTGGTACGTTTATCAGCCCAAGTGCATTGCTGTTTGTTTATTTTCCACACCTCAGTCAGGACAGGAAAACGTGTGTTATAAAAATGAGAATGAACTTTGCTTTGGATTTGACGCTGCAGTTCCGTTCATTCGTCGTCGACTACTCATGCAAGCTAGTCCAGCCGAGGGAGGAAATAACACACGCACCCACCGCGTGAACAAATAAAATGAGGACTCAGCTAGTGGAGCAATGAGGGGGTGAGGATCGCCATAAGTGCCTACAAAATTGGCCCCGTTCGGACCTTTGTCCTGACAGCGTTCCTGTAGCCCCCCCCCCCCCCCCCTTTTTTTTCCCCTACCTAGTTTAGTGTGAATCCACCTCTTCAGCATCGAATTGAACATGAATACATGCCGGCGTCCTGGTGGATTTCATATCTCTTTCGCAATATCGATTCTTCTCAAAAGGACAAAATACATCGGCAATCATCCAGTACTTATCTGCACTTTGTAACTTACCAACCCTAGTTTTCAAGTTTGAACAAGCAAAAACAAATAAGGACGACTGTTGACTGAAATTCAGCTAATTATAGCTGCATTATCATATATGTAATAACGTTTGATAAAACTTTTTTTTCTTTTTTTTTTTTTTTGTTGAACGCAAGAACTGGCAGTTTACACTCCAGTCCAGGAGTGTTCGGTCCCTTAGGGGAAGCGCGGCAACAGTGCGCACGCGCGGAGTGCTGCGATGAACAGGCGAGGGGTGCGGTAATCATTCTGGGCATGCGCACTTGCGCCCCGCTATTACACTATATCCCCTAACCCATAGGGTCACCCTATTCTAAAGCTGGCTAATGATCACGTGATTGCACAGCGCCAAAGACGAGGATTAAACGAACACAAGACAGGCGCCGACAACTATAGGTTCACTGACGAAGCCTGCAGAAATATATGCATGAGACACAAACAAACATTTTGCATGACATCGCCACTTTTCCTTTTCACTGCACTCCAGTCCAATCCCTACAAGCACAACGGAGAGGAGCAATCGGGTTTGTGGCTCTACAGGGGAAACTAGGCAGGAGAGGGAAGGCCGGGAATTTCCCGGAAGGCGAAGATCTAGCAGACGGCATCCGATTCCGGTTTTTCCCCCGCGCATCTCTAGCTTTTTCCGTACTCTTCTCCTCTCCCACTGTGCCCCGACAGCATTTACATACTTCCTGCAGTCAACCCACCCCTTGCGCGGGAGTTGACTGGACTCGACCCCTCGTCTGATCGAACCGCCCGACGGAGTTTACATGAACCTGGTAACCGATTTTCGACTCGGCGATAACTCAACTCAACCCGCTCTTGTCGAGTCCATGTAAACGCCGCTTGGGCCACTGGGCATTCCTGTCATGGATGGGTGGCGTAGCCTGATCGTGTCCATGGCGCAAGGACAGAAAAATCTATCTTCTCCTTGGCCTTGGCTGCAGAGCAAAGCTAGTTGTTCGGAATGTATTTTTTAATTTATTTTTGCGCAATTTGAAAGCATTTTGTACTCCTAAGGAAGAGTGAGGCCATGAATAGTTCGCAAATACGCCTTTCTAAAGCACTATCGCACTTAATACTTCACTCAATATTACCAACATGATATGCAAGTACAAGCAATCGAAAAGTTGGTTTGAAAGTTCTATAGTTGACAAGCCAAACGAACGGATATACGAATATACAAATATAAACTGCAGGGAGCCAAAAAAGGTTTGTTTAAGGGTCCCAACAATTTGCCTTCAGAATCTTTACGAAAAGAAATTGTGAAGTTGGCTAAAGGGTGCCCTATTGCAATCTGTCAATTTTCACCTCCACTGAAGATGCCAGGGCAAAAGGTAATGACCTTGCTTTGAAGGACTATACCATCACTTAGCAAGCCCAGGAAGACAAGAATGTTGTGTCCTGGAACGTCATCCGTAAAGACTGTTTTATATTTTTTCTTTGAGATAATCCACAGTCGTCTTGTCGCTGTCACGAACCTGAGTGCGCCAAACCCTCTTTCCAATAGCCTGGATTCGCTGGGTATAACAACTAAAAGTGGCAGGTGTAGTTTACCCCTTTGTTGAGAACGTGAACGGCGGCGCTATAGTCATTAGTGAGAGGATCGATGGTGTCCTGACCACGACCTAGCAAGTACGTGCCGTCGTGGTTGTTCCGGCCACATTGTGTGAAAGGTGTCCTCGCTGATGAGGGTGCAGTCGCTCCGGTCAATCTCGAACTGCATCAGATGGTTGTTCATGATCAACTGAGCTGTTACTTAGACCGTGTGACATTGACGAAGCTGACTGACGTTGTTACGTTCCAAATTATGCAATTGTGAAGCCTTCTCCAGGTGTCCACGCCGGTAGCAAATAAAAGTTGCACGTAACTTCTTGAAACCGGCACGTCTTATTTCATTCGTCACAACTATAGCCAACAGCAGCGAACTTTTGTAAGATTTTCCAAACTCATCTTCGCGTTCTGGCTCTGGTTGTGCGAACGGCTTGTCTGCATCACTGTCTCGATCGGTCGCCACATGCTTTCTAAAACGCAAGGTCCTTTCCAGCGAACCGGCGCTCTCGTAAAGCTATGTCACGAAGCATGGCCTCCAAAGGGAACATATAGTCGGGTTAACAAGTGATAGCGACGACACTGCTCCGGCTGACTGTTCGGTGGCTGCTGTGTTCGTATAGGCAGTGTTCCAAATTTGCAGTCGGCAGCAGTTCTCCCTTCAACTAGTCTCGTCACTGGAAGCGATCCGGCTGCTGACTTCGGATGACAGCGGGTTGAAATGCTTCTTCAGTGTAACTACGATGGTGTAGTTGTCTAGCAGACTACGGCAGCTGGGCTGGACCACGGCGCAGGCGGTGTCGTTCGTCTCCTCCCCTCACAGCTTGAGCAAGTGCACGGGTTCTTTTTTGGGCGCTCCCTGTGACACCGGAGCCGAAATAAAGCCGTTGAATTCCGGTATCCTTACGGAAAACGCGATCATATCCAAGAAGTTGCACGGGCATAGCTTAACGGTGGTCTCGGATCTGCTTCCTCGTCATGCTGTTATATCCGCCGTTGACTTTACAGCAGCCATTTTTCGGACGAGAAAACTATTTGCACTCGGAGGCGAAATGCATATCGAGGCACCCTACAAGAAAGTGTCGAAAACCAAGCGCTACCTCCCCAGTCTTCGAGTCCCCGCTCTTTCAGAATTTTTTTGTCCCTCTCCCATTGCCGACAACACCTCTTGACAACGCCCCCCCCCCCCCCCCCCCACCCCGCTGGCGAGGGTTGGGAAAGGATAGGTAAGAAAAAAGGGCGAGGGGGACAGCCGTGCGTAGCTTCTAGTAACGTTGGGAGATAAAGTGCGTCGGGAGCGGTACTAATAAAAAAAAAAAAAAATACGCTAGTGGAAGTAGATTTACTGAAGATTTACTGATATTACAGAACTGAAAAAAAAATAAATAAATAAAACAGACAAAAATTAAAAGGTGCGGAGTAAAGATCGAGCCTATAGTTTTGCACTAAAACAATCAGCTCTTGTTAAATGTGGATGGAGTAATTACATCACTTTATTCTACAGCCCATGATAGATGGAGTAAATTTAATAGCTTGACCAGCTACTCTGTGGAAAATAATACGCGGGGCCAGCCTTCATTACCGTTTCTCGTCTTATTACAGCATGTAAATGAAAGAAAAAAATTATTTTCTCCCGAACAGTGTTATTTCTCATCGTTGTTCAAATACGACTTCTCTCACATCCTTTGAGGGACGCTTTCGGTACTTACAAATCCCTGTCGCCTTCGACGCATGCGTTTATTGTACTCTCAAACACTAGCAGGCAGGCTAATTTGAACTAACACTTGCCGGCTGTTAAAACGACTCACCTGTACACAATTCATGCGCAGAAAAGAAATGCTCGCCGTCTTAGCTTACACCATCGAGTACCGATAAGCGGGCACAATTGTGGTCTTAGCCGCCAATGTGTGAACCGCTGCGTAATACGGGTTAGATAAAGATTCCTACACAATAATTTACTGCTTCTTCACGCCAACACTCGCAGAAAGAAGGTGGAAGAAATGATATTTTCCCAGTTTTCGCTGTCGCCTCGGTCCAGAGCCCGTATACTTTTCTCGCACTCACGTGCCCTCCACCTCCAGTAGCGAAAAAAAAAAAAAAAAAAAAAAAAGAAAAAAAAAAAAAAAACCCGAGTACGAGCTCGTCGTCAAGACGCCAGCTAAAACAATTAACTGCTTTGAGGGCGGGCAGGAGACCCTGCTCCCCAACTCTTGCCACGAGATTTCGACACTGCTGGGAGATGGCACATTGCATTCGTCACGCGGCAACCGCCATCAGGGGAAGCCTGCTACACCCTTTGCTGCCGCTTGTCGGCGCGATCCTAAAGCACCTACCCTTAATTTCTACGATGGTCAATTCCGGAGACAGGGACAAGGGGTGAGGAATGGGATCCCCACGGTACGGAGAGGAGAAAAGCGCATTCCCCAAGCCAGTTTAGGTCGTTGTGCGGTTGATTCTCGTCCAAAGGAGGGGCGCCTCGATCTCGGTCGATATGGCGAATCTAACTATGCAACACATTCTCAGCTCTTTCCGCCCACCGCCGAATATTTTCTGAGAAATGTCGATGACTGTTTCTTAATCATTAAGCAATCCGAAGCCCAAAATTTCCTCTCTCATCTAAAGCTTGAAGAACCGCGAAGAAACGATAAGCTACACTCCCATCCCTCCTAACTCCGTATAATTACCTAAACAGCGGCCGAGAGTCATCCCTTCAATCAAATAAAGGCTTTATTCATTCATTTTCTACCCCGTCGGGGTGGCGCAGTGGTTACGGCGCTCGACTACTGTCCCCGTGTGCTGTGCGATGTCAGTGCACGTTAAAGAACCTCGGCGTCTCTCATAGCCTGAGTAGCTTTGGGACGTTAAACCCCACAAACCAAACCATTTATTTTCTTTTTTTTTTCTTTTTCTTGTCAGCTGCCGCAGCTCGCTGCGTTTTGTACGCCGCATGCTGTCGTGACGCTGGGACTAAGTTGACCCGGCCTTCACTTGGTAGCGTGCAGAGACTCCGGGTTAAAGAAGGATTGAATCTTCGAAGTTGGTGAAATATGTACAAGCAGGTTTAATGGCACTTTGAGAAAACTTATTTACAAGATTATTTACAAGAAAAAGAAGGGTACATCAGCAAAATGGCAAGCGTTAAGAGTTCATAGCGAGAAGCGACTGGATGAGCCGTTTACCCAGGGCTCAGAGCGACATTTCGTGCTCTGCAACGCCCTTAAAACCCCCTATGTCCAGCCCCTCTCTGAAGATGCTGACCAACCAAATCCAGGGCACGCCCCTCAGATATCGGCATCCAATCGAACACATCACTGCACTGATGGTCTGAAGCACTGACTGGCCCGGCATTGTTTCGTTGGGCGTGATCACTAGTTGGCGGGAAAAGCTTGGGAACGGCGAGGAGGTACATTTCTATTCTTCAGCCAAGAATCGGTAGGCTGGTTCCGGCAAGTGGATTTACTTCTCAGAAACCCAAGTGCACGTGCGCGCCGCATACGGCTCCCAGCATTGTCCCTTTCCGGCAATTGCAAATCTTTCCTGCATTCCCGGGAAATCATCTAATGGCCGTATGCGTCATGCTCCTTTCTTATCCTGCAAGTCAGCGGACATGTCACTCTGTCGTCTCCTTTAGATAGTAGGCATTCCTCACTGGACGATGGCGCTTCTCGACTGGAAGGGTGAACAAAAGAAAGAAAGCACTTCCGGCTATTTCCCGCAGGGGGACATTTCTTTGTGTTTTTCTAGACGTTCTTGACAGGGTCAATTTGGCATTTGCAGGGTGTCCACAAAGCAAAACAGGCTTACAATACAGGATTCCTGGAAACAGGCTCACTTAAGCCATTGTACCAACACCACATATCCACAGCACTTATCCTATGCCCACAGGCGAACAATAGAGCGCGCAAGTGCGGATGATGCACGGTCGTAACAATGCTCAGTTATTTTGAAGATATTTTAATTTTTGTGACAATCTTGCTTGTCGAATTTCTCTGCAGTTTATGATGTCTCCTCTCATCGCATTAGCTGTGAGTTGGAAGTCCCGTGCACAATTTCGCTTCATCGACATGCTTCAGAAGAGCTGTAATCAACGTTCAATTCACGTGATATGAGAACTTTATGTGTAACATATTACTTCCGTGACAATTAACCGCTCAATGACAAAAGTCTTCTCATCAAACAAATTTCCTCGCCCTCATGGCTCGTCTATTTCCTTGCCGCGAAAATACTCAAATTTCCTTCGAATTGCTGGTACTAGACGAACTCAAAATGATCCAAATCAAAATCCGTTTATGCAGCTAGCTCAGCTGTCCGATGTGCGCCATGTACACTGACAGGCTCTTGGAATCTTGCAAGTTCTCTACTGGCATTGCTGTCGAAACACACGGGGCAGCGCGATTATTAGGATGCTTTCTCTTCGGTATACAATGTCTTTCGTGTTCGAAATATGTGCCAGCAAGAAAATAAAGAGCCTTGCTACACGAACTATCACGAGAGTACTTGAATATAGTTCCTTTTCTAAATGCAGATCAGAAATTGTGCACTTCGGAGTAACTTATCTCTTATGTGCAGAGGCTGTGCCCACCCTTTAATCTCGAGGAAATCTATCAGTGACACGAACAAATGACGGACTTCCGAGTAATCGTTTCAATAGGCTTCGTTGCCCCCGGTGCAAAGCATGCAGGCCAGCATCAAGAGGTCTGATGTTAAGAAAGGCTTCGTTGCCCCCGGTGCAAAGCATGCAGGCCAGCATCAAGAGGTCTGATGTTAAAAAAAATATATATATATATATAGCAGAAAGCTTTGTCTTGAGAGAGGACGCTAAAGCGCCTTTAACGCCGTCTCTTCATTCCGCCAATTTTAGGCATCTAGAGGCTGGTACGTAGTTGGCAAAACATACATCTATTTATTTTAGGGTAAAGATGCAGCATTTTCTCGGGGCACACCCTTCAGTGAACGGCATAACTAGGCACACATGTCGGCGGCTTGAATCCCTGTCACAAATTGGACTGAAACTGGGAAAGAAGGTAGATATGCTAAACAAGAAGCGAAAAATTGCATGACAGCACGCTGAACGCTACGCAATGAACGGCTACGTCATAATTTATTACGAAGTGACTTGCGCGTCAGGATATCGCGTAATAAAAAGAAATGAAACCGAAGAACAGCCAACGTTACTAGAACGTTGGCTCTGGCGAGAACGTCGACAACGCTGTCACACTTGCTTCACGGCATTAAATTTTGCATCACACAAACGCGTTCTCTGAGGAAATGCATGCCTTCGAATCCAAAACTGTCATAATGTAGCACTGCAGCCGCGTAAAGTGCAACTGAGCAGCACGTAACAGCTACTTGTATGCCGGCCGCTCTATGCTTCCACGCCGCGTGTAGCAGACGACGCGCCCGGCAAGGAGCAAGCTACTAGAGCAAGATTAGCAACTGCAGCGCCGTTGGTTCACGCGACCGCCACCGGGGACACCTCTCCAGGCGGAGCTGTGAAACTGATGGAGCCATGTGTTAAAATGCATTTCATTGAAACAAAAACTTATCGCATTCTTTTGAAAAAAAGCATATATATATATATATATAAACTCAGAGACTCTTATCTATCTCGGAGGCTATCTCTTGGCTATCCTACGTTCCTACAAATGGTGTGTAGAGCTAGTGCTAACTAGAGACGCCGGCGCATGCTGCAAAATGTTCGATGTGGTTAGAGTGGCGATTGTGGCCAACGTTACTAGAACGAACTAGTAACGTTGATTGTGGCGGTGTTGGTTTGACAGTGCTCCACGAGTGCCCTCAGCCGAAGACACCATGAGTTTGTGCGTGTTTTCACCATAAAAATTTTTGCCATGTACAATCTTTGACTTATACTTAGCAAGTTTTATTTATATTATTCTCACTTATCTTACAAACTTCGCAATAAAATTTGACAAACATCTATATAAAAAAACACGTTTTCTTGTACAAAATGTTGCTTGTCTTATCCACAAAGGGCGCTGCAGCCGAAGAAAACGCGCACAACATAAAGTAGTGACGTAATGTGCACGTGACATAAAATGAGCAAACGCGATTGGCCCATTCGTCCAGAACAATTGTGTCGCGGGGAATTTAACGATTTAACGTTCGCGCACTCAGCTGTCGGTCGACTATTCGCTGGTGGCTGCGGCTCTGAGACAGCGGTCGTTTTTCGGGGCCGATAAACCCACCTTTGGAATTCCGGCAGCCAGCGACCGCCCGACAAGCAGCCCGCCACATGAAACCCCAGGACAACGCCCTCTGAAGACTTCCGCCAAGCGTACCGTCGGCACGAAGAAGCGAGCTCTGCCGCAAGAAGCGCTTCAAACATGGCGAGGCGTAACCCGACCACGACCGTTGGCTACGGTGACGAAAACGCAAAGCCTTTCAACCTGCGCCCCAAGCTAACTGCGAAAGCAGATGAACACTGTTTGCAGGCCGCTCAAGCTGGTGCTAGGCGGCGGGCATTGGGTTGCATCCAGGCAAACAAGGTGGTGGAGAACAAACAGTTGCCCAAGCGAGACTGTGCCAAACAGGTATGGCTGATGCACCGGTGCATGTGCCGTTCGGCGACTGGTGTTTATCGCGCATGTGTTGAGGAGTCAGCTTCTCTTTTCTTGTTGTGTGTTGCCGTGATGCTGTTTTCTGTGGTGCCTAACTGTGCCACTTGTAGTTAACGCTGAGATATTGTGCGCACTTGTTTGTGCTGACCACCGTTTTTGGAATTTATTGCGATTAGCTGTTTCGCTAGGCTGCCTTTCTCAGACTTGTGTGTCTGCAGTTTTCTGGATGCCCTTGCAATACGGCTCACTAAACTGATTTATTTTCGTTTTTAAATTATTTTTGTATTGTTCGTCTTGGTCATGGTGGTCATGTGCGCGCGGCATGGACTGGCAGGCCTCGGGTGGCGGTTGGCGCTGTTTCCCGTGGCGAGCGTTGCACTGTTGCCTGCTTCATGTTTCACTTACCTTGCTACCAAAACAGCTCTTATATAGCGTCCGTTGCTCCTTCGGCGGCGAACTGCCGTTGCTACGCGAAGCTGAAGCATAATGTTGACATCGCCAGATAGCGGAGGTTCTGCCTGCATTATTCGCAAAACACGCGACCCTTTTTTCCCCAGTTTACAGCCCAGCACCGAATAGCTCATCAGCTTCTTTTGTGTGTGTGTGTGTGTGTGTGCGTGCGTGTTCATTATCATGCTTCTGCGTGCATTGAGATTGTCGCAATCGCGGTGCCAGCATTCCGCTGAAACTAGGCAACTAATTCCATTTGGGCGCACCTTGCATCCTTGCGCTGGTCGTACACTGGAACAGATAAACTGCCTTTTTAACTGCTTAATCGCGGTATTTCTTTTCACCTTCGCAGCAACCAACGGCCGTCCGGAGGTCGGCGCGGCTAGGAGCATCGAATACCGATAACTCGCGCCCATCAGGCCGCTTCGAGATTTTCGACGACTCTTCTTGCGATGCCTCCGAAAAGCCACCAATAGTCGGTCCGGTGGAAGCGGCTGCCGCGAAGGAACCATTATGCCTCGCACTCCCCGTAGGCGCCACAGCGGCACCCGTGTCGCCGGACAGCCGCATGGAATGCGAATGGTCAGGTGAGTCATTGTGGCGCACGTGAACGTTGCCTGCATGCATTTCACATCGCTGTACGACAGCGTGGTTTTCATCTCCTGTCTTTTGCGAACCATAGGAGAATCTCCCATGATCCTGGACACATCTCTGCACACACTCGAGCCCATGTGCTACTCCGATGTTCGGGAACAAGAATCCAACGACGAATATGCACGGGATGTGTACAATTACCTGCGCCAACAAGAGGCAAGTTTGTCTCTCCCAACCTTCTTCAAGCTGCAATTGCTAGTGCACTATTTCATTTCACATATTACCTTGGCACCAGCTGCCCTCTCGTAATGCAAATGGCAGTGCCACAGCAGCAAATAGGTTCCACCACTGCTCGGCAAAGTTGTTACATGAAGCAAGTGCCTTCTGATCTTAGTGAACCACCTTTGTTCAGTGACAGTCCAGCTGTTGGTGCTGACCAATTGGGCTTACTTTGCCTACATCATCAGTAGCAGTTGCTCTTACAGCATCTCTGGTTCACACTTATGATCTGCACCAGTAGCTGTATACATTTGCAAGTGCAGTTGGCACATCAGAAACTTCAACTGAAGACGGCTTTCATGGCACACTAAGGGCGCCTGACAAGGGACCATGAACCTCTGCAGGGTTCCATTGAACTTGTGGGAAAACTTCTTGACCACGGACATGGTGGCTGGTGTGATGTTGACTCAACCTATGTAATACCCCTGTCACACGGTCATTTTCAAAGGCGGTGTCAATAGCCTTTGATATTTTCAATCTCTATTGCACTCAGAGTTGTGCCGCTGCTGCACGGCAAAACTCGAAGGCTATTGAAGTAGTTCTATTGTTTGGCGCCAAACTTTTGTGGCACCACTATCGTCGCTTTCGGTTTTGCTGGAAGAACTGGAAGAAATGTTTCTCTAAATGCAAAATAAAATATAACACCTTTTTTTTAGTAACTGGAGGTTTTTTTTGTTGTTATTAAAGGACTTTTTTTTAAACACGTTGACGTTCATACGGCTGTGCTTTTCATTGTTTGCTTTTCTCAGCGGTGCAGGTTGCAGTTGTAGAGGGTACAAATATAATGCACCTTAAAAAAGAGAAGTGGTATTTTCAAATTATTATGCACACTAATATTTTACCCCATAAATTAGATATGAAATAACTTTTGTTTGTTTTTTGATAGCAAAAACTCTGTGCGCGTGGTGCTCCTCTGGTCAACGCTAGCAACCTCTCGCGACGTTCGAAGGCCTTTTGAGATCTCGACCTTTGAGTCAATAGACAGTCTGTTCGAGGGCCTCCGAAATGCCCGTGTGACAGTGGTACAATATCCCTACCTCCCTTTCCCACAGTTCTCTAGCAATGTTCTCCCAGACAGTTCCCATGTGCTGCGGCAAAGCAGGGCTTTAGCAGCCTCCTCCACAGCCTAACCCCCATGCTTCTGCTTCCAGGTGAAGATGCTTCCCACACCAAACTACATGCAGAAGCAGCCGGACATAACGCCTACAATGCGTACCATTCTTGTGGACTGGCTTGTTGAAGTGGCAGAGGAGTACAAGCTGCACGAGGAAACCCTCTTTCTTGCAGTTTCCTATGTGGACCGCTTCCTCTCCAGTATGTCAGTGCAGCGCACCAAGCTGCAACTCGTTGGCACGGCTTCGCTCCTCATTGCCGCGTAAGCTTTACGTGCATCTTTTTTACCTCATCGCTCAACTCCTGCTGAAAATTGCAGTGTGAAATCTCTGCCATGCTGAAATCTCCTGCATGTCATGGCCATTCTGCCCAGCACTTTGCATCACGTTGCTGGATCTTTGCTGGGTAGAGTTGTACATAGCGTGCAGTGTTTTGTGTCCTCCATTCATACTGTCTTTCTGGTTACACAGTGGGTGCATAACAGGTGCTCTTTTTAGTGTTCTTTGACTGGTGGTTCAAGCACCACGTCCATAGCTATAAGCTTTTCTAACAAACGGATGCTTTTTCTTGTGCCTAGTTGTGGGGTGTAGTGCCCAAGATAACATCTTGCAAACTTTAGTAATAGTAGAGACATGGTAGTGCACTGGATAACTACTGATCATCAAATACTAGAATTTCTGGTGTGCATTTTGCTCCTGGTACATAGTCCATAGGGGCCAGGAGCTGTATTTTATAAGCTTCCATTTTAATAAAGCAACCAGTGGGACACGGAGCAATTCTGCACACTTAGCTTGCACTAAGGAGAAAGCTACTCTAAATCCATGAGTTATGGCAGACGTTTATTGCTATTTCGAATGCCTATTCTACGGTATTTTATTGTGCATGGGTCACTACACCTACAAGTAAGTGAATTGTACCGGCAGGAAGGCTGTTCCAGCCTTTATTTGTTTGGGGAAAGAAAGTGTTCAGATGCGCAGTGGCATGTGCAGATTTGGGTAGACTGCTTTTGTCATGGTTAAGGCGGTCAAGCACTAACTGTCCGCAGTGTGATAAAAGACAGCTGGCAAGTTTATGGTGTGAAATGAGGAATGAAAGATTTGAGTAAATGAATCTTGTCGCATGATTTGGACAGATTTGAGGATCCCAAACTGCGCATGCAAAGGTCTGGACTAGGTTTTCAATGCTGCTTGTTGACACTGTGTTGGCCTACATCACACCTGCCACAAATTTTAATATTTTAACTTTTCTTTCTTCAAACGCTACCTTAAAGCTACTTTGAAGGGCTCTTGCAATCAAACTTTAAATTCTCAATCGATGCACATCAATATCTTGTCTGATAGCTAAGCACCATAGCAGTTGAGCCACCAAGGTAGAATGGCTAGTGTCCAGCACCTTCTTTTCTTACTTTCATTTGAGTAGCGCTCACTCCCTGCCTGTTCATTTTCTGAGCTGTAGGGGTTTGACTGCACCCAAAAGTAAACAAACTGTAGGCCCACCTTACTCATTCATGTTTTGTGCTAGGCCATGTATTTAACCCCTTAACAGTTTCGGACGAGCCTTGCAAAGCCGTCCCCAAACCGTTTTGGACGACTATAGCTCGTCCTCGCTGAATAGGTTCTTCCCTTCAGCGTTTCGAACGAGCAGCGCTCGTTTGTGGCTTAGATGGCATTTTGCTCAACAGATGGCAGCACTGACCTGTTAATTTCGTTTTTTTCTACCACATAAACGTCTTTTACGTATGCCAACATAATAACCGAAATCAGCACTAAAAGAATAAGCAGTTTTGTTAAGAAATTCGTTGATATAACAAAGCGGTGAAGGGGTTAAAGAGATGCTGAAAGGAAATGATAAGGCGAGTTAAACTGGTTGGCATATACTGGATAGGTTGGCACCACGTGATGGCATATGTTATTAAAAACCTTTTTATAATCTTGAAAATGGCTAAATAGCAATGTGCTCATGGGCTCGCATAGTTGCCATGATCAATATAAATGAGAGGAATCAAGGGATGCTATTTAGCAGTCTGTGAACAACTACCATCGAAAAAATAGAAAATATAAAAAACATACAATCGCAGCAGAGCATGTGATTGAGAAAATATAAAAAACATACAATCACAGCAGAGTATGTGATTGTAATCAAATGCAAAGAGTAAATGCAGACATGAGTGCTGATTCCTTCAGAGTATCGTCAGTGCACCCAGCATGAACCCTCCGGACAGTTGACCTTGTGCAAGCGTAGCACAAGATATTGCGAAGTGCTCGTTTCTGTACCTTTTCTTTCAAAAGCAGGCATGCGCACGCATGCACTTCGTCAATGTGCTAAGCGCGATGCAAGCGTTTCTGTCAGTGTTTTCGCTCCATGGAAAGCGTAATAAGCGTTTAGGTATGCATCAGTCTGTTCAGCTTGTTGGAGAAAATTCCCAGCCAGGGTCATCAGCGTGCAGTGCACAAGGTGTCTGCTCACAAGCCAGGTCTTTTTGAGAGAAAAATGTTCAATCAGTTTATGCATTTTTTGCAAGGTAATCCATTAGAAATTGTTCTGGCAAAAGCTGTCTGTCACAAGGGTTACCTTCGATCATACTGACAGCTCAGTTGCGTAGTTTGAGCTAAACATTGCCATTTTTTTCATTAAGCCATGGTGTTAGGTTTCCAAGCACATTTCACAACAGCATGCAGTGTGCCAAGTGCTGTGCACTCCCATGAATGTCTCAAATATACAAGGCATTTCTTGTTTATCTGCCCTGATGATAAAAAATTCCCCTTGCGCGAACTACTGGAATATTTAGGCTCCAAACACCAACAGCAGAAGAGCTTGCGGTTGTCTATGCTTTTTGGTAAGTAATTTAACATTAGAACTTTCCGGATTTTTTATTTTTTATTTTTCCAAATAGACTAAAAACTGTAGTCTGCTGCGACAGAACGTTTCGTCAAAACAAGCCAAGCAAAGCAGGCGACCTGATAGGCTGCTTTGCTTGTTTCGACGAAAAGTTCTCCGGCAGCTGACTGCAGTTTTTTAATAGTTCCGGAAATTTCAGGCAAGTTCTTATCTTAAATTACATATAAAAAAAATGTAGGCAATAAAAAGCCACCTTGTGGTCTGCCTTTGGTGCCCAAGTACTGCAATAGTTTGTGGGGAATAATTTTTTACAACCAGGACAGATAAATACGGTACACCCTGTATATGTGGGTAAATGCGATCAGTAATTTGTTTGCAATCTGCAGCTAAGCTCGATCACTTTGCATTGCTTCTTTCGCTCCCATGGGGTCTTTCTACAGTGCACGTGTGTTACAATGAGACGAAGATGCATGTAGTGCAGCAGATTGCAGAGCCTGCCGGCGTGACAGCTGGCTCCATTGTGCACTGGACCCATGAACTAGTTTCAGTTTCGAAGCACTGTGCTATTCTTTAGTTGTGGCTCCTCTGATTGCTTGGATTGCAATGTTGTAAAAATAACCATTGTAGTTTATTTTTCATGAGCACTTTGAATGCCTCAGTGTTCTGGGACATTCATTTGTTGCTTTCTTTCCTCTTCAGTCTCCCTTTAATATGTCTGTGGTAAGTGCGTGTATTGTCTGTATTGGTACAGCAGCTGTACTTGCTTTCTACCATGCCAAACTTAGTTTCGTCAAGTGAGAACACTGAATGAGACCTGTTCATTTACTGCTTCGCTAGTCTAATGCGTAATGTTTTAATGTTGCGTGCAGTGTACCAACCTTCCCCTTCCTTTTTTTTTTTCTTTTTTTGTCGTGCGAATTGCAGAAAGTTTGAGGAAATTTATCCTCCAGAAGTCTGTGAATTTGTGTACATCACTGATGACACCTACACCAAGAAGCAAGTTTTGCGGATGGAGCAAGTGGTCCTAAAAGTGCTTTCCTTTGACATTGCTGCCCCCACTACCTACTACTTCCTGCAGCGCTTTGCAGAAGTCAACAAGTGTCCCGAAAAAGTCACCTTCCTCGCTCAGGTACGTATGCACAAGCAAAAATATTTTATTCTTGCGCCTAATGCAGCAGCAGTATCAATGATGCCATCACAGCTGACACAAACTTCGGTGTGATTGGGATCTGCAAGATAGCTTTGCCAAGTGCATTTTGTTCAATGCACAAAACTTTGGATGTTCCAAATGCTCTCCATGCTATGGTAAAGGACATGTTGCAATTGATACTTATACCCCTGTCACAGTCATTTTCAAAGGTGATTGAGTTGATAGCCTTCGAGAGATTTTCAATCACGATTGAACTTGAAGGTGTTGTGCCGCTGCTACACTGCAAAACTTGAAGGCTGTTGAAATAGTTCTTTGTGGCCAAACTTTCGTGACGTAACTATCGTTACTTTCGGTCTTGCTTAAAGAGCTAAAATCCTTATAAATTCATACTGTTACCTTTTGTTAGTAACTGCAGGTGTTCAGTAAAGGACAATTTTGTTTCTGTTGTTTTTTCAAACGCGTTGGCATTGATACGGCTGTGCTTTTCCTGGTTTGCTTTTCTCGGCGATGCAGGTTAGTGGTAGGGAGTACAAAAATAATGCGGCTTAAAAAAAAAAAGTGATGCTATTTTAAAATTGCTATGCACCCTAATATTTTACCGCGTGAATTAGATATAAAATAACTCATGTTCATGTTTTCGTATCGTAAACACACTGTGCACGAGAGGGTGCATGGTGCTCCTCAGGTCAACGCTAGCAACCTTGTGTGATGTTTGAAGGCCTTCGATATCTCGATAGAGCTCTGAGCTGTTCCGTTGACTCGATAAACTATAGACTCAATGGTCATTGAAAACGCCAGTGTGGCAGCCTTCGAAGGCCTAAGAGTCAATAGACAATCTGTTCGAGGGCCTTTGAAATGCCCTTGTTGTGAAAGCGGTATTACACAGGGTGCACCACAAGTGCCTGTATGCTCTGCGATGTAGGTATACCCCAGGTGGTCTAAATTTCTTGAGCCCTGCACTACGGTGAACCTCATCGCACTACGGTGAATCTCATCGTAGCCTGAGTCTCTCTGGGACGTCAAGCCCCATAAAGCGACATCACATGTTTATGAATGCAGATGTTTTTTGCAAATTCGTATTATTGACTCAGCTTTAGTTTCTTGTGTAATGTTTTTCCTTTGTGTGCTCTTTGAACGTTATAACCAGGGTTAGTCAATGTCTCTTCTTAACCAGTACTTCGCCGTCAACAGCATGGTTGGGGAAAAATACCTCCCCGCTGTTATCCACTTAGCTCTGTCCTTTGCCATCTGCTGCCGCCATGTCTCCAGTTTCCTAACCTCTTCCCTCCTCCCAATTTTTCTGGTTCTCGGCCGCTTCCTGCTGCATTTACCTCCTGTTGGAATCCACTGCGTTACCCTAACTTATGATCTACTATCCCCCAAATGTTGTGACCATCTGTTTTTAGTCTCTCTCTGAAAAAGAAAACGAAGTGTTGCTGAAATGAAAGTGCATTTTCCCTCCCCCTTTTTTATCTGACGTTGCTTGTTTCCCACATGCAGTATGTATAACTCTGTCTGTTTTCCTGACTACGCTGCCTCCTTGTATAATGTTATCTCTGGTGTAATTTTGCCCTTGATACACTAAGCTTCCACAGCTGCCAACAGCACCAGCTCCTATCAGTTGCACTCAAGTGCATCCACCTTCGCCTAACATGCCAGCAAGGCATGTGTCAAAGGAAGGACACAAAGCCCTGTCCTCCGAAATCCAGCTAGCTCCCCTGCCTCCTCCCTTGTTCTTGGCCCTGGTGGAACACCCCCCTCCTCCCCCTCCCGCTCAGTGTGGCAGATAAGCCTCTCTCTCTCTCTCTCTCCGCCCCCCCCCCCCCCCACCAATTACCTCCAGCAAAAACAAAAAAAAAAAATCATGTGCCTGATGCCGGCTGTCCCCATGCCTGAATGAGCAAACTGCTTTCTGATGACAGTATTGCCTTGTGCATTCAGGCAAACTGCTCATTACCATTACCATTTTATTGACTTTGGTGCTGTACCAGTTCAGCATATACCTTTGTCTCTGCAGTACCTCTGCGAGCTCTCCCTTTTGGATGATGAACCCTACCTCCAGTACATTCCCAGCGTCATTGCTGGTGCTGCAATCAGCCTGTCCAACCACACACTTGGCAGGCATCCATGGGTAAGTTGCTGCAACCAGTGCATTCTCTCGACTCGTTACGATTTCTAGACTCTCACCTGATCACTTCTATGCTCGGCAGCACTTATGGTGCACTGTGGTTTATGCACTTATATTATAGCACACTAGAATGGCGTAGTGTGCCCACTGCACGGTAGTTGCATGGGGAAAGGTGACTGCAGAAATGTCGACAGCTTGCAGCTTCGCGCCAGTGACACCAGGTGTCGCTACGGTGTAATTCACTGCAGGTTTTGCCATCGCGCTGTGTCCTCTGCAGGCTTCTGACGATCTGTTTTTGCATGCTGTGTACGTTCTTGGCATGTAACTTCATGCTTTTCTTCCAGTTTGGTGTCGGCGTCCGTTGCCTGAGCTATCTCCCCAAGTGGTAGAGTGGTACACGACAGTTTATGATGTTATGCCACCTATGCGGGTGCGCACGCTCGCACGCATGTGTGTTTTGTACCTAAATGAAATTTGTAATCTTTCTTTTAATTGCATATTTCGCTGTAATGCAGGCATTTACCAGAGCTGCATGGCCAATGCAATAACGCATTATTGCTGTCGCTCTTGCCAAGTGTATACAGTCACAGTGTAATTGTCCTACAATAGCTTACTTTAGCCACTTAATTACTGCAGTACTGTAACTGGCATGATGTGAGCCTGTTGCCAGGATCACTCACTACTCGTTAGGTAAGCTATTCCATTCGCTTATTGTGCGCTGAGAAAAAGATGACCCAAACGCCGACATTCAGCGAAAAGTTTCCCGGGTTATGGGAGAATTCAGGTAAATGTCACGATCGATGCCGTTTTTTTTTTTTAATTTTGAATATCATTTCGCATGATCCTAAAGAAGGTGCAACGGAGCTGCATGAAGTACCAGCCTCGCTCCTTTTTTAACCCGTTTACACTGACGTGGTGATCGTGACAGTTGAGTATGAAACGCGCAGCACAGTTTTGTATGTTCACTGCGAACACTCCATATTTAGCACTGGCATTTTCATTGCAACTATAATTGGCGTGAGTAAATAGCGGTTGCACATTGTAAATGTGGATAATATCGCAACCTAGCTGCCACTACCACCTGTAATAAAACAGACTAATATAAATTCGCTGGCAGTTTTAAAGAAACGATCAAGGTGTAGTTGACTGTATTGTTAACCGTTTCGATCAAGATTTGGGATGCACTTTGCACGTGACACCATCGCACATACTGGTCAGTGCAAGGTGGCTATCTTCTTGCATGCTTTTCGGCTGGCTTTAATTGATAGTGAAATTTTTTTGCAATTCAATGGCACCTTCATTTTATTGTGTAGTTGTAGCTTTCCATGGAACGTGCTGCAGACGCAGTATTCTGCTCACTCCGAATGTATATCTTCCTGCCGATTTATTTTCTCATATTTTAGGGTGCAAAATTTGGGAAGTGGCCCATACACAAATGTCTGTAGTAAAGTTGCAATGTTTTACCCGGCGGCAGGAATTCTATTTTACTTCGAAAAAAAAGCTCGAACAAGCCAGAACAATAAGAATGGGTGAAGGTATAATATGATGCTGATGAGTACAGTGTAGAGAGTTGGACGAAATAACTGAAATAAAATGACTGAGGATAAATATCTATGGTGCCAGCAAGGTCGTTCTGAAGGGAAGGAAGGTGGGAGTGAAAGTGGAAAGAGAAATGGGAGCCGTAGCGGAGGCCTACGGAGTAATTTAGATCGCCTGGTGATCTTTAACCTGCACTGTCGCACAGCACACAGACGCCTCTTCGTTTCGCCTCCATCTAAACTCGCCGGCGGCAGTCTGGATCGAACCCGGGTGCTCTGACACAGTACCGGCAATTCCATACTGCCATAATTTAGGCATGGATAAACTGCACAGTCCTTATGCTTGGGCTAGCTCCCTGCTTGGCCTTGAAGCACTTGTTTGGCCGAAAGTCTTAGACCATTGCATGTGTAGTCTAGCCTTGGGAACTTAGTGAGCTGACAATACCAGCACTTGTTGCAGCTGATTGTGTGCTTTCATTGGCGATTCATGGATGGACGGCCCTCTCAAAAGGAAATCTGAGGTTCTTCTCCTGTCTAGTGAACCCTCCCCCCAAACTGATTCCAATTTTTTTTTTTTGATAGAGAACTGGGTCTATTATGCAATTCTAGTAAAGTCTCCACACCACTCTCCTCACCCCTTGCATAGCAGCATAGTGAAAACTGCGACAGTTGATAGTCGAGTTTTCAGAGTGACGGCATTATGTACATTTCTACATTTATGGCTTCGGATAAGAGGCTTTACCATATACATTGGCAGATGCTTAACTTGTATATATTTTTTCCCACACTGCACTGATCTTTCGACTTCTCATATGAAAACTGTGTGTAATGAAAAATCACTTTTTTGTTTCGTTAATATTCGGATTCAACTGTAGTAATATTCCTTTCAAAAAAGGCAGCAAGCTTTCAAGAGCAGGTAGATGATAAATTCATTGCACTCCCATCATTACATTGTACTTAATGTCCACAACACCAGTATCATGAAGAGAATTTGGCTGCTAACATATTGTCCTGCGATATGCCTGACTCCACTTTCTTTTTTTTTTCTTTTTCCCACAGAACTGCAGGAAAATAAGTGGCCAGAGTCATGGTTATGTCATTGGAGAGAGATAAAAAGTTGCGGCATCGATGCACTGCCGTCATTCTGCTGTGGCATCACTTGTAGCGCCTGATGTCACTGCCTGCCTCGTGGTGCAGCAATATCGTAGTCAATTTCATGCACTTTTCTGCAGGGCCGAGACCTGGTCGACTACTCTGGCTACGAAGTGAGCACCTTTCGGGAGTGCATCCACTCTCTGTACAGCAGCTTCTGCAATGCTCCCAGCCGTGCTCAGCAAGCAGTGCATGACAAGTTCAAATCTCCGAAGTGAGTGAATCATTTCACACCAGCAGAGCTGTCATTGTACAGGCAGATCTTATCTCGGCTCGGAGACCAACCTCCCTGGTCATTAGCAGCTGTTGGGAGACTCCTAGCAGCTACTTTCAGAATGGCTTGTTCGAGTGCGATATGCGGTATATAGTACTGGACTTGGAAGGGGGAAAATTAGGGGGAGGAAGGCTAATCAAAGTGTAACTCTGACACCTGTTTCTTTTTGCAGGTTCCACTGCGTTGCAGAATTGAAGCCTTCACCGACACTTCCATTCTAACTCTGACTCCAACAAGTCTCTTGTGATCAAAGTGCTTCCTTGCATGCTCCATCAGCGAAAAGCCTTACTTGGCGTGCAATTTTCATCCCAAACGCGCAGTGTCATGATGACGTGTCTCGATTCTCAAGTGGCGAAACATGATTTTATTCAGTGGCAGTAACTGAAGCGGATGTGTCGGGTGTTTCTGAATGGCGTGTGTAGCCTCTTCAGTGGCATTTGTGTTTTACCGTTTATTAATGCCTGCTTCATTCGCTTGCACAGATGTTGAGGCTAGCAGGCTTCTGCACTTGTGCTAGCACTTGCTACCTTTTGGCTGTTTCAGCCATTGACATAATGCAGGAACCATTGTCATTTTCCTGTACATAGGTATGAAAGGTTTTATCGTGGTCCAGCAGTATTTTTTTACTCGGCAATAAATATTCCCAATGATGGGTCCCATCTTTTTTGTCTCTGTCCACTTGGCCGGGGCGTGCACTAGTTGAATGCACGGTGTAGTTCATAACTGCTCGACAACCTGGTACTACGTACATAATAGCAACGGTGCCACGTGAAAGTTACTAGTTGATATCGTCATTTAAAACTGACAATACAGTGCATATACTACTCCCATTCCTTTAACAACCACACAAGTGGCAAGGAAGAGGCAGGCTTCTTTCTAAAATTGTCATAAATCCAGTCCCAGTCAGAAGTGGGACCAACTAGTCATTCAAATTTTTAGCCCTTTTCCTATGAAAGCCCATTGGGTCTTGTGGGACACGCTTCATCCAGTGGGACATAACAGCTTGAGCCAAAGGAAAATTGTGAATTTTTATTACTGATGTATGAAACTGACAATTGGATGTTTGATGGAAATCGAGGCTAACAGGTAGGCATGCATCGCTAGCAAGAAACAGTATGGTAGGGCACTAACTGCATGATATTGTTATGTACACCCTGTGAACACTTTTCTATTCCTGCTACATACCACACATCACACACACTTGCTCGGCCTGTTGTGCTTGCTAATACAGTGCAGTTATTTCACTTAATTTTGATCGCAGCAATAGTATAGGTGACATGTTTTGGTATGCTAGCTGGTGATAGCTATATGAAAAGAATATTGGTTTCGTTTTTTTTTTTTGATTATGACAATCTTCACATCAATACATTGAGAGCAGCAGGGCAGACCAATAGGATGCACTAGGTAAGACCAATTAGGCTCATCAGTTAGCAAAAAATGATCCGAATAGCCACTTGGGCAATGAACAACCACGATTATGGTACTGCAGTATACAAAAGGCAGTCTATTAAGGCTTCGCACTGTTAGATGCTATGTTTAAGGTTATCCAGTTGGAAGCAACTGGGAGCCCATTTGGACAGTCACAACTGGAACGAGAATTCCAAATGGAACCAATTGGACTATGGATATGGAATGGGAATTCCTACTGGACTACCCAACTGGAAAGTGCAGTTGGACTATCCATTTGGAGCGAGAATTCCAAATGGAACTCATTAAGTCCCATTGGAACAAGTTGAGATTCCAATGAGGACCATTGTTTGCGTTAAAGGCCCTGCTTTGCCTAAAATCTGGCATCTGTGACCATCCACCAGCAGTGGTGCTGTGAGCGAAACATTGTAAGCATGGTGCTGGCAGGTGGTAGCTAGCAGCTGACACAGCCGAGCACTAACTGAACATAGGTTCACAAGGGAGAATGATGTCAGAATCGGCCTGCCAGCACCGTTACATTCACATTATCCCTAGGCTACACAGGCACATTCATACGGTTTGGCTAGAGTGGGGCTTTATTTGTGGACTGGTCGCCTATGCTATTGTGTCATACCCTTAAAGGCAAAGCTTACGTGTCCTTATATCTTTTTATATTTCTTTTACTGGAAATGACTGCCATCGTCCATATACAGCTAGAAGCAATATGAAAGGGAACACTGGATCGCGTGGCCTCCACGCTTTTAAATGCGCTATTACCAGCAGGTGATAAGAATCTGAGGTAAAAACTTGTCCAAAGTAATCTTGGTCGTCTGCTCTTTCCGAGCATAACCTTGGTGCCACCTATTCAATCTTTTGTTGGTGGCAGCATTATGCAAAGTGCGGAGGACACGCGCTCCCATGTTCCCTTTCATTTTGCTTCCAGCTGTACAGGTGGGAAGTGGTATATATAAAGCATACAGAAATACCACTGTACAATTTGTGCACTGCTGCTTTTTTTCCTAACTATATTCAAGGGTATACTCATGAAAATTACAAGTAAAGAATGCCAGCCAAGTGGCCACATCTAGGCTATAAATAAACAGTGATTTATAAACTACTCCCTTCAAGACAAACTTGAAGGGACCAGAAAAATTGTTAGTTTTAACTGCAATATAAAGGAAGATGTGGGCAAGTTGGTGCGTCCATATGTAGTGCAGTCAAACCTGGATGTAATGAACCTCCATAATTCAATATTGCAATGTTTTGCAATTCGCGAATGCCTCTCCCATTGGCACACATATTTGAGAGCCACTTGTAACGAACATGTTATGGTGATTGGCCTCTATGTAATGAATTTGCATGTACTGCTGAAATGCAGCTGGTGTATCTATGGGGCTAACATTCAAGGGTATACTCATGAAAGTTACAAGTAAAGAATGCCAGCCAAGTGGCCACATCTAGGCTATAAATAAACAGTGATTTATAAACTACTCCCTTCAAGACAAACTTGAAGGGACCAGAAAAATTTAGTTTTAACTGCAATATAAAGGAAGATGTGGGCAAGTTGGTGCGTCCATATGTAGTGCAGTCAAACCTGGATGTAATGAACCTCCATAATTCAATATTGCAATGTTTTGCAATTCGCGAATGCCTCTCCCATTGGCACACATATTTGAGAGCCACTTGTAACGAACATGTTATGGTGATTGGCCTCTATGTAATGAATTTGCATGTACTGCTGAAATGCAGCTGGTGTATCTATGGGGCTAACATTCAAGGGTATACTCATGAAAGTTACAAGTAAAGAATGCCAGCCAAGTGGCCACATCTAGGCTATAAATAAACAGTGATTTATAAACTACTCCCTTCAAGACAAACTTGAAGGGACCAGAAAAATTTAGTTTTAACTGCAATATAAAGGAAGATGTGGGCAAGTTGGTGCGTCCATATGTAGTGCAGTCAAACCTGGATGTAATGAACCTCCATAATTCAATATTGCAATGTTTTGCAATTCGCGAATGCCTCTCCCATTGGCACACATATTTGAGAGCCACTTGTAACGAACATGTTATGGTGATTGGCCTCTATGTAATGAATTTGCATGTACTGCTGAAATGCCGCTGGTGTATCTATGGGGCTAACTTGGCTGCGCTTCCACATCTTTCGCTTTAAAGGGCAACTTCGGGAGGGTATTGAACATTGTGAGCGTATAATTGCATCACATTCCTTATGGTCCCCTCTCTCTGGCACAAAAACCATTTTTCAAAATACTACGCAGATGCATTTTGCATCACCAATAGGAGGAGGAGGAGGAAACAACTTTATTTAACGCATTACTAAGCATCAAGAATGTCCTGGGCAAGGGTCACCAAGGTCAACTGATCTTTCAACTGGTCAGATGCTAACCAAGCCTGCCACGTTGGAAGAGGAGGGTGTGGAAAGTGAGGCGATTGAATTGCGACAGGGCATGAAAACATTCAATGTTCCAAGTTTGTATAGTGTTTGGAACAGTTTGGGCATTCGGGGGAATGTCTGATTCGGTATAGAAACGATCGGGCAGGAGTAAGTAGTGTGTTTAGTTGTATGCGTCTAAGAATGCGTATTTGCGTGGTAATGAGAGATTTATCAGGAAGAGGAAGTGTATGAAGAGTTTCTCTAATTTCATAGTGAACGTTTATTTCTTTTTTGTAGTGAAGAGTAGCATTCCAAGTGGGTGGATAAGGAAAACAACACCAATCGTGTATATGCTAACTGGCGACTGCAGGTGACAGCTGGGACCAGTATTCTGAAATGACCAAACCTAACGTCAAAATTTTGTCATGTAGCAAATGCAGAGTGAACATGGACAGCTGTGTGTCCAGTTATGTCACATACCCAAAGTCACCTGTAGAAATATCCTTAACTGAGGACACGAAATGGGAAATATTAAAATTCACTTGTGCAATGAAACATCGAACCACTTTGAAATTTGTCACAAATTACCTGAGAATGAGGAAAACCTACCGTCAAAGTTTTAGCAAAATACGAAGAGGTTAAACACCAGAGTTGCATCAAGCAAATTCATGCTATTATAAACCTAATCTACGAGTGTCTGTTAAGCAAGACTTGAACACTAGTATTTGCTACATCCATTAGCACACATGGCCAAACGGACTGTTCGTGAAGTGCTGATGAAACCTGGTTGTAGCGAATGGAAACTGGGCAAGATGGACTGTGTAGTCGGCTAACTGCTAATAAGATCCTCTTCACATGCTCGGCCTCACCAAATGATGTCGAGGCACATTCTCTAGCCTTCCTGTTTTGGTAATACTTTCATAATACCTGCTAGCATGTCTCTCAAAACTTCCATCCATCCACCCATCGAGCTATATCGACCAGATGATCAGACTCTGCCTGGCATCTATATCGCGAGCGTGGTGGAGGCGCTGCAGAGTGTCACATAATATCAGCGAGTGCAGCTGCGGTGAGTCTGTACCTCTGAGCTAGCGCAGCTGCGAGTTTCATGGTATTAACGTCTTGACAAACTCCGCTCCCCCTGCTTTGAAGGTCATCTGCACAGCTTTTAGTGACTTGGGAGTTGTAGCATGTAGAGTAGAGCTTCGCTCTAAAAAGCCACCACGCGATCAGTGCGTGCCTATCACTGCCATGCGGTTGCTTCGCAAGATTCTGGCACTGATATCTGTAGGAAGCAGGGACGGCGGAGAGTGCACCGGCGACGCGAGGCGAAGAGCTCGTCTCCTGGAGCAACAGTGACGGGTAGACTAAGTGGGAACACACGTAAAGCTCATCCCTCCAAGACCGCAGTCTAGATCTGGGAGAAGCAGTACAGCCGTGCGCGCTCTCCTCACAATCTACGGTGGAGTTGGTGGCTATATACTGCTGCCGCAGACATGGTTTACAGGAGAGGCACACTTTTTCTGTGGACACCTAAACCGCACGCACCTTAAGAGAAGGGAGGAAGGCAGGAGTGAAAGCGGAAAAGAAGTGCCGTAGTGGAGGGCTATGGAGTAATTTCGACCAACTGGGGATCCTTTATGTGCACTGACATCTGCGAAATCTCGCATTTCTACAAATATTCGACTTCAACAACTAGCGGTTATATGTTTCTGTTGTGCACACTCTCGAGTTTTCGCGCGAAAACTTCATGCAAAGAAAGAAAGCATTTAACAAACAATAAAATTAGGGACCTTTTTTTTCTCTTCAATTTCGTTATCCACGTTTAAATACTATAGCCAAAAATTACAGGCCGGGCGTATATGTTGACAGTCTTGGTGAGCAGTCAATTCTGTTGTGCATCGATCCTTTTCAGCACCAAGCCAGTCGAGTGAGGTGGCAACGAAAAAAAAAAAAGTGGGGCAGGAGGAGATAGGATTCTATACCCGAGTAGCCGAGCACCGTAAGAAACAATGGGAAAGGTAGAAGGGCAGCTGGGACAGGAGAGGTCGAATTGGATCAATGGCATCAGAAGAAAAGGCGGGAGGAGATGAGATAATGAGTGCATTCAATTTGAAGTGCCAGAGAAGGCAAGCCTCCGGCACAGTGAATGATCGATGATGGATAAGTAAAGACACTTGTTGAGCTGGTGCAGCTTGGAGGTAAACATATTGCAGTGCAGGTAGATTCTTCCACCGTCCTCCAAGGACTTTGACCATTGGGGATCAACAAAGCCCAGTGAAGAGTATTGATTGCCATTAACCCCTGAATGTAGCGTGTCCAACTCTCAGCCCAAGGAGAGGTGTTTCAGGGAAAACTAGGTAATTTTAAAAGAATAGTGCGTTCAAAGTACACAAAAATATTGGCAGGAACAAACTCTCCGCCATGGTGGACAAAAACTGCAAAAGTCCTCTAATTACCCGGCTAATCAACTAAAACTAACTTCTTAAATTCACTTGGGTGGTTAGTCCCAGTGGGGAGTTCAATGCTGTGAACAAGATGATGCCACACCAGTTTTTAAAATGAAGAAAAACTCATTTTCTAAAGTCCTGCCGCACGAGAAAATGTGATACCTTTTCCCAACAAAATGAAACTCGGTGCCACGGATGTGCAGGGAACTCGGTGCAGGAGTGACGTACAGTGATGACGTAACGCAGTCGCAGCGGCACCAAATTCGAACTGTCTGCTCTGCTATGAATTGTCATGCACTTTAGTTCACACCGTCACAGATAATGGCCTTGTAGCTGGCAGGTTGCATAGCAAAATAATGTACATGGCATGGCGCATTACTGCTTATAGTTCGAACTGAGAGCTGTTGCCACTGAACACGTCATCACCGGGTGTCGCTTCTGCACCAAGATTCCTGCGCAGCTTTCGACATTATAGTTTAGATTTCGTATTAAAAAAAAAGCGTCGGATTTCCTGTCGCTGCTGTGCTTTGATCTTTGTCTCAATGAATTGATATGGCATCGTCTTATCCACGGC
Source organism: Amblyomma maculatum (assembly GCF_055883805.1). Lineage (NCBI taxonomy): Eukaryota > Metazoa > Arthropoda > Arachnida > Ixodida > Ixodidae > Amblyomma > Amblyomma maculatum. The sequence continues at coordinate 75,027,858 of NC_139347.1, forward strand.
TTTGAACTCCTCATTAAGGCCAACCACCTAACTGCGAAAATTAAAATGTTAGTGTTTTTGTTAATTAGCTGGCTCTTTCGAGGAGTATTGCAGCATATAGTGTCCTCCGCGGCAGAAAGTTTATGCCTGTAAATATGCTTTCTATATTGAACGCAACATTTTAGAAGTGTTCCTTGAAACAACTTGCCATTAAAATAATGCAAGGAATAACTGTTTAAAGAGAGGAAAATTGCAAATACAGCTTCACTGCACCCCACAATAAGTGCACCGAAAACCGAGAGCATGAAACAAGCTTACATTATCCTACTCATAAATGGCATTGTCTATTTTTTTTTTCTCGCTGTGCCCCATAGCGGCTGTTATTTCCATTATTTTTTTTTTGTTTTGCTCCAAGCAGGTGCCTAGCAGGTTAGCCCTGTGCATAGGGTAGCATAGCTGTTAAAACTCCACGAGCAGGCACTTGTCTTTCCGTCCACTGCAAACATTGCGTGCAGCACCGATATGTGGCTATCTCAAAGGGAGAGCCCAAGTTGGCAGCGCTTGTCATGATCGTAATATTGCACTCAACACTGACACTGGATTTTCTAGAGAATGGAGCCTTTAATGCTACCGTGTTAAAATGTAGAACTACTGCAGCTTTGCTTATGTGAACCTGACGGTGCCCTGCCGAGTCACTGTCAGGCTAAGCAACATAATTCTGACTTGCTCTGTTTTAGCATGTAAAGCAGGTCAAGCGAGTTAACCTACCTCCTGTAGGCAAGTTAACCCAACGCCGGGGTGGTGCAGTGGTTACGGCGCTCGGCTACTGTGCCCAAGGACGCGGGATCGAATCCCGGCTTCGGCGGCCGCTTTTCGATGGAGGCGAAAAGCAAGGCGCCCGTGTGCTGTGCGATGTCAGTGCACGTTAAAGAACCCCAGGTGGTCGAAATTTCCGGAGTCCTCCACTACGGCGTCTCTCATAGCCTGAGTCGCTTTGGGACGTTAAACCCCCACAAACCAACCAACCAACCAACCAACGCTCCACCACTTATTTTGCTCTACCCAACTGCATATACATAAACCTGACAACTCGTTTTTTGCTCCACAGGCAAGCTCAACTAGCCACTCCGTTATCTGGTCATAAATTGTCGGAGATGAAAAAGCCATCATAATGGGGGCAGCAAGCGAAATTTATCACCCTGCTGTCCACCTAGCATTATGCAGTCTCTCCCCTGTACCTGGAAAATTGCTGTTCACCACAATTTCTTGAATGCAGGCTCAAATGCTGCAAAACTACTCCTGTTTGTGGCAAAACAACTTGGCCTGGTTGTTGTTTGTGATCTCATTTTGGCAAGCATCTTTGTGTGCTTTCTCAGAGAAAACGGACAAAGTTGTTGCTTGTGCTTCAGATGTTTTACTGCAGTTTTACATCAATAAATACAAGCATACACGTGACAAATATCCATGTCGCTTTGGCCCATCGCTCAGTTCTTTTCTCTAGCACTGCTGTCACATTAAACACTGCAGTCGCAGCAAAGCATAGAAGGGAGGGGCTTAGCAGAGACATTCGCACATTAATGTATATTTGAAGCTCCAGAGGCACGTACAATGTGTTTATTTTCAATCATTTGCATGTAACTGCCTAAGTCTGCCTTGATCTAGTGCTTATAAGCAGCACTGCTGTTTGATCTGTTGACAAATGTTTAGCCATTGTAGCCTGTTTCAAAATTTTCCACAAACAGCAGTTTGGTCACACCTCTGACCACGACAGCAAGTGTAAGCAGCTGGTGGCTGTTAGCCTTTTAAAGCATGCAAGTTTCTTGGCAGTGACAAGAAGCATTCTTCACGCCACGTGTAAAACCATGGACAACATCAATAGACATGAGTATTCCCACCTGAATGTACAAGTCTCCAGCCCCCAAAAAAGAAAACAAAGGGTCTGCAGAAAGTGCCTGCTCGGCGATTGTAATTCACAAAAAACAACAGGCTACGTCCTGAAATGGTGGTTAGTCCATGCACAGGTTTAGACAACAAAAGGAATGATGATGATCACAAGGAAATTGTTTTTTTTTTTTCGTTTGCCTCATGAAAACCAGCACAACATGTACATTTGTCGGCTTTTCAACAGAAACAGATGTGAAACAAGCTGCACAGATGCGCCTACCATTTTTTTAAAGCAGCGGGCATGCTTGTGCCATGCAGGCCTTAATGCATGCAGGGACAGAAGACAAGACAAGTCAGATCAATGTGGTGGCAGTGGGCCTCTCAGCACAATTTACTGCACTTGGACTCGAGATGCACACTCAAGCTACTTAGGTGTCCACAATAAGATTTTTAAAGCCAAGTTGCCTCAACCTTGACGCAGTGCAAGACTGACATAACTAGGCTTGACTAGGCTTTGATTCACTGCAGCAGGGCAGGAAAAATACACGTTACTGCCATGACTAGAGTGCACATGCCAGAGCACAACATGAGGTAGGGCTGTGAAAGACTTTAAAGCAATGTAAGCACCACAGGAAGTGTTCTTTACACAAGGAATTGCTATCGGTGACAATTATGTGTCAATAGCAAGCCAATATGCTGCCCTCTGACTGGCTCTGTGCACTGAGAATGCCTCCCGAGCCTTCAGGTGTCTGGCATAATTGCAAATGGCAGTCTTTTTCATGATATCTCAAATGTACTGTGCTGCTAAGCTGTCGCCTTCCGCCCTACACTCAGTGAAGAGAAGGCCTGTACACTGCGCACAACTGGAAACATCTTTCGCCATAAGTAGTAATATGTTCCCCATAAACAGCACAGTGCAGTAATAAACTTCATATAGCAATATAACCAACTGTGCCTGGTATATAGATTTTTATGAAAGTTTTTGCACACATAGACTGAGCCCTTTGTATCCCTGAATATGAGCAGCTTAGTCATGGGGCCTGTAGAAAATCGATGCTGTTGGGGGGAGGGGGGTAGGGTAGAGCAGACAGGAAGTTCCCCACAGCAAGAAAATTGCTCACGACTAGTCTAGTGACATTTTATAAGAAAGCTCAAGGCATATGTTTCATTAGAAGTTTTGCTTACAGCAATTTCAACAAGGCATACATTTCTTTTAACCTCATTTTACAAGGTCACCAGTGACACCTGAAACTTCTATAAATTGCTTTGTCTTATACTAACAAATTGAGTCCATTTTAATATTGATAATTTGAAGCTAGAGAAGAATTTACGTGTAAAACCACCTTTTCACTATATAACTTTCATAATATGTGGTCACTGCTTTTTTACACAGTTACTTTTAAAACACTCGCCACCTTTGATGAGAAGTCACACTGCGGCCAATGTGCTAAACTTTTGGTAGTTTTTTGCTTTGCATCCATACATGTCAACTAGAGTGCCAGTATAGACAAGTATACGTTCAACACAAAAAACTTCAAGAACATACATGTAAGATTTTTACCTTAAGAATATATAGCCTGAGACATAAGGAAATACTCGTTTACATTTCTCTTGAAAAACCCTTGCGCCCCAAAATAATCCTTCAGCCTTGCTTCTGACTACTGTATACTGAACACTAAAAGAAGCTACGTCAAAAATTGGACATAATATAATGCATAACGAATGAGAGCAAATGCAACATTATCCTTACTTTACAGCGCAAGCACTCAAATCTAACATTGAAAACAGCACTGCACGTCATGTAAATCAGCTGTTCATGCTGACACCTTGCAGCCATAAGAAAGAATTTAACAGCATGTAGAGTAGCATGTCTGCAGAGTGCAGCAGCCCACATGGAGACAGTCACTTGATTACGTCCATGCACAGACATACAGAGATTCATAAGCAGTCGCACTTTCTATGTACACTTTCCAGTCGACACTGCTGATCGGCGTGCAGCTTTTCCTTGGATTGGAATGTGTGCTCGTGGCTTGAGCATCATTCTTCAGACGCCTTTTGGCTTTGTCTTGGTGGAGTCGTATGCACGAATGAGGTCAGCCTGAGTGAAAGAACACCTTGCATTACTGCGATCGCATCCCTACAAGGTAGTGAAAAGAGGACTAACAAGGACCACCAAGAAAAAGAGGGTAACTTGAAAGTGCACCACGCTAAACAACACTCCTTAGTGTTTATGAAATGCTCAACTCCCCATTAAGCTTCCTTTTATACTACATTTCAAACCTTTGGCAGCAATCGGCTAAATGTGACGTGATCTTGAGAAATTTTCAGCAGTTCCTCAGCACATTCTGAATCGAATGGATCAAGTTGTGTGTTCTGGAGATTCCCTTATCATCTAAATAAACATATACCCAATTCACAAAACAGCAACAAATAGAACAGTGAGGAAGCATGTTCAGCATGAAAAATCTGTACTATTTGAGTGCACGAAACAGCCAAAAGCATGCCTCTTGGCAAGAACGAGATCCTCTGATCTCTATAACAGACTGCCACTAATATTTGCATCCTACAGGACGTAATGCAAGGCTTAGTGAGCTGTCTACAGCTTTATTAACCACACAGATTCAGCTCTTTATTGAAGGTAGCAGAAACAAGAGAGCAGTAACACCACAGCTACAGGGTTGTCCACGCTTAGTGCAAACATAAGAGCAAGTGGTCACTCTCTTCAAAGTGCCACTGCATCTGATGCGACCGCACGTCCAAGCAAAACAGTGTGGGCACAGGACCTAGGCTCCAATGCAATGCATCAGGTCAGATGCCATGGCACTTAAGCACAAGTTTTAAACATACCTAACATATGTTAAGATTACTCGCACTGAAGTTTTCATCTAGGTGAGATAATGTCAGCAAAAAAAAGCTGAAGTTGTTCACTGCTTCCACTTGTGCTAGCGACAACCGATCTGTAGAGCTACTCTTTACTTACGTTTACAGGCCCTTTTAATGTTCCCCACTGTAATGATTACAAGACACATGCATGCAGTGCTCTCGGCATCCTACAAAATATTAAGTAGCAGCTTTTGATTGAACACAGTGGAAGGGTCACCAAAAAGGATTAAAACAGTGCTTGCCTGTGGTACTACCCCATGCTCTTCTTGTGAAAAGGCGTAGCCATCTGCAAATAATATGCACAAAAGAGTGTATCGTCTGCATGCTGTAAGTCTGCAAAGCATTTGCAGCTTCACAAAGTATCCAGGTAGTATGCGTGCTTACTCTTGGATATCGTACTCGACACAATTTCTGCAAATATCAGATACTACGATCGGTTGCAAAAAACTGCGCCACACAGAGGCTTCAAAGAAACTGCTTTCCTACAAGAGCTGCCTCATGGTGTGCAGAATCAAAAGACACACATCACTGTCTGCATACACAAGCGCTGATTGCATGACACAGTTCTCAGGTGCACGCACAGGCCACACGAAAAGTCAATTCCTATGCGTTTATCGAACGAAGTGTAAGTACACTGCTGAAGACTCCAGCAGTCGTGAGAGCCTTCGCATGAAAGCTGTTTGCTATAATATGACTAGGTTTAAATCAAGACAATGGGTTAGAACACTGGCTTACATTGTAACCAAGTTTTCTGCATGCAATAGTGCTCAACACGGGTGCAGAAGTGACCCACCGATGACATCTGATGCTGTCCAAGCAACTGCAATAACTTCATTTGTTCAATTTAGAGAAAAGTGTAAGCTGATACATTAAGCCTGGAATGCTAATGAAATATGAGTCACTTTCTTCTTCTTAATCTAGCAAGTAAGAGCATCAGAAATGTTTTCTTTTTACCAAGAAATATCAAACTGCTCACACATATTACATGATGTCCCTACTGAGCTGACATGCCGAGACATGAACAGTGTAGAAATAATAGTACATACAATTACCTATCCTCAAGAAGCATTCTTGACATACTGTGAGTAAAATCTAAGAAAACAAGTGCTACGTCTTGCCGAAATTAATCTTAGGCAGGACCTCTGGCAGTTGCTGAATTCAATGCAGGAGACAATTTCTTACAACCAAATTTAAACTAGCATCAACAACACCGGCCTAACTACCCAGCTGCAGGAAAAAGGTCTCTCCCACGTCGCTCCGATTAATTCTGCACTTGTCCTGTGCTAACTGCAGGCCCCTTACACCGACAAATATTGTAATTGCACCAGGCCGCATCAGTTCCTGCTGCACCTGCCTTCTCTTGGGATCTAGTCCATTCCCCTTGCTATCTAGCCTTTGCATTATTACCTTTTAACAATTATCGCCTTGGGATGTTAAACCCAATTCACCAAACTAAACAAGGACTCTTTGTTTCTCTTACCATTGCACCTATCACACCCTTTCTATAGATAGCTGTACTGTCCCCTATTCAGGTTCAACCCTTTTTACGTTTCAAGCTAAGCCCGCTTCAGTACCACAGGTTAGTACAAGTGAAATACACGTGCTAACAGCTCTGATGCAGCCTAGAAACGTTTAAGGTTTACGGTGTGTGACTTCCCTAGGCAACTTGGGCTAAGAAACAGGGGCACCACAGTGGAGGGCTTCAAATAATTTCGAACACCTGCGATTCTTTAACATGCACTGACATCGCACAATACACGGGCATCTAGCATTCTGCCTCCATCGAGATGCAGTACCCTCAAGTGGTCGAAATTATTTGGAGCCATTCGCTACAGCAGCCCTCATAGCCCGAGGCGCTTTGGGACGTTCGACCCCATAAACTGTAAAACGTACACATTTGCATCAGCTTTAAAAGCTTAATCAGAGCTATTAACACCTGTATGAGAAATACTTTAATTAGAAAGCTCAAGAGCATCAAAAGCCACCATTGATGATGCCACAGGCTAAGTTGTGTGCGAACGCCACATGCTTAACACTAGCTCAATATGGCTACTGACACGACACTAATTATTGGTCGACCCGCAGCAACCACCAATGCACAAAGACTGGCTATAACCTTGCTCTCTTCTGGGTTTTTGTGCAATTTCTTCACAGGATGGGGGAGAACAATGCTCGCAATAACTTTCCCTTCATAAATATTGCATCATTTTGCTTCTTTTTCATTTTATGCAATTTTCAAAGTGAAATACTTTATGTACCTCTAGAAATCTAAAGGCTATTCATTCCGACCTAATTAATCAGACCGGTACAAAGTACTCAGCTACTTTGCTTACTTTAGGAGGAAACTAAAGCATCTAATTGCTTTCGATTCCACTATGTGTGCAAACACAATAGCCACTGCAGCTGGTGAGAACACAAATGAAAACTAGTACCACTATTTCTACTGCCTGCGTGATACTAGATAGCCAGGCAGGTGTTACCCCTTGAAGCATATTTACAACATAGCATTCACATTTCACATCTGCTGTGTCTGTTAACAACATATCGCATTCGTGATTACTTTCACTCACTTTCAGACTTAGTATCTGACAATGTAATCAAGCAGTAGCCACTTCTATGACAAACTCAGTCATATTTGAATACATTAGATTTTAATTTCATTAAGAACTTTATGTTTCAATTATATCACTAATAAAATGATCATAAGCTAATATACGTTAACTTAAAATGGAAACCGCATAAAAGATGAAACACAAGAAAGGAATGAACAGGACGAGCACGGACTTGCAACTGTTTATTAAAGAACAGCCTAAATCCTGTGTCGACAACATTATCTTTCTATCTGCATCGCTTTGAAGATTTCACATGCGCCTCCGATTATCTTTGCATGCTCGAAAAGTGGCTCGCAATTTTTACACAAAAGACAATGTTTTGGCAAATGCATGTCGCTGTGGGAACTCGAGGAATTCCTGTGCTCTCGTAGATGCATATTAATACAGCGTCCCATCTGTCCCACGTAGACTTAACCGCAGATGAGCAGGAATTAGTAGACTGCTTCTGTTTACAGGACAGATATTTTGTTTTATGGTTAATTCCACAAGCCTACTTTCCTCTTTGAATCTTTGTTAGTTAGTTGGCACACACAAGGCTAAACAGGGGTATAGGGTTTTCAACAGAGCCTTGACTACAGCCTTAAGAAACGCAAGGGGAAACCCTGCAGAATGTAGGTGCTCCATTTGAGTGAAAAAACTGAGTTGCACCTTGTGAGAACAAGACTTGACTACTGACAATCTCAGGCAGAAGGAAACAGTTCTCTTAACAAGCTTAGAGTGACAAGACTCATGGGGTAAAAGAGCCTTTTTTGACCTTGACATATATAACCAACAGATGTGTTCCGGTTCACTGCCTTATAACCGTAAATAGTTTCACATGTAACATGCAAACACCGAAAGAAAATATGGTATTAAAACAGGTTACTAATGTCACGCCCATGCATTAACACATGGGCTGCACAGGAACAATGCCTCTGACAGTGACACAGTAAGTAACGTCATGAGGGTCTTCTGTGCATTTTAACACTGTCAAGGAAAACTGAATGGATGAAAACATGGAGATCATTGCTACAACAATGCTTGCAAATGTATGCAGAAAACTCCCAAGGTCGCTGCTGCTTGTGTGAACAAGTCATAAAATGGCCCAAATAATGAACTGTGATGCATGACATGTAAGTGACAAACACTGCTGTACTGGGACAGTGCTGTTTATGACATCGGTTAGGCATGCAGGAAACAGACAAACTGCACTTTTAGTGGAGCGAATTTCTTTTACCGAAGTAGTAGACAAAACGTATCATAATGGTGCATTAACTATATGGAGGCAGCAGTGACACATGTGGAGAGCTAGGGCACTAGTCAGGCCTACGAGAGTGAGTCACACAGAGCAGCAGCTTTGTTAGGCACCATAAGCAGACAACAATGAAAACAGCCGAGATGACTACAGAAGCATAAGTAAAGCATGGAAAGGACACACACGTTTTAGCTCCACTTCTATGGGGACGTGTGCTGTGGTGACAGGCTTCATGAAGACATTCTTCAGAAGACGTGCAGTCTCTGTCAACCTGGACCAACAGAGCAGATGTGTGAAGCTTTCTGTATGTGGTGAAAAACACTTCGAATAGATATCAACACCCAGGTGCTTCAAGGCTTACCATAAAATGTGCAATGGCGTACTGTATACAGTTCGCCCTTTTAAGGAAATAAAAAGGGGCGGGAGGAAAGGAAAACAAGCCCTGCCAAATAAAAAACATCAGCTTTGCATTTTTTCATTTTTACACTAGTTTACAATGCTTTCATTCTACATTAAAACCATGACGAAAAAAAAAAAAAAAGTTATGTCCCAAACTACTGGACACCTCCTTGTGTAACAAAAAACAATTTTGATAAATAAATTTATCAAACAAGAAAATGTCATCTAGGCAATTGAATACTTTACACACAATGCAACTAAAGTTTCTGCAACCGGTTATTTCTTCAAGTAGGACAAAAATAGAAGCCTACAGTGTTACTTTTCTTCTTTCTGTGCACTAATATAGCATATGCCTATTAATTCAACATCAAGTGTAATTCAAACTTCTGATAATTCAAATGACCTTTCAGTCCATTTAAGTCTGAACTGTTTATGGTCAACTCGCCTAGTTAACCTCCCTGCCTTTCTATTCTACTATTTCTCTCTCTAGGATTAACTGTCCTTTGGTTTTTCATGCATGGTTAGAGGATGCAGGGAAATGCTGTTTAATAGTTAACAAATGTACCTGCCAACACGAAATGCATGTTCTATCAGGGAAGCATTGGCAGTTAAGAAGACAGGTTAATGTCGGGTACTGACTGTGCAACATGCTTCAGTTGACAGGTGCAAATTATTTGTTCTCACGCACATACTTGGCCTAGGAATGACAAAAATGTCCCAAAAGTGGCCACTCATGTTGACCAGGAATGAGCGACCACCGTCACAGATGCTGTCGGCGACAGTTTATTGCAAAAATTTCATCAAAGGAAATACCGACAAAGAACTGTACACAGTCAGTCTTTGGTGTAAAAAGTAAAATAACAATTCCACGTACACACAAACAAATACAACCAAGGTGCAAAAGCAACCATGCTGCATGCAGAAGCCAACCTGCATGCAAAAAAAAAAAAAAAAAAAAAAAAACAAAAAAAAAAAAAAAAAACAGGAAAACAGTCGCCGCATCAACGTGCAGCACTCTCACTCGCACGCAATGGGAAATTCGATGAAATGAGTGGCTCCTGGCTGTACCACTGATCGCACAATTTCCGAAGCGATTGGGAACCAAATACTGAATGCGTGTGCCACATGATTGGAATGTCATCTGCTACCTTGCTTAAATTAATAACGTGTGGCACACTTTCAGCTAGTAATCTCCATTAGGTTCCACTGGCTGCTAATTGATAACTAGATGTGTTAGTCACTTCTTCGATTTCTGGTCATGCCTATCGTGCTGCTAGCGTGCTGCACGTTTGACAGAGAAAAGAAGTATCAAGTCTTTCTTGAGCAATGATAATCTCTGCAGGAACACCCATAGAGTAACAAAACTTTTCTACATGGCCAAGTGCCACTTAAAATGCTTGAACCATGCTATGTACACTTATGAAAGAGTCATGTTCCTCCACTTCCACTCAACATGCAAGAGCACTGTCTTGAATATGTGGGGGAAATATTAGGCACCTGAAGCAGCCCAGCAATGTCTGAGTGTATGTATTGCTGGACAATAAATGAAACTAAAAAATATCACTGCCAAGCCTTTCCAAATTATGCTGCATGTTCAAGCTAAACATTGTAGAAAACTTTTTCGACTCCTTAATCAATACCACAAGTTGAAAGCGGTACCTGCTCTTCATTCTGCATTGTGTGTTTCATAAATTGCAATTAACCATTAAAAAAAAAAAAAAAAGAAGCAAATTTGAGTTGAACGACACACTGAGCAGAAACGTTTAGCAATATTTTTCAGGAAAAAAAAAGAGTTACGATATGAACAGTACGGTACCTACTTGAGGAAATGTTATGAACTGTGTCCACACAAATGTATCCCAGTACACATCAGTAAAGAGTATTTAGCAAACGAATACGGCATCATAGAAATAATTCTTGTATGCATTTACTGTAATGCTCTCTGTTGTTTGCCCTGACAATGAAGGACATTTTGAAGAATATCAGGCTAATGATGCACCCATGTCACTGCATGTGTGCCTTACCAACACAAATATTTTCGTACAAGCAAAATTCAGCACACGAATTCATCACCAAATATGCGTGCTGCAGAACTAGCTTTTATCGGACTCGTAACACTTGTAGGTGTCAATTGCCAGCCTGTTTTCTGAAAATCCTGCCTTATATCCAAAGCAAGGCCGCATAACAAAATTGGAGTGTGAAGTCTTTTCTTTTTTCCTCATCAGAAGGAACGTACACATTCACAACTTTGAACAAAATACTAGCACAAAACTGCAAGCTCGCATAAGCCGGCAGGTGACAGCGGTGACCTCCTCTTTCCTTCGGGTCAACAAAGAGCCGTCCAGAGTGCACTTATATCACAGATTCGAGTTCTCAGGCACCAAACGGCGTTGTTCCCATGGGGCAGCGCACGTGCAAGGGCAACGCCAGTCGCATCATAGCCGGGTTTCTGCAGCTTGCAACGCTTGTGTGTTTTCATACACGATGCACTGGGGGTCAGGGAGAGCAGCACTATGGGAAGGGGGGGAGGGAGTGGGGGAATGAGAAACAAAACGGAAAACAAAGGGACCAATGCAAACTAAAACACACAAGGCAGGAGTGGATGACACATCCACACATCAATGTGCTTTCCGCCGCAAACAACTCTACCATCCTAGCCTAGCAGTCGGCCATACCGAGGGCACAAGAACAACACCGGTTCGTCAGTATCAGCCACGGCAGCTAATTTTTTTTTCCGGAGTAAGAAGAATCATGGTGGCCCTGGGCCATCAAAGGCAGCAAATAACTTCATGCCCCTCAAGAACATTCCCTGAGGAACATTCAGAAAGTGCCCTTTTTTCTTTGTCTAAAATGATGCAATTACAAGGCCACAATTACGAGAGAAAGCTGTACTAGTCCCTTTCAGTGGCTTCTCATGGCTACATTAAGATTCTCATTTCTTACCACCCATTCATTTTCACACACATCCCAGATATCAAGCAGTACGGGAGCCATGTCTAAGTCACTGAGGTTCAATACATCCTCTAACAAAAAGTTCAAATTTTAATTGTTTTTGAAAAAAAATAAATAAATTAAAGAGGTTTAAAGGACCACTCCATTACTTTGCATGTATAGCTTTAAGGGGCAGACAAAGGGAGAGAACTGGTTTTTCAGGACAGGAAAGATGCAGTAACCGTCATACTTCCTGCTGGAAAACTTACTGTGCCCTCAGCAACAGAAGGAAAAGAAAAGGGCACCGCTCTGGAAAAATTTCGACCACGTGGTGTTCTTTACTATGCACTAACACTATGTGATCAGTCGCCAGTACTAATCAGGCATCAATAGGCCACAAAAAGTTCTAGTTAAACAAGTGGTCTTTGGTTGCTTTCCTTGCAGCAGTAACACAAGACAGTGGCTTTAATACCTGACATAAATATATGCATGAAAGCACATTGACATGTTGGTGTGACTGTGATGGTCAAACCATGCAAACGGTACCATGCTAATTAGTATAAGCATAAGGCGATTTCTACTTCGTCATACAAAGGCAATAAAAACATGCAAGCCTGTTAAGTACTGGCACAAGTAAGCAACTGTGCGATCCACGGTAAAAATAATTATTGCAGCCGAGTTCCTAACTGCGACCTATATCTGAATACGTGCTGTTTGCCAAGATGTACAGTCAGCAGCAAAAGTTTAGAGGACGTCTGTGCTCGGGGAACAATTTATTGTGGCACTGCCTTGTGACCCAGTTGTATGGTATATTAGGCCATGTGACTGTGCCTTTTTGTTTTTGTTTTTTTCAAGCACCGGCGCTATGTAAACTTTAGCTGTTGATTATGCATGCCACACAGGGTCTGCTGCTTGGCCATGCAGTAGGGCTCTTGTAGAAGCCATTGTACACATCCACAAAAAACTTCAGAGTGTTGGCAAAGCAAAATGAGCTAATTAACACAATCAAAAAGTAAACGGATGGCCAGTATATTTTTGAGAAAAAGTAAAATATATTCTCCTATATCAGTACTGACCCTAATCGCTTACACAATTATAACGGTCTTTAAGAAACTTATAATATCATGCTTCGTATATACACGGAAATGATAATTAATTTGCTCTAAGTAGTATTTCAGCTGAAGATATGAACTTCGACATGCGCTGAATTAATAAAGACGGGCTATTTCTTTTTTTCTTTTCTGTTGCTTCCTGAACACACACCACGAGTGCTCATGCAACATAAGCAAACATAATACAGGCACGAGAAATAAATGACACACTTACTTGTGGGCGTCACACATGCCGATAAATCATTCCCATACACAGTGCTGGGCTGCGCCGAGCTACATTACATTAACAACTGAGCTATGATAGACAGACGATAATACATGCAAAAAATTACACATCAAAGAGAAACATACAACATGCCATGCTGCTACGCCCAAAGCAAACATCAGGGAAGGACGGGTATCCAGTGGAAACCTGTGCCAATGCCCTGAACACAAGGTCAAGATCGTTACATAACGCATCCATTTACCAGCCGTTACGTCCAAAATAAATGCTTTGGCCATGCTTACCGTCTTGTTACACCAAAAGCCATTTGAAAATGCCATGAAATCAACGGCCATCACCAAGCGAGGCATTTTTGTTAAAGGGAAGCGGTGAAGGCCAGACCATCACAGCAAAGATGAAGGCTCTTCTATAGCGATCTAGGGAATCGGTTCTAGCCAAGCTAAGGACAATACACAGTTCGCACACGTTACACACGTAATGCATGCACACTCCATGCTCACAAGGCAGGTTCGACATCCGAAGTACAGCTGAGGTACACTAGATCACTTCTCGGGTCAGTGTAGTTCAAGGAGCGGCGAAAGTTGCGAAGTAGCATTCATGATGATGAAGTGGAACAATTACACAGCGATCTCGATGGTGACGTATCACAAAAGGGGATGCTTTCTTAAAGCTCAACATCAGAACGGCCCAAGGTCCTTTTACAGGTGGCAGTGACTGAGCAAGAGAAAGTTGCTGGTGCAAGGCCATGCACAGGAAGTACAGTTCGGCACACAAGGTGTTCAGCACACTTGCACATGCTTCAGCCAACGTTGCCTTCTTGCGACGGAACCAAGCTGCAATGTGAGGCGTTTTCATTAGGTGCAGCGGCATGCCACGACCAGATGCACACATGCGACACTGATAACCGCATGCAATCAAAAGAAAGTAGTGTTCACTGCAACAACGCATACCAAGCGGTGTTAGCAAACACGCAACAGCACAGCGGCCTGCAAACATCACTGGGCAGCTGAGATTCAAAGCTCCGGCACTTTTCTTCCACGCTACCACTACATTGCTACGGCCTCCTCACACTTGCTGCCACGTTGTTATCAACTTTGTCCCAAACTAGAAGAAGTAAAATCAAACTAAACGTAAACAGCCAAAAATTTTTGCCCTAAGCTAAAGCTGCCTGGACGTTCATGCTAGGAGCGAACCACACGCATCCTAAAGGAAACTCTTGGTGCGCCTTGAGCATGCAATTTCTGGTTTCTTCTCGTTTTTAATTTGCTAACTGCAACTACGCTGCTTACTATAGCCGAAAAGAAGCAATCATGCGTATTTACTTTTGCTTGGTTCCTTGAAGAATCACAGGGCCAGGGTCAGAATGAGTGATTTCACTTTCTCTCACAGCTTCCGTCAAAGACTTGAAACAAGAACGCCTAATCCTGAAAGTAAAAAAGAAAAAGAAGTCCAGGTGATAACGTAAGTTCTATGGGAATCTGTAGATGCCCCACCACAAGATGCAAATCAATAGACTGACGCAGCAACTTTTTACAGCCATCATATTTTGACATGCCTCTGGAAATTCATTACTTTGGATAGTTCTGGCAAATAAGCAAATGAAAATATGAAATGAATTTATGCAAGTGCAGGCTGCTAGTCATAGCAAAACTGAAAAATCTTATGTAAGTGTCGATCATGCATGGTATACAACTGAGGGGGGAGGGGGGGGGGGGGTGTGCTCATGTCTTTTACCACTGCTATCATAGCAGGGCAGAGGACATGATGCGCTGAATCTGTGTAACAGCGTTTGCATCTATGTTGTCGTCACTTTACATGGAAGTTAGGGTGCACATTCCTTGGAATTGGGTGAACCAAAAGGCGAGCTCGGATGGCCCATGGAAAGGTGGCTTTCGGCCACGTCATACCTTCATGATGTATATGAAGCTATTGGAAAGTCCATCTATCAGTGAAAGTGGTGGTAAGTAGTGTATATTGTGAATAGAGGTGAGCCTCGATCATTTCTTCAATCTTGTTGTGAAGGCCTAAAGCTAGGAGCTCCTCCGTAGGGGTGCTGTGAGTGGAAGTCCTAGTGCAGTATGTATGTATGCATAACTTTATTAGGGAGCCAGCAAACGACAGGTTAAAGCGTCGTGACACTGTCCAAGCGTCTACCCGGGGTTAAGCCCTACTCTGCACTACCTCATTTGGCCCGTTTATGGTGGGTTGTGAGGCTTGTGCTTTTCAAGCGCACCCCGGGCCTGCTGGACGGCCCATAGTTGCATGTCCTTGTCTGTATTCTGCACAGCATAGGGTTATGTAGTTGAGTTTGGTTCAGTTGGTGACATACGGTATTATATATGCGGCCAAATAGTTGCGCAGCTGAGGATGAAGGCTTGGACGAGTCAGTTGAGGTTCAACCACTTCATACCAGCATGGCCGTTTGAAATGCGGTGTATGAGATGTGGTTTGTTGCGTGGCTGCCTTGAGTTTATGCAGCGTGTTTCCATTGTGTTAATTGTTTTTGATAAGCATGCCCAGCACTCGAGTCGTGGACACCTTGTCTATTGGGTTGCCATTCATGTGCAGGTGGATGCTGGTGATGAGCCCAGCAGGAGCCCGGCCCCATCATGGTGGGTGGATGGCTAAGCGTTCTGGTTTGGTGGGTAAGCAGGAGAGCCCGTGTGGGGTAACGCATTCATGATTGACGTTGATGCCCGCCTGGAGGATATCTTCAAGCACTCCATCACAGCCTGCTTCAGCCCTGGGATCAATCGTGTTCAGTCGTTTTGGTAGCGTGAAATACTGCCTAATCGCCTCCTTTTCAAGTGAGCGTCCCCTCTCTTTTTCTGTGAATCTCACATTTCCATGCGCTGACAAGCAAGCGCCCTCCCTTTTCTCACTGCAGGTCCTGAAAAAGAAAGTTTCTTTTTGAAATTTTTCTCTTTGAGTGGACGTCTGCATCCAAGCTAACATGGGTGCATTCTTCTTGCTCACTTCACCCATCTGCCGTTTTACTGCTCGATAGCGTCAAGGACAGTTGCAGTTTTGTAAGCAGTTTGTTTGGTTTGGTTTGGTTTATGGGGTTTGACGTCCTAAAGCAACTCAGGCTATAAGAGAGCCTGGGCGCAGTATGCATTCTTACGTCATGCAAAAGAAGACAGAGGTCGTTCGACGGCACAAGCTGGATGGCAAGCATTAGTATCACACACGTAGCGAGTTCGAGGTAGATCGCAAAGAGTAAGTGAATGAGACTAGAAGTACAGAGCTACACACGCTCCACGAGCTGAGGATGGCGAGCTGCACAATATGCTTGCTGTGACTGGCGCCGTGGCCCTGAAGACCACGACGAGCTAAGGGACAAATACATTGGCCACACTATTGGGTTGGATTCCGAGGAATAACTAAAACGACAAATGTCGCAAAGAAGCAGTCTTCACAAATCAGTTTCATTAAAAACAGCGCAGACTGTACTGCAAATTTTCAGTGGCTGCCATTTTCTTAATTTGCCATTTGCGAATGAACACTACCATGGCATGCTTCCACTGCTCAGGGATATTTCTGGTCTCCCAGCATTGGTTATTAAATTGGGCGAGGGATTCTTCTCCGCATGACACCCGAACATCCTCTGTCTGTCTCAGCTACCCTAGCTTTGAGGGAAAAACATTGGCCTCTGCCAATGCATCGCAGATGGTGCGAGCACAACATGGGCACAACAAGAAAGCAATCTTGGGTCTTCGACTCGGGTAACTCTGTACACGCAGCCATAGACAGCTCTGTTCTTTGGCAGTGGGATGTAGGCTTGCAGGAGGAGATCATGAGCTCACTCCATTCAACTTTGGAGTGTCAGCATTACACAGCCCTGATGCAGGCAAAGATTCCCTCCTAATTTTGCAGGTGGGCTGAACACTCCCAACTCACTAACATAGCCTGTATGTAGAATTTTTAAAATTTATTGCTAGCCGGTTTTAGTGTTGCTAGTAATAATGCAAATGTTGTGAGTGCGCTGTCATATTTTTTTTTTGTTCCCAAAAGCACAGCCTGATGTGGTTGACATGGTATGCGCTAATCCACTTGAGATTACGAAGTGGTGTAGCAATTAGACTGCCAGCCACAGACTGAGAATGCAACGTGCTCTACCCTTATATGGCCCTGCAAGTACAAGAAACATGCAGCAAGTATACTATGCATTCGTGAGCCTTCTAGCTGATCAGACAACATAGGAAAAGTCTATGAACTGAATGCAAAGTTAATCCAATGTCCACTTTGCGACTAAACAAATGGAGTACTTGTCCAATTACCAAGACGAAAGCAGTCAACTGAACATTATGTGCAGCCCTACTGTTTGGCTTGTGACTTCCACTAGAACAAAGAGCATTTTACGGGCATACTCTTCATGAAAGATCCCCCTCTCTGAGAGGTAGATTCTGCAAAAACCTTCAATGTGCGTGGCAATGACAGGAACAGGAACGTGAAATAAATAAGGCTGTCCAGACACTCACACAATGACGATGACATCTGCCAGCAGTGCCATGAAGGGAATTATGATAAGGCCCATCCAGAAGATCCCAGATGAGAAGATCATGACATCCTGCGAAAAATTCGAAGGGTGCACTTCAGTCTCCCTACGTGCGGTAATGAGAGAGAACACAGGGCTATCTTGCATTGGCTTTGGTTGGCTTGTTATGTGGATTCTGGTTTGCCTTATTGGCTATGACTTGGATTTTTGGATTAGGTCTATGACTAATGTCTTAAGTCATTATGCATTGTCGTGTATACATTATAACCAATAAATCATGACTGGATTTAGTATTGGCTTATGTGAATTCTTAGCTATGACTTGGATTCAGGTTATGAGTAATGTGGCTAGTTGTAATGCAATGTCATTTAGGCTTTATAGCCAAGTGATCATGACTGGATTCATTATTTCGTCCTTTTTGGCTTGTGTGAATGGTGTTGGATTGGCTTTGGATCTGTCTTTCAGTCACGCATTCCGTAGACGGTCACTTTTTGCGCATGCCACTGATGAGCCAAGAAAGACTTTCACCTTAAAAGAAGAACAAGCAGCCTACACATTTCCATATGCCTGGTTCATTTAACCAGCCTTCACGATCCCTACTGTCGCCAATTAAGTTAGTCTACAGGGACTCCTAGAACAAATTGAGGTTGGCCTAAACATCAATTAACTGCCCATGGTAATTAGAAGGAGGCTACTTTTATAGAAAACAAACCATTTACGAGCTGGAAAAGGTAAAAAATGAGAGACGGGTATCACATCACAAGCCGTTCTCACATGCAAGCTGCAATGACACCAAGTAATTTTTTTTATCAGTCTCATATCTCCGAGGCTAGACATCACAATCACTTACTTCCAGCTGGGTGTCATGGAGTCCGCAAAAACTCTTGATGCCATCATCGATGTTACGAGCTTCGATTGAGTGGCAGGAAAACTATTTTACTTTCGACTCCAAGTTTCTCAGCGAGCGATACTATATCTTTTGCTAAAAAGGGAGTAATTACTCATTCACATCCACCCAAGCGCAGCCATACGGCTACAAAGGAAAGCTATACAGCTTTCTCAGAAATTTCGTAATTAAAAAAAAATTTGTCCTGATTTGGGGGTTGAACCCGGCACTACCTCCTTTCCGGGGCAGTCGCTCTACCGACTGAGCTAACCAGGACGGTTAGCAGAACAGATGTTAGGGCGAGAGCAAATTGATCTATAACTCGAAGTGGGAATAGTGTTGGTCAAATTTTTAGGGGAATCCCCCAAGGTGGAGTATATTTCTAAAAGGGAACTAATTACTCATTCACATCCACCCAAGCGCAGCCATACGGCTACAAAGAAAAGCTATACAGCTTTCCTTTGTAGCCGTATGGTTGCACTTGGTTGGGTGTGAATGAATAATTACTTCCTTTTTAGAAATCTACTCCACCTTAGGGGATTCCCCTAATCATTTGACCAATACTATATCTTTTACTGCATCAACAAAGCCACAAAAAGCCTTAAAGCCAAATTTTGCAGCGCACAAAGCTTGATGAAGCTATCCTTCATGTTCCTTCGAATCGCTCATACCTGGCATCGGTCGCAAAGCAATGACAAAATACAAGATCTCACACAAGTAAAAAAAAAAAAACTGCAGCAAAGTTGAGCGTTACGTCTGCAATCTATGAAAGCACTTTTAGTGTAAAACCACAACCAGGCACAGGTGATTGAGATTGATGACGGCCACTGCCCACAACGTACCAAGCCAGCCATGTCTGGAGCAATGGGCAGCATGGGCCATATATTGCAGTAGATGAGCAGGAATATGATCCACATGCCAATGCTTCCCCAGATGGCCATGTGCACAGGCTGTGTGGTGGTGGAAAGACAAGAAAAGCGCATTGCACTCTGCGCTTTCTCCTTCCGCAAGAGGAGATGCAGTTGAAAACAGACACAGTATGAAGCAAGAGCAGTGAAATCAAAAGGAGAAAAAAATATGGTGGCCAGTTAGGCTCTAGCTTTGATACGACAGCGCTAATGGCTCCTGTATGCAGCTCCCCCTGTAGATTTTCTTTATATACAGGCACTTCTCTGCTCGCTTAATCATTGAGCTCTTAATTTGTGCTCCTATTATCTCACGCATGTTTATAACCGTACAGTTATAATTGCTATCACAGCACGTGCAAGGCCATCCAACGCAGATATGAAGCCCCACTTTAAGTTTTAACCAATACCCCCAAATACACCTGAGTGGCTTAAGGGTATCGTGACTGACTCAAGATCTAATCTAAGGGTTCCCTATTCAATTCCCTTCCCACCTCACAGGAGCTGCCAGAGCTCTGCCAATTCAGCCATGTAATGAGATCTCGTTACATCAACCCCCCCCCCCCCCTGCCATAAATGTCCGGCCATGTCCCCTGCCATCTACAATTAACAACACCAACAATTCCAACACTAGATTTTCTGCACAAGGCATTTAATGCTACCATGTTAAAAATAAACGTGGGAAATGGTTCTGTATGAAGCACAGAGCTAAATCAGTAACCTGACGTGAAAAAAAGAAAACATCAAAAGTTGTTTATTTCCACAGAACAAAAGAAGCTTCCAACATTACCAACGAGAACAATTAATACACCAGGCCATTAATGAACACCCAGTGGTACTCTCGAATGGCATTACAAACAAGAACAACTAATACATCAGGCCATGAAGGAAGGACCCCCCTACTTCCCGTCAGTGGTATGCTCGAATGGCAAATCGTTGCTGGTCAAGTTCTGAAACTACACGTAAGCATGCCTCGACTGTTATGTTCACCTGAATGGAAGCTAACATATTTATTGTAGATTACTGATATTTATATATACTACGCATTTTATTAGCTGTTGACATCACATTGTGCTGTGCATGTAAACATAATATGCGTGTACAATGCCAATGAAGAAGCAAGGCTGTGCACATTTTAAACTGTCTGCCTCGGGTCCCATAGTACCCCTCCACCAAAGCAAAATAACTGTACCAAATCTACAAAGATCCTGCATGAATACACAATAATTGAGGCTTTGGATGGCTGCTAACAGAATATGCCAAGCAAATAAAGTAAAACAAAAATCCTCTCAAAAGTGCCAAGCACTTTACTAAAGCGACTGCAGAAACAAACGCTGAGCCCAAGAAAAGCTTCTTGTTGCATGCATTACAATGAGCCATGGCAACCTTACCCAAGTCCACGAGTTCATCTCCAGACCAGCTTTGAGGCACACAGTCACCACAACGTACTGAAATGGTGCAAGAGACACAGTCGACGCACACTTAATTGAGAGCAATGCAAAAACATAAATGCCGCTGTACACAACTTTTGCATCCCGCCCCTGCATTCTTTGAAACGACCCAAGAGCAAGTGGCGCTCACCGTGTACACCATGTTTCCAAACATGAGGTATCCACCGTCCCTTCCATTCGCCCAGGCAACGTCTGCATCGCAGGCAAAGAAGAACATTCTATACGACACTGGATCACTGCCAGCACCAACATACAAGACGGCTCGGCCAGTGCAACGCAGGAAGCACCGACATCTACAAAAATAAATCTAAATCTTCTTCATTCTGTAACTTCCCTTTTCTTTTCTTTTTGAAGAGACAAGGAAAGACAAAAGATGTCACACTAACAGGATGGCACTGTACAATGAACACCATGAAAGGGTAGATAAGACTGCGTTGCAACATTAGGCCCGTTCTCAAACTGAGCCACAGTGGTGCGATGCCAGCTATGATTCAATGCCTTTGCAGGGCACAAAATGAAGAAAACTCAACTTGCCCTGCTTTATCCCCAGCATCGTGAGCCAGAAGAGGACTATCGAGTGGTAGATTGCATCAATGATCCACACCCAGAATACCTGCAGTTCGACAGATTGGTTGGTGGAACAATTTCAATGAACCCGACCAAATAACCGAAATGTAGCATCGGCATTGCAAAGTAAGTGTGGCGGTCAGACAGATCAAACCACTGTTCGTACTAGAGGTAAACATCGAGTGAGAGGCAAGGAAAGATGATCTAGTAGAAAAAAAAATCAAACCTGTAGACTCTACAGTCGTTTTCATTCCTATTCACAGAACTTAGACTGGCTGTACCTCACCACTGTAACCTATCTTTGCTGCTCACCACAACAGCTAATTTTACGCCCTTGATTTCAACTACAGTGATTCCAAATATGAGAACATTTACTGACTCGCTGAAGAACCAGCCCAGCATCAAGCTCACCTCGACACTTCAAAGAAATGAAACTCTTTCTAGAATAAACTGCAAGAAATGCTCACTGACAAAAAGCTTTGCTTGATGTTCTTACCTTGGCATTGAAGCCTTCAGCATTCTGAGACGACTTGTAGAGTGCCGGATATTTCATCATCACTTCCGCACTGCACGTGCGGTCGAAGAGACCAATGGCGAGCGGAGGAGCAGCGGTGAACATCTGCAATGTAAACAAATTCAAAATCAAAACTACTACATCAATCCCTCGATAATAAAAAAAAAAAAAATCCTAAGGAACTGCAAGCAGCTCAGCACACGATCACGCACAAGAAGCCAGCTTGCTACCAGTGATCAGTCTACTCACCACATTGTACATGCCGATGGACCACCTCTCAAACAGGGTTTGTCCAGACCAGCCACTGACAGCTGCGAACCACAACTGTGGATGCGCAAGAGAACGTTAGCTCTCAGCATGAGCACACACAAAGCTCTGTGAGGGCAGCAAGCAGTAAGCCTCACCTCAATGACATAGAGGCAGATGTTCTTGTGGAACGAATAGAGGATCAGCCGGCACATTCTGTTGTGGTTCCACGCACCATGCACAAACAGCAGACGACGCAGAAATCGAAACTGCAGAAGATTGCAAAGGTAGCTGTAAGATTTTTCATGTGCTTACATCCCCGCACCGAGCACGTAGTGATGTGGCCCATGTCTGCGATAGCTTTTTTGGGTATGTTGCCCTTCAAAAGGCAATAAACACGCAATAGTATGTAATCTTGTAATGACATAGCTTAGAGGAGAACATTTACACTGTATTCTTTTTTTTTTTGCACTAACACTGTTTTAGTTTTATTCAATTTACACGCATTTAAAACTTTAGGGCCAACTTCGGCCTAATAGCTTTCCCTGCCAATCTCATTAGAAATCTCTGAATAATGACCAATCTCTAAAGCACAAAATAAAAGAATCCAATTGTAGTATGAAAACCATCAGTGCACGAAATAACATAGATTAAACACAAACAGCGGGGCACACTGATATACTATTGCATCCACCTAATAGATTTCCCTGCCAATCTCATTAGAAATCTCTGAATAATGACCAATCTCTAAAGCAGAAAATAAACGAATCCAATTATAGCATGAAAAAAAGTAGTAAATTTGTTAATAAAACAGGCAGTTTGCAAGGATTCTGTCCGTGATTTATCCTCTTTCTTTTTTGCCATTGATCAGGCCAATTTTTGACGTAACAGTTGCAGACATTGCTTGCTGAGGTGCGTGTTAGGACATCAGAAACGATAAGTGGCAAAACAAAAATTAACCAGAAGAAGAATTGCCGCAAGACACAACCCAAAATCTCCAATTCACCATAAAATAAAGTAGGATGTTGCATTTGCAAATAATGCATAGACTTACTTACCTGTGCAATTGAATAGTCAGAGGCACAAGCAGCCTGCAAGCCTTCCATGCCACTGATGCCGATGCCCACATGTGCAGCCTACAGGGCAGAGCATTTACAATATTCAGTTCAACAGCCTGCGAACAAAAACTCCCCGAAATCATGACAGCGTGATTCCAACGTTTGAACGACAACAAACAAGCTGCACTTCCTGATTAGCAGTCCACAGGGACCTTGATTTCGGAGCCTATGCATGACATCCTTTAATGACGAAAACACAGCCAGTTAAGGTGACACTTTTCAGGCACATTTTACAGAATCAGCCCACAAGAGTTCACTGAAAGTGAAGGTAGTTTTGTGAGGTGACAGTTAGTATATATTTTTTAACGAAAGCAGGCCACATAACCGTTTTATAAAACCTGAGGTCACATGATGAGTCCCACAAAGATGAAACAGGAAGGAAAGAGATGACCTTTCATTTCGGAGCACAAAAGTCTCAGCTTTGACCCAAGGAAACCCTCCTAGCGATTTCGCGCCTGGTCAGGCTATAACTCATGGAGTAAGTTACAGGCATGCACAAGTAGACGCTTCATTAATACGCCTAGCAATGCCTGCAGTGCTGTCTCATTGTGCGAAATACTTCCCGACCCTAACGACCACAAAGTTGGTAAACCTCTCGAATGGAAAAAAAATTGCCATTTATCCAGCTTTTGATGCGGGAAATGAAAGGCAAAAATAAGTTACAGGTAACTTGCATAGGTAGTCAAACGCAAAATAGGTGCCCTAGCACTGCTTACAGCCATAACTGGAGAGATAGAGAGGTGCGGGGAGAATGTAGGTCATGAGCAAAGCAGATGCTCGACGGTTCCGGCAAAGAAGTGTAATCGAAGAGCAAAAAAGTGCACCTGAAGGCGAGCGGCGAGCGCCCGTTCCGTTAAGGCGCGATGGTGAGCACAACCTACTTTCCGATGCAGCGAGCAACACAGAGCAGAGGTCTAGGGAGCACCACACATACATGTCTGCTGTTCATCAAGGCTGAGGGGTTACTGATGCAAGGGGAGAGAGGCCGAAGTTGAGGGAGCACGAGCGACACGTAACTGCTCAGTCCGAAGTCACATGCATATATACAGTACTGCACAGTGACGTGACGGCACAGTGACATGCCAGACGACCGCAACTGTGATATGCTCCACACTCTCACTGGCTGCAGCTGTGCGGCCGCATCGTCTCCTCATTGGCTAAGCCTCGTGACGCTTGAGTCGCCACTCTCTTTTTTAAGCTTCAAAGTCAGAGAGAGAGATAAAGAAAAAGTGGCCTCAGAGAGACGTCGGCAAAATCTGTGATTGCAGCTAGTCCTGCTAAGCATTAAAAAGGGGGCAAACTGACCTGAATCATGGCAACGTCATTGGCGCCATCACCAATGGCCAATGTGACGCAGTGCGTTGAGCTCTTCACCATTTCAACTATCTCTGCTTTCTGCATAGGTGATACCCTGCACGGATGAAAACCAAAATGAGTGTCACTAAAATGAATTTCTGCACAAGCCTCGAGCACAGCCCGTGAGACAATAATGTGCGAAACGTGTCATTTAAGCACTCTCTTTTTAGTCACCCTTACGCTTTGTGGGAGGAAGCGTCACATGCACATACCTGCAGCAGATGCAGACCTTGCATGAAAGGGCAATGTCGACAAAGTCCCGCCGCACGTCGGAGGACAGAGCATACTTCAGTGTCTGCACACAGGAGGAGGCATTCGACATGTCTTAACAAGGAGGAGCCAGCTAGACCACTTTCTTCTCATGCCATTGAACTTCCAAAGGCAAAACCTCTCAGCCTGCACCAATGCAAGGCTCAAAGCTTGCCTAGCTGCATTTGCCGTTGGACGAAAAAAGCGAGCAAAAGCACTCACCTTTCCGTCAACCACAAGCGCGAGCTCGTTTTCTTTCCTGAGGAGATCGCCAAAATCGTGGGCGTGTTTACGAATGGCTTCTCGCGTAGCCTGGAAACGGAAGTATAAGAAGGTTTGTTCCTTACCCTGCTGGTCCCTATCTGTTTCAATAGCAATACCATATCCCTGCCTAGCACAAAATAATGCAATAATGCAGCAAAATAAGATGTAAAGAAACGATGCTTACATCTAAGCTTTCTTCATTAATGACTAGAAGTGGCATTGACTGAGAGATCAGTCTTGTTGAGTACCCTGAAAGAGGAAGAATCATAAAGAGCCTGCACTCAACAGGCACCATTTTTGTGCAGAGGGTACTAATGCATGAGCAACATGGCAGATAAGATTAGCACGAGTTACGTTTCCTGTGGACGCAAAACATCTTTGGGTGTTCTCTGTAAAAAATGCAAAAAGTCCTACTTCTCCCTCAATTTATTTTTATTTTGTTTCTACACAGTGCGAGATTTGGGTGCAAGAAAAACACAAAATTGCTGCAAATCGAGGAGTTCAGATTTTAACAGCTGCAGCAGGTATCAAATATGTGACAGAAATAAAGAAATTACAATTAAAAATTTTATCAACAAACTATATTTGAATAGTTCTTCACAAACAAGAAAAAAAGAACTGTTTAACAGATCACACCCTTCATTTCCAAAGAAGTTTCACTGACACCAGGTTAATTTTTGTAGCGAAAGCTACACTGTGGTAGGTTTTCAAGACCTCGGGTGGCCGCAGCTACGTCATGAAGAAGAGGAGGAAGAAGAAGACAAAGAAGAAAAAGAAGGAGAAGGAGAAGAAGACAAAGAAGAAAAAAAAAGGCGAAGACGAAGGAGAAGAGGAAGAAGAACGCTTGGTCACCCGCAGCTAATGCTTTCGCTCTACATTCAGTTCAGCAGCATTGAACACTTCTAATTTTTTCCACGCATCTTTTTACTTCGATTTCTTTACATTCACCACACTCACTTTGCTCGGCCTACCTATATTAATGGCCGTTTCCTGCTTGTCCCCTGTCAGCACCCAAACTTTGATGTCAGCTTTCAGCAGGTCAGCAACTGTTTCTGGAACACCCTGTTTGTGCAAAACAAAGAACAATGCTCAACAATCGAAGCAACTTGCACCGGTGTATAAAGAAACACTAAAGGTAACTACATTCAATGACAATCATCGGTACAAATTGATTCTCTGCCTTTTCTGGCTACGTTGATGCCTGCTCGACAGCATAAGACCCATTCACTGGCAAGAATAGTTGGAGTAAAAAACCTTCCCACCAGTTTATCCAAACTAGTCCCCCATAAAAAGAACAGGTTTTGAAGTGAATGGCCGCTGGGATATGCACCCCAAATTTGTGTCAATGTGTACATTATACCTGCGCAATCGGCAGGTGGTGACAACACCTGTACTTCGTTCTCTGGCCTATTCTAGCCTACAAAAGCTCCGTTTTCAGAGTGGCCTCAGTGATTAGAATGTGGCACCATATCGATACAGGCCAACTTCCTTTTTGTCCTCAATGTTCCTTCTAAGTTCAGAGAGACTAGAGTTACGCCACAGGAAACTAAAATAATCATTTATTGAACTCCTGTTCCAGAACATTCGTTACGTTACACTGCACACAGTGCTCTTGCAAGGTGTGCTTCTCCAAACAGCGGCCATCACTTTTTAAAAAACGGCTGGAGCCAAGTCAGCTGTACAGTCCTGGGCACCTGATGGTAGTGCCGACGCTGTAAAACCACGTGACGTGGTGCATGTCGAGTGTGACTGAAAGTGCCCTTCGTTCTGCTGGATTGTTCTGAACGTGAAAATGCTGCCGTGCGGGAAAGCCAAAGTTCTGTGAACCGGCTGTTGTCCGGTGAAGGCAGCCTTGCCGACCAAAGGCTTGCAGCAGCTCTCACGTGACCTGCTTCGCTGCCGAAGGAGATGAAGAAATCAACTGTACCTTATTTTGACAGAGTTGTTATAGTGTTTGTAGTGCACCGGTAACAGAATCAGGCCTCTTATGATCAGTGGTGGCCTTTCCCAAAGCACCCTCTGCAGCAGCTTTGGTGTGAATGACCAAAAGTACTTGTGCACACAATGCAACACGCGAGGTAATGAGCGGCCTGCAGGTATGCGTGCACGCACCTCGCGGATCACCGCGCCCGCGCCGAGCTGCCAGTATACCGGCAGGCAGCACGTCGCTGCAGAAAGCACGCTGTTAGCGTAGATACATCACACTCGCACGTCTGGGTTATAGTGCAGCTCATCCGAAGACACGTTTTAGGATCCAAATTACTGATATATCGAAATATTTCGAGGTCCCCTTGGAGTTCGATATATCTGGGATCACCTCTACGACAGGTACCAGAAGACATTACGTATCCACAGACACTCATTTTGTTTATACCTCTGCAAGGTAGTGCAACAAAAAATGAACACTCACATCCTGCAGTCTATCTTCAATGGCAGTGGAGCCCAGGAGAGAGAGATTCTGCGATTGGAGGAGATTGCTAAAATCAGTGGCCTAATTCCGCAGCAGTTTCCCTATTTCATGCTTATACTCTTCATGTCAGTACAACCAAATGAATTAGCTCAAGCAGTATGGCAGCGCCCAATCATACCGTCTCAATGAGCTGTGCAGCGTCTTCAATCTTGCGCTCCCTCATCTGCAAGGCTGTAGTTGCCTTATGGTAAGTATTCCTCCACTCCTGCAAAAATGTTAAGAGATTGCTGCAAGTTAATAACCTTGATAAAAACGACATTTCAGCACAAAAGTCGTAGCACACAAGTGCGAAGACCTTATACGTGATGCAAGTGAATGATTTTTTACATCTAAACACACAACAGATTTCTAAAGGCTAATATCTAGCTATATTTGTTAAAACGAAGAAAAATACAGCGGACCATATTTTCTGATAAAGATTACTGGCAGCATGTCACGGTCTGCAGTCAACAGAAATCAGCCATTCTGGATGCCCCTAGTTTGTACTTAGACCTGTTTACTCGCTCTCATCGCATGAACATGCAGTCATGCCCGCAAGTGCTTGACAAGACTGCACAAGGAATGCATGCACTTTTTCTTCCCTCCTAACTTCATATTCCCATATTCCCTGCAATGTGAAGTGCAATTGAGCGAGGAGAGGAGAAAGGCTTTGTGCAGCAGTTACCACGTCCTTCTCTTCTTCCTTCTGGAGGGAGAACTCATAAAGGATAGTGTTTTCTATTGGGCTTTGGCAATGATGGCCGGCAACTTTTCCCTTCAAACAAAATCTATGCAGCCAAAAGGGCTTACGACCTTTACAGTCATGTGTGCCTTATGTTTGTTATTTAAAAAATGTGCTGCAGCAATTCACTGAAATTTGTATAACTGTAATCAACAAAAGTAAACGCTGTATATCTCACACAGCGCATGTAGTACTAAAAATAAAATGTGCAAAATGTGCTTTAGTCTTTCTAGGAGAAACCTTCAGCATGTAAACTTTTGTCAGTTAAATCTACTGCTAGAAGTAAATGCAGGTTGCAAGTACAACAGCAGCCTTACCTCGTAGTATTCTGGCGAAATGTCCGCTTCTGCGAGACACAGTGTTCGCAAACCTGCGACAAAAAAAAAACATTCTGCATGAAAACTATTTCTGAATTGACGTTCCTCCCATAAGATGGTATTTACATAGTCTCCTTGTCATTCCAAAAATTCTCGCAAAATTAATAGTAACTGACGAGGAACATTAATGTGCCAACCTTGTGAGGCAAACTCTTCCAGGTGCTTGAGGTTGATGTCTTTGAAGCTCTGACTCTCAGTTCCAAGTCTTTCATAGATGACAGTGTCCTGAAAGAAAAAAAAAAAAAAAAAAGATTACACTGGTTCAACACTGCTGAACCAAATATTGAGCAAAAGCATTAGCTGGAGGTGACCGAGCGTTCTTCTTCCCTTTTGCTTTTTCCTCAGCCCACATATAAAGCCCCGCTTTAACCAAGCCGTATGAATGTGCCTTAGTGATCTATAGGAGTAACGTGAATGCCAGGGTCCTAGCAGGCCGATTCTGACATAACCGTCCCATGTGAAACGAGAGGGCCAAGTTGGCAGCTCCTGCCAACCGCTTGAGTTGGTAGCCCAGCTCTCATCCTAGTGTCACGTGGGGTGTGACGTCACAGCGTCATGTGGGTAAGACGTGGCTATCAGCCGCGCTACGCTGAAGGCTCGAAACCTAGAGTAGTATTGCTTTCGCAATAAAAATAGCTGCTCAATTGGATGCCAGCACTCGCATCCACATATCTAATCTTGTACTGCTTATACCCTAGCAAACAGATAAGCTCTAAGCCAGTTTTCCTTGACAAATTCAACTCAGTTACAAGGAGTTGAACTTGCCATAACTATAATCCCCATTCTTTCATTAACTCTTTAACTAAGCATCATTCATACTGCAGTTACTTAGGAGACTGTTTCTCTTCATCTCTAGTCATTATAAAAAGCATTAGCATTAAAGGCCCCATTCTGCACAAAATCCGGCGTCAGAACAGGGGCTGTGAGCGTGAAATCCTGAGCACTGACTGCTCAGCAGGTTGTGTGACCACGTAACATGGCTGTGTTGGTAACAGCTGCAAACTCAAGCAGTTCCTGCGAAATGGGAAGGTGAGATGGGAATCTAACCGGGGCCCTTGGATTCAGAGTCAGACACACCCCCCTAGGCAATTCAGGCACGTTCGTATGGCTCGGTCAAAAGCGGAACTTTATATCTACATAGGGTAGGTCTTTCATATAATGTGGTAGCCTATGACTACAGTCAAATCCACTTATAACAATAATGCTTTGAACAATATACTGAATATATGCCCTGCACCCTGCAGAGAGATGCCAAAGAGATTTCTGTGAACCGGTCAAAGTTTACTAATTATGAGGTTCTGCCTGCAAATAACATGAGTGAAAACTGTAAGCTACTCCCTCTCAACAAAATTTGTCAAATTTACAATAATAACATTTTTTTGGCACTTAACATTACATGCGAGATAAGAGAGGCACAAATTAATGAATTCCTGACAAAACAAGTAGCCAAGTACATGTAGTGAATGGAGTTCGGCAAGGGGAGCTGTAAACAGCAGCCATGAACACTGCTGCATCATACTCAAGCCAGAACATAAGTGGTGCTCAAAATACTAAATAAATAAAAAATAAATAATAAGTGCTAAAACTGAGAAACCCTGCTCTAGAGCATAGAAGAAGATTTGAATATTTGTTTGTAGACTGCCTTGACAATTATCTCCATGCATAACAGAAGCTCCATTTTTCTATGTAGAGAACAAACTGGTCAGAACATCATCACGTACACATTGGTAAGAGCACCACAAGAATAAAAAGGAATTAGCAGTGATTGCGATGCTCTTATACTGCAAAAGCCGGCCGAGCAACTGATTTAATTCATGGTGCATACTTACAGCTCCCTTGCAGAAGAGCTTGATTTTGCCCTGGGGTGTCCGAACCAGAACAGACATTCGTTTTCGGGTACTGCAGCAAAGAAGGAAAATTATACTCAACTAAACTGCAACAAAGAATCAAAAATGTAATCGTATGTCTAAGACATTTAAAAAAAGCAAAGCATTATTAAGTATCGGTAGCAGCATTTTCAATTTCAATACAGTGAAAGTGTATTTATGGAATGAGTATAATACTGACCTTGTAAACTCTATGACATTCAAAATTTCATACTTTTCATTCGCACCAAACTGAAAAGAAAAGAAAATTGAGGAAACAGCGAGCTCAGATCACCACTGCTACAAAAACTGATAGCAAAAATTGACTAAACTCCTTTTTCTAATTTTCCACGGCAGGTCTCGCAAACATGCAGTGATGCACTGAGCTAGACCACGACAAAGCTCGTAGCCCTATAAATAACTCCAGCAGAAAAATAATCCTGGGAAGACTCTTAAAACTATTAAGGAGCCACTAATAGTTTACAAGCCCTAGAATTTAACTGCACCATGAAAAACTTTGAGTACAAAGAACATGGATGCATTCACGTCTTTGCTGCTGCGTTTGCTGAATGTGTTAACATTTTTTCAGCCCCAAAACTCATAACTATGATGAAATCTTCTGCTAAAAGGAGGCTTGCATAAGTATGCAGCTTTTAATTGCATTAAAGCTACCAGATTGGGGTACATTAATCAATATATGATTCTGGTAAACGTTAAGCTGTTTAAACCTGCGGCTACTGTGTGTGATAGTGATGACACACCAACCGCCAAATACTGAAACAGTTTACAACATGTGTCACCAGTAGTGGGCAAAACTGTGCTTCAAGTAAGTGATCGTAAAATTTCAATTTCAAATGAACTTTCTGCTGTGTGAGGAAAAAAACATTCCTGTCCAAAAATGTGACGATCGGATAACTAGCTGCGACTTGCAATCAGCAGCAAAGCTGTCTGGTTTTTTGCCTAAATTTATTAACTTCAACACTGTGTGACGTACATAAGAATGCACTTGAAAAGCAATATTCGACTAAAATCCGAAACGAGAAAGAGAAAGGCCACTCACAATGTTGACAGTCACGTGAGTTGGTGTTCTTGTCGTGAAAACAAAGCCAACTTCTCGTGCACCCTTTACAAGGGCACCTTCATCTGAAAAAAAGGAATATTCATAATTATGATGTAATGAGAAGCTTTATTTGCAGCACTCAAAGCAAGCCACAATTACTGCGAGCAATGTGCTTTAGACAGTATCGAGGTGACGTAGCCGAAAGCTCAATAAACATCTGTTCCTCTCAGAGTTGATGTCGATACCTTAGCAATACGAGGCAACATTAAACAAATAAGGTAGCGAGTATAACAGGTTGCGATACAACATTGCTTTTTTTTTTCCTTGCAAAGGTTGCATACTGTGACAAAGGCTTGCGCACTTACACTAAATTACCACACTAAATAACTCACCAGAACTCAGTGCACGATAGGTGCTTAACTAAGCCCTGGAATACTGTGCAACCTTGCTCACGATGGACAGGAAAGGCAATCAAAGCTAAAATATTTTTCATCCAATGGCACTATTATTCCTGTATTTAGTTCCTAATACAAAGGCAGTTAAAACTACAATTGCCCTATTAGCTGCAAAGTGGTTGTAAGTTATAACAGACATAAAAAAATACCTGTTCTTTGACCAGGTCACCCTCGCACCATGTAAAAAAAAATTCAGCTGGTCTGACTTAGCAGAAGCCTACTCATGCGGAAATTAATACGAAGACAGCTAGTACAAGACTTAATGTAAAAAAGAATAAACTGAGTAAGCTTAACTTATATTGCATCAAAAGCAACTCTCAGCAAGAGTGAACATAACCATTGTCAATTCTTTTCTATATCTGGAGTAGAACAACCTAACTGCTGGGCCACTACCGTATGGTATAATATATGGGTTTTGACGTCCCGAAGCAACGTGGGCTATGAGGGATGTTGTAGTAGAGTACTACGGAAATTTCGGTTACCTGGGGTTCTTTAAAGAGTCCTAAAAGCCCTCAGTACACGGATGCCGTGTGTTTGGCCTCCATAGAAAAGCGGCCTCCGCGATAGGGATCGAACCTGTGTCATTGGGACCGGTAGTTGCCAGTTGAGCGCCATAACTACTGAGCCGCCACGGCTGACCACTGTAAGCTTGTCATTCCAGGCCAGGGTATCAACTTATCAACACCAGAATATTTTTATGGAAAGCGGCATTCTCGCGTCTTTGAGGTCAAGACATCGTTAAATTACTGCTGCCTGGCAGTGAGACTTTGTATGAAATGAATACTTAAAGGTGATGTTGACTTCGAGATAGCCTACCAAGCATAGGCAAAACTGAGAGGCTTAGAATCAAGACGTCTTATGTGGAAAGTGCAAGGTGTAGCCCAAGGATGCGTCCCTGACTTTGTACCAAACACTACCACAAAGATAACACTTTCCAGCACTCCAAGCATCAGTGCTCACTGCTACTCTTCCAGCTTTCAATACAAAACAATAACTTAAATGCAGAAAGATTATCTTTGTGTTACTCTGGCAAAGATGCTGCGTTGAAAGGGAACAAAAGCTCCATCACATAACTGAGTCAAATATGTGTGCCATACAAGCATTACCGGGTGAAGCGGCCTGGTACTTGATGTACTGTGTTTCGCTGTCAATTTCAGGGACCACAGTGTGACAAACGGCCATCAAGGTGAAGAACTCCCGCACATACGGTGTAGCAGCCTAAACAGACATGGAAAAAAAATATATATGCGCATGAATAAGAGGCAATAATTTTGAAGTCATCTGCTAAGCTTGAGCAAACTGCACATGTTGCAGATATGCCTGTCGCAGATACCCCTGTCAAAGAGAAAGGTCAACAAAGCATCAAAACAAATGCACGTGAAGCAGCAGATGAACAAAAAGATGTGCCATCGAAGAAGAGAGATCAGAAAAACTGCACCAAGAAACCCTTCTTCAAAACCATAATGCACTAACCTCTGCCACTGATGTCAAGCTGGTGCACGTAAAAAGGCATGAGTTACACATGCAGAAAGTGTCTTACGGTAGCTATGCAGAAAACCCAAATGTAATGGCTTCCATATGACAACAAACTCACTGTGTTCTTTCTAAGGATATCGTGAATTTCCTTGGGATCAAGACCATCGTCTAAAGACCTGGAAAAAAAAAAAGAAGACAATATTGAGAAACACTGCCCTCAGAATCCCCTTCTACAGAGGCAAAACAGATAAATGCCGAAGAGAAGCCGGTGGGACTGTGTCAACACACTACAGCTCTGTCTAGAATAAAATACTATAGACACATACAGAGTGCTTAACCTTGCATCTAAACTAGTCTAAGATGCTGTCTTAAGTGTAAGCCAATTAATTTTTTTTTTTAACTATATACCTGATCCAGCATACAGTTCATTGGCTGGACAGAAAAGTAAACCAGTACTATAAACGCTACCCACCCGTATATTCGACCGGCAATACTGCAGCGCTTGAATTCCATGATGTTGCAGGTTAGGGTGCCAGTTTTGTCGGAGAAAATGTACTTCACTTGGCCAAGTTCCTCATTCAGGTTGGACGTCCTTGCCATGGCAGGCGTATCTGTATCTTCGTGGTACATTTCTGCGTCCTAGGAGTGCAAGCATGGAGAGATGCATGTCAGCCTGACATATGTTGGTGCACCTCCATTTCTACAGCAAACAACCACCTGGCATGCTGAAAGTTGTTGGCAAGAAAGACATGCTCAAGTGAATGGAGTGCCGTTAACTGCTCACAGATTAAAGTTTACCACATCACGACAAATTTATACAGCAGTGGTAATGACAACCTTACTTAAGAAGCCCACATAACGCACTGACTAAAAGTGTTTTAGTGTGCAAATTAAAAAAAAAATGAATAGCTTCGTTCCCCTTAATTTAAACGTAATATATTCTGAGTAGCATATCTACTACTAATAGTTATCGGTTCCCCAATTTTTATATATCCTGCCACAGACAACCATACAAGTGGTCAAACTTTTTTGCCACCTTCTCTACACGAGTGAAGTATACTGTTCTCCCTCCCAAAGCACTGGCATCAAATCTTAATGAGAGACAGAAAGATAATTTACATTTCCTGAGTGTACCTGCACTCCAGGTGGCCTGTTTAACTCCTTAACGAGAGACAGAAAGATAATTTACATTTCCTGAGTGTACCTGCACCCCAGGTGGCCTGTTTAACTCTGCAATAACTTCAAAAAACAGTCAATAAATTTTTCTTTGTAGAGTATTTCGTGTATGGGAACCTGGCCGTTACACATTGCATTTTTTTCCAGCTTGGCCTGCTATGGACTCCACAGGAGCTAGGCAGTGTGCTTTAATATCAGAGTGACAAATGTTAAGCAAATACTTTTTAATTATCTAAGTCTTGCTGGACAAAACTTGGCACTCGTACAGACTGCACTATGCTGCTAGCATGCAACTGCTACTTTCACGAGCAATCAGAAGAAAATACTAATACCCTTAGTTATTAATCATAGCCAATGTGAATTCACTGTTATCTGTACAGTACCCAACTATTATTGCCTCTTTTCTGTTGGAAACTTAGAAACATGAAAACAGTTTTAGGTAATTAAAGGTCAGTTTCTCTTGATGCACAAACTATGTAGCACCATCTCTGCCGAAATTAACCAAGTAAACAGGCTGCTGTGATTAATAAATAAACCAACTGGTGATAGAGTGGCAACATTGCACTTGCCAGTGCTCCCTTGCTGTGAGGAGTATTCGCGTGATATGGACCTGTATCCTCCTCCGCATTACGATAAGCCTCATGATATCACAGAAGCAATAAGAGCAGCCTCATTACTTTTGGAAACTACAATGCGTGGTGCAACTCAGTCTAAAGCTAAGTATTATCCCAAATCACACATATTTTTTCTCTGCACACCACAGTCATTGGCAGAACCTTCAGTAATGATATAAAAAAGAAGAACCGAACAAGGGTAAACAGGGTACGCCTCAGGTCACAGATGAGCCAACGTTTCGACAAGTGGACTTGTCTTCATCTGGGTCTTCGTCTGGGCCCAGACGAAGACAAGTCCACTTGTCGAAACGTTGGCTCATCTGTGACCTGAGGCGTACCCTATTTACCCTTGTTCGGTTCTTCTTGTTTATACCGTGCAAACCATCTTCTTCCTTTCGTTCTACCTGAATCTTCAGTAATGATGACATACCAACTTGCTATCTCCGTGTCTATGCCTTATATATATATATATACATATATATATATATATATATATATACATATATATACATATATAAATATAACCCTAAAAGTTTTCTCAACACACCACTGTTTGTAGCTTTGATCTAGACATAACTGAAACCAATGAAGTCTTGCTCTGTAGAGGTCAGGGTGCATACCATGTTGATGAAGCTGGCCTGTATGAATCGCACCATTTCCAGAGTCACCTGCAGGCTGATGGGAATGAGGTTGTTGTACAGAATAATGAAGGTCAGGAAGTTGTAGCCGAAGTTGCTATTGCTGCTCAAATCTGCAAGTAAAGGCAGGAGCACAAACGATGAAGAACCTGTTAAAATGACAGTACGAAATGACCTATGAAAGCAACATGACAGGGCCACCAAATTACATCTAGTAACATCATTTACTATTCTTTACTTCAGTATGAGGTGACAGGTTGCATACAGGCTTTATGCCAGACTAACATTAAAATGCCTAGAAGCATACTGACCATTTGTTTTTGAACACTTTGACAGCTAGAGGTCCGATAAAAATTAACATTTTGCCAAGTTTTGAATACTAGGGATTTCAATGCAACCAAGGTCAAATTTCAGTGTAGACAAAAGTATGCAAATACAGATAGACTGCAAAAGCAGACATGTGACAGTGTGCAATATTAAATACCCTCCAGAGGAGGCTACTACAAAGCAATGGAAGTTGCTCGATTGCTGCTTAGCTAAGTAGAATTTTGTTTTCTTTAAACTCAATCTTTATCATTCTTGTTTGGCACCTTTTTTTCTGAACATGCCTTTATTAGGATGTACAACACGTGGACTCTGACAGGATTAAGTTGCTAGTGTTAAGGTTAGACCCTGTTGGTTTTCAAAACCTCTACATCAGACCAATAATATATATATATATATATATGGGCTGCGACATGTTGTAACGAAAAACTCCAGATTAATAGCACTAAGGTGCCCTGGCATTTTGCCTGCCAAAATGTCAAGGCCAAATGCCAAGGGCAGAAACGCGACTGCCAAAGCCGGGATTCAATCCTTTATCCCACTAAGCCTACATGGCAAGACAGCTTCAGATACACAATTTAGACCTGGAAAACCACCATTTTAACATGCACCGAAAGAACCTGCTGTGCGGCATATACTTACAGTCTCCTAGAAGCAAAGAGGAAGGGAAATGTAAGCATACCAATCATGCTGTGCAACCACTTCATGTTTCAATGACACAGAAAGATTGCCTTAGAAGCATTACATATTCAGCACAATCTTGGTTAATATGAAACAGGTTGACATAAATTTCAGGACAATGTGAATTCGTAAAAGTACCCTGCTAGAGTGCACTATATACAATGCGCAGAATTTAAGATGTTCCAAATTCTCAGCTGTAAATAAATGTCAGCCATGAACAGACCTGCGCATTGATGCCTTTACCATGCTTGCACATGCTGATTTTTGTTCTTTTTTTATGAAATGAATTTTTGGATATAGTAAATTTCTTTCCAACTCTAGGAGATTGGTATCAACGAGAGTCTACTACATTTAACTTAGTTGGTAGAAAACAACACCCCCTTCAAGTGCAGGATACTGTCCAAAGGGGGGGATAAAATCATAAAGTTTTCAGTCATTACTGACAAGCCTGCCAAGACTGCACAAAAAGAATTCCAATCCTTTCGTGCTTAATTATTCACTTTACAGGCCTCAAACTTCCTCATCGTGAACCACTACTCGTTGCAGGGTCTCATTTATACTGCTTTTGACGTTATTATAGTGCCCACATTTCTACCCGCTCAGTGGATTTGACAGTATTCAGGAAGATGCGTGTGCAGATGTATGCGCAGCATCTGAGGAGGATACTATTTCGATAATGTGCAGAGATAAAGGTACATTTCTGTTCCGGCACTTCAACTTAGTTCCGTTCTTTGTGTACTGTTTCCGCTCGCCTCGCCACTAACATTTGAAAGTAGTAGCACCGTTTTACTCGTTGGACAAAAGTCTGCACCTGAAAGAAATATTGTTTACTAACTAGCTCAGGTAAATACATGCGCAATATACTACAATTCAGTAATCTTAATGTTCTCTCTATGAATAACCTCAAAAACATGGTGTTAAATAAAAGAATAACTACGAAAGCAAATGTTGAAAGGGTGGAAAAAAAAAAAAAACACAGCATTGTGGTGCACATACCATCCAAGCCTAGGTACCAGTCAGTGCTAGCATGCTTTGCCGTCCAAATCTCGCTGGCCACAGAGCTGATCAATGCCAGGACGATAAGCAGCAGAAACAACATGATGATCTGAAAAAAGCAGCAGCAGCAGAACATACTTCTTCGAGAGCTTTTTTTTTTTTATCATTTTCTGTTGGTTACCAAATCATTTCAAAATAATGAGTATAAGCATTTTGAAAGAGCAAAAACCAGGAAAAGAAACAAAAACTGGGTTTTGACCAAACAATGACGTGATGCGGACCAGCCTATGACGCTGTGGACACTGTCATAAAACCAGCAAGGGTAACCGATGCGTAGGTCATCACTTGTCTGAAATGATCACACGCAGGCTTGAAATTCTGTCCTTCAGCAAAAGCTGAGTGAATATCAACGGCCAGGTATCTAGTGACATCACACATGCAAATTTACATGTATAAATCTTTCCAACTGAGACCACAAAAATAGACGTTTTAAAATTCATTTTCACTGCAAAAAAAAAAAAGTACCTTACAGCAAAACCTGTCACAAGGGCCAGGAAACTATGAAGATTGCACAATGAAAATTTCAGTAAAATTCTAGGAGGTAGAAAGAATGTTAGAGTTGCTTTTCAACATTGTTTAGCATTGTGTTTAGTTCAGCTTGCTATGATTAATAAAGTGTTGATATTTCTTCCTTTATTTCTTCAGCGACTAAAATGCAAACACAGTTCGGAACTATACGTTTAGAAGAACAGAAAGGTTGAACATTATTGAATCTTTCAATGCATTTTTGCTAACACGGAGAGCAAAAATTTGAACCCTTGCCATACAAGTAAATTTTAGAGCGTATGATTCAGAATGGTGCAAGACAGGATTTAACACGCTCCTACGGAGAATATTACATGTTCCCTAAATCAAATCTAGTGCAAAAAGCACACACACACCTGGGTGTTGGTGACTTTATCAACAGTAGACCGTTTCAACGGGGCGGCAGTAGAGTTCTGTTGAAAAGGATCAAAAGAAAAATGTTGCATTCAACTGCCAAGAATTTCCATCAAACATGTTTCATGTCCCGAAGAAAGAAACACACCGACCATCATAAGCTTAGTTTCATGGCCTGTGTAGATGACTATACCTGCGATTAGAGAACAAAAAGGAAAAGAACAGCACGGTCACTACCACATCATGTGCAGAAATGAAGCAGTCACGGTTACATTGTGGCCACCAAGAACCACTCACCAAATGCCCACGTTGTGTTCTTCAACATGGCACCGCGAAGGAGGATCTGGTCGGGGCTCAGAGGAGTTGTTTTTGGAGGCCTTAGGAAGACGCAGAAAAGCATCATCAAAACCTGGCACCCTGCTCTACTACCCCACACTACCTCTTTTGATGTAGCTAGTGAGCCACTAAAGCATCTTACTAATCATTCTTGCTCTCGATGGCACACAAGAGCAGAAATATTAAGAGCACGTCCATTTAAATCCAAGCAGTTTTTGCTATCACTATCTCAACATCTCTACAGCATTTATGACAAACTATCAACCGCTACGGTCAAATAGAACCGAAGAGAAAGAGCGACTTTTGGCTCTTGAAGGACTCCCCATACAGCCAATGGCGATGACCGACTCTCATGACGTTGATGATCAATCCCCTTGAACCCATTAGTGTGATAATACAGGTTGCGGCCGATGAAAAAGGGGTCTGCCGTGGCTTAATCGAATCAACCGCGGCATCATGAAAATTAATCGGCTCCCCTGGGCGGCATCTACGGTTCTTTTTTAGTAGTGTACGACTATAGCAGTAAACAGCATGTGGCTACTGAGGCCAGTTACCTGCCACAACTGCTGTCTTACCTTGTCAAACACAATAAACATTATGCTGTGGTGATTTTGAAAGCTCCGCTCTGACAACAAAATGATGAACTGACAAACACTGAGGCCCTGGAACACAAAGTTAGATGCGATTACCTTTGCAGAGATTATACGTTAAGAAGCTATTAGGGGATACTTAAGTATCCTTAAGAGTTTGCACGATAGCACTGTCATATGGGCATTATGCATTGTTGATAAGTGATCACCCTAATTAGTGTAGCACTAACCAGCAGTGCTAGTTAGTGGTGTTAAGTGGTAAACTTAAGTAGTAGAGCCACTTAGTGGCGCTAATTAATGGTCTTAGTTTTAACCAAGAGCTGCTGCATGTAATATGCGGCTGCTGTCTACTCAGCGATATGAGGCGGCAGCATAGGTCCCCTAAACTACCGCAATGAACAAATGATCCTTAGTGGTGTAGAGGTAGTACTCTCAACAAAAAGGGAAGCAGTTTGATTCCAGTGTCCTCACTTAAGAGGCACTTTGAACGTAGGATTTCCTTAGCAACGATGACAAGGCATGACAGCTGGTGATCATACTGTTTATCCTGTTTATCTTTCAGTAGCAGAAAATTGGGAGGATTAGTGGCTTTAATGTAACGTACGTGGCTGTCAAATTACCACCAAAAAGATCTGCACACACTGCGATAATAATGAGAATATTTGTGCAAATGGGCATAACAACAGAAAAGCTACATGTGAAGGGAAAACTACTGGTTGTCTCGGGCTATTGTCGTCTTTGTAGAAAGGCGATAACATGATGGGTTCTGTAAATTCGGCGGGACAAAAAAAATAAAAATAAAATCTGCTTTAACAAAAGCCAATGCTTTCCTGCAATATGCATCAGAAGAGCAGGCACTGTAAACATTTTCGAAAGATAAGACTTACACTGTCCTGAAGAAAGAGGGCACAGCTTTTTATGTTAACACCTGAGTTTACCAAGATGTGTGAAGCCACGTACGCTTATTTCGAATGTTCAAAAAATGATTGGGAACTTTCTCACTGCAACGAGGCCTTGCATATCAAAATCCCAACACAAATGCAGACAACCTTTCTTCTTCTTTTCTATGCGAAATTAAAAATGGTTACATACAAGGACTTGCCCTCCACCGACACACCGTCAGGTAGCGGCCATTATGTTGTTGTTGTTCAGTCGTTCAGTCGTGTCCGACTCTTCGTGACCCAATGGACCATATCACGCCACGCTT
Organism: Amblyomma maculatum; assembly: GCF_055883805.1. Lineage (NCBI taxonomy): Eukaryota > Metazoa > Arthropoda > Arachnida > Ixodida > Ixodidae > Amblyomma > Amblyomma maculatum. Next base: position 75,069,094 of record NC_139347.1, read on the forward strand.
TCCGGTCTCTCACTATCTTCCTAGCATCACATAACTTCATCTGCAGCGCCTCTAGGATGTCATCTAACCGTCGCGTTCGCTGCCTACCCCTTCTCCAGTGACCCTCAACCTTTTCCAACATCAAATCTTTATACACAGCTGCATTTGTGAAGCAGCCAAGGAGATAGCAGTACTGCAGCACAGTTGGCACAGACCACCGCCAACAACCTTATTTTGACACCGTATGCTGCAGATGCACGTACACTCAGCGCGAGGACTTGAGCTTGATATATTACTAATCCGGAGGGAAGTTTCCAGAGATCAGAGTCCCCTCCGTTTTCGGTCATTTACCGCCGCTCTGTGCACGGACTAAGTCCACACGTAGCGCAAGAGCGCCGAGCCCCCGAATAACGGGCGTGTACCAGACAGTCGTTCTAAGGCATGCAGTGGAAGTGGGTGTGTGGTGCGTCTGCGGCGCGCTAAGGGCCAAAGTGCAGGCGTCGTGTGCGTGGCCCTCCTCGCATCGAGTAAGGACGCCTTCGAGCCAGCGCCCCATCGACAGCCATCTTTCACCGTGTCTGACTATCCATATAACTTTCCTTTTCTTGTCCTATCTTGCTGCCATCACAAATTTTACGCTTTATTTGTCTAATTGATTAAGATTGGTTTTGTGTTTGCACTGTTTGTCGCGTTTTGAGTTTGCCTACACTTTGTGTCTCACCCTTGTTCTTTTAATTCTTAACTTTGTTCTACCTGCTAATAATTAAATGACTTGTATATTCTCTGCACCCTTGGAATTTCTTCTAATTCATCAATGCACCGACACACGTGAACCCTACATAGGCAGACCGGTCAAGTAAATTCTGTTGTCAATGCTGACTCTGAGGTCAGGAGCTGGCGTAAAGCAGCCCTGTGCCTCCACGGCTTGTGCCTGGCAGCCGTTGGCCAAAGCAGTTTGTGACAACAGTTAACCAGCGTGCACACGCCAGCCAACGCATAAGGCTCATCAGGCAACTGGGGAATCCAAACTCACTTGGGATTGGTGATACGAATGTTGCCTGTGAATTCGTACAGGTGGCGATTTGGCAATTCACACTCCACATAGCCTTGCAGCTCAACGAGACTCTTGGTTGTAAGCATTCCAGCTGTCTGAGTCAGACCCTACAGAAAAAAAAAAGTGGTGGGCAAAACCATAAATGGCCAAACTTGGCTCGCATGGTCCCAGCAGGATACTACTTCTGCATTTCTTACCTGCCTTATCTTGAGGTTTGTTTCACCATCAAGGTTCGCAGTTTCGATGTAGCACATTCCTTGTGGTTCGCTGCGTGCAAACAGAAATTTATGTATGCGGTTACGTCACTGGCACAACTAACACAAACACAAATGCTGCATCATAAGCAGCTTTGTACTAGGTATTTCCATTCCAGGAGTCCTCATTGGAGCTTCGCGGTCTCAGTCAAGGCAGCCTCCTCTAACGCTTCAATAAAACTTGTCGAGTGTAGCTTGAACCTCTCTTGATTCACCAATTCGTACTAACTATCCTTTGTTAAACACTTCTCTGCACTGTGTGGAAAGTAATGCCAAAATATCACGGGTCCCCTCGCATCGCATGCAATAGAAGACTCCATTATTCTCAACATGGCACGAGTACCGCTCCCATGATGTAGGCCATCAAATGAGCACTTTTCATAGTTTCTGAAAAGAGATTACCTAACATGGGAGAAGCATGAAATGGCTATACCTTGAAGACAAAAGGACCAAGTCAGCTGGAAAAAACTGCCCGCTGGTGATCTTGAGAAAGTCGCCCACCACGACCTGGTTCCACCTGATTCCTTTCCATTCCCCATCCCGAAGAGCTGAAAAGGTACAACACAGTTAGTGCCTGGTCAACAAAAGCTTATGAACTGCAATGATCATTACCCTCATCATCCACCTTTCGTTATTTTCTTGAGAAAATGGTCCTCCTTACGGATGAATTAAAATTAGAGTGCTGGTTAGTTTAAAAGACACGCTTTACATGTCACCATGTCAAAAATTTGTTGCAGTTTAGCTCTGGTTAACCCTAGTTGAATTGCAAAAGCAACGGCGGAAGCTTCTTTTACCTGCTACATTATTCCCCTATCAAGCCCTATCAGTGTAAGGTGCTACATTATTGAGGGCACTTAAGCTCATCCTTTAAGGGTATGACACGAGAGCGTAAGCTACCAGCCCATATATAAAGTCACGCTTCAACCAAGCCGTATGGATGTGCCTGCGTGTCGTAGGGGTAACGAGGATGCAAACGGCTCTGGCAGGTTGATTCTGATATCACCTTCTCATATGAAAGGAGCAACCCGAGTTGGCAGCTACTGGCCGTGGGATAGAGGTAATGTAAATTCAAATGTCATGGCAGGCTGATTTTTTTAGAAGGAGACCGTAGCTATGCTTCTTCACGGTGCTACGCCTCTTCATGGCATAGCTGCGGCCACTCAAGGTCTTGCTTTGGCTGTCGTAGTAATGCTTTCGCAATAAAAATAATAAAGCTAATCCAGAAATGCAACAAAATGTACCTAGTAGTCTCAAAACAAATGGAAATGTGTAGATGATTGAACCTAGCATGACCTTTGACATCACTGAACAAGCTAAAAAGGTGCCTTTAGCAGCCCAAAATGTTGTTTTCATAAAAATTTAAACATTCAGTCACTGGAGCATATCGTTAGCCTTTGAACGAGTAAGCTCCTTTCAATTAAACATTCTAAATGTTGCAACAACAGGTAGGAATACATCATTACACAAGTAAGCAAAAAAAAAAAAAAAAACAAGAGGCAGTTTTAACGTGTGCAACGAGCATGCTTTTCTGCTTACCTAGCACTATACTATTGTTGATGGCATCATCTGCTAAGTGTCGTTTCTGAAACCAGAAAAAAATGAAATAGTAATTAGGCAAAAGCCTGAAAACTAAAGAGAAGGTAACAAACACGTCAGATAATCATAGATAAATAAATGCATTTAATTTGGACAATTTCAATAATTTGCCACAGGTACAGAGAACATATTTCTTTCTTCTTCCGTATGCAGCATTGTCACTGTTACTATTCAGTAAATCCTTCAGACAACTGCTACTATTACCAACACATCACGCTGCATTGTTAGTATGCATCTAAATATACTGGATACAAATACACTGCCAACAAATTAAATAGACCCATGTATGTACACTCTGGATCAAAGTCTTCAGGCCATGCAGCTTACTTCTGAGCTTTGTAGTGCACTAGGCGTATAACAAAAGACAAAAAAAAATTACAGCTGTCCACTTAAGTCTGCTTTCACGCAGAAATGCAAAAGCATGGCGAGTTCCGTGCAGGGGTTGCGAGTTCTGCATTTTGTTGCTCAGTACCGTTGCTTAGTTGCCGTTTCTACTGGTCGAATTCGGATGAAGTAAAATTTCAGGCCTCCAGGGGGGCCAAATTTTCGTGATGGCCCACCTATATTCGTAAGTCTCCACTGAGTTGGCCATTTTTCAAATTAGATTAGAGACCGATTTCAGTCAAATTCAGATGAAGTCAAATTTTGGGGTCCAGGGAAGGCAAATATTGGGTGGCTCACCTAAGCTTGGAAACCACCACTGAGTTAGCCATACTCGAATAAGGTCAGAGACCGGTTTTGGTCACATTCTAATGAGCTCAACTTTCGGTGATCCAGGGGACCAAAATTTGGGGGTTGCCCATCCCAATTTGGTGGTCGCCACTGAATTGGCCACACTTGAATTAGGTTAGACATCGATTTTGGTCAAATTACGACAAGGTCTAATTTGGGGGGCCTGGGGGTCCACGGGGCCAAGTTTTGGGGGTGGCCCGTCCCAATTTGGAGGTCACCACTAAATTGGCCATACTTACAGCCGGGACATTTCGACCTCCCAATCGAGAGGAAGCAGGCACTCCTCCTTGGTTCCTGACGTATTCTAACAAAACAGGATACTGATATGGAATAGAATTTAACTAAGGGAATCTACACTGCCGCACATACGAGTTAGTAAAAAATTTTGGTTACAGGAAACCTTGGTTACAAGTAGGGGTTGGAGTTTTTAGTTTTATTTTCAGAGAATTCAGTTGACTTTTTTCAGCTTTTATTTGCAAGCAGAACTTCCGTTCTTTTTGTCTAATATTATTTTGTGCTGAAGAAATATCGTTTTTTTTTCCGGTGAGATAAGAGCCATCCGTCTACAGTTAAAAGTGACGTAGTGTTCATTTTGGATTTTCTTTCCTTGCATGTTGTTTTATGCACTTTTATTTAATGCACAGTTGGTCACATATACAGCTAAGCTTCTGGAAGAAAATTCTATTGTCGTGATAAAAATTAGTGTTATTGCAAAAAGCATATTTAAAACAAATTCACATGTTAGACAAAGGAATAACTGAAATATTATTCATTACAACCAAATTTTTCGATAACCCAAATCACTTAAAATCAAATGCGCGTCTCTCAGCTTGTTTCTGAGAAGTGTCACGTGGCAAGAAACTGGCGGGTTCTGGTCTTCGCGATTTCCTGGAAGCACTTGCGCTGCAAATGCTCTGGTATGTCCTCCGCCCCTCGAAGTTCCTGCCTTGCTGCAGGCACCCATCCTCGGACGCTTGATATGTTTATGAGGGTCGGGAAGCATGGCTGCCATTCTCTCCCCATTCGCGAGGCCATGAACAATGCCTCAAAACCCTCAACCGCTACTGACTTTTTTCGGTTTAAACCGAACCTTTTAAAATGCTTTCGGCGTACCTTTATCACTGCTTTTCGGTTTAAACTGAAAAGTCCAACCCCAAGTTACAAGAGACATCTTTTTCGAGTCCCTTGAGTGTCTCTTTTAAAGAGGTTTCACCACATTGCATTAATCCATGCAATGAACACTTTGCTGACGTGCTCTGCCAATGCCCTCTGCTCACACCATTTATGAGCCAAGAAACGCTCTCAAATGTCTCGAAAAGTGAGGACAAGTTTTCTTCTCGACCTACAGAGAATTAGACCTTGCTAGGGTACTGCAAGCACCCTGCTACATGGTTGAAAACCAAGCTACGTGGCCTGAAGACTTTTGGCCAAGGCTGAACTTAAAAAAAAAAAAAAAAAAGGCATGCATTGATCAGAGACTACAAAGAAAAATAATGCAAACTCACAAAGTCCTCCACAATTTCTTTGAGTGCAGAGACAGCAAGAATAAAGAGAAGGGGAACCGCTGTTGTGTAGCGACCTGTTGGTGATACATTTGGGATTTGCTGCAAGGAAAAATTGACAAACATAATATAAATATATCCAGATTTTGCGCACCAAACCAAAAAACACCGGTTCAACTTCAAAGCTACCGAGACAGAGCCTAAACGCTCAATGAAACAGCTGCAAAATCTACAAAGGTTGCAAGACCTGTACAGAGCATGAAGCAAAAGCGAAATACAAGAAAAATGTGGGTTTATTTATTTATGACACTATATGTGCCAGTATAAGACACTATTACTAGGACCGATTTTTTTCAGCATGCAGCTCTTTTCTGAAAATGCACCCCTTCATATTGTCTGAGAAAATCCGATGCCAGCACGATGCCAAGAACTTGAATTCATGGCACATAAACTTATTCAATGAAACCAAGGCTTTGAAGGAAAACAATCTGGCTGGAAATGTGGATTAAAGTCGAAATGTTAATCGATATAATAAACTGCTCAATGTAAACAAGGCCCTCGTATGGGCACCAAAATGTCAAGCAATTTTTTTCATTCAGCAATATTTAACCTTCACCTTACCACATGCACTTACAAAGGAAGCCTCAGTGCAAGTCAGTGTTAAAACACAATTTTATCAGGCGTAGTTTTAAAATGCAAAAGCTGCTGTTAGTAAAATAAAGGTAAATAAACGAGATGCTCATTTTGATATACATATGAAGGAAGCCAGCAGTCAATAGAAAGGAAAGCATAATTTTTTTTTTTTAAGTTGTGCCGCTGATTCAGTTGGGAAATCAGTACTGTAACCATGGTAGACAGAAGAGAATTCAGCAGAAAGTGACGAAAATATGTAAGGCAGCTGTATGAAGCTTATAAACAGCTCGCATTCTATGAGTGCTTGCCAGCAACTGTTCCACGACTCCTCATCAATCAAAAGTTGCTTTTGATCGCTCAGCCTCTGACCTCTGCTTATTTTCGGCAAAGGCTACGTGTTAAGTTTCATATTGGTTTAAAGGAACAGAACACTGGAATTAAGGCCTCGAATTTTTTCCGGCGCAATGGAAAGATTGATGTCTAAAATGTTCGATTCCATAACGGTTTTGGTAGAAACGCTGTAGAACATTTTTCGATCAGTGCATGTGCCCGTTTTTATGTAGTCCGATGCTGGAAACCATGAGCAGCGACCGCAATGACGACTGGTGGTGGACGAAAAAAAACGTACCGAAAACAAATATAAATTTCATTTACCAGATAGTAATCAGAATTTTTTTTAGTGGAGCAACGTCCTTTTTGGTTTCAGACTCAATGCTGTTGCGGCACGATAACGCACGCCTCATCGACGAAAGTTTTAGTGGGCCCTATCGTTTCATTCACAGAATTCCAAACACAGTGGTGCCACCTAGTGGCAAAACCTGAAAGCATGCCTCTTGAGGTGCGAAAGGACGGGTGGTTTTTATTTTAGGACACACTGGAGAGAGCGAAAAATATAATAAGTTATGACAAGCACTCCCAGAAGAAAAAAGAATTGTGTGCAGTTACGAAAATCAGCGATATTTTACTGGCATGTAGTCACGTGGGGTACTACACTGAAAGTAATAAAGTTTCTCCACTAAATAGCGCATCAGTTGCTTTTATGCGATTTTTGATGGCAAATTAAAATTGTAAAGCCACTTTTCTTTGACATTGCAGTGCTCAATCTGTACTATATGAGGCAAGGTCTTTTTATCTCCACCATAATCTCATGACATATTTTGGCCAGTGTTCTGTCCCTTTAAGGGGTTTAACATCCCAAAGCGACTCAGGCTGTGAGCCACGCCGTTGTGGAAGACTCCAGAAATTTTGGCCACATGGGTTTCTTTATAACGGGCACCTCGCTTTTTGCCTTCATCTAAAAGTGACCACTGAAGCTGGGATTCAATCCTGCACCCTTGGACACAGCGGTCTAGCGTCCTAACCACTGCGCTACTGCGGCTAGATATTTTCAATTTTCATTCTGTTGCAATTTTGCCACAAAAGGCACTCACGCCACTTTGTGTCCAAATAATAAAAAAGAACATTGAATGCTCATAGTGGCACAAATTTTCGGTGACAGATAATGCCCATTAAATGCTGCTGTGGCTTCGACAGTGAGTGCGTGATGATGATGATTATGAAGTCATTCACTTTCCATTGGGAGATCACATCTTTCACTATAAAGTAAGGATGGCCAGCAGCCCAGTGATAACCACACAGAGAGCTAACACTGCAAATGAACTCCAATTCAGCCAAATAAGGCGTAAGAATGAGGCAGCCCGTGACAGAAACAACAGCTTGAGATTTAGATTTGTGATCATTGAAAATAACTTGCGCAGTGGATGAGTTAAAAAAAAAAATGTCACTCACAATGGCACTGCGGCACAGCGCATGCGATTGAACCAGAGGAGGGGGAAAGTAGATTTCTGTCATTAGAGATGTGCCCGTCAAAGCAAAGATGCTCTTCGTGCGATTATCATCAAGAATAAAGTCGCATGGCCTGGCATCCGGAGCCTGCTCTAGTTGAACAAAATGACACAAGTGTCCAATGTGGAAAATTCGTGACAATCTGTCAAATCACGAGTGTATTCTCTCTCTCAGTGTGCATGCATGCATGTCTGTACTTGTCGGTCAGCCACCACTGTGAACAAGGAAGCCGTACAGGCCCTGGAAATCAAGTTGTTCCCTTGCCTCTCTATTTTTTTTTTTAGGCTTGACAATGTGCCCATTTATTTGCTATTAATTACGAGCAAATCTAAACGACAATGGTCGTCATGGTAGCTTACCTGCAAAAGGGCAATGAAGAGGAAGAACACATTGGCGTATCGACGAAACTGTTCAAACAGGAACTTGGGAAAAAAGGAGATGATGTTATATTTCGCAGTCCTAAAGGGGGAACGAAAAAGAAAGAAACTCACCATATAGGCAGCACTACAACAACAACTATAATGACAAGGTAGCTTCCTGCACTGGCCGTTTTGAACACACAACCAACAGAACTGTTCAGCTGTATGTCAGATGAGCGACAGAAGCAAAAAGACTGACATGCTCAATATGAAGAAGAGACTATCACTCTACAGTACAGTATACTTATGCTCAAACACTATCTATACACAAGTAGACAGAAATCAAGCTAAAATTACTACTTTGCTGTTAGATGCACCCTGTTTAATATCAACTTATCACATCCTCTCTACGTTAACCCTTCAGTGGAATTCATTGAGAAGAAAGTGTGGACTAGTTACGTCATTACGATTACTGTGTACAGTGCAACAGGGCGAAGGGCATGAAAGCTCGTTATTTTTAATCCGTGTTGCTTTCAGGTAATTTGAACTGTTAATTTCATTGTTAATGTCATATTTACTTAAACTGTGCCATTATCTTATTTTCCATTCCTCTGAAACTATTTTCCTCTCATGTGTGTCAAGTTACCAACTGTTTTCTTTAAAGAGATGCTGACGGCAACCCTATACAAGCTTTATATTTAGTAAACTTTGATTCTACAGCTCTTCCAGGGCACACAGGTGTTCATATTGCAGCTAAAGGACACATAGCTGAAGAAAAGGTGCTTAAGAAACATCCCACCACTAGATTCAAATTTGTGACAGCTACACCACAATGGACTCTGTAGAGTTTAGGAGTGAATGGTACTATAGCCTAACCTCTGGGTACAGTGCCAGAAAATAGTGCCGACACACCGCAGTTAACTTGCGAAATTCTCCAGTGACAAGTTTTCTGGCTTTTTCTAGATATTATGAAAGCTCGGCTTTCCGCTGAATTAGTGTCCTTGTCATCAGACTGCAGTAATCTGTTGATATAAGCCCGATTGGTTCTCAGAGGCATTTTACTAAGGCGTGCTCAGGCATCGACCTCAGCAGTTATAAAAGACGCTTAAACAACTTTTCACCCTGCGGTGATGTTTGAAGTCGGTGCATGTATTGTCACCTTTTTCAAAAACCTATGCATTGCGTTCAAGGTTACCATCAAAGCCTTCAATAAAAGAGGCCATAAATAAGCCTCGCGATTATGGTTTTAACCCCATTAAGTCGTCACTGCTCAAATCTAAACTGTCTCACTGTAAAATACTGCGTAATCGCCCCCTCACGTGTCAGCACCCCCCCTCTTTTTCTGCAAATCTCACATATCCATCTACTACCAAGTAACCCCACCCTGCAGGTTCTGAAGAAAAGTATCTTTTTGAAATTTTTTCTTCGAGTGCACATATGTATCCAAGCCAACGTGGGAGCGTTCTTTTCGCCCACTTCATCCGGCTGCCGTTTTACTGCTTGATGGTGTCAAGGTAAGAACGTATATTGAACGTCTCTTGAGTTCAAGCTAGATCTCAAAAAGTCTGCAAATGGGACTAAAAGTAAAAAGCCATGCACATTCAACGGACTCAGATTGGGAAACTACATGATTGGCCAGCCGAGATTGGCACAGTTTTCCCGAAGACCAAGAAAAGCTGAAGAATGAAGGTTCTGACCTCATTTTTGGATGGGAGTCCACTCCAGGGATATACCTTAATAGTTTTGACAGTGACTTTTTAAAAAGGCAAAGATCGCAACGAAAGTTTCCGCAAATCAGTTTTGCTAAAACAGTGCAGGCTGCGTTGCATACTTTCAGTGGCCATTATTTTCTTCAGTCCCCATCTTGAACACATGCAACAAGCCCCCCTCTCGCTCCCTCATATTTTGCTTGATTTATCCTTTGAGTAGAATAGAGGGGCACTTTCTCTGTGTTTTACGGTAACTGTACAGGCCTTCCAACAACATTTTTGCGCTAGAAAAAGGTCATTTTTGGCCACAATACAACAAGCCAGTCACTTACTGAGACTATATAAACAGAAGCAACAAATAAAGACGTTCAAGAAACTCACGTGATGCCGTTGGAGCAGTACTTTTGCTTCTGTGGCCTATTGAGGTGTATTGTGCGGTGCTCACCCGTCTCATGGTGTTCACTTGCTCCCGACGTCTTGTCATCCTCTTCTGCAGTGTGCCCAACAAATAGAAAAACATAACGAAAAATAAACAGAGGTATTCTGAACTTCGTATACATCCATATCACAGACTACGAAAAATTCTAGCATACATATTCAATTTCTGTACTGGCCACAGGTTGGCTGAGCTTAAGCTACTTTCAGAGAAGTGTACCACATACGAATACTAAGTATAATGATTAAACATGCAGACAAGAAGCAGCTGTGATTAATCTCTAACCGTTCCATAAGGCTTGCTTCTGCACAAGAAGCATTTGAAAGAAAAACAACTCAAGAATAGCACCTAAGTGTTGCCTTTAACAATATATTCTACCCCAACCACCAAAATGCACTCTCTATAAACTAATAACAAAATTCTAGCCAAACAATGTATATAGTAAAGGCCACAGGCTGCAACAGTCTGCGAGCCTCCTTTTACAGGACATACCGTAACAGTCCAGGTCAATGCACTCACGTGGTATACAACTCAGTTCTAACTAGTACTGCTGAAATATTACAACTACGAGCTGTCACTTTGAGAAACCTTATGCAACATAAAATTTTTGTACAAAACAGCCCGACACTGACCCATTAGCAAGATAACAACACTGCATTTACATAACCCATAAAATAAAATAAATGTCACGTGAGAAATGATGATAATCTGTGACACATATGATGCATATCAATGTAGCAGTTTAACATGCCTGTACAACAGGAATGAAAGAAGATAACCAGGGATGTAATTTGTAAACTGAGTGCAAAAGCATTAAGCAGTGTATGACACAGAACACTGTAGTTAAAAAAAATGCTTCCATTTGTTCGCTGCCTACTTTGAAAAGTGGTATAGCATAGAAAGTGATAAATGCTTCTGGTTGCATAGCATTTATAGGTTTCTGTAATCCACCTGTTTATGTCACCAAGTACACCTATTGCATTACACAAAATGTCAATCCTATTTAATTAATCTACTGCAGGAGGCAAGAGCCAGCTTATAAATAGGCTGCGGCAGTGTGTAGCAATGCACATGACTTTATGTTGAAGTCGAAGTTGCAGAATGCAAGATCTAAACAGGAGGAAAACTATTTAGGAGGGCTCCTACTCTCAAAGCACTCATATATTCTGTCCATTTTCAAGTTAAACCAGAAAGAACTAGTCACGATGCTTCTACTGCCATTCCATCAGACCGAACACTTCACCTTTATGAGTTGTATAATATTTGTAGTAACTAGGTCAGTTGTAAGTCTTGTTATGACTTGGTTCGATTAATGCGAGATACACTCCACATTATTATAAACAAGCTTCAAAGCAAGGAAATACATAGGCAGCAAGCCATACAATATTTAATAGTGGTAAAGGGATGCCATACAATATTTAATAGTGGTAAAGGGATGCCATCAATAAATTTAAGAAGTGAGCATCACTACAGCCTAGGTTTTTCTGCTTTCTGGATAAATAAAAAATAAAAGACGAAGCAATGACCCAATGAACAATGGTGGGAACCAGACCAAAGCCTCTAAATGTGTTCTTAACACTCTGCCATTCACCATGTCAAAAGCACAAGTAATCAAGCTGCAGTGAGAACCTTCAACACATTTAGGTTGGTAGTGAAGTCTCCCACAGCCAAGAAAAAAAAAAGTGTCATCATCAAAACCACCAGGCCTGCTTTGCTGGCTGGAGGGCAAAGGCCTTTTTTATTAATATCCGGTTAACCCTGTCCTACACGAGCCATAAACACCCAACCCAACAAACCTCACCCCATCTTATCTCGCGACCTGTTTCTATGCCACTTTCACCTATGTCTTTTGCCACTTGGAATCCACTTTTCCCTAATCCACTCTGGAATCCCTAACAAAGTGCCAGTTGTGTTCTCAACATTACAAGTCCCATCAAAGTCCATTTCCCCATCTTGAATGTAGGTAGGGTATCATTAAATCCTTTCACCCATGATCTTTTTTTTACCCACTGTTTCTTCAACTTGTCCTAGCATAGTAACCTCTATCATTTTCCTTTTGAGAATTCGTTGCACAGTCCTTGAAGAAATTTTCAAGTTTCAGGCTCTCAGGAAAGTACTGGATGACACAGCTATTATACATGCTGTTCTTTAAAAACATAAAAATACCGTTCTCTCAAAAGTACATAATGTTCTGAAGACTTCTTTACCAGCAGTAAGAATAGTCTCGATCTGTCTGATAACAGCAGCAGTCTGAACGGCTACACAAAATGGCAAGCTGGTTTGATAACGTGAAGCAAATAGTAACTAGATGTATACTAGCATATGCCAAGCTCATCATTTTGAAAGAAGGTTGCATGCCAAGATGAACCTTTCAGCACGTGCAATGTCTAAACCACTTTTTGGTTTTGAATCAACTGATAAAATCACCACTAACAGAACCACGCAGAGAGCAAAAAGCCCCAATGAAATGTTAGTTTGTCCATGCATGAGCAATGCACTCTTCAACAAAAAAAAAAAAAAGTGTTATGCAAGGATACTAGAAGCAGTTTATGAGCTATTCAAGCATGCATCATTCAGAAAAAGCCCAAGCTCCGGAGTATAATATAAAAGCGATACTTTCTTCAAATTATGAAGAAATGTTAAAAAAAAAACAGAAAGGATACAGGACTACCATAGTTTGTTTATAACTTAAACGAATGCCACCGGATAAATTAAATTAAAAAATCTGGAAGGTAATTGCAGACAGCTATCTCGACTTCCATGGCAGCTAAAGATAAGTAACAATAACCTCCACCTCCGCACCACTGCAACAACAAAGACGATGCAGCACCACAAGACATGCTTGACGCGCAACAGACTCCCCTTGAGCACAGCTGTGCCGGCCGCAAGAGGAAACTGTGGGTAAGCACAACAGTGATCCAGGCCGTAAATAACACGCATCGTGCAACATAAATCTCGCTGCTGACAGCAGACGCAAGCGCATTCTCTTTGAATAGAGTGCAGTCAGGCAGCTTGGGCTCTCGGTGAGCAGATACGTGGTTTAAGGCAGATAGGCATACACAATAACTTGAGCAAATATGTCTAGGTCATGCAGCCATCAACCTGTCAACTTCCTGAATGACAGCAGACGAGATTGGTTCCCCATTGTGCAACAGATGCGCTGCTCGCTGGAGTTAAAGACTATCTCTGTACTTCAGTCACAAAGTCTCAACTTCTAGCATTCATTCTCCACACAGTGGTGGAGAATGAGTGCTAGAAGTTCAAACTTAGGCTAATGCACTAATCTCATACTAAATCCCGGCCTTGCCGGCCACTTTTCGGCGGAGGCGAAAAGCAAGGCGCCCGCGTGCTGTGCGATGTCAGTGCACGTTAAAGAACTCCAGGTGGTCGAAATTTCCGGAGTCCTCCACTACGGCGTCTCTCAGCCTGGGTCGCTTTGGGACGGTAAACCCCACAAACCAACCAACCAACTGTGACCCTACCGGCTCACAGGAATTTTTTGCTGTAGTGAAGAAACTATGAACTATGCTACCTGGCATACTCGATAGATAGGATAATGTTTAAATATGCAAGGGGTAGCAAGGAAACTGTCAGTCTTTGCAAACGGACCTTGACGTAATTACAAACTTGCTTCAAGTGCATAATTTAAAATGAAAGTTAAAATATGTTCCCCTCAATCAGTGCTAGAGCCTGAATCATGGCTCGAAATGACAATGCTGTATAGCCTAAAAAATATTACAAATTACTAAAACAATATGTTTAAATCCCATTAAACCCAGAAGCTGCTGGCATGTGCACCTAACAGTGTAATAGGCCACCAGAAATGTAATGGCCTAATGTTCCCATTTATTCGAAACGGGGATAAAATCTCCGAGATGTGACAAGTCAGAAAAAGCATGTACCATTCCAAGACACGCCCCACATAGTCAACGTCAGAGAAAGGCACACACCCTATCCTTGAGACAGAAACAGATCTTGCGATTTTGAACGAAGGTCACTTTATGGCATTTCTTTAATTAAGGCAGCAGCCAGAGACAGAATCTTTTCGCTTTTTTTTTTATATTCATTGGAAAAGTCAAGGGCTCCATATCTTGAAATGATTAAGAACTACATCCTTTCACAAAGAATGTACGTCTGCAAAGGTATGCAATGCATCACTACCCACGCATCAAGCAAAGTGCGGCAATTTCCTACAAATGTCAGCAATGCACAAGGCAGCCTAATCACAATACGTTGTTAAGTGCAAGAAAATCTCGCACAACATCGAGAGCACCGAATACAGAAAACAGCAAATGGAGAGAGGTACTTCACAAAAGCACAAAGGACATCTACACAGCCATTCAGCACAGAAGGAGAGAAGAAAAAGGGCAGGGGAAACAGCTGCGAGTACTACTGGAATGAAAAGAGAGTGGTCATTCAACCTGTAGAAGAAGTGCTTCGCAACAAACCTCAGTGCGCAGCAGGTCAGTCTATAACAACACAAAAGTGAAATTATGGGGCCAATGTAATCATTAGGAGGACATCCAGATTGCCACACTCTGGTGCTGTATATGTGGGACTATTCTAATAATATGATGTTTATGCAGCTAGAATAAAAATGAATCTGGTGAGTAAGGTCGATTACAGCATGCGTGAGTGCAAACCAGAGCTTCAAACGATGAACGAAGGAAACAGCTCACACATAAAGAGACAAGTTTCACATTTAAAAGCTAGCAAACTATAAGTGGCACACATACAAAGAAGCAACAGGCAGCCAGACAGGACACCAACAACAGCAGCCCACAGCATAGGAGAGTGCTGTCTTACCAGCTGAACTGGAGGCAAAGCCTAGCATCGGAACATGCTCGGGGGCTTGCATGATGAATGGCTTATGTTTTTTACACACACAGACAAACACCGGGAGAGACAAGAAAAAGACTGGTCAGTCAGTGAATTACACGGAATGAGCTATGTCACTGTGATGGCTTGCAGCAAGCACAGCCCATTCCCTGGCAGAGTTCATCAGACGAGAACACGGCATGCAACTGCGTCTTACACAGCAAGAAATGGGCAAACAAGCCGAGAGCCCTATGCGAGATGAAGAGGTTTTCTGATAAGTCCAAGGTAAACTCTCTGAAAATTATCACTGTCCTGCTTATCACCCCACAAGCCTGGTAGCACATAAAAAAGGCACCCTCACATATCTGTCAGGCTCGATAAGCATAGAAAGCGATCAACGAATGAAATTGTATGACAGCCTTTTACCGCGGGAACAAACAAGAGGTACGAAATTGTAAACACCACATGTAACTTGAGGGTGCATGCCATGTCTAGATCACACCAGTTTTCACTGAAATAACCCATACCAATGATGCGCACAAATATCATTAACTTCTAGGACCTAAAGGATCTGCAGCTTACACATAATATATTATTAACCTCCAGGACTTATATGAAGCGACATACAAGTATATTTGCTGCCTACACATCTTATCACACAGGTGTGCAAATCACACAGGTGTTAGAAAATATGCAAGCCTCCATACTAAAGCTGAAGATGATTGTATTCAGTAGGAATTTGGACAAGAGTTCTAGGAACACAAAATATTCTAGCGTTTCTTTTACTCTTTACATATAATTATGGCTATATATTACGACCCTGCCCATTTCTTCAAAAAAAAAAAAATAATTTCACAATCTTTTTCCACTGCACTCGTCGAGCGAATCATGCAGAAAATCATGCAGACCACAGCTCAACACCAGCGAAATACTCTAAACTTAGCAGAACTCTACTCTAAGCAGGCCGTTCTTTCGAAAAACAAAGGTTTCGCAAAAAGCAGTCCTTGGTGCGTTATACCTGTTTAAAAGCAAAGCTTGTTTTGAGAAGCTGGCTCCTTCGTGAGGATGAGCCGAAAAGACTGGAGCTTCACAGCAGCATGCCGAGTTTCATTCATCTCAATAAGGCACCCGAGGTGAGGGAAACCATATGGCTTTTCTGTGCTATATAATATTTCAAATATTCTTTATTCTCCTTCTCCAGAGGAAGCATCCATGCACTGCAGTACAGTAAATGCAGTGGAGAAAGGCATGTTGGCCGCGGGTTTAACATGTACGCTCAGAACACGACTTAACGCACGCTTAAAACTTTAAAAGAGTGAGGAGGAGTGCAACCTGAACAGTATACATATACGCATGTTAAAAGCCGTCCAAAAATGAAGTGCTTCTTGTTAAGGCCGTATGTCGATGACAGAGATTGGAAACGAAAAATCGATCGTGCTGCGTTCAGTAATTAGCATGATGATGAAACCGAACGCCTTGACAAATACGCGCCGGAATAAAATTTTAATTTAACCACGGTGTTCTGACAAGATTTAACAGCAGTAGCAAACGATTCACGGGCTAACGATAAGCCTCAGTCTGTACATCCGAATCCTAAACCGCAGGAGAGTTAACAGCTGCTGAGTAGATTCACGGGAAACTACTCCCATTTTGCAACGTTCAGCGTATTTTTAGGGTGTCGAAGCTTGCCACTACGGTGGGGGCAGCCAATAGAGACGTTGAGCTACGTGAAGAAGAGAAAGCAAAATAACTGACGAGAGGTTACGTTCAACAAAACCACCGCCTACCTTGTGCACGACCCAAGTCGTCGTAAGCTGGACGCATTGCCGGATCGCGCAAGCCCGATCACTCGCCGCTCACTGTGAGCGCTGGGCCCTTTGAGCCGTTCACAAGAGACGCCCGAGTGGCGGCTGCTTTCAAGGAAATCCGACGCGCATCTGGACCCTCTGCTGCACGTCGGCGTAGCGCGACATCGAAGCAGCGACAACCATCTTCGATCGCGGTTGCTGCTCCCAGCCCAACGAGTGGTCGTGGACGTCGTTTCGTTTCGAGCACTGCCCGTATTATGCTTGTTTCTGGATCGCGTCCGACTTCGTCTCCGCTAAGCACTGCCAGAAAGCCGCCGCTTGGCGCTTGCGGGAAACGCGGGAGCGCGATAACCTCCGCCGGCTCTTGGTGTCGAAAAAACAAAATCCAAAACACTCGGCGGAGAACGCACTGCCGGCAACAGGCGAAGCGTGGCGCCTGCGTTCGAGGATCTGCTGCGTATTTTTCTTTTCATCGTCTTGCTCGCAGAGTCTGGTTTGAGAGTATTTGGAGGAAACTGCACGAGCGCCGCCTTGGTGGCTCCTGCTGGTTGTCATGGCGACAGCGTTGCTTCGCTTACGCTGCGGCAAAGCCGAACCGTGCGGAGCACGCCTGAGATGAGCGGGACGTGCGCGGAAATCGCGATTTCGGACAAAACTTGCCGAACCCTGCGTGAAATGAAAGAGTAAGATTTAGTTAAAAAAAAAATCACTGCAAAATAACATGAACTTCGGCTGACTATCCTCGACAAACATTTTTATTTCAGTTTCTGAACCACTTTAGGTTATTAAATTATTCATTATATATATATATATATATATATATATATATATATATATATATATATATATATATATATATATATATATATATATATATATATATAAGCAGATCAATTAAGGGGAAATGAGGGTGCTCGTTATAATACATGAAGGAAAGAAGCCAACAGTTGGCGAGGCCAAGGAAAGCGTTGGGGATGGCACTTTTATGTCTTTTTTTAATATTTGCTTAGATAATCACAGAAATTAGTGATGTTATCTGTTTAGGGGAAGATAATTAAACACAAAGTAGAAGAAAAAACAACGTGCCGATGGTGCCGATCCCACCATCGGCACGTTGTTTTTTCTTCTACTTTGTGTTTAATTATCTTCCCCTAAACAGATAACATCACTAATTTCTGTGATTATCTAAGCAAATATTAAAAAAAGACATAAAAGTGCCATCCCCAACGCTTTCCTTGGCCTCGCCAACTGTTGGCTTCTTTCCTTCATGTATTATAACGAGCACCCTCATTTCCCCTTAATTGATCTGCTTGTAGCTTACGGGGGTCTCGGTTCTGGCAGTCTTGAAGCCATAGGTAGCGTAAGAGGGTTCTAGCACAGCTTTCGCCCTCGCTCTTGATCACGTTCTACGTGACGCTGGCGGTAACAAAGGACGTTCTACGTCCGCCGCTATGGCTGAGGGTGGCGCTGGTGAACGCTCTCAAGGTTCGCATACAGACAACATAAATACCCAAGCAAGTAGCAGGAGGGACAGCGGCCGATGTAGCTCAGTTGGAAGAGCACCGGACGCGATATTCGGAGGTCGTGGGTTCGGATCCCACCATCGGCACGTTGTTTTTTCTTCTACTTTGTGTTTAATTATCTTCCCCTAAACAGATAACATCACTAATTTCTGTGATTATCTAAGCAAATATTAAAAAAAGACATAAAAGTGCCATCCCCAACGCTTTCCTTGGCCTCGCCAACTGTTGGCTTCTTTCCTTCATATATATATATATATATATATATATATATATATATATATATATATATATATATATATATATATATATATATAGGATGTCACACAACTTTCCCGATTATCTATTTTATTCTAAAAACAGTTTCGGACGGTGGACCGTCCTTCTTCAGGGTAGATTTGAAGATTCTCAATTCTACCCTGAAGATTGGCACGACCGATCAGATTGAATTGGTTCTGCTAATCCCAAATGGTTTGTCCAATGGGTCCTGCTCAACCCAACTGGTTTCTTCACTCCCAATTGGAAAGTCCAATGGGTTCCTTCAATCCCAATTGGGATGCCCAGTTGGTTTCTTCACTCCCAATTGGGACGCCCAATTGGTTTCCTCAATCCCAATCGGGAGTCACGAAACCAATTGGTCTTCTCAATTGGGAGTGAAAACTAATTGGGCTTCCAACTGGGCTTCCGATTGGTTCTATTTGGTCCAAAGGGAACATTCCGAATCGTGAAAGTCGTCAGTGATATCCTTAACTGAGATATGCACATATACACATACCTCTAGAAAGAGACAACAGTGAAAAATTTAATTTCTTATAGAAAGTATATGCCGCTTAATCTTATTAATTGATTTTATCGTGTCCACTGTAAGTGCAGGCATATAATTAAATAAGTTAAATCTGGATAACAGAGATGTGTCACTGGTCCCAGCAGTACTTTTCAACAAATGGAGTATATAGGTCTCTGCAAAGTACCCTATGGATATATACATTGAATCTGTGTTAGTTCCGTGAGTGTGACACTTACTTGTCCCATGATTTCTGTAAAAACTTGTAATTTCAGTCTTGTATAAAAAGTCGGCTCTTGTAACTCCTCGACAGAAAATATTGAAATTGCATCTCCATTTTTTTTTCCAGCTATGTGAGTTCAAGCCATTTGGGCTCAACGGGTATGCAATTTGAGTTCAATTGGTGAACCATTTGGTAGTCACATTTCCAATTGGAAGCACCAATTCATATTAAATCGTCAGGCACAATGGGTGGCGAAAACACAATTGGATTTTGACCAGTTCATTTCAGTTGGAAAATTCCCTATTGGACCCATAGATTTTTTTTACTAGTGTGTGTATGTGTTGGGTGAAATGTAACCAAGGTTTTAGCACAGTCAAACCAATTAAGAGCAATTCAGAGTGGCCCATGCTATTCCACAGTATTTTTTCGTTCATAGATGTTAATTCCTTAGTAAGACTAATTAGCTGTATTTATTATTGGCTTGAGTGTAAAAGTGCTAGTGCAAAAGTTGTAGCTCTTCTCGAAAAACGGCTAGCTACGTTATTTCCATCAAACTATTATATATACGTAAAGTGAATTTTACCAGCCGAAAACGACTCCTGGCGCAATAAAGAAAAAACAAAAGCTTCCTCAGGACTATAGCGCCACTTCAAAGCCCCGAGACGCGTCCGAGATAACAAAATCTATGATGAAGCTGGTTGTACACACTTGGCGAATGATTTAAAATAACAGCTGGTCACGCATCATTTTTTGAACTATAAATAGAAAGACGTAAACGTGCTGCAAATAACGTAGCTAGCCATTTTTCGAAAAGACCTACAACTTTTGCACTGACACTACTTCTCTCAAGGCAGCAATTAAAAAAGCTAATTAGTTTTTACCAATTAATTAACTTAGGTGAACGAAAAATACGGCAGATCAGCATAGGCGACTCTGAACAGCACTGAATTGGTGCCACTAGGCTCGCGCTCACAGTATTCTTTAAAAGATTGGTTACATCTAGCTGGCGCGCGCACACACGCACGCACACGCACGCACACGCACGCACACGCACGCACACGCGCACACACACACATACACGCACACACGCACGCACACACAATTTGCAGCCGCCGGCGGTCAGGATCGAACCAGGGTACCCCGGCACAGTAGTCGGGCATCTTAACCACTGCACCACCGCAGCGGAGAACCGGACCACCGGCGACTGCGAATTTCGATGAAGGTGAAACGGAGTGGTGTCCGTGTTTAAGTTTTTGTGTGCTGTGTTATGTCGGTGTACGTTAAAGATGCCCAGCTGTTAAAAATTAATGCGTAAACATTAGGTGGCTATGTTTTAAGAGTTTTGTCACCAGAACTTTGTCGCCAGGATTGCGTCGAAGTAGGGGAGATAAGAAAGAGAGAAGGGTTGTAGTCGATAGAGAATGACAAGATGTCGCCAGGGAAAAATTTGGTGCGCGTTATCATTAGTTAATTAGAGCCAATTAAGTCATTCGGACATCGAAATACACAACCGGAGTAATGGCGACGTCCAAAGTGATCACGTGATACCTGACTTCCGGTCACGTGGTACCCCACTTCCAGTCCCGTAGAATAGCGACGTAGTTATGTCGACGTTGAGATGTGACGTCATTGTGTAAGGTCAGTGGGATGCCACAGAAAATTACCTGTGACTTAGCGAATGTTAAGCCTGGATATCTCGAAGCGAAAATCGTTCCTCTCGTACTTCTGGCGTTTCAGCCGCTCGTCTAGCCTAGCGCTTTTCATATCTTCGCTGCTTTTTAGCCAACTCCCCATCTACCACTTCTGGATCGGTGTTTCTGCGCCGTCCGACAGTTGCTTTTTCTTCCATGGCGAGTGTCTGCGCCTGTTCTATGAGCATCTATGAGTATGAGCAAGCGCGCCTTATCGAGGAGGAGAAGCGGCGGCGCACATGCGCAGGAGCGCGCGGCGGCGGCGGAAGGTCAGGCTTCGTAGTCAGGAGACGGCGGCCACCTGCGCCACGCATGGCGTCACTCGGTTTCGTGCATGCCCAGAAGTGGCAAATTTGGGGCGCCGGCTCACGCGAAGAGCGGTGTTGACGAGCCTAGTGAAACTTTTCGCTTCAAAACCGTAAGTGGAAGTGTTTCGACAGGGACTCAATGTTTTGCACATCGGACGGGGAGGATCACGTGACAACAAGGGCGACGTAGAATCTACGTCACAGCTACGTATTGCCATCCTGGTCGTCCTTGCCCTCTCAGCAGGCTTTGTTGTTTTCGGAGGTGCTACGCGCGCTGAAAAACTTTTGTTGATAGCACACTCATTGATTTGTATGCGCGGACTCAATGTTTTGCACATCGGACGGGGAGGATCACGTGACAACAAGGGCGACGTAGAATCTACGTCACAGCTACGTATTGCCATCCTGGTCCCGCCTGGAAGCGAAAATCGTTCCTGGATATCTCGAAGCGAAAATCGTTCCTCTCGTACTTCTGGCGTTTCAGCCGCTCGTCTAGCCTAGCGCTTTTCATATCTTCGCTGCTTTTTAGCCAACTCCCCATCTACCACTTCTGGATCGGTGTTTCTGCGCCGTCCGACAGTTGCTTTTTCTTCCATGGCGAGTGTCTGCGCCTGTTCTATGAGCATCTATGAGTATGAGCAAGCGCGCCTTATCGAGGAGGAGAAGCGGCGGCGCACATGCGCAGGAGCGGCGCACATGCGGCGCACATGAACCAGAGCTCCCGCTCTGGTTCACACTATACGCAAGATAAAACGGCGCAAATACGTAGCCGCGAGCAGGAGGCACTAGGCAAAAGTTTATCCCGCTTGCTCGAGATGGGAAGCTTGGTGGCAAAAAAAGGATAAAGAAAGAACGAAAGCGGTGAATGCGTTAGCATTACGTTACCATTTATTCATATTTTCTTGAAGGCTTTCATGCATTTCATTTCTCTTTAAAGTTTCTTCGCTCAAATTTGCTGAAAAACCACTGAGGAACTTTTACTTGCTCTTCGCTGAGTCATTGTTATTTTTTTTATATTTTTGCGTTCTTTCAGTGACAGCCACCACGTGGCCTGTCCCTCTTCTCCACCACCTACGCCTGGGCCCAGGCTTTTCGCTCTAATACGCGGAATGAAACGTGAACAAATATTTATCTTTCATTTTGTTTTGGCTGGTCTGCTTTGAATTTCATTGGAGTCCACATTGAAATTATTCACTTTAAAAGAGTAGGCACACGATGCCCGACGGACGGCCGAACTCGGCGGGCAAGTTAATTGCACACTGATGTTCAGTATTTCGTTGTGTTAATGAAAGCACAGCAGAAAACAGGAAACACACATGTTGCATATTCTGCTGTCTGCTTTACTCTTTCACAATAAATGCGTTGAACACTAGTATGTAACTAAAATTTCCGTGACACATGCTTGCTGAGATTTACACGAAAGTTCGTGGCAAATTTTTACCCCAATAGGGGCCCTACGAGCAAGTTCCGGGAAACGTCTGTATGCATCCACCTTCCGGTTCCGTCGGATATCCGTGGGACGTGATTCGGAGTCACAAACTATATTCCGACGGATGTCCGCGGTACGTATGTCGAAACACAAACGGGTTTCTGTCGGAAGTCCGAACCTTCAAAAAAGGACGTCCGTCGTTCGTCCGTCGTGCATCAATGGCGGTCTGTGTAAAGGCGAGCAGACGTGGCGTTTTCCGCCAGCTGTTGCAGCGCCGTTGAGAACGAGAATCACGGAACAACTATTTTCGCTGATAAAACTGCTTGGCTTGACAATAGTGGAAAGCCTTGGTCTAATTAGTGTTTTTCTGTTCTACTTACTAGAATTCTTCTTGGCATATGTAATACCTAAAAGTAATTTTCGACTTTAGTGGAGAAAAAAGGAATCGTCTTTTTGCGAAAACTGATCGTTCCCTTCCATATCGAGCTACAATGTACGGTGCACTACGCGAGTAGAGCAGTGGTATAAATCGAGCAAAGAGCGCAGCTCGAGGAGCTGGTGCTTATTTGCTTTTTGCAAGATTTTCCGCTTTTTTATTTACACTGGCAGGTCGTAAAGCCGAGTTTCTGAGACGAGCGATACCTCCGTGTCTCTGGCCGCCTAAATTCGCCGTCTCTAAAGGCTACTCAAGGCTGCCGATACGTTCCAACTGCGGCAGCTAGGAAAGAAAAAAAAGTAGCATGCAGAAGTAGCACAGCGCCGGAGCGCCCGTTGCTGGAGGCGAAAAACAATCGCAAAAAAAAAAAAAATAAATAAATAAAAACTGGCAGTGGTTCAGCTCGGTTAAACCTAGTTGAGTTGCGATAGCAAGTGCTGCATGGAGAAGGCTCCATGCAGCAAAATACGGAAAATAGTTTACATGGGTTTTTATAATATGCCTTATGGAAAGCTTGCGTAACAAGAAAAAAAAAAGTGCTGCATGTGCCTAGGAAAAAAGTGCCTAGGATTCGCGCTTCTTCGGTTGCGGCACCTCAGAGTGTAAGCGAGCTCGTTTAGCTGCATCGGCGAGCCGCCGTTTCTCGAGTCTTCTTGCACGTTCTTCTTCAGTTTCCTCGGCACGCCGTCTACGCATCGTCTCATTCCAACACTGTCGTTTAGATTCTTCTCGAGAACTTGAACCGGTTTCTTCCGCAGTTGAAGAGTCATTCCGGGAGGCGGCACGACTTCTAGCCGCATCTTTGTCGTGCGGCGCGTTCTTCTGCTGTTTCTTGAGCGCGTTGTCTCTTGCCTTGTCAGATGGAAGGAAGGATGCACTAGGTTTGGTTTGGTTTGGTTGTGGGGTTTAACGTCCCAAAGCGACTCAGGCTATGAGAGACGCCGTAGTGCAGGGCTCCGGAAATCTCGACTACCTGGGCTTCTTTAACGTGCACTGACATCGCACAGCACACGGGCGCCTTGCTTGTCGCCTCCATGAAAAAGCGGCCGCCGAGGCCGAGATTCGATCCCGCGTCTTTGGGCACAGTAGTCGAGCGCCCTAACCACTGCGCCACCCCGGCGGGGGAGGATGCACTAGGTGCGATCCTCCTGTGAGGGTACAGACTTCAACCTGCGACCATCATCATCCTACGGCTACCCCAGGCAAGGCCTCCCGCACCATAAGGTTTGGAGGGTTTTTTGTTTCGGGGAGCGGGCTTTTCCCAGCCAAGGGGCTCATGCAATCCGGCCTGTTCCCACCGGGGCGGGGTCGCAGTGCATATGCACCACGTCCGCACCACCCCGGTGGGTCAAAGCCTGACGCGAGCAAGTCTTCTAATATCTCACTTCTAGTTTTCTCTTCTTTGAAGATCACCATGGGGTGTCCCCATTCTTCAAAAAACTTCTTTCTCCCTAAATGGCGTCTTTCTCTCTCTAGGTGGGACCATAGTTCTTTTCTGTTTTTGGCCTCTTTGTTTCGTTCCGTCGTCTTTGCCTCTCCTTTGCCAACTCAGCGTTCTCCAGCGTTCTCCATAACGATTAGGATCCTCTGAGGCGAAGCGCACATACATACCTCCGCGAGGTGACACCTCCTCTCCCTCTACCGCAGCGGAGCAAACGCCGGCTATCACACATGCTGTCCCTGGCCCTACGGCTGGGACGGTAGGGCCCGTATTCCGAGTTTGCGTCGTTATCGAATTGTCGCTATCTCACGTGACCTCGAGTCATCTGATTGGTCGAAACGCCGGAAATGGATGTTGCCACCTTTCCGGTTTTGTAGTGGCAACGCCTGTTTCCGGTGTTTCGACTAATAAGATCATTTGAGGTCACGTGAGATAGCGACACTTCGATAACGACGCAAACTCGGAATACGGACCTTGGTCAACGCCGCTTGCGGCGAGGGCTAGTTAGCCACCAAGTTTTAATCTGTTGTAGGCCGTCATTGCACCCGCCCCCGCTTAGGTGGTGGACGAGGCGCGCGTCTTTCTCTGCTTCTTCTTTTTCTTTCTTCTCTACTTTATCTCTTCTGATTTATTTATAGGAAGGGAAAGGCGCGGTAACTGTCTCACTTGTTTTCTGTGGACACCGCAACCGCGCCGTAAGGGAAGGAAGGAAAGTGGGAGAGAAAGTGGAAAGAGATAAAGAGGAGCCGTAGTGGAGGGCTCCGGAGTAATTTCGACCACCTGGGGATCTTTAACGTGCGCTGACATCGCACAGCCAACGGACGCCTCTTCGTTTCGCCTCCATCGAAACGCAGCCGCCGAGGTCGGGTTTGAACCCGGGTACTCCGGCACAGTAGTCGGGCGTCTTACCCCTGCACCACCCCGGCGGGGCATTTATCATCTTGAGATAAATGCCCCGCTGGGGTGGTAATGATAAATGCCCCGCCGGGGTGGTGCAGTGTTAAGACGCCCGACTACTGTGCCGGAGTACCCGGGTTCGAACCCGACCTCGGCGGCTGCGTTTATCTCTTAAAAAAAACTGATTTATTTATAGGAAGGGAAAGACACGGTAACTGTCTCACCTGTTTTTCTGTGGACACCGCAACCGCGCCGTAAGGGAGGGAAGATGGGAGTGAAAGTGGAAAGAGAGAAAGAGGAGCCGTAGTGGAGGGCTACTGAGTAATTTCGACCACCTGGGGATCTTTAACGTGCGCTGACATCACACAGCACACGACGCCTCTTCGTTTCGCCTCCATCGAAACGCAGCCGCCGAGGTCGGGTTCGAACCCGGGTACTCCAGCACAGTAGTCGGGCGTCTTACCACTGCACCACACCGGCGGGGCGCGTTTATCTCTTCTTTACGCATGAGGCAGTGGAGGAGAGGGCAAGGAGGTGAAGGGTGGCTGTTCCTGTCGGCTCAGCCACCCTTCAGCCACAACAACAATAGCAACGACAACAACGCTGACATCGCACAGCACACGGACGCCACTTCGTTTCGCCTCCATTGAAACGCAGCCGCCGTGGTCGGGTTCGAACCCGGGAAGTCCGGCACAGTAGTCGGGCGTCTTACCACCGCATCACCCCGGCGGGGCGATATGGACGATCAAAAATGATGCTCCTCCTCCCCCCCCCCCCCCTCAACTCAGCCCACGCCGGCGCTCAAGAAAGAACAAAAGTCGCAATATTTGCCAAGTATGGCTCGCTGAGTGGTCTGGTTAGAGCAATGTGATTTGAGTGACGACCTAAACAACGAAGATTCTGTATACTCCCCTTTATCCCCATCCTTCCCATTCAATAAAGGACATTCAATCAAACAATCGCGACGGTGCCCCACCACGCCCCATCCCGTCCGCGTAGCTTGAGAGCGTCCAATGAGCAGGCGCGCCCAGCAAGCCCCAATGACGTCATACGGGATGTTTGCGCGTAAGGATATGTGTCGCCAAAATCGGCTGTGAGCGATTGCGACGAGCACTTTTTAAGACTTATTTGTAAATTATGAGTTCCACGCAGTGCTTTCAAATTTTACTCGAATACTCACAAAAACCCCCTTTATAAATTTCAATTGCATTAAAATATTACCCCAAGTAGCGTTTCAGGGGCCCGTTTAGTTTCTATTGGCCGCTACCACTTAATTCGAGAGATTTTCGCTTTAGATTTAAAATTCCTAACGCTCGGGAGCGTTAAAGCCCCGTTCTATAAATTCCGGCGTACGCATTGGCGTTGTAAGCGAAAAACTACTGCTGTGCCTCTGGCGGGTGATACTCGGAAGGTGATATGGTTGGATATTGATTCGTCGGTGGGTTGTGAGATGTCACGAGACTTCATCACATGCCCGAGTTGAAGAAGCTGCCGACTCGGCTAGCTCCTGTGAGATGTAAATAGAACCCTTCAGAACCCTTCGATCCAGAGACAGACACGCGCTGCTCACATAGACTACGCAGTTACGCTCGTATAGGCTCCCAAAGCATCGCTGGGCGGCGCTGCGGCTCCTGAAGGGCAGCGCCATCTGTGGCAGAAAAACACACACTGGGACGCCGCCGGCTCGGCTCGCTGCCTTCGCGACGTGCGCCGCGCGCTTTCTCTCGAACGAGCACGCGCCCTGACGCGCCCTGACGCGCCCCCGCAGGCGCATCGCAACGTGCCGCCTGCATTCCGTCTTGATTATTGGACAACCTGCCGCGTATTTCCATGGAGGAAACGTAATTATAGGCGAGAAAATTTTTATTCACGTCAGCACTGTAGAGAGTAAATTGTGAATGCGTTTCCCACGTTAGCGAAAACGTAGGAAGTTTATCTCGAGGTAAGTCAGCTATGCAACTATATTGTCGTATATAATATGTTTAAAAACTGCGGAAATATTATCAGTACTCTGAGATAAAGTTGCTCGCTTGTTGATTATTGTTTTGGCCTGTAGCATGAGATCTATATACGGTTTTGTTTTTATTATTACGATGTTACTAAAGCAAATCTTGCAGTAGAAGAATAAGCTATAGTCCGAAGGAGATGTTTCTTCAAAGGCACGAACGCTAGCAGTCTCAAAAGCACATGCGTGCTCCGCTGGCTCGCTGGCTCGGAAGGGAGGTGAAATCCAAGCTCGTACTACAGTCGTGCTTTATTTCGGTTCTTACTGAATGGTTGTGCTTTATTTATATTTGGTTTGCATTTACGAAACCTGTGACGCGAAGACGCGAATAGGGTGCTCCGTGCGAGTAGTGTCAATCGAGCCATAACTATGATCGCTTTTGTATTGCACTTCCAACATATCTTGGTTATGAATAATAATAATGTTGGTTCATTTATTGGCCAATTTGCGGAAATCTGTAAAAGCGGCTCAGTCAAGCAAGTCCCCCCCCCCCCCCCCCCCAAAAAAAAAAAAAAAAAGGCCTCGTTCCTAGATATTTTCTTGGTCGTAGGGCACATTCAAACATCATTATCGATCGCGGACGTCGCACGCTGGATATCTGTTGATTTGGTTGCTTTCAGAGCACTCGCAAAGCAGGGAGAGAGCACAGAAAATCGGCAAAGCAAGACACGCGCGGAGCGAAGAGCAGGATAATCCTCTACCCCTTTCACTGTGTTAAACCATTGTACTCTTTTGATGCCTCTCTAAGACGTCTTTGTCAACTGTCGAACATTTCTGAGTTTATGGAGAAGGGTAAAATTGGCCCTTTTCGTTTCCACAAAGAACGCCAGACTTCTCAGAATGCTGTCATGCGGTTGGAAAACAGGTCTTGTGGAAACGCTTCCAATGAAATCTGCAAAGTTCCACACGTGAGCCTCGTCTTTTGGCGCTTCGCCTACTATTGTGGCTACCCATGACACAATGCTACTTAGTACCTCCGTTTCGCATCAGCGGAAGCGTTTTTGTATCGCCAAATAACCACCAGGCGCAACTCGATCGCCGCACGTGCACAGGGAGCTAGCGGAGCGTCTGCTACGGCGACGTCCCATCGTTTCCCATTTCGCCACCATGCCAGGAATGCGGCGCTGCCATCGCGCGGCGAAACTTGAGCTTGGGTTCCCTATACGGCTTGGTTGAAGCGGGGCTTTATTTATTAAGGCGAACGCCTTTAAGCGCTCATACTCGCTGTGACCGTCCGTCCATCCAACCGTTACATCCAAAGGCAAGAAGAAGAAGTCGTGGGAGGTGGTCGCTGGCAGCTGGCATGGCCGAGCACTAACTGGACGGCTTGCTGACATTACGTTTGGCAGGTACTGCCAACTAAGGGCTTTCCTTTCAAATGGGAGGGCGATATGCCAATCAGCCAAACCCTTGCATTCACGTTATCCCTAGGCCACGCAGACACGTTCATACGGCTCGGTTAAAGCGGGAATTTATATGTTGGCTGGTAGCTTAAGCTATTGCGTCATCGCGAAGGTGGGAGTGAAAACAGAGAGAATGAGGTGCCGTAGTGGAGAGCTTCGGACCACCGCCCGATAGAGGATTTCGCCTCACGCAGTTTAGTGATCCAAAGTGCCCCCTAAAATTCTTTTTTTTTTTTTTCTACAGGCCATAAACTGGCCAGAGCAGGAGGTGCAATGCAATACAGATATGACAATGCAGAACAAAGAAAATGTCATGAAAAGGATGGAGGGTGTAGCAGTGTTACTCGGTGAATCCTCACACTAGCACAACAACTAACAATATAGGAGAGGTCCTTCACATAACGCGGTAGCTTACAAGTGTGTGCTGCATAGTGTGTGTGAGATAACAGAGGTACAGGTAAGAAATTAGTGATTAAGCTAGTGCGAAGTGCATGTACGCGAATGAGGATCATCATGTGAAGACGGGAGCCAGAACACTGTCGATTGTATACCCTCAAAGGAAGAGCGCAAGTGTCCCCCTCCTCCTGCTGTTATTATTATGATTAATTTTATTATTATTATTATTATTATTATTATTATTATTATTATTATTATTATTATTATTATTATTATTATTATTATTATTATTATTATTATTATTATTATTATTATTAATGCTGCCGCTGAAACGGCCGCTGTAGTACTAAATATGCTGAAAGCGGAGGAACCGATCTGTCACGACATGAGCAGCGCGCTCCTTAAAAGTACCGTAATGACCGGCATATATCGGGCTTGCACACTGTGAACAATCCGCAGCCGTTACACAGAATTATCAGCAGCAGCAGCAGCATGACTGCATGCACCCGCTGCAGGGCAAAGCCCTTCCACATATCCCTCCAATCAATCCGCTATAGCTATAGCCGCGTCCACGTAATCTCAGCAACCTTCCTAAACTCATCCGCTCGTATACCTTTCTGACGCCTCCTCCTACGCTTTTCTTCTCCCGGAATCCAGTCCTTTACCATTAGTGACCATCGGTTATCCTCCCTTCGCATTGCATGTCTTGCCCATGCCCACTGCTTCTTAAATGCGACTACAAAGTGTCTTTTATCTGCGTTTGTACCCTGACCCACTCTGCAAGCTTACAGTCTCTTAACGTTACACTATACCATTTTGCATTCCATAGCTCTCTCCGTTGTCTTGAACTTAAGTTGAACCCTTTGCGTTAGGCTACAAGTTGCGTAAAACAGGGTTGGTCAAATCACGCCGTATTGGACGATTTTTAGGAAGAAAATCCTGCACAACGCGCGCCTATAGACGGTCCACATAGCCCAAAATTTTTGCTTTGAACACAAACAGTCCGCGGACTATATAGGAAGATTTGCGGTATGCGTGGTAAGACCTGTGGGAACATCGACGAAAATGATGAACCCGCAAATGCGAGTCCAGATAGGTTTCAACGCGTGCGCTTCTCCAAGGCTGGTTTAGTCAAATTTAGAGCGGCAATGAGCAGACATGCGATGATAGTCTATAGCACCACGCGCAACTCGACGAGTTACGCGGTAAAATCCCGCACACACTAACCAGATCCCTCGGCTTACCTACGACCCCTGAAGTTTTCAATATTACTTTTTAGCAACCTCGAAGCTAGCGCTGCTCTCGTTATTAAACATTCCTCGCATCGAGGCTTAAGTTTCAACATTAATTTCCTTGTGCACTGCTGTTATGTTTGGTACTGGATTTACTATGCCACTGGGGCCCCTTCAGCGCGCAAATATTTCAGCAGTAGAGTAAAGCTAGCCTGTCTGTGTAATAATATTGAACGTGCACATACTGAAATTTATGAAATATGTGGGCACATGCTTGTACAGGACGCGGAGCCTCAAATAGTTTTGAAAAATAAGTATATTCAATCTAGGAGTAGTCGTCTATCGCCGCATATCAATTCTTCGCTCTTGCCTACTCTTCCCCTCTTCGCGCCCTTTTCTCAAATGCCGATAGCGCTTTACCGATGCTTGCTTATTATATCCTGTCTGATAATGTCGATAACGTTATGAGGTACAAACCATTCGCTGCTTTGGCGGACGACGTGGTATTTTTGGGCCACGAGGAAAGCAATGAACAATTCATCAGCGTTCCCCGAGATCCGGATTCTGGTATCGTCTTTTTCATTTATTGGTTTTTAGAACACGCATCGGCTTTTCAATATTTTTATCTGCGAACTCAAGTCCAGTAATAGAGCGAATATCACCTTCAATATATAATTTCGGTTCCTCTGCCCCTGTGGCGATTAAATTTAACAGGACGAGTAACATTGATAGATCTACACTAGTTCTTCGTTTCCAACTCGATCCGCGCGGATCAAAATTGCTTTCCTCCGTCGATCGATACACTGCTTCTCGGAGGAAAGCCGAGAGCATGTTCGACTGCCGTGTTTACTTTGGCTGGCGCGCACGTCGCTTAAACTAAATTGAAAAGAGGGCCGTCTCGCTTTTGCTTCCGTCTTTCCTTTTGTTTACTGTCATGTTATCAGCATTCGCTAAGTGATCGCCACGTATTCCCTGTAGAGATATACGTCAGCATTATCACGATGTAGGCGCTTTCGAATTTATCTACGTGCGCACTGTGCGCATTCACGGTAGCGTGAAGAGTAAAAAACTTCTTGAAACAGCTGCTACACGCTTTCGTTTCAACGGAGATAAATGATGAGTGATAAAGTTTAGGTCTTTATAACTTGCAGCGTTTGTGCTTCCGTTTCTTCTAATCTGAGGGCACGTAATGTATGTTTGGAAGCATAGCCGGCATGGCTTCTTTTCTCGAATTTCAAGCCCAAGTGGCGTACTAAGACTCTGAAGAACTTTTTCGGGATTGGGGTGCATGACCCTGAGACGTTGAAGCTAAGACGTATCGACGCCGTGACATTAGCGAACATCGAACCTACCACATATATATATATATATATATATATATATATATATATATATATATATATATATATATATATATATATATATATATATATATATATGTATGTATATATGTATATGTATATGTATATATACGGGCACACGCTGTCACGAGCACCCGTTGACACTGGCGATACTACAGCCGATGACGATAGCGGTTTTCTAGGAGCCCTCAGCGCATCTGAGCTCAGGGATCGACAAAGAGCTGGTCCAGACATCCTTCCACTCATCGATTATCTGGAAGGGCGTGATACGACCCTGCCTCGACACCTATCTCGGCACCTTGGTTCCTTCTGCATACGGCAAGGCGTCTTGTATAAAAGAAACTCCCAGGGCCAAGACAGAACTTACCTTCTGGTAGTGCCATGCGAGCTCCGTGAGGATATTCTACTTGCTTGCCATGATGAACCAACGTCTGGTCATTTGGGTTGCTCACGGACTCTTGCTCGAGTGCGCAACATGTATTACTGGCCAGGACTCTCCGCAGCTGTGAAACGCTATGTACGAAGCTGTCGCGAATGCCAGCGCCGTAAAACACCGCCCCAGAAGCCTGCCGGATTTCTCAAGCCCGTTAAGGTACCCCGCATTCCGTTCGACCAAATTGGAATGGATCTCCTTGGCTCTTTCCCTTTGTCGCAGGCCGGAAACAAATGGATAGTAGTCGCTACTGACTACCTGACTCGATACGCTGAGACAAAGGCAATCCCTCATGCCACAGCTTCCGAAATAGCAGAGTTTTTCATGCACAACATAGTCTTGCGGCATGGCGCCCCTTCCTACGTCATTACCGACAGAGGGACAGCTTTCACATCACAGCTGATCGACCACATATTTGAGCTGAGTTGCACGACCCATCGCAAGACCACAGCGTACCATCCACAAAGCAATGGCTTTACAGAAAGATTGAATAAGACGATTGCGGACATGTTGGCAATGTACGTCGATGTGCAGCACAAGACCTGGGACGAGGTGCTGCCGTACGTCACATTTGCGTATAATACAGCCTTACAAGAGACAACGCGCTTCACACCATTTCGACTTGTTTACGGACGCGAAGTTCAGAGCATGCTCGATTCCATGCTCCCGTGCCCAGATGATGACCAGCTATCCTCAGATGCCCAGCAATATGCCATCCGCGCTGAGGAAGCCCGCCAGCTCGCCCGTGTGCACATTGGGCAGCAGCAGACCACTGACGTGCACCGTTACAACTTCCGGCACCGCCAGGTTGACTACAAGCCTGGAGACCAAGTCTGGGTATGGACACCAGTTCGCCGTCCAGGCTTGTCAGAGAAACTCCTTTCCCGCTACTTCGGGCCGTACAAAGTGTTGCGCCGTGTGAGTGACCTCAGTTATGAAGTTATCCCAGACGGTGCCACACAACCAAAACGTCGAAAGCACAGCTCGGACATTGTGCACATTGTGCGACTGAAGCCGTACTACCACCGATAGCGTATGGTAACCCGCTGTGACCACTCTCTTGCTTTTCACACCAATTTTACCGGCCCTTCTCATTCTTTTTTTTTTTTTGGAAGGAGGGGGTAATGCCACCTAGCGTTGCCAGGTGGCGCATGACTGAGGTGTGAAAGGAGGACGAAGTTGAAGAGGACGACAAAGTGTCGCTTGCGCGTTTGCGTCTGTGCTGCTGTGTTGTTGTGTCTGGGCTACCCCCTGCTATCTTTGGTATCCTTAGTCACCGTGTACGTGACAATACCTTCGAATTTTTGTCAGCACGAGCAGCCGATGTACCTTTCTAGTTCACTATAGTACCTGCATTCAAAATTGAAACGGCCATACATGCAGCTTTGTTTGTAGACGGCAGTGACAATCGCCGCTTTAACAGGCAGTGGAAGCGAAATGATGGAACCGCCGGAAAGAACGCTGAGTTAGAGGGAGAGGTGCGGAGCATACTATGATCTACATGAACGCTCACTGCAGCGTTGGAAATGCTGCTGAACCGTTGCAGCAGATGTGGCACTTTTTCATGACACTAATGCATGAGGCTTGTATACATGCAGATGGGAATGCAACTTGGCCAAGCAGCTGCTGTAAGCGGGTAGTATACCACTGAACACCAGTGAACATTACGCCAGCAGACGACGTTTCTAATAGAGCGGACCCTTGCTGTCTGCGTGAAGACGTGTTATGTAGCTCACGCACAACTGTGCAGTTTAATTCAATGGTAATACGCTGTCTGACCAAGGCTCTAGCTTCCGTATGTGTAACTGATTTATTTATAGGAAGGGAAAGGCGCGGTAACTGTCTCACTTGTTTTCTGTGGACACCGCAACCGTTCCGTAAGGGAAAGGAGGAAGGTAGGAATGAAAGTGGAAAGAGAGAAAGAGGAGCCGTAGTGCAGGTCTACGGAGTAATTTCGACCACCTGGGGATCTTTAACGTGCGCTGACATCGCACAGCACACGCCTCTCCACAGCCAGCAAGCTGTGTGCATGTCAGTGCGACCGACCTCTTTTCGGTTCGAAGGAATGTCACAATTTGGATCCAGTGTACATCTACAGGTGTTTTTCCGTTTCAAATCGACATCGCCAACACTTTTCCGACCACGCCAATATCCAATATATGCGCAGGTCTTGCGTGAGAACACTCTAAGAAAAAAGGGTGTGCGAAAGGGGTAAAAAGGGCATAGCATGGACATTTACCCCCTTTAGAAGGCCTTGGGGGTAACTTTGCACCTGCTGGAAGCAGGTCCCTATTCACTTACCCCCTCTTAGAAAACTTGCACCCTACTGCAACCCTACTTACCCTCTCTACCAGCGTTTGTGTGTTTGTGTGTGTGTTCGTGCCCCTTAAACAGCGGGGTTTTTAGTTTGGGCACATGTCACGATGGGGCGCTCGTGCAGCATTCTGTCCCATCATGTCTCGTTCCTCGCTTTCAGAGAGGGGACGCCTTTTGTGCCACCTTCGCCACCGTTTTTCTCGCGCGGCGTTTGGGTCCCTCTCCATGTTTACTCTCCCCAGTCAGGAACTGCAAGCTGCAGGTGTGTCCTGGTTTCTATGGGGTGACGTCATGACTGCAAAACTGCTTCTAAATTGTAATGAAACAGCCGATACTTTTGTTTTGCTTGTGGGAGTAATGCTCTGGCAGTGCACAGCCTGTTTCAGGCTTATAGTGGAGCCACTCCGACTGCATAGCGAACTGTCACGGGCCGTTCTGCAAACGTATTTCCTAAGCTGCTCAAATGAAAGAAAAGGCACAGTATCTGTCACACTTCTTGGTAGAATCCTGAACCACACCGTAAGGGGAAGCTTATGAAGCTTCGAAGGAATGTGGAATAAAAGAAAAGAGAGAAAGAGGTGCCGGTTGTGCTCAGCAACAAAATTATGCGCATATTTGATTTTACCTGAAGCGCGTACAGCTCGTTCGGCCGAAAAGGCATCGCCATTGCCATGGTCGTCGCCGAAACTCGCAACTCGTGGAAAAATATATGCTCTGATGTATATTAAAATCTTGATAACATCGATTCCTTATACAGCTTTCAGGGTGGTGTCATACCCTTTTCGTGTCACATTTAGCATCCATCTGCTAGTCATGAAGGTTAGTTTGCGACAGAGATGGAACCAACGAGATATGTACAGCTGCCGAAATCTTAAATGACGTTCGTGACGGCAGTACTTTCTGTGATTCTGAGCGTTACAGAGCAGCTAACCTGCGAACAGTCAAGTATAAGAAATGGCTCACCAAGCTCTTGCGTAATCTTGATCATCTGGCAAGTATTGTCCTTATTAAGGCGCAGGAGCATAGAAAAGGAGGTCGTCATGCGCAAGCCAGTTAAAGATTTGAGCGGCTCTACCTCCGGTTTTATGCCTTTCATTTTAAAGTTCGCCGTTCACCGAGAAGTGAGGCAGATACAACATCTTCCGTTCCTCCAAACAAAGCAAACTAAAGGCGTTAATCACATTCCCAGACTCTGCGTCTCTTAACGGCAAGAATTTGCGGAATCAAAACGCCGTGTTAAAGGCGCTATCGCGTCTACAGCTTTGGTGTCATGCTGGCTTCAAATTATTTAATTTTATAGCGTTAACTAGAGGCAGGCTGGTGGGCAGCTGAAAGCTGTGACACTCGAGGACAAATTTTATCAAAAGTTGTTTCTTTCGACTCGTTTTTGTTGAAGGCGACCAGCTACACTGAAAATGAGGATTTCTTCACCCTCATTTACCGTGCCGCAGAAAGTATGCCAGTCTGACATTCTTAGTTTACAAATGGGCAAACACATACGTATGTATTATATATATATATATATATATATATATATATATATATATATATATATATATGCTTAAACTGAACATTAAAAAGACAAAGATCATGGCGTCTTCTCCTATCAAGTCCTGGAGCATCAAGGGACAAGAAGTGGAAGCTGTGACAGATTTTCTCTTCTTGGGCTCCAAGATTACCCCGGAAGGAGACTGCAGCCATGAAATTAGGAGACGCCTGCGTCTGGGCAAGAGAGCCATGGCTAGCCTTGACCGCCTAGTAAAGAGCAGAGACATTACACTGCCAATCAAGATCCGTATAACTCGTGCTATGGTCTTTCCACTTGTGATGTATGGATGCGTGAGTTGGACTGTGAAGAAGGCTGACCGCCGAAGAATTGACGCGTTTGAATTGTGGTGCTGGCGGAGACTCTTGAGAGGTCCTTGGACGGCCAGAAGATCAAATCAGTCGATATTGTCGACCATAAACCCTGACTGCTCATTGGAGGGTCAAATTCTAAAGTTAAAGCTCAGCTACTTTGGTCATCTGATGAGAAGAGAGGAGTCGCTGGAGAAAGATTTGATGTTGGGAAAGGTTGAGGGTCACGGGAGAAGGGGTAGGCAGCGAACGCGATGGTTGGATGGAATCCTCGAGGCGCTGCAGATGAAGTTATGTGATGTTAAGAAGATAGTGGGAGACCGGAAAGCGTGGCGTAATATGGTCCATATATATATATATATATATATATATATATATATATATATATATATATATATATATAGCTCAAATTTCGGGCAAAATGGCATTTTTTCAATGGTATGGTTCGTGCCTGATTCGATCAGAAGTAGAATGTTCCCATAATATGCGGCGAGGCAAGTACGCCTAACAACTTTAATATTAAAAATACTAACGGCAAAATGCCATTTCTGTGCGAAATTTGAGCTGCGAGGATTTTGTGGTTTAGCTTGGAGGAGCATTCTACAGCGCGCTGGTAATTGTGCAATGCCTTGCATATTCGTGGGTCTCCTCTTTTAGAGAGTTTTCATCTTTCTGAAAACGAACTACCTGCCTGTCTGCCCTATAAATGCACTTTTTAACGGGCCATCGGAATGCGGTGAATAACTCGTCTTGCCTCGACCAAGGTTTTCATTTGCTTGATCTTACTGTTCTACACACATGCTCCCTTCTTCGTTCCTTTTTTTTTTTCAGTTTTCAAAAATAGGCTAATCAGTTTGGAAAGGAAAGAAAACAGAATGCGTACACCGTGTCGTCGTGCTCTGTATTAATATTGCAGGAGACGTTATTTTTGCATATCATTCATAATTTTTTCATTCGTTCCGACTTCAGCAGGTTCTTTTAATTTTAAGGTGTACAAACTGCCCCAAGCGCTAGCTCTATTGTTCTTAGTTTACCAGGGCTCCTTTTTTTCGCAGTGCTTCGGCGTGTTTCGTACTTGCTGCACCAGGCTGTCGGGTGGTTCCAATCGCCACTTCTCCGCCGCTTTTGTGATGAAACACGACGCATGCATGCTTTCCGCCACGCCGCACACCAGACACTTCGCGTTTTTCAATGCAGCACACACGTGTTTGCAGCAGCATTGTGCGACGAGATACCTTCGAGCATAAGTTGAGTGGAGAACTTACAAAAGACCAGCTAGCTGGCTGCGGAGCCACGTACAGCCTGTGATACTTGCACGTGGTCACTTATCCTTTCTAGCTCCGAGAATTCAGGAAACGGGGCATTGATTCCTTCGCTCGCCGTATGACACAGCGCAAAGGTGACGCACGCTCTTTTGTCCTGATAAGCTTGCCCCTCCAGTGAACATCAGAATTTTGGACACTGAATCTCAAGGGCCAATGATGGAGGTGGGGTAAGGAACAATCAGAAGAACCTGCTGCTCCCCGGAACTCTTTTCTTCACAGCATGAAGTCATTTTTCGCCGGACTTTCGGAAACCAGTTTGGCTCTAGCTTCCAGAGTGCCTAGGCGGGGTACACAAGCCTTCATTGTGAACAGGTCCCAGGGAGCCCAAAATGCGTGCCTCTTTTCGACGGCGAGCACATGGTGGCTCTGGACACATACTCTTCTCAAGGCTCCGTGGGGTCACGAGTCATTCCAGCAGAAGCGATGTCCTGTTCGGACGCGAAAGCATCGAGTGGTCTCAGTCTTATGCCTATGGGCTGCACTGCCCTTGAGTTGTAAATATTTGTATCATACTCAACATGCAAATAGATATGTGCGAGCAAAGTCCTTCGTTGTCACTGCAGGGAAATACCCCCTGTAAAGACGTAATCTTAAATTAACTGACGCGGCAGAATTCTGTTAAGGGCACAGCTCACGACGACTCTGCAATCAGCGACGACGTGGAGCTTGGACAAAGCAAGAAGTACGCATCTTCTAGTGCTGCAACAGTCTTGGGCTGCGCAAAAGCAGCAGCGGAGGAGAGATCACGTTAGCAGATTCGCTGGGCCAGCGTTGAGAACAAGTATGGACTTGAAAGGTTGCTGCTGCTGCGGTGGCGCCGTGTCACAAAGACCAGCTTCGGACTCCATTACGCATGCCAATGATGGGCGACAGCAGGTGCGGCGGCAGCGGTCAACGTAAACCGGCGCATGGTGCTTGTAAGTTCCATTTTTCAAACTTTTTCTGCCCTTATTGTGTGTTTAAGTCGGTACTCGTTTAATCAGCATGCGTCGCAATAGTGAGAACAATGTTGAGTCCGAGGTTCGAGTGGTCCCAATCTCTATGATCAGCAGGCGTGACTGCATTTGAGTGACCACCCATACGTATAGCATGTATTTCAGCGAAGGTGAACCAGAAGTTTTAAAACTGCTTTTTGTGATATTGAGGTGGTTTCAAATTGCAATTGTTTACATCAGGATACAGGTTAATCAAGCTAATTTGGTGGTTAACTAAACCTTTATGCATGTTTATATATGTTGTGCTCCGAAATAAAATTTCAGTTATTGAGCGCCTGTGTCCGTCCATCCTTCTGTGTGTTTCCTTGTCGTTCCTTGCACTCTTATTTAGGCATACCGAAGTTTGGTCTAGTCTTGGGACATGTCCTTCAGAGTTATCTGGCGTTGAGAGCTTGCGTTGTTGATTGCTGTATCATATCCGTTCTCCTACAGTAAAACAGCTTAACAGAATCATGCACACAGCTTTGAACTTCAGGCCAGTTCGCGCCGCTTAATTTCATGTCTCATAATGGACATTTTTGCAGTAGCTTCCTGCGATTGCACAAAGCCCCCACATCTACTATTTTTGATGGCCATGCTTGCGAAAACGGAGGAGTTTTCCGAGCGTGATTTTTCACGAACGTCTCCTCAGTTATCAACGCCCTGGCCTGCTGCACAATAATGGACATTTTCTCAGCTGCGCACCCTTCTTGTGACCGCCAGGTGAAATACCCTTGACCAGACGGCTTACTGAGGTTCCCTCGCATATTTCCAGCAAACATTTTTTCACAATAGTTGAGTGGGTTTATTTTCTGAGCAGTAGTTGAATGCTGGGCTGTCATGTATGAAGCAGGTCAAGCGCAGGGAGAAGGTATATCAGGGTGTGTCCACAGATGCCTCAAGCATATCATTACAAATGCTAGCTGAAAGTAGCCCAGCACTTGTATATACTGCTTGGAAAACAGGCCGGCACCACTACTGCGAAAGCATTTGTGCAGAAAAAATAGGAGCGATCCTCGGTAACTCGCCCCGTCAGATGTTCCTCGCTTGGCAGCCACAAGAAGGGTGCGGTGCTGGAAAAATGTTCTCCATGCAAGAGAAAGCGGTTGCTGTATTTGCAGCCGCGACGTGGTTCCAACACGCTTCCATTTTTTTTTATTTTTTTTTGCCACGCCGCTGCAGTTTGGTCGCCGAGATGTTTCCATCGCTTGCATGTGTATTCATTGTGAATGTATCTATTCCCTCCACATCTCATTTTTCTCTCGTTTTTCTCTCACGCAGGTTCCCTCGGAGTATGGATTCAACCACGACGATGACAAAAGACTGCTCGGTTATCCTGCCATTTTCAAACGCAATAAAAAGTAAACCCTGCCTTCCGTTCTCATGTACTAATATCGGTGTGCAAACTGCACCCTGAATGGCTACATGGCCCGTCACAAATATGTCGCTCTAGCACGAAGAAACCAACATTGCGGAAGCGAGGGCGTCTGTGACCGGCTGACGAAGACATCATACATCTTTTCACCAAACGTTTTATTCTGTATAGGGCGTATGTTAAGGCTGTCTAATGTTGCAGCGGAGGCAGCATTACCACACATATGCCAAACGGAGTCGCTTGCGTTGCAAATAAAGAAAATATGTCTCGTATCGCTTCGATAGCGGCGATGTCTTGTGACTGACTGCACAATCAGTCGAAGTGTGGTTGTTTTCAAATTACTAGCGTACCAGTGTGCGCCTAGACTATATTTAGAAGGGTGCAAACATACCCTTCGAAGGAAAAGAACATTATCTTAAATGGGTGTAAAAAACGCTATAATATGAATTTATTTTATTCCTCGGGGCGGTAATATTACCCTTCCAAACGAAGCATAGATATGAACGTAAAAGTGCAAAGTTACGCCCATTCATAGGGTGCAAAGATGCACTTACGGGGTGCTGTAGTAAGCTCATTACGCTGGCATAAATGCAGACCCTGTGAGGGCAAGTTTACGCCTTATGATTAAGCATAAACTTATTCCAGCTGGGAGCAAACATGCACCCGATTTTAGAGCATATTTTTGCACTTTCATGGCCTAACCTTTAGTCCTTCTGAGAAAGGGTAACGTTACTCCCCAGAAGCATATACTTGCACTTCACCATATGGCATAACGTTAGCCTCGTTGTAGCGTAAACTTTACACCACACACACTTAAGCCCCCGTCGAGGGTGTAACTTTGCACCCAAAGGGGCTCCCCAGTGCGTCAGTGGACTTACCCCCCTAAAGGGGTAAGATCACACCTTTTTTTCTTAGAGTGAAGACAGGGCGGGGTGCGCACACAGTGCATCGGCTGAGACGCACCTCTTTGAAGGTGGACTCGCGCTAACCGCTAAAGGGCGTGCCGACGTGTAATGGTTCTTTTTTGTAGTGCACGGTTGGGGTGTATACATACGCTCGTTCCTTGAAACCTCAGGGCGAGCCCACAGGATGGCGACGTTGAGGCATACGTTTGTTGAGCTGCCTGAGTGCTCTTGGCGACTGGTGAAAGATGCAGCGTATGGTTTCAAAGTCGCTTCTGCGAATGGTTTCAAAATCAGCGTCGCTTCTGCGAATGTTCGGTGGCTCTGCTTCCAGCGTCATGTGCGCAGTGCCACGCCAAGTTCAAAATACAGGGGAGCCTCCTTGCGCCCGAGTCCCGCTTCGTCCGTACTCGTCCGTAAAGTATCGACACATTTTCCTGCCCACTTGAAATAAGCGTCGAATTGCTGAACGCTAAAAATATAATGAAGTAACCTCAGTTCAAGTATAGTCCGACTGGCGCCTATAAATCCACCCTCACCCTCCAGACATCACCTCCACTTTCTAAATTATCCCCATTCCATTGAAGTCCGAGGCCAACATAAGGCTCTCGCCCGGCACATGCTGCCAGCCCCCGAAGAGACAAACAATACCAGTGAATTCTTATTTCCAGCAAAAATCCGAGTATTTTAAGTTTATCCGGCGTCCATAGCGATGCATTTTTGCAAGGAAAACCTGCATTTAGATGTTTCGCCGCCACTTGATTGGAACTCGAGACGTTTACACTGAAAATGACTCCGCGATGCCGACGCGCCGCAGACTTGCGGATGACGCACAGTCCGTTTCACCGGAAATACGTCTTTTTCAATCTTTTGAAAGCGGGAATATATGGAAACTATAGGCAAACTCGAATTTGTACTTGGTTTCAGAGGCAAGGTTTTAAAAGGCTTACGGGTACCCTGGGTCTTTGATAAAAGCAGTGGAAGCATCAGAGAGCCGGTAACTATTTGATCCCAGCATTTGTGACTTTTTCAGCGAAAGTTGCTAGACGGAGCCCTCCCTGGCGAACTCAAATCGCAGACCTTCAACGTTTCATCCCGTGACAATGTAGACTGGCACGCGATGTGACGTGACCAGCTCCCGCAGCGTTCATTGTGTCACAAAGTCAAAAGGTATCAGATTTTTCTGTGGCAAAAAAGCGAAAGACAAACAGCAGTACAACGATAGCCTTCGCTGATCTCAGCGGGTTGTGCAGCAGGATGTTAACACTTCGAATTTTTTTATTTCCTTGGCTTCGCCTATCTTAAAAGCTGTAAAGAACTGTAAAGCCGATGAAACTAAAAGAGAGCAAACTTGAGATCGATTAGCTCAGCACTGACTATGTTTAGAAGACATAGTTGCAATTGGTGACCCGACACGTAATCAGACGAGGACCCCCTTTCAGGTTAACCCTCCATATTTCCCCTCTCTCTCGCTGGGACGGATCACTCACCTGCCGAGGAGGAATCGTAATTCAGGTGATCATTGTGGCTTTTGCACAGGAACTCGCGATCCGCCGCACCGTAGAACTTCGGCCGGAACGCGCCACGCTGGACAATGCGGAGTGCGCATGCATCAATAATAATATACGTACAGTGTAAGCAAAAAAGATGATCACAAATTTAAAAACAATATATATATTTCTTTTTCTTTCGGGGAATTAACACGTGTGACAACAGAGCCAATAGTTATAGGTAAAACAAAAACGTAAATTACACCACGCCACGCGTGTATTGAAAAAAATAAAAATAAAAATAAATTCTGGTGTCTGTTTATGTTTCATGCCAACGCCTATAGACATATTCTTCTAGTGCGCCCTTAACATGGCGACGCAGAGCGCGCTCTTCTTGAAACGGTGTACTCTGACGAAGTATACAGCCAAAAGTTCAGAGTCCACAGGGTTTGCTTTTAAGCCGTATATTATGACTTCTTTAAGAATCGTGGAAGTCCTAGCTATTGGAGAGGGTAGGACGAAAAATCTTCTTGCCTTCAGCAAGTTTGGAACCTGGGAATGCATCACGAGCCACATAGTATGACTCAGAAGTAGACCCCACGAGCTCTAAACTTTTGACAAAGAGTGTACATCAAATCTCTCACTGAAAACTATGTAGCTACTCCTTATCTACAATGATAACAGTAGAACAGATACGCGGAAGCGCGCGCTTCTAGCTGGCGTAACGAGTCGCCGTCTCGAAGCAGAACAGAGCTTGTGAGCACGTGTTACCGAAGCGCGCAACCCCAGCAGGAAGGAAACGCGTGTACGTCACTCGCTCGTCACTCGGG
The DNA here is from genome assembly GCF_055883805.1 of Amblyomma maculatum. Classification (NCBI taxonomy): domain Eukaryota; kingdom Metazoa; phylum Arthropoda; class Arachnida; order Ixodida; family Ixodidae; genus Amblyomma; species Amblyomma maculatum. The sequence continues at coordinate 75,112,447 of NC_139347.1, forward strand.
TTTGGCGCGGCTGACACGGTTGAGGTGCGCAAAGGGGCGCGTCTTCGACAGGAAGGAGGAAGTCGCTGAGGGGCACGGCACCCTGTGCGTGTGCGATGAGCCGTGTCTCGACGTCTACGTGTAGCGGCGCGACGACTCCCTCCCCCGACACAAGAAAGCAGTCGCGCGCGCGATGAATTAGTAAGCGCGCGACGAGGGGACAGCTGTAGTGGCTACGCCCTCACTACACACGGTCTCCTCTTCGAGACGTCAATGATCGGCAGCAAAGATTTCGCAATGCAGCTGCTGCTGTTGCCCTTTTGTGTCACGAAGAGGGCTCGAAGCCCAGAGCCCGAGTCTTGGCTGTCAGTACCCGCGGCTTCGCTATAGGGCACACACCGCTGGAGCGGGGGCCGCCCTTCACCTTTCCGGCTCTGAAAGGTTCAAGGCCTCCGAGGGCGTGCCATGCATTCGCAATCCGCCCGTCGAAGACGCGGCCCAGAAATAAAAAAAAGAAGAGGAAAATACGCTGTAGTGCCTGCAGTCGAGGTTGGCAGTGTCCAGCACGGGTCGCGAGCCAATCTGTCTTTGAAATGAATGCGTTGAAAAATGCAAGGTGTTTAAAAAGGCATTGAGCACGAATTGTAGTTGCTCTGTACCCTTACTTTATTTTTCTTTTTATTTATTTATTTTTTATTTATTTATTTATTTATTTATTTTTTTTTTTTTTTTTTTTTTGCTGTCAACAAACTTGATAGGCTTTCTAAGAGAACTCTTATAGAGTAGTATGTAGACAATCTATACATTTATGGCTGTACACATTTAACAGGCTTTTTGTGTTCTGCGGCCATCTGGAACCAGAAAATGCGACGAAACACCAGGTTGGCGGTAGATCGAGCTGTTTGGCCACGTTAGACTAGCGTATTACGGCTAATGTCCAGTTTTGGTCCCGGTTGGTCGAGCCGGGTGCACTGTTTCGGAAATCTTTGTTTATCTTGCTTTGAAAAATTATTGACAGGAAATTCTTATTATGCATGTTCCGAGAAAGTCAGAAAACTGACGTTCGGTAAGATGTACCAAGGATATTTTGGTGCCGGGTCAACCCCCCCCCTCTCTCTCTCTCTCTCTCTCTCTCTCTCTCTCTCTCTCTCTCTCTCTCTCTCTCTCTCTCTCTCTCCTCTTATTATTGCCATTGACCCCGAGGTTGCCTAAATTATTCCGGAGCCCTCCACTACACCGCTCCTCTCACTCACGCGTAGCTTCGGGAAATCCAATTAACTGCTGCGCCTCAAAGGCCTCACTTGGGCGGCTAATACGCTCTTTTGGTACGGAGTAGGTTCGGTACATTGTCCACTCACAAGCGCGGAAGGAAAGAACAGATACACCGTGGGCTGCTCTGTCCTGTCCGGCTTTTAACGATTCTCAAAAAGAATGCAAATCGCAACCAAAAGACTATTCAGTATTAATCGCATATGGGGCGTTGCACATTTAGACTCGCTATGGATAACTCCTGTCGGGCGTGTCCGCAGTCTGTGCAAAAACACAGAAACTTTTTGGAATGACCAGAGAGATAAAGGGTGCTATAGCAATGCACGAGCTCGGCGCGCCATTCCTTGTAATGACGCGATACAAGAAACGAGCGACATAGACGGAGTCCCTTTCTCCAGAATATAACTAAAGTCGTTTTTATCCCCAGTTTCTGCTCATGTATATAACACGACGCTGTGCCTGATGCTTTCTCTATCGCGCAGTTAATATGGCACAACATAAAAAAAAAAAAAAAGCAGCTTGTTGTATGCACAGATAGGTGTCACTAATAGATCAGAAATTGTGAGCGAGAGTTCGCGGCTCCGATATTCAGTTGTGGCAGCTGCGTGTCGGGGGAGGAGAAATGCAAGAAAGGCCCGAGTGTATTGAGACTTACGCGCACGTTGCGAGACCTCAGATGGCGAATATTTATACGTAGCCCCTTATTCCTAGTCGAAAAAAGATACAGACACGTGTCAAAAATACGACAAAATATTCTGTAGTTCAGTTGTAAACGTCAGAGTTTTCTGTAGTTCTGTAGTATGTTTTGCAGTATTGTAATATTTTTGTAGTAGTATTTTGTTGTCTGTAGTTCTGTAGTATACTTTTCTGCTGTAACTACAGGAAATTCTGATGTTATTACGAAAAGTTTTGTTGTCACAACAGGTTTCTTGTGAAAACCGCACAGAATTTCTGTCGTAACAACAGAATTTTTTTCTGTAGTTTTTTACAACTGGGTTGCGTCCTGTCTCGAGTAGAAGGACCAGCTTTCGCTCGTAAAAATCTGCAATTTCTTTTTCACTCGTTCCGTGAGTCTTTAAAACCGAAACTTTAACATGTCTAGTAGGCAATGTTGGAGGCATTCGCGAGAGACAAAGTTACTGAACCGCGGAAAGATTTCGATGCTCCTACAGGCTCCCAGTGTAACTTGTCACATGTCAGAAATTCGGCCTCGAAGCGGATCGCGCGTCGGGTTTTCTGGTTTACGGGTTTCCGACGCTTGACAATTACGTAATGAGGGTGAGGAGAAGGGGAAAAGCGACGACTAACTGAATCATTGTTCGGCTCGCAGTGCCTTCCTGCGGGAATGCTCGTCAATGCTCGTTCGCAGCAACAATGCCACAGGCCCCGCGCAGAGTTTAGGAGGCTTACAGAGACGGCATAATTTAATCAATGAGAGCACAGAAAGTCCCTCAATAGTTCAACTGAAGTGTCGTGCCCATTGCCCAACGTACTTGACAGGCTATTCACGAAGCGTCATTTCTCGAGAAACGCCTTCGAATAGAATGGCAGGGCCTCCAGCTTTTGAGGCGATGTGCGGTTTTTGTGAGCACGGGGCAACAGGTGTTACTTCCCAAGGGAGGTATAACACGCGGAGAGAGCAGAATCTTTGGGGAAAAAAAAAAACATAACGAACTGCGTGCCTTCCAACAGAGCCAGCTGCGAAGTGGTGTGGCGTTTCCTGGCTGGAAATAGGCTCGTGTCGGCGAAGGAGTAGACACATACGCAAAGGTCACCTGAATTCCCCCATACTAACAAGTTGCTTTTCTTTCAGATTTATTTAGCAGTCAAAAATGAGCCCTCCCCTGCCATCGTATACCGATCGAAATAACCGGGATAAAGGGTGGCGGTGGCTCGAGGATTAATTAATTGAGTTCTTGGAGGAAGATTTAGTGTCAGCCCAGCAGTGTATGCGGGGGTTAATACCCACGGCAAATAAGATGGTCTAAACGAAACAATGACTAACCAACAACACTGTATCTATGCGAATGAGCAACGACTGAGAAAAACACATAAAGGCGCTTGAATATTTTTTTTTTCTCGCTGGTAAAATCTAATGTATACCTTTAACGTCACCTCGCCTTTTGAAGAAAAGGAAAAAATAAAAATAAAGAAGAAACTCACAATGCGAGTTCTTCACTATGCCGCATTGTTAGATCAGCAAACGAAATAAGAAAATGACGGGGATATTGATTGAAAAGTCACACAAAATAAAACGAACTACTTAATACGCGATAGTACTTTTAAGCACAGGTAATAATTTTATTTTTACGGTTGTGGTAGCACTGTGTCAGGGGAAACATTTTAGCTGAGACGGTGTACGATATTGTAAGCTTCGAAGAGAATCTGGGGCTTGAGTTGGCATGACGGCAACATGAGACGAAATGAGCGAATGGGCAGCCGCGAACATCGCAACTTAGCGCGTCCCGTATAGTCGGCGACAGCCATCACATCTAACCAGTGGCTGCGCCATGAAGCTAATTCTGCAGTCTGGTAGCTTGTGAGCCAATAATACGTTCGCTTTCCACGAACGCTTGAAAGCAGCGGATTCGTCACCCTGCCAATGGCAGAGGACCAAATGGATTCGAAATCAACCATAGAACGTTAGAGAATACGGCGCCTGTAATCGCGACAAGTTACTTCAGCAAAGGCGCGGATGAAATTTTATACTAACAAGAACTGCGCAGTGACCATTTCTGTAAACTTTGACCATGCCATGTGAAAATAAACTTAAAACATTCCCCATCAGCTATACATATATTTGATCACCCGTCTCGATTACACGCCATGGACTCGGCAGCATCAGCGGCAGTAGCCGATGCCATGCGGGGAAAAGGCTGATCATACGGCGTGAGCCTGTCCGGAAAACCTGGAATCAGACCGCAGCCAAATACTCAACCAAGCTGCCATTTTCAGCGACATCTAACAAAGTCACGGACTAAATTTGATCATCCGTCTAGATTACACGCCATGGACTCGGCAGCATCAGTGGCAGTAGCCGATGCCATGCGGGGAAAAGGCTGATCATACGGTGTGGCCCTGTCCGGAAAACCTGGAATCAGACCGCCGCCAAATACTCAACCAAGCTGCCATTTTCAGCGACATCTAACAAAGTCACGGACTAAATTTGATCATCCGTCTAGATTACACGCCATGGACTCGGCAGCATCAGTGGCAGTAGCCGATGCCATGCGGGGAAAAGGCTGACCATACGGCGTGAGCCTGTCCGGAAAACCTGGAATCAGACCGCAGCCAAATACTCAACCAAGCTGCCATTTTCAGCGACATCTAACAAAGTCACGGACTAAATTTGATCATCCGTCTAGATTACACGCCATGGACTCGGCAGCATCAGTGGCAGTAGCCGATGCCATGCGGGGAAAAGGCTGATCATATGGCGTGAGCCTGTCCGGAAAACCTGGAATCAGACCGCAGCCAAATACTCAACCAAGCTGCCATTTTCAGCGATATCTAACAAAGTCACGGGCTAAATTTGATCACCCGTCTAGATTACACGCCATGGACTCGGCAGCATCAATGGCAGTAGCCGATGCCAGGCGGGGAAAAGGCTGATCATACGGTGTGGCGCTGTCCGGAAAACCTGGAATCAGACCGCAGCCAAATACTCAACCAAGCTGCCATTTTCAGCGACATCTAACAAAGTCACGGACTAAATTTGATCACCCGTCTAGATTACACGCCATGGACTCGGCAGCATCAATGGCAGTAGCCGATGCCATGCGGGGAAAAGGCTGATCATACGGTGTGGCCCTGTCCGGAAAACCTGGAATCAGACCGCAGCCAAATACTCAACCAAGCTGCCATTTTCAGCGATATCTAACAAAGTCACGGACTAAATTTGATCACCCGTCTAGATTACACGCCATGGACTCGGCAGCATCAATGGCAGTAGCCGATGCCAGGCGGGGAAAAGGCTGATCATACGGTGTGGCCCTGTCCGGAAAACCTGGAATCAGACCGCAGCCAAATACTCAACCAAGCTGCCATTTTCAGCGACGTCTAACAAAGTCACGGACTAAATTTGATCATCCGTCTAGATTACACGCCATGGACTCGGCAGCATCAATGGCAGTAGCCGATGCCAGGCGGGGAAAAGGCTGATCATACGGTGTGGCCCTGTCCGGAAAACCTGGAATCAGACCGCAGCCAAATACTCAACCAAGCTGCCATTTTCAGCGACATCTAACAAAGTCACGGACTAAATTTGATCATCCGTCTAGATTACACGCCATGGACTCGGCAGCATCAATGACAGTAGCCGATGCCATGCGGGGAAAAGGCTGATCATACGGCGTGAGCCTGTCCGGAAAACCTGGAATCAGACCGCAGCCAAATACTCAACCAAGCTGCCATTTTCAGCGATATCTAACAAAGTCACGGACTAAATTTGATCACCCGTCTAGATTACACGCCATGGACTCGGCAGCATCAATGGCAGTAGCCGATGCCAGGCGGGGAAAAGGCTGATCATACGGTGTGGCCCTGTCCGGAAAACCTGGAATCAGACCGCAGCCAAATACTCAACCAAGCTGCCATTTTCAGCGACATCTAACAAAGTCACGGACTAAATTTGATCATCCGTCTAGATTACACGCCATGGACTCGGCAGCATCAATGACAGTAGCCGATGCCATGCGGGGAAAAGGCTGATCATACGGCGTGAGCCTGTCCGGAAAACCTGGAATCAGACTGCAGCCAAATACTCAACCAAGCTGCCATTTTCAGCGACATCTAACAAAGTCACGGACTAAATTTGATCACCCGTCTAGATTACACGCCATGGACTCGGCAGCATCAGTGGCAGTAGTCGATGCCATGCGGAGAAAAGGCTTATCATACGGTGTGGCCCTGTCCGGAAAACCTGGAATCAGACCGCAGCCAAACACTCAACCAAGCTGCCATTTTCAGCGACATCTAACAAAGTCACGGACTAAATTTGATCATCCGTCTAGATTACACGCCATGGACTCGCAGCATCAGTGGCAGTAGCCGATGCCATGCGGGGAAAAGGCTGGAATCAGACCGCAGCCAAATACTCAACCAAGCTGCCATTTTCGGCGACATCTAACAAAGCCACGGACTAAATTTGATCATCCGTCTAGATTACACGCCATGGACTCGGCAGCATCAGTGGCAGTAGCCGATGCCAGGCGGGGAAAAGGCTGATTATACGGCGTGAGCCTGTCCGGAAAACCTGGAATCAGACCGCAGCCAAATACTCAACCAAGCTGCCATTTTCAGCGACATCTAACAAAGTCACGGACTAAATTTGATCATCCGTCTAGATTACACGCCATGGACTCGGCAGCATCAGTGGCAGTAGCCGATGCCAGGCGGGGAAAAGGATGATCATACGGCGTGAGCCTGTCCGGAAAACCTGGAATCAGACCGCAGCCAAATACTCAACCAAGCTGCCATTTTCAGCGACATCTAACAAAGTCACGGACTAAATTTGATCATCCGTCTAGATTACACGCCATGGACTCGGCAGCATCAGTGGCAGTAGCCGATGCCAGGCGGGGAAAAGGCTGATCATACGGCGTGAGCCTGTACGGAAAACCTGTAATCAGACCGCAGCCAAATACTCAACCAAGCTGCCATTTTCAGCGACATCTAACAGTCGCGGACTAAATTTGATCATCCGTCTCGATTACATGCCATGGACTCGGCAGCATCAGTGGCAGTAGCCGATGCCAGGCGGGGAAAAGGCTGATCATACGGTGTGGCCCTGTCCGGAAAACCCGGAATCAGATCGCAGCCAAATATTCAACAAAGTTGCCATTTTACGCGTACGAGCACTGCAAAGTGATTAAATACTGTGCACCAAGGAGTGCAAAGTGTATATTCGTTATTCAGTTTGGTTCCACTGAGTTTCATTTCTTCAAAGATCCCGCTTTACGGCGACAAATTTTGCAAAATCATTACTAACTTCTGACACAGTTATGGCGTATCCTCCTGAATTGCGTAGTTGTATCGCTTCTGTTCGTCGACGTCAAGACGAAATTCAAAAGAAATCGTTTAGAATTTTCAGTCTATATACTTCCCCGTCAGCGCTGCGTATTTTGTACATGCTGTGCTAAAGCCTTGTCTTACAATATGATACCATTCTGCGCTTGATTCATGGCGTACCAATACCCAATTCCTGCGCCTCCCGTCCGAGCCACTATCCATCCGCTTTGATCGCAGATAAATAAGCTTTGACAAGGGACACGAAATTCCTTAAACAAGAAAAGCGTAACGAATGCACTTCGCAACTATGAGGCGCATGCGCTATTCAGCCTACGTGCAATGTAGACTCATCGGTCCCTGCCTTTCCGAAGACGGTTATCAAGTAAAATCCTTCGTATCTTGTTGCACTGCAAATATTTCGGCCAAAGTAAATAATCTTTCAGTATGCAGTGCCTTAAAAAGATAGTCGAGACGAAAATGTTTGCGAGAAGATGCGTGCTTCCTTGCCAACGTTTCCAAAGTTTCGAAAAGTGAGCCCCACGTCGTTCTGCCGTTCATCGCCGCACCGAGAAAACGTCGCAGACCCCGATTTAAAGAGGCCGGGCTGAGCTGCTTCGCTCCCAGCTCTCTTTTGTCCTGTGGATGGCACAAGCTGAGCAAACATGCCGCCATCTTTCTCCGTCGACCCTCTTGGAAGCATACTGTATGCGCCACACGACCAAATGATTCAAATACGTGGCTCTTTTCTCTCTTTGTATTCCAATTTAACGGTGTGTGAGGAAGAGCGCCGTCTCTACGTTTGACAAGGCACTGTTTGCGTAAGAGGAACCCGCTACTGCTCCCTCGCCCTCGTGAGAGGAAAAAGCCCAGTCCTCCGCGACTGTCAGCTTCGATTTTTTTTTCAGCGCCCCAAGGGGACGCTAACGACAACTTCACTATATGTTTTTTTTTTTGTTTTTTTTTTTTTGCTCTGTATAGATTTTTATTTGGGTTTAAGCGTCTATGTCTGCATTCGTTCGGCACCAAGAGACGCATTTGTGCTGAGAAAATTGGAGTTTAAAAGTTTGAATGTCTGTATATTTTCCCCGCAGCTCCGATTCAAATTCGTAATGCCAGTCACTGCTCCAGGAACTTCGGGGACTCCAGGTATGCATGTGTTCACAATTATATGCTGAGACGAACAGTGTTGCTTAGCCTGAGAGACCCGCAAAAAAAGAACAAAGAAGGTGCACTTGACGTCATCGCAGCTTGTGTGTAGAAGCGCCACGGGGTGGCACTGACCAGTTAATTTCAAGGTGTATTCCAAGCTACTAAACCCCCGTTTTCAGTTGAGTTAGCTTTTTTCTTACTAGGTGCCGCGGATCAGTCGATAAAAGCAAACTACAGCTTCTTCGGTACTACCCCACTACAGTTCATGTTGAGTGAAATATTTCTTCACCCTTCGAGAAAACCGAATTATTTTGCTGCATATCTTTCATTGGGCAATGATTGGTAATTTTATGTGACAGCGGGCATGCTTTAAGGAGACAGACATGTTTAAACAAGTTCCTATGGGTAAAAACAGCCATAAATATGTCCTCGTGTGATCGTTCCAGTCATGTGCAGTTAGCCCCATAAACGCGGCAGTGTTCTCAGCAAGTTATAGGACTCAATGCCATAATTGACGTCACCATTTAGTTGCCTCTTTGTTCGACATACATTAGGTTGAAAGCTGAGTCGAGGCACGGAGAAACTGCTACGGTTGCACACATGAATAAGTGTAACAACACGCAGCTAGTTACAGGACGCACGAAAATGCCGCAATCAAAGGCTCCTTGTGGCGATAAAAAATCACAGCTGCACAGCTGCAATCATGGCATCTGCTTCAATATCCTTGAAGTGCCGGAAGCCAACAAAAAAACTACCTCGTGCATATCTTGATAAACAGGCGTTTGAATAGCATGCAATTAACATGCGGGGCACCACGCTTGCACTCTGATCGAGGAAGGAAAAAAAAAAAAAACGTACCGACGTTTGAAAAACCATTATACAGAGTGCGTCTAGGAGGAAATATTCTTTCTCTCATGCATTACCTAAGGGATGAATATTTAAGTGTGGTAACGCCCACTTTGCATTGAAGACGCCGGCGGGGAAGACGCATCGCTCGAAGCACGTGGCGTGTTGTTGAGAAACGCGATCAAATGTTGGAACCTTGCTGGGATCTGCCCACTTGGCGTTCGCTATTGCTGTTGCTGCTGCCGTTATGAGTAACGCGTATTTCATCGCAATCAGCGCTGCAGCTGCTCCAATTCCGATTGTTCACCGCACGAACGCGCTCGTTGTTGTTGCGTTTTTTTTTTCCCTCATGCAAGTAAGCAGAGTTAGAATATAGAAAAAGCAGCTTCAGCCATAATTCGCCACCTGCGTTCGCAATGCGTATCGGTTTTCCCTGCGTATTCCAAGGACTGAGAAAAGTTATTCATCGATCAAACTCTATAGTTGCCGCGCACAGTTGGAACTCATGGAGAAATCAGACCTCTGGTTCAAATGCAGCGTCCAGATGAAGAGGAAATGAACATGATTCTTTTATGTCCTATGTCAGCAATGATACTGCCCTAGCTGTTAGTCTACAAAATCTCATAAGAAATCAGGATGAAATAAATTAAGAACTAGATCTATCGCACGCGTGCGAAGCATGTAGCTGGGCCTGACCACAACAAATAAAGTCAAAGGAAATCGATCAGTCGTTGGTGCCTCAGGCAGCTAGTCCGTGTTTCGAGAAGAAGGCTTGCTTCCCCTCTACCCTGGTTCAGCTCCCTTTCACTTTGTGTGCTTATGTTCTGCCTTTAGTTCGGCCCTATAAATCCATGACAATTACTGCGTGCTCTAACCGCCCATTTTTGAAAGCAAGAAGGTAAATGTGTATTAATTTGTACCAGTGGGCAAAATATTCGATCAGATTGAGCCCTTGAGTGGAATTCATCTTTGTATTAATTTGTGCCAGTGTTATTAGCACGACGCTCTAACCGACTGAGCTAGCAGGCCAGACGGTTCATCTCATAACCTACTGATGCCCTGAGGCAATAAATATCGACTTAAAAAAAATTGTGCCAGTGCAAAATACCATGTCAGAATGAGCCTTTGAGTGGAAATAACCTTTAAGCCTTTGACTGCCGAATATTCCGAAAAAAAAATTCACTTCTAGTGTCAATGTTTTTAAAACGCTATGCGTTTAGCGCAGTACCCGTACGGGAAAAATTGCCGCGGGACAGAATGCGGCGGCAATACCCGTACGGCAAAAAGAAAAAAAGTGAAAGGGTTGACACAAAACGCACACATAGATTTTACATCAGTATCTGAGCGCAATGAATGAGCGATGGATTTATACAGACCAATCGCTCTGAGATAAGGTGCACATCATAGTAGAAGGGGCTTCGGATTAACTTCAACCATGTGTGGTTTATTCGCAGGGCTATCTTAACGCACAAGGCACGAGAGCATTAAATAGACACTGAAGGGAACAATATCGAGTTATTATTAGCAAAACATTGATAGTAACTTATGTCTTTTTTTTTTCTTCGGGCGTCCTTACACGCTGTGGATAACAATCGTATTCCTGACTACATTCACTACCGGCAAAAGGCTATTTACATATCTATTTACCTGGTCAAAATTCTATGAGGCAATGATCTCACATTTTCTCGCACAATATCACACAAATCGCATTAAAAATCACATACAAATCGTATAGGATCTCATAAGATCTCGAACATTATCATAAATTATAGAAGGTATTTTATGATATGATGGCACCGTACGAGATTCTATGCAATTTGTATGAAATTATGTAATGCTATTGCCTCGTAGAACTTTTTTTTTTTTCAGTAGGGAGACAGCTGTATGCGTATAATCCCAGCAAGATTCCTGGTCTCGTGCGCCCACCTGACTTCCTTCCTCCCTCGGCTACGCAGTCCTCCCCTTTGGGATACAGACTGTTACCACTGCTACCCTTAGCGACCATCGGTTATCCTCTCTTCGCTTTGCATGTACTGGCCAAGCCCATTTCTCCTTTTTGATTTCCACTACAATATCATTCACCTGTGTTTTCTCCCTGGTCTACTTTGCACGCTCCGTGTCTCTTAACGTTACACGTATCATTTTCCTCGCGCTCTTAGTTGTCTTAAACGAGATCATTTTTGTTATCGTTCACGCTTCTGTGAAGAAACGTGCTAAACAAGTAGCTGTCCAAAGCGGATGATAACAGTGAACAGCGGCAAATTTGGCGACGAGGTATGTGGAGCCTCCTAATCGACAGGGGTATGCAAATTTAGTGGAGCGATCCTCCAAAACGCGCAACAGAGCTACATAATCCAACGGTACCACGCGTTCTCGCCATGCACTTCAAAATCCTTCGACTGTCTTCCGCACGTCGTCAACCTTCTCCCTTGGATAAGTAATTCCTATCGACATGCCACTTTACTCTTTGCTGTGCATGGTTCAGTTGGTTTATTGCTCGGCTGCTGAATCGATTTAGATGGAGACTAAACTCAAAAACGCCCGTCCACTGTGGGATGTGTGCACACGTTAAAGAACACTTAGTAGTCTGAATTAGCCCTAAGCTGTTCATTACAGGATGTTCGTCTTAGCCCACGTGTATCTTCAAGATGTTGAACACACGCAGTTCCAACCTTGACCTTTTATGGTTAAAACCAAATACTGAAAATTACATTCGGCCAAATTATTTCGATTTAAATGGGGTGAAACTGAGAATGGTTTTCAGAAATTTGCTATAGAATAGTCGAAATCAAAACTATGGTTATAAAATTTGCTAGAAGCCCTCTAAATGAATGCAGCTTGCGTAAGAACTCGTAACTAGAGTGGTTTTTCCAGTGTTACATATCCTTTTTTATTTTTACACTTATGTAGGTACATTTTCTTCGAAATATATTGGATTCAGAGTTCTGAAACTCTGTATAAGAGAAGAAACAGTTATGTTATACAATCACGACTAGAATAACTATAGCTTTAAGCTGAAAACAGATTAAGCTTCTTACTCCTTGGGGAAATAAAACTGTCACCCACGAATGTTTTTAATACAAAAACTTGCTTATGTAAAAGGCACTCATATGAAAATTGTTTGCTTATCTCCTACAGTTTCTATGCAAAAGACACATAAACTTCCAAATATGCTTTGACAAAGCTGCAGATGAAACTTCTGAAAACCAACATTTCCTCTCTACGTGGTCGCGAAATAAAAAATAAAAAAGCCTTTGTGAAGCAACCGGTACCCGGGTCATACAGTTTTCGAAAGCGAAATAAATGCTCGGTCATCTGGTTAGTAATTGCCAAATTAACTTTTTTGTTTTTTTTTTGCAGAACAAGAAAAATGCACATAAATTCTCTTAACATACACGCTTTTCTTGCCGATGTTATCGCAAAAAAAAAACGATCAAAAAGCATTTTGAGTTTGCAAAGAACTAAGTGCAATATATCCTCCGAAAGGTAAAGAGGCTTGAATAAGAAAATTGCAAAATTGGCTTGCACAAACAAGAAAAATGCGAATAAAACTTATGAATACGTCCCCTTTTGAGGTCGATGGCACCACAAAAAGCACTGCTGATTTCTCATGTAATATATCTTCTCTGAAATCTAAGCAAATGCTCAGACAGAAGGCTGCAAAATGTAACAATGGCTCTTATTTTTTATTATGACTTTTTTTGTTCTTTAAGAAAGCAGTTTCACCTCATCTTAACGTTCAACCTATCCACAATGTTACTACTATGTCCAAAATGTTGTTTCAACGTTACAACCGCAACTATGAAATAACAATAAACATTTCGAGATAAATAATGTCCGAATTCTAAATATAGAACAACATTAGCAATATATCTGGAGCATTAATAAGCTTCACCGAAATCAGTTGGAGACCGTGACATACAAGTATGCCTATAGCAATATGGCTGCACATGCCGCTGCTCTACTGAAGGTGGGTCAATCATTTCTTCATTACCCCTTTCCCCCTACTCAGTTCAAATCCGCAAGTGCTCCTAATTTACAAAACGTCTTTAGTAGTGACCATGAACTTCGACTGTGCGTCTCTCCGTACTTCGAGATATTCTTCATCAAAAAAGAGCACTGCAAAGAGCACCGCAGACTACATACGCAAACAATGATCACAATATAGAAACAAGTGTGCAAAGGAAAGCAAAGGAAAGCAAAGAAAATAAACACAGACACACGTTGGATATAAAAGGATCTGTTAACAAAGTGTAAAAAAAAAAACAACTCTATCACATATGGTTTTGTAGTTGATTGGCAAAATCGTCATGCAGCAATGCACGAAAGGAATCATCCAGTGAATTCCACACTTTTATAGTGCGCAGAAAAAGAGTACTTGTAAGAACCAATTGATGACTGTAATGGAAGTAAGTTGAGCGGGCCATATACTGCGTCGCGTACGTGGCACAAAAGGATCGGAGAACTGGATTGGTGCTTGTACAGATAAAGTGCCATGAATAATCTTGTGGAAGAGAATGATGCAGTCTTGCATGCGCCTGTCACCAAGAGAGGGAAGCGAGAGAGGGAAGCGGTGGCATATGTCGAGGGCGAGAAGCTGCGGTGATAACGGCGATAAATAAATCTGCTTTTTCTTTTAACAGACTCAAGGTGTTTTATATCGTGTAGATGATTGGGTGACCAAACGGCAGATGCATATTTAAGAAGTGATCTAACCAAAGATTCATACGTTGTAACCTTACACTCTTTTGGGGATATTTTCAAGCTACGTTTCAGAAAACCCAGTTTTCTCCACTTTTGCGCAAATTCTTTCTATATGCCTGTGCCACTTCAGATTTGGTGCAAACGTTACTCCTAGATATTTAAACTCATTTATCTGTGGTAGACTATTGCGTTTAATATTGCAAGTATACTTAAGTGGTTCTCGTTTATTCGCAAACGTCATAGAAAGTTTTTTTTTTTTAATTAATCGACATCTGTCACTTCTCACTTCAGTCCCGGAACCTTGATAATGCATTATTTAGCTTGTTTTGATCAGCAATTGAGGAGATTTTAGAAAAAAGGACGCCGTCGTCGGCATATCATCGGACTGTTACCGGAAGATTACCAACAGCTGTAATGACATCATTTATGTAGATAATAAATAAAAGTGGCCCTAAAACAGACCCTCGAGGCACCCCGGAATTTACCCTTATCAATAGTACCTCTTGCTGGGCTAGTCGGTGTGACATGCTGTTAACAAAAGTAAAACTACGAGAGAAATTACTGATGCATATTACATCAGCAAGAAGCAGTCGCAGTGTGTCAGCCAGCCTTCATTGGTGCTTATCGAAAAAGAGGTTTCTTTTCTGGATAATGTTCGGTGATAATTTTATAATTTGTGAAACGGGCCGTTGGGGAGGAGGGGGAGGGGGGGGACCTGTATGTTTGGTCTTGTTTGATAGGGTTTTCCACGTGGCTGTTGAAGGAAAAAGATTTCTCTTGAATTTTGCCTGGTCAAAGATTTCGTTCTTGGTAACATCATGTGAAATATTTTTTATATAAGAATCCGCTTTCTTCCTAATAAAAAATTAGTTGCGAGTCAGCGCTCGTCTGTTGTGCGTCTCTTCTTGTGTTTCGTCTTTTCGCGCTGTTCCACCCACTATACAAAAGTAAAAACAGCGCTAAATTTTACACAAGCCCTTATTCTAGTTACCCTTACGGTAGATGATTTCGACAGGTTATAGGAAACGAACGGCGAGCGTAAGTACAAATAGTCAGTTAGCCAGCCAATTAGGTTGGAATCATTAATGAAAGCCTGCAGTTTAATTAAAAGCTTTTGGTGGCATATGGTACCAAATTCTTTCGCATAATCTGTGGCATCAGTCTGTCTACGCGCCTTAAGTGTTGCAGCGATATCATGCGTGAACCCGATGAGTTTTTACACAGGAGAAAAACCAGCGCGAAATCCATGCTGTGCGTTGCACAATATGTTAATCTCGGTTAAATACTGAACAATGTATTCATGAACGATAGGCTCTAGGAGTTTTCACGTTGTTGATATCAAAGAAATTGGACTGTAATTGATGACCAGGAGCTTGTTACCATCCTTATGCACTGGAATAATTTTCGAGTTTTTCCAGATCGACGGTATAGTTTCAGACTCTAGCGATTTTCTAAGCATTACTGATAAATAGGGAGAAGGCCATTCGGAATACCGTTTCAGGAATGCATTGGGCACACCGTCAGGCCCAGCACTTTTGCTTGTACCCAAGTTTGGTAGCAGATTATGCACACCAGTAACAAGGAAGTGGAAGATGAGGAGGAAAGGCAGGGAGGTTAACCTGTAAAAGAAACCGGTTTGCTGCCCTGCACAGGGGGAAAGGGGTGAGTGGATATAAAAGTTGTAAGAGAAGGATGGGTGAAGTTAGTACAGTCACATCACATCACGTCACGTCACAGTGATATCACGTAATGTAACAGCAAAATCATAGCCTTTCGATCAGGTCTGTGCTTTTCATAAAGCTGAGCAGTGCCTGGGAGGCCTTCACCGCAGGCGATCGCCGTGGCCAGGGACCCAAAAACCTTAATTTCTGTTAATGGGCGTCCATCTAGACGCTCCAGCGCACGGCATAGACACTGTCTTTCCTCAATGTATATGGGGCACTCCCAAAGAATGTGGCCTATAGTCTCGTCGTACCGACAGTTTGTACATGCAGGGCTGTTTGCCATACCTATCATAAAATAATAATAGTTTGTGAATGCTACATCAACCCATAGGCGGCACAGCAAAGTTTCTTCGCATCGGGATAGGCCAGGTGGAAGCCGGAGCTTCAGATCAGGGTCCAGGGATTTTAAGCGTCAGTTCGCAAACTGGCACACCAGCAACATTTATATCAATGCTAGGAGAAGGGGGAAGCGCGGTATTGGAAATAAATTCAAGAACGGTTCCGTCATCAGCAGTGAATACCGATTGGAAGTCATTATTGAAAGCTTCAGTGTTGAGAAAAGAATTGGCACAGGACTCATCATTGCATGATGATGAATGCAGACAGATTGTGGGATTGCGGAAGTACCGACTTCCAATATTTGCGCTGGGTTGTCCTTCATAAAGGCTGCCAGAGTTTTGTTGAAATAAATGTTTCTATAGCTTATGCCATTCGCGACTTAATTGTACTTTTCAAAGAACTAAACAAGGAGCAATTCTGGCTATTGGAATGACGATGCTTACGCAATCGCTTCATGCACCGTATGAGCTAAATGATTTCCCTTGTGTACCAGAGGTGCCTTCACGATTTATAGCTTTAGCCGCTACAAACCGAGAAATCCAGCTACGAACAATGTCACGGAATTTTTCAAGCAGACCGTCAACTGTAAAAGAGGAACTACACGAAAAAAAAAAAAGCATCAAAGAGGGATTCAAGCACATGAATAATTGAGCTGCCATCAACACGAAAAAAAAAAAAATGAACAGTGTGATGGCTCTAGGGGGCTCAGGTTTACACATTACATTGAATGCAGTTATTACTGCATTGAGGCAAATCCTGTACTACGCTGTATTTGTCGCAAAGTATGCCTTGTATGACATTTTATAAACCAGCATTACCAGAGCTCATTAAATGATGTATCTAGATTACCAAAAGTTAATTTTCCTATTTCCCTAAAAGGTAAATTGAAGGTCACAGAGTTAACAGTTATAGCAAAGCTGCCACTGGCCCTTTAATGTTTTACACGATTGCTCTTTTCGCACGAATATTCAAGCCAGTGGCGAATATTAGCCTAAATATTCGGTTCGTATTTCATTAGATATTTAGCACATTATTTTTATTCGATTCAGTTTAGTATAGACAATATTCGAGCACCGTTGCACAGTACTAAGGTATTCTCATTAACGTTTATACTCAAATGCCCCTAATCCAGGTTCCCGAATGCCTCCTATATGACTCATCGGATGATCGATAATGTGAATATTTTTTATTGTCGGGCAGATATACTGCGCTTGCCCGGCGCTTTGCTCTATGGTGGTCCTGATTCTATTAATGATTACCTTCGGAAATATTATGTATGAAACAAAGTAAGCTAATCGGCCCGCATTTTTTTTTAAGGTTCAAAATAACGTTAGCGTTATTCCTAGATGCCGGTGGGTTCAAGGTACATTGTGTATACAGGTTGGCCAATTTTTATTGCGCAGCACACTGTCCCCAAAATATTTCAACAGATTTGTAGTTAATGGTCTTCATCAGCGCTTTTTATTCGCATTGCTTGTAAGGACTTATTTACTCTCTCTTCCGTTATTGAAACGGTGTCTAATTATTCTGCGATTATGATTCTATCGTTGTAATCTTTATTAATTCGGCTAGAGTGTATATGCAATACTCATCGGCTACTAAATATCTAATCTGTATTGACAGTCACATTACCTTTCTTATCTCTTAGATCCTATATGTGATTTTTTTCCTATGGCTATTTTCTTTTTTGACCACTTGTAGGCTACCCACGTTACTTATAGCATGCTCGATTCTCTCCATGTTGTGCTTGCTTACGTCGTATGCTTTGCGCTTATTGATTAGCTTTGATAGACCTCTCAGTCCTGTTGTGTCTGTGGGCTTAGATGCTTTCATGCGTTGGCTTTGTTTAGTCAGATTTTTAGCTCATGATAGGTCTTACCGAGATCTTGTCTATCCTACAGCTTTGCTACTGCGCACTCTGTAAGCTGTGAGATAATCATTTATTGCTTGAATGCTATAGAAGGTCGTCACCTTCGATTAATACCAAATATATTATCCTTAATTACTCCCCTTTTCTTCTTATGCAAGCTTCCCTGTTACTCTAATTTGTTGATGGGCTTCCTTTTTTCTTTTTTTTTTTTTCGTTCCTTCTTCAAGGCCAAACCAAAACCATATGATGTTATGGTCGCTACATGGTATGTTTTCGAAGAACCCCGCACAGTGCCAGGGCTTTGCACTAGATACAGGTAGAGCTTTTCACTTGTATATCTCACATAGAGCGCGCTCAAAATTTCATTAAATATCTCAGAATCAGGGTGTTTAGAACCACCACTGTCATTTAAGGTAACCCCTCGCGCCTGGAAGGTTTAATATCCGGTGTTTTTGTGCGTGTGTGTGTGTGTGTGTGTGTGTGTGTGTGTGTGTGTGTGTGTGTGTGTGTGTGTGTGTGTGTGTGTGTGTGTGTGTGTGTGTGTGTGTGTGTGTGTGTGTGTGTGTGTGTGTGTGTGTGTGTGTGTGTGTGTGTGTGAGAGAGAGAGAGAGAGAGAGAGAGAGAGAGAGAGAGAGAGAGAGAGAGAGAGAGATGAGAGTTGCATACTATTTGTTGTGTTGCACTGCAATGCGTGTCGCCATTGTTAAACCTTGTTCATTGTCTGACGTCGTGCACTCTAAAGTCACTGTTTTAGATAAGGTGCGTACACGTTAGAAAAATATCCAAAGTTTGTTTCTATTGCTCCGCTATCGTTACAAAGAAAAGAGACATTTTAATACAAAGGCACAACGAAGTAACGTCGTTTGAACGCTCCGGTGTGCTACTTGACATGGTGACGCGTAGCCAAGGAGGAAATTGAAAATTTCTTAAATGCCGACCACAGATCTGCTTCGGACGTTGGGCACATTTTCAGGGAGGAATTAAACGTCATATACAGACGCTGCTGGCGCATTTGAAGGACAGAAATAGGTTGTGTGGAACGCAGCGAGCATGTGCGCTAAGGACTCCTGGCCACCTTGCACGGAAGCCTACGCATAAAACGCAATTCCTTCTCGGCAAATAAAAGTTTATCCTCCTCCTTAGTGACAGCAGTATCGAATCGGTTGCGTGGACGCGATCATCTTACTGTCGGATGCTTGAAAGCGGTCTTGCCAGTGTAGCACTATCACGCTCATTATAAGTTGCAAAGTGTCCTTAGTGACCAAATTGTCCAACTGTATAACAAAACAAAGTGCTGCACACGCGTCACTAAACGAGATATATTAAATTAAATAGTTTTTATTCGCTTTTTCCACCGCTACCTGAGGTCGCTAGGTTTCCAGAACTGAGCTCCTACCTTAGCTCGTGCACTGAGCGCGATACATACCCCTGCACATTTTTATCAATTCGACATCGCAGTAGCGTCCTCGTCGAAACAAGCTCGCTGACCGACAATCACCTACCGTTCACGTGCTATCCTCGAAGCGCCTACGAACGCCATGCATCACTTAGTGGATGGTCGTTTTGATGCGATTCATCGCTAGACATGCCGTCCTGCGTTTCGCTAGCGTCCAAGAGGCCCAAAGCGCGCGGTAGCAGGCGTGTCAACAGCACTGGCCGCCGAGTACGCAGCGTGCATTTCTTGCAATTTAGCGAAACGAGCAGTTGTTGCAGCGCATGCGATGAACGCCGCCAAGTACGCCTCATCGATTCTTGCACACATTCATGCCGATACAGACAAGATAAACTCACCTGGTTCAAGCGAAATCTCTCCATGACGTCCTTCGCCATCACGCCGTGCGCAGCCGCGGAGCCAAGCGCTCGCGGTCCGCTGACGGAGCTGAGCGGCTCACGTGCCGGAGTGACGGCAGCCGCCCGTATCCGATTGCGGCGATGTTGTGGCGAGCGACAGCGCCCGCCGAGAGATAAACTGCAGTCGCCCGTTAGCCGTGTGGCTGCGCTTGCCTTGCATTCGCAATCCTACCAACTGACCCTACAGCCGCGCCCCCTCTTGTGATGTGATGTCGTTATCATTGTCTGTACGGGTTCACTGATTGTGTCTAAGCCTTCGCACCAAACCGTACTGCTTGACATCGCATGCTGGATGTTCTCATTGAGCTGGATATATGACACTCTTAATGTTTTTGTAGACGCACTTAGCCTCCAAATTTGTAAATAGATGTGCTGTTGCTATGCATGTTTGCGTTTTTCAGGTCGCGCGTCGGTGCTCCGATGTCTGGCATTACAGCAACGTAATTTTTTTTTTTGCTCAGACCGATGCAAAAAAAAGAAAAAAGAAAAGAGAAACAAATGCACACAGATGGTTCAACAGCGACAGCGTAGAGAAGCGTGCTTTTCTTTTTAAATGAGGTCTACTCCGGCCGAAACGAGGCGTCATCACAGCTGTGTCCCAGAAAGCGACAGCGCTGGTCTCCCTATTGAAAGCGCAATGTCGCTCGTCCTTGGCAGATTGGAACTGCATGGAACAGAATTTTAAGGACTGTAGACAAATCGACGATGTGCCGACAGGCGATGCCGGGGGAACAGCTTCGCGGCATCAATTGACGTGCCTGTCACCTTGTTTTGTGACAAGCGCTTTCGAAAATGGATTATCCTTCATCCCTGCCGCGGTGTCTCAGTGGATTCGAATTTTACCTTCCCCTCACCGAGATGCATAAGCAGCTAGACAAGTTAGTTTGCTTGCAACGGGACTGCAGTGTCCAGTAGCCATTCAAGTGCTTTCGAACCTGCTTAATGACTTCAAGTAACCTCTCTGCAAATTTCATCAGCCACTTTAATCCTATTATTCAACGTTCACAAGTTTTATTTTTCACTCTGATTTGTACCAGATAAGCATCCTATTATTATGTGATATTTATGGTTACCAACAGATGTTTCAGTGTTTGCAGTGCGTAAAACAAAGTTATCTGCGTCCTGCTAAGGTAAATGTTTACCTCTTGAAGCTACTAAGTGCCCACGTTTCTCATCACATTTATATTTATAGAACCTTTCACATCCCTGATTATATAGGACCATCTTTACTATATATGATTTATTTAACCGCTAATTTACTGGCAGACAATAAAATGGACTTGAACGAAAGCTCGCGGGCTAGGCTCCTAGCCCGCGCGCCCTACTTCGTACTAGGTGGCGAATGTTTGGAAGGTTACACAAATTCCGGAATAATGCGCAAATGAGCCAGCATGCAATTATGTTGCAGAAAGAAGCCTGCAGATGGAGCACATGCGCTATGCCCATTTGCAGGGCCGGAATGCATGTCGCATAGGTGCAGTGATTTGAACCAAAACATCTTCGGCGGAAGCCGCATGATTAAGTTTCTCGAAACAAGGCGAAGACTACCAGTTGCCCCTGCTGGCTCCCATTTCATTCACCCCTGAAGAACGGACAGAGTTGATCCCGAAACGTTGGGTTGAAAATATATTATGGTTGGGGCCAGTATTTCTCGAAATAATCTCATAGACGTGCATACGAGAGGGTAAAGAGGTTGATCCCTTCCCCTCGAATAGGCACGAGGAGGGGAGGGGGCATGAAATCTAACCCATTTTCCTCATTTTCCTGCAAAAAGTGAAATGGAAGTGAGCCCGCCTCTTGCTCTCAAGAGCGAAGCTTGAGCGAAAATCATCGCAGGCATCGCAGCAGAACGTCGCGAAAGAGCGCCACGCGGTTGCCGAACGTACAGTATACTGGATAGAATTCTAGGTGATGACCATTGGGAAATGAATACTGTAAGCATCTGATGGATTTAAGTTAACTGAATGAAAAGAAGAATAACAAAACAACCACATGTCGCTGATGGGATCTGAGCACCTCCCGATTACGCTTCTGGTGGTCTACTATCTGATCTACGGCGGTAACTGTTCAGTCCCCTTCTTTCGTAGGCACTTATGTTGTGATGAATATAAACTTGAGCGAGTTCCCCACGGTGGACATACGTAGCACGTTCTGTATTACCGCGAGTGTCACATGGAGCTTGTGTGTGTGTGGCTCACATGGTGGGAGCCACACACACACACACACACACACACACACACACACACACACACACACACACACACACACACACACACACACACACACACACACACACACACACACACACACACACACACACACACACACACACACACACACACACACACACACACACACACACACACACACACACACACACACACACACACACACACACACACACACACACGCACGCACGCACGCACGCGCGCGCGCACGCACGCACGCACGCACGCACGCGCACACACACACACACACACACACACACACACACACACACACACACACACACACACACACACACACACACACACACACACACACACACACACACACACACACACACACACACACACACACACACACACACACACACACACACACACACACACACACACACACACACACACACACACACTCACACACACACAACCGAGATTCTCATAAGTTATTATCAGAGAGTGGCAGGAAGATGAGGGGCTCTTTATGACACACATATGAATGAAGCCAATCGTCACCGAAACTAAGACAAGCATAGGGGAATGTTTCAATCTTTTTTTGCAATTTCGTGGTGTTGACCATAGGTACATTAAAGCATTGCCATGGTATAGCATAAGGATAATTGATTAGAAAGCAGAATAACGAACCACATGCCGCTGGAAGGATCCGAACCCACGATTTCCGAATTTTGCGTACAGTGCTCTTCGATTTTCGTTGTCATTTATGTTGTAAATTAAAGCTGGGAGTGTTCACCAGCGCCACCGTCCTTCTCACTACTTGATGCAACAGCACGGGGACAGAGGCCCACCTCCCTTTTCACCTTCCTAGAGAAAGTACTGCGCAAACCACAGATCGTCGTTACAGCAGCGGGAAAAAGTTAGTGTTATCTTCCTACTCAATCACTTAAAAGTATGCAATTTGTATTATCACCAACAAATGAACAGTGAACGAAAGTGCGAAAACGCTGAAACAAAAACACGAACGTTCTATCTTCTGGAGAGTGAATGCAAACAACTTTCATGAACACTTTTCAATGATAGCTTCCGCCTACTTCGAAGTGGAGAGTTGAGCTAGTTGGCGAGTCTTTCTTAAAAACGCAGCGCAACAGACAAAGGACATGTGAGTGCACGGGAAAAAGCGGGCGGGAAAAGTGGACGAGTGTCCCGTTTACATGCTTGTTATTTGTCCGTTGCACTGTGCTTTTAAAAAAGTAACCTGCATTGGTACTGAGCTTGCCCGTGTTCAGGTATTCCGATTTTGCTGTTTGTGCTTAAATGGCTTAATTCGTTCGCTTTTAACCTGTTGCATGACAAAACTGCCTGTCATCTCCAAGCTGAAGAGAGAGAGAGAGAGTAGTTTAATGAGAGGAAAGGGGGAGTGGTCGGCCTGTAGTAAGATGACCTTAGCCTGTTACTCCACACTGGGGAAATGGGAAGCAAAAACAGAGAAAGTGACAAGAGAGAGAGACTCTTTAATGGAAAAACAGAGAATTTTACCGGCGTTTAGATTTCGCTGGCATGCTACTCCGTGTGGGTAGGGGAATTCGGGAGGGAAAGATTGAAAAAAGAATGGTGAGGGAAATAAAGTGACAATGGAGGGTGATTATGCCATAATACAATGAATATCTTGGGGTGATTTGGGTAAAAAGGAGGTCATTCTAAAGAACTAGCTGAAGGGTTTTCCTACACATGCTTTCTCAAAAAAAAAAAAAAAAAAAAAAAAAAACGAGCACTCTCACTGCCTTCTTTTGAAGCTTAAGCATACTTTTGTACGACTCTCAAAAAGCACGCAGCCATCTCTAAACACTGCGCCAGCAAGCTTATGCCTTCAAGAAAGCAACATTCATTGTCTGGCGTGACAGCTGCGAGATTACTCAGGTTTAATAGGCTTGGCAGAAAGGTAGCGATTTATCTGAGCGACATATGGAGGATGCGTGACTGATTAACCGGCGTCGAAGAGGCGCGGAAGTTTTGCTCTCTTGAGACACGCAGTTGATTCGTTCCTCGATCGTCTCTCCGAGTTGCGAGCTGGCTCGGCGAAAAAAGAAGCAGGAATGGTAAATATGGGCCCAGAAGAAAATGTCTTTTCTGCGGGCAGCTTCGGGTGAGGAGCTTAGATTACGAAATGGGCTGCAATCTCAAGTGGCTTTTGTACCGAACTTCCTGCGCTCAGTTCGGTTTCGTACGAGAAAGAATCGTCGGATTTTTAAGGTAGAAGGGATTTCCTTACGTAGCAATGCTTTGGAAAATGAGTTTTTCTTCGTCTTAAAAACTGACACGGCATTGTCTTGCTTACGATATCGAATTCTGTAATGGAGTAACCGCCTAATTGCGGTAGTTAAAAATTATTTAGTGGGTTTTAGTTAATGACTGGATATTTAGAGGAGTTTCGTTTCATATTGTGTCTATTGTCTATATTGTACCCCCTACCTTTAGCAATTATTGACAATGTTCGTTGAAACCTTCGATGTATACAAGTATGTGTGGTGATGGACCCGACCTCGAGTGAGATGACGTTCGGTGGTTTGGAAAAAAGGCCCACTCGTCTCGATTATAGAATGAACCAAGCGTGGAGAGCAGACGACATATAATTCGAAGCGATATCTTCGAAAGGGAACACGTGATCTCGTGGTGATGCTGGCCGATCGGGCTCTTGCGGGTGTTCGCAAGTGGCAGATGCACCACACTGCAAGCACGACTATGCGTGGATGCAATTTTTAGAACATCAGAGTATTACTCAAGACTGCCATTTCCAAAGCGGAGTGCGTGGCGAACAAGTAATTTGACATGCACAGCTTTTGCACCCGATTAAAAAATTCCAAGGGTGCACTTACGTCTGCTTAGGAGCAGTAATGCGAAATTATTGCGAGTTCTGTCACGCCACCTGGTGGATTCGTGCGAAACTACGTTAGCGAACCTCGGCCGCACTTGGCCAGGTGGCATATGCGTATGGTGTTTTACTTAGGCTGAATGAAAGAGCAATGCAGATGGAACTTGATTAAGAAGACGATGCTTACTGCACATTGAGAGAGTGTGTTGCAGTTTTACGCGATGCGTGATCGACTTCGGCGATAGTATATGGAAGCCGATAGTAAAGTATACTATATACCAATAATTTGTTTCGCGCGAGAGTTTATAGAGGGTACTAATTCGATGCTCTTTCGCTCTTTCGACTTCCATTGTATCGTTCTTTATACTTTGATCTTAATGACCATGATGTGTGCTGATGTGAGTGGATAAATGCCGATTTCTCCATGCACGAAACCATTTCTTCCTAAATTACGCACTGACACTCTTCCTGTGAACACATGGCTCAACAAGAAAAATATTTTTGTATCTTCTGCCAACTGCCGTCTGCATGATGTGCCTGAAACAACTGAACGTTGTTCACTGGTTGCAAAGATACGTACAATTATCTTTTGGGACGTGCTGCAAAGAACTCTAAAGAAAGAATGTTTTAAATTCGTACAGTCTGTGATACCTGATAGTTACTCGACCTGAATAAGAACTCTGACATGGTTCTCCTTACTAGACTCCATAGCTTGTGGAAGACGCACATGCTGGATCGCAATGCTGTACCATGTTGTGCCACCACACTCTAAAATTTTACACCTTAAAAGGTGAAAACAAAAAAGGGTGCGCCTCATGCTAACGCTTCTTGAAATCATTTTGCACCCTTGTAGGTGCCAAAAGGGTGTTCGTACAATTAACGCCCACAATCACACCTTTTTCACACTTTTTTAGTTAAGAAAATGGTGTTGGAAGATTGTTTTGCGTTCCTCCTTCATGACAACACCCTATTTAATGTAGGGTTGTTAGTAATAGGGGTGTAACAAGAACTCATTTTAGCCGAATAATGCTCAAACTAGATGCCATTTATCAAGGGAATGACTTTCAACCAGACTGGCTTCGGCTGTTGATGCGGTGCTTACTTTTTTGCCCCTTTAGCTCTATTTTCTGTGATGACAGTGCAGCTCAGCAACACTTTGCTTTGTAAATAGTAAATATATCCCCTTTGTACATAGCCACATGTAATAAATACCATGTATGAAAAAAGCGGAGAAAGCATAATGCTCTCGTGCCTGGGCCAAGGAAGTTGATCTATTCGTTCTGGCGCTGGTTCGAAACACAGTCGCGGTAATTTTTTTACTCTATTGACAGTTCATGTGGACACGCTATGTCCACATCTCCTATACACGCCACTTATGAGTGAAGAAATGCTTTCGCGTTAAAAGCTAATGGCACGAAAGCGCTGCAGGTCGTGTCTACAGTGTTAAAAGGGGTACACAGGCATGATCGGCTCGCATCGACGAGGAATGGCGTGTTACTTTTCATATCGCTTCTATTTGCGAGATCCAAATTTGAAATCACTGCTGAGCCTGCACTGGAGAATTGCGAAAGCGTGAGCGGTGTTGCTGCGACACTAGACGCTTCATCATTTCCTTGTTTATTTATTTTTGCTTCTTATTTTTTAGTAATTTTATTATTTATTATTTTTATTTCAGTGGTTTTGCGCTAGCCTTGGGCGCAGACGGATGGTGGTTTGAGTCATGGCATGGACAAAAAAAGCTTTTTCTTAAGTGCGAGCTATGAAGTCACGCTCTGACGACACGTTCTGGTGACACGCACTGAACACACGTTCTGATGGCGCCATTATTGAGACAAGAATTTTTTTTTTTTTCAAATTAAATGGGAATAAGCAGCGATATACGCTAGAGTGTGATTTGAAAAGGGTAATGCCATTCGAAAACGTTGCTCATTGTAAAATGAAGAGTTCTTCTGTCTTGAGTGCCGCACCAGAGAAGGTTCTCTGTAGAACTTTCCCGCCAAAATGTGCCCCGATAAAGGAACGTTCTGATTTAACCCTCGTACTCACAAGTTGCCAACAATGCGTGGAAGTGGGCAGTATACAAAAGTACAGAGTATGTGAGCTGATTACTCAAGTCCTTCGTAAAGAATACCATTTGCTTGCTGCTCTTGGAGAGGAAAAAAAAAAAAACGCGAACGGAATACGGAAGTCTTGTGGCGTGCATTGCGGACATTGCAGTATTGCTTGCAATGTGTGTCAGGCTGTTCGTCGGGCCACGCCACGACAAAAGCCACCAGAGGGCAGCTATATGACGCTTCTTAGATTGGTTTGGTTTGTAAGGTTTAACGTCTCAAAGCGACTCAGGCTACGAGAAAGGCCGTAATGGTGGGTTCCGAAAACTTGACCTCCTGTGATTCTTAAACGGGCACTGACATCGCACAGCACACGGACGCCTCTCTGTTTCGCTTCCATCTAAACCCAACCGCCGGCGGTGGTGTTCGAACCCGGGTACTCCGGTACAGTAGTCGGGCTTGTTGACCACTGCGCCATCGCAGCGGGGCGCCTCTTCTTAGAGTTCGAAGACTTTCTGATGAAGTACGTTTCGGTTTTGCGCAATAATTTTTATTCTGGCTCTAGGATGGATGGATGATGGATGGATGATAGTGGCGCTGCCCTTTGAATCGGGCGGCAGCTTGCGCCGCCTAGCCAAAATATTAAAAGAAATATATTTATCTCTTCCCCATTTTTAGCTTCTAATTCGCCGTATCTGCCCCCCTCCCTTTTTTTCCTCTCTTTATTCGCTTGACTTTTTCCACCAGTCCTCTAACCTCTCTTTTGTTATCAGAACGCGTTCCTCATCCATTCGTCCATCTTCCCCAGCAAATCCCAGCGCTCTCTCCAGATCTGCCGCTTTTTCCGCGGGAAGGGCAGGACGAAGTTTTTGGCACCTTAGAACAACATGTTCCGTTGTTTCCTCCTCAGTTCCGCACGCCGCGCATAATATATCTACTTCCTGAAATTTTTTTCTGTACGTTTTTGTTCTGAGGGCCCCTGTCCTAGCCTCAAACAGCAATGAGCTCCCTCGTGAGTTGTCGAATAAACTTTCTTTCTTTATATCCTGTTTTCGAGTTCTATACATACCCAATGCTGATTTTCCTTGCATTCTTTCCTCCCACATTTTCCTTTCTGCCTCCTTTACCTGCTTTTCAATGCTGCTGTTTTGCTGCGGTGTATCTCCAAACTCTAGGTACTTAAATCTGAGCTTTCGGGTTCTGTTAGTCCATTTCGTATTCAGGCTTTTCATGAAGAGGTGCTTGTACATTTTTCGTGCCCACCTTGATTTCTCCATTTCGGTTAGTCTCTGATCATATTTTAGTTTGCTAATTGCCTCTCTAACCTCAAATGATGCCCAGCCCATATCTCCCTGGACTCCTTCATTAGGTGTGTTGCCATGTGCTCCCAGTGCCAATCTACCTACCTTTCTCTGTCTGATTTCAAGGCCTGACTGTACTTCTGATTTCATGCACAGGACTGCATTTCCAAAAGTGAGTCCTGGTACCATAACACCCTTCCATACCCCTCTAACAACCTCATACCTGTTATAATTCCAGAGGGCCCTGTGTTTCATAATATCCGAACTCCTTTTCCCTTTGTCTATCGTAATTCCTTCATGCTTTTCTAGGTAATTTTTTCCTTCGTTGATCCATATGCCCAGGTATTTATAGCTCTCCACATGTTCAACCTTGGTGCCTTGTATTTCCAGCACGTCCCCCCTTTCATCATTAAATACCATTATTCCTGATTTTTCACCGCTAAATTGCAGTCCCAGCTTTTCGCCCTCTTCTCCACAGATCTTAAGCAGCTCCTGCAACCCATCCCTCTTATCTGCCAGCAGTACAATGCCATCCGCGTACATCAATCCTGGTAGAACTTGTGTTACTTTCTGTCCTCCCTGCATATAGCTTGCATCGAATCCCTTATTACTTTCCTCCAGGCGCCTTTCCATTTGGCTCATGTATATCATGAAAAGCAGCGGTGACAGTGGGCACCCTTGCCTAAGCCCCCTTTTTATTTTTGCTGGTTTTGTCGTTTCCGTCTCCCATACTATCACTGCCTCATTATCTGCATACACTTCTTGTATGAACTGAACCAGGTTTTTATTCAGGCCATATTCCTTCAACTGGTCCCACAGTTTTTTCTGATCTACACTGTCGTATGCCCCTTTAATATCTAAAAACGCTATCCATAGTGGTCTCTGACTTGCAGCTGCTGTTTCTATACACTGGGTAACCACAAATAAATTATCCTCTAGTCTTCTGTCCTTGCGGAAACCATTTTGTAGT
Organism: Amblyomma maculatum; assembly: GCF_055883805.1. Classification (NCBI taxonomy): domain Eukaryota; kingdom Metazoa; phylum Arthropoda; class Arachnida; order Ixodida; family Ixodidae; genus Amblyomma; species Amblyomma maculatum. The sequence goes on from NC_139347.1 coordinate 75,141,558, forward strand.
TCTCCGAGGATATTCCCTCCTTCTGCCCATTCCTCCATCATTACTTTTACTAACTGCATTGCTACCCTGTATATAACTGATGTAACTGTGATTGGCCGATAGGACTTTATGTTATCTCTGCTTCCCTTGCCTTTGTATATTAGTCTCATCCTGCTTAATTTCCAATCTTTTGGTACTTGACCGCCCTTTATTGTTTGTTCAATCAACTGTCGCAATTTTACTTTGCTTTTTTGTCCTAATCTGGTAATCAATCCCATGGGTATGCTATCTGGTCCTGTCGCTGTTCCCAAGGGGACCTTCCGTTCTATTCTTTCCCATTGTCTTGCTGTCATCTCCTTGTATTCTTGCTCCTCGTCCCTGTGGTCCTCATTATTCTCCATTTCTTCTGCGGCATTCACTTCCAGACTGGCAAAGGCTGTTTCTATTGTGCGCCTAACATATTCCTGTGCTTCCTCTCCCTCCACTCTTTTTCCTTCCTGTGTGGTCAGTGAGTGTTGGACCCCTTCCGTCTTTTTTTGCTTGTAGCCTTATGTGGTTCCAAAACCTCTTTGCAGCATTTTTATCTTTTTTACTTATGTCCATCATCCACTGGACCCCAGCTTTTCCTATTTTGATTTGGATTAAGGTTGACGCCTCCCTTTTTCTCTCAAGGTACTCCTCCCATTTGGATTCTACTTCCCTTGGTGTGGCTCCCCTCTTCTTTGCTAATCTGTGCTCTCTGGATGCCTCTTGACGCCTCGTTATGGCTGCTTTAACTTCAGCATCCCACCAGCTTTTTGGTTTATATTTTCTCTTTCCTCTTCTAATCTTGCCCCTTTTTTAGCTCTCTTTTAAATACTTCTACTAGGTCATCGTATGTCCATTCTCTATTTGGTTGTTGGTTTACTATGTCTTCAATGCGCTTTGACCCTTTTTCCAACTGCATATCATTGAGTTTCTGGTTGCTTTCACATACCTGCATTTTTGTTGCGGCCGCTGTCCCGCCAAATTGGAGTTTAATTCTTTTGTGATCGCTTCCTAAGCTCTTCGCCCCTTCTTCATCAATTTCCATACCTACTAACCTGTCATACAGCTTGTGGGACATCAGACAATAGTCGATTGTGGAATGAGAGTTATTTCTTTCCCATGTTATTTTTCCCTCACACTTTATTTCTGAATTAACTATTGTGAGATCCTGGGTTTCACAAAATGTTCCTAACATTTTGCCTGTCGTATCGGTAGCTCCATCAAAAAATTCCATATGGGCATTCATATCCCCTAAGATTATCACTTCCTTATTCTGGCCAAATTCCTCTATGTCTTTAGCTAAACATCTGAAATGTTCTGAATTTTCCTCATTCGAGTCATTTCCTGTTTTTAGGTAAACAAACCCTAGTATTGTATCTAGGTTTCCCACTCTACCCTGGAGCCATATATGTTCTCTGCAGCTTTCTGTTATCCTTTTCCAATCTTGGCCTTCGATTAGCGCCCCCAGGCCACCTCCTTTTCGGTCCTTCCCTTTTCTATTGCACCCCAGCCATGAGTATCCTTCAATGTGTGGAGGTTCTTCACTGTCTCTAAGGTGGGTTTCTGCTACTATGTTAGCGTTATATATACTATATAACGCTATAAGTGTTATATGTACTGCGTTAGCAACTGCGATGACCTGAAAAGCTAGAAACAGGTTTCATATGCGACAAATCAGTGAATGCGGTCACCACGAGCCTGTCTGTTGTCCTTCGGTACTACTGCGAAGAAAACTGCGGACTAGTGAAGTTTCCGCTGCGCTGTTATCAAAGAAGCTTAATATTTTCCGCAGAGAGGCGCATCCATAGCCACCTTGAAGTTTCATGGCGTTAATAAGCTCTGTTTGTTCCGACGGTGTGGCCACTATATCTGGTCGCGTTTCAATAGTCTAAGAAAGTACAAGGAGCGTAACGACAAGACAATCCACGTGCACTGCTATGGACAGTGATTAAACCTAGTAATCATTAATGCGCGTTAATATCGAGCAGAAAACAGGGTCCTCTCTGACCTCTTCGGCACTCTGCAGATTTCGTAAAAATCTTCACATCTAGCGCAGTGCGTCACGCAGTTGTCGAGCAGATTTGTCAATCGTTCGACGCTAAAATTACGATGCTCAAATTATCCTCCGCACATGTAGATGGGCTTGTAGAGCAGAGGTAAGCCATGAGAGACGAAACTACGCTTGCCTCGTGAGAACGGTATACAGGAGAGCGTGGAGAGCACGCATAACCGACAAACACGGCCAAAAGTGAAATGACTCCTGCGGCAACTAAATAACTTCTATTTTACAGTCTGCCTCGAAACTGTGCGTCCCGCTTTATTGCGATAGCGTCAATGTTCCCGTTCTCTAGGAAATCTGGCGTAGGCGATGTCGATGCCAGCGTTGTGAGCGATGGCAACTGACATGGTCGGGAACGGAGTGACGTCACGCGACCACGTGATATGACTGATTTATCAGGAGCTGCCAACTCGGACTTCTTATTCAGACAGAAGCGTGCAGAGAATCGAACTCTCAAAGAACACTGCGTTGCGAATCAGACATGTAATTCTTAAGCCAAGCAGGCATGTTGGTATGGCTTGGTTAAGCGGGGCTTTAATACCTGTGTCGGATGGTCTTTCGCACAGCATGGTAACCCACGATTACGTGTTAGTGTGTGAGATAATAAAAGCAAAAACTGAGAGATTAGTGAATAAGCGAGCTGCAAATACATGCATGCGAACGAGGGTCCGCAAAGTAAGCTATGGACGAGAGTGGTTAAAGCTGTCGCGCTATTTCCTCACATGCAGAGCATAAGTAACCCCCCCCCCCCCCCCCCCCCTTTTTTTTTTTCCTCTTTCCGTTCTGTAAATAATATTTAAGGTCACCAAAATCGTTCAGGCTCCTAAAGTAAACCTCGCAACTGCTTTTCAGGATGCAACAAAAAATCTGCATAAGGCACACAAAGAAATCAAGAAGCAAGAAAATGTTTTCACCAAGATGTTCGAAGATATTTGCAGAGCATTTTGGATACATGTTATCGACGTACCTGGCGTACGAAAGAGGATCCTGTCCGGGCACATGAACCCCAGTCACGCTAACCAACGTTCTTCCGTGACAAAGGAGGAAGAGCTTCGCGTGACTGTATGCATACTATGACTGACTCCATTGTTAAAAAAAAGTGGAGCGAAATTAAGCCAGGAAGCTGATGTCATCACTTGTGCCGTAAGTGGCCTTTGGCTTTCTGCGAGTGATGAAAAAATTAGCATAATGAGCGAATATCTTGATGTTAGTTCCGAGCTCTTGATATGCTAATTATCGGGGCGCCCAGTGAAATAGCAAGCATCGGATGAAGTGAAATCTCGCGATCGTTAATTGTTAAGGCGAGAGCCTTTCTTTGCTCACGGCGAATATCTCGCGTCTGCGAGATGTACCGCGAGATGTGTCCCCGAGACGTCGCAATAGGTTTTGACGTCAACATAATTTCTTCGGTAAGGGCGTCGCAATAGGTTTTGAAGACGAAGCCAAAGAAAAGAAAGTAATGAGGTTATAACGAGTACACAGACACGCAAGATAGAGGAAGGAGAGGAGAAAAAGCTTTCGCCATTAAGCTTTTAAGCGAAGCTAAGTGCAATCCTGTCATTTCTTTTATGTTTTGCTTAGCACTAAGCAACCTGGGCAAATCGATGTGTATGGATTTGTCTACAGTTTTGAAGGGCTTTTCTGTAGTACTGGCGACAAGGGTGTGAACGAGCTTTTTAAAAGCTTTTTAAAATGTAAAGGAAATATCGCGATTTGTATGAGTACCTTACAAGTGAGCGGTCTGGACAAGTCAGTGTATAAAAGTTTAAATACAATTTCGGAGAGCTTCTCTGTTGTACTCGTGACAAGCGTGTGAAAGGTCGTTTCCAGAGCTACAGCCGAAATATATAGGGTCAACCATGTGCAATGCCATGGCAATGCTCTGTGGACCCTTTCGCTTTTTGTTGAATACTACGAACTTGCATTATAAACCAAACATGTTGCACATATTGTTTGCACATGTGAACTTTCCTTTAATGTTTCCTGTGATCTGTGTGGTATCCCAAGGGGCTCCCGGGCTGTACAAGTTTTTCCCTTCGGTGAGCATCTTTTCTCTGTTTTTCATTTATTATAAATTATGAAAAACAGAGAACAACATTTTGAAAAACATTTTGTACGTTTTCTTGCCACATTTCTTGCTGTTGTCTGTATACAAAAACTCTCTGGAGAAGACTGTTTCTTTTATGAATAGTTGCACGTAAATAATTTGAGTTATGAAGCGCCACATATATTTCAATTTATGTGCCCATATTGATTTTGTATATAAATCTGGTAATCGAAAGAAAAATACGTAATTGAAAAAGGAACTGCTCAACTTACGTAGTTATTTTTTAAATCTTTTTTCGTCATACTTTGCCGTCGAAGGCCATAGGGCGTTATCATGACCATGCCGGTGTTGTTGTCGACATGTGTTGCTGAGGGTTTTTACGCAGCTTATCAAAATCACACGAAAAAAAAAAAATGCTGCGTGCGCTTCGCTAGCTCCGTCCCTTTATCTTTTTATACGCTTGTCCGTAAACTACGCAAAAGTGCTGCTCTCTCTGTTCGCCTTTCTATTTCGTCGTGAAGCCTGAGGGTATTAAATAGAAAACTTGTCCACGTTGTTCGCTTCCCGTTCGCGAGAGGAAGACGGACGCGGGATGTTCCTTGTTTGCAGGTCACAAGAGAGAACTCTCTTCGCAGTAACCATCGAACACATGATACGTGTGCAAACGTAGATAAAACCACTACCACTGAAGCCTCAGCGCGTATCAGTGAACGCGATCACTCGTGTTCGTATGTATACGGGCCAAGGCGGATGTACGGGCTTCGTCAGTTGTTCCTGGTTGCCACACTGCTCTTTCCTTATAGTTTTTCTTGTAGCCGCAGTTTCGAGCAGTGCAGTGACTGCTGCATCAGCGGACACTAAAATAGCGGATGCCTCATACTGTCGTTAGCAAATGTGTCCAAGTTTCGGGTGCATGCCTTATATGGGCATATGCCAATCACAATTGAATCGATACTTAATCAATAGTAATCGGATGATATCGGAACACGATTTAAGGCATTTTCAAGATAATTTCATGATAATTTACGACTAATAATAGAATAGGCAGATCCCCATAGGAATCCATGTATTTGGAGGTCATCGTAACTATCACTAGCCATCACCTACTAGTTAAGGGGTGTTTAACTAACGCTAACCAGACATTAACTAGTACTCAGAAAGTGCAAGTCATGGTTAAATATCACTTACCAATAGTAATGATTAGACATTTCGAGACATTCATAGCCGTCAGACGGTGACGTCATCACCAGTGATGACCGGATGTGATGTCATCATAATGGCGCATCCGGTCATGTCTAATAACTGACGTGACAATGACGTCACATCCGGTCAGACCGGTGATGACGTCACCAGGATATTCACGCATATACGAAGCTGACACCGCCGGGCGTTCAATCCAGGCGTCCGTGCGGCGCCTTTCATTTGGCGCTTCCTCGAGCACCGCACCACACAGCATATATAGAAATAGACGCATTACAGCAGGCATCAGCGGCGTTTAAAATTGGTTGACAGCAAAGAAAAGGCGTAGTATCGGTCACAATTCTAGTCAATCACAAACAGTCTCGTAGTCAATGCCTAAGCAGCGCGGCGGGGAAGGCTTTAGTGAGAGCCAAAGTTACCCCTGAATTTTTTTATGTGACTTCTCGTTCATCATCATCATCATCATAATCATCATCATCATCAGCCTGACTATACCCACTGCAGGGTGAAGGCCTCTCCCATATTTCTCCACTTAACCAGGTTCTGTGCTAGCTGCATCCACTTGACGCCCGCGAACTTCTTAACCTCATCCATCCACCTAACTTTCTGCCACCCCCTGCTACGCTTTCCTTCTATTGGAATCCAGTTTGTTACCCTAAGCGACCATCGGTTATCCTCTGTTCGCACTACATGTCCTGCCCATGCCCATTTCTTCTTCTTAATTTCCACTAGAATGTCGGTAACTTGAGTTATTTCTCTGACCCACTCTGCACGCTTCCTATCTCTTAATGTTACCGCTACCATTTTTCGTTCCATGGCCCTCTGGGTTGTCCTCAACTTCCTCATTTAACACCTCGACTTCTCGTTACTTAATGGCAATAAATTTGACATTCGCATTCCATAAAAGCGCAAGCACAGAGAGGAAGAGGGAACCTAAATAAGCGTTTCTAACTGTGCTACCGTAGCCTCACTGTGAGCAAACGATATTGCTTTGCATCTAAACGGACACGAGGTTCCAACTAAAGACCGAGGCATAGCGAATGATTCATTTAACACCTCTAACCGTCCTTGCTTTGAACAAAAATAAATAAACAAATGGTTCTTCGAATCGTGACCATTTTAGATAGCTTTGGAACTCACCATCGGGCAGCTGGCTTGCAGTGCTCACGGATATTTCTTTTGTTGCCATATCGGCCAAACCGACAGCTGTCGGCAGCTTTCAGCGGAAACTTGACGAGGAGACAGGACGCGAGCTAGCTCTGTAGTTCTGGAAGCCGTTGCACACACATTCTCGCTAACAATGGGCCCAGTGTACAGAGAACCACCCAGCTGTGCGGCTACACTTCGTGCTTCGCGTGACCTTTCCAATGCGGCTTTTAAACACGCACAAGCTGTGACAAAGTGTCCCTTGTCGGTAGATATAGACATACGAGACTGCTGTGTATGTAACGAGAACATCTCATGTATTCTATCCATACTTGAATAGTGTTACAGTACATATAAACCGATATCGGGGCATACTTTTCAGCTATCGGCATTCTACTCCATCCGGACAGACGATTCTGTTCTCGAAGTTTTGTTTATTTACGTAAAAGGTTAACAAAACACGAATACAGAAGGAGGTCCCAAAGTCAAGGACTGTGGACGGGACCTCCTATAATGATTATTGTAAAGAAATATACACTGAGCAGTTGCAAAATTTATACAATATTTCGCATCAGTGGGATGGGGTGAACGAAACGTGAATTTATTACAGGCACTATTGTTGTAATGAAAACGGTTACACACCTAATCACATAATGAAAACATAAGAAAGAATTCATAAAAAGATATAAAGGAGAACACTGGAACAGCTTACCTTGAAAAATACGATTAGTGTGATAACAAAAACCGACGAACAGCGGATTTAAAGGCATAAATAGTTAATGATTGTTTGATAGATACTTGTAAAGAATTCCAAAGAGTGGTACCAGAGAATCGGACTGTTTGCTTCCCGTAATTAGTGTAACACTTTTCCGTATGAGCTAGATATATCTTTAACAAATGCTGTGACCCTGTGCAGGCTTCCTGCATACATTCATAAACTTTCGGCCTCCAATGCGTTTGAATGCTTACGCGACAGAATTGGGATCAGAACTAAAATTTATTAGTGCAAGTAATTTCTTACTGAAGAACATGTAAATTTGCATATAGCAGGAATGACCATAGAAAGCGTATTTAGATTAATGCAAAGTAACCACCTTGAAATACTTTGAAAGTACCTTCTTTGTCGCACAATTCATGAATGGATTACTAGATGGGAACATGATATGCATTCTGCGATTTTCAAGAGACTGGACGAATTGCGCGTTTAGAAAGAAAAAAAAAACGAAAATAATTGTGGATTATGTTGGGTTGCAGAGGTTGTCGAATGCTTAGCCGAAGCCAAGGCATATGTGCAATAATTCATAATTCAAATAGCTCCGCATTTAACTCGCAGCAATAACAGCAACATTGACTTCTGAATATATATATATTTTTTTGCTTCCTAAGCGATTGTCTCCATGTTCTGAAAGTGGCTCATTGCTTTGTAAACAAGAGGTATAAATATGCAACATCCTTTTTTGCAAAGAGACGTATTCGACGGGGTTTTCGGAGTCAGGACAAAATGCAGCCTGGAATAATCAAGTCTGCTTTAGACCACAACAAATATGCCAGTCACCGTGAGATTATCTTTTTCTACTGATAAAGGAGATAAAGGATAAAGCTAACCGTGTAGCACTGTCGTACAGCATCAGAACAACAGGTATCTGGTCTGGAGTCGGATTGACGAAAGGGTCATTTGTGCAAACTGGTGTGAAATCCCCTCCCCATCACCTGACGCAAATTCAGTCAGGTAGAACGTTGAGCTGTTTCAGCGACAAGGCGTAAGCCTGCAAAAATGCTGCATGTTTCTGATTAGTAAACGCTTTTGTCGTTAGAAAGTTTGAAATAGCATGATATCCAGCCGCAGTAATCTACCACTGCTCCGGAGCAGTGATAGGCAAGCAATCCAAGCTGTCCAAGCCGAGCCAGCGCCTACCTAACGCCGCCTGTACAAGGTGGCAGAGTTGACTTTATGAAAGCAGAGAGCGATAGGACATTGAGCATCGGGCAACGTATGCCACTATTTGCATAAAACAGTTACTAGCGTAATATAAGCTGCTGTGATCTAAACCTCGAGGAGCCACGTTATCTGTTCAATACTATTTCATGGCATTTCTGGCGATATCGAGCGTCGCTGCAAAAGAGGTATGTGGCCACTTCTGTGAAATTTGCAACAGGAGTGGCTAACTGGCCTACGGCTGACTTGTGGAATTTGTTGCGCAAGGCAGACGAGGACGATGAGTTGATCCTTGCATATATGAGGAGGCGCTGATACTTGGCGGAAGCGCCCACACACAACGATGCCTCTTCGAACACTTATGTTTACCCACTCATTCAATGACGTCACGCACATTGCCAAGCGGGGTGGGCCGCAGCCAGTAAAGCACTGCTGAGCCGTGTTGTGTGACGAAGTACAGGAATGTTCTGAGACGAAGAGTGAATATTTCTTCTCTTGGCGATTGTTTCATGCTTCGCGTGTGCGTTAATTGAGTGCTGCGCGTATGTGCTTTGAGAAGTAAAACTGTCACTAACGGAGGATGGATGGGCTGCTGCTGTGTGCCGAACCTGCCATGAAAACGATGACAATGATGCTAGAGGGCATAGTTCAGGGGAGAAAAACCCAAAATTTTCGAGTGATCTACAGTCAATTGTCATCAATAATGGTGCTGAAATAATGACAGTCTGCGAGATATTGTGTTTTTTTTTTTTAAGTGAAAGAAAAAGACCAGCTGTCGCCCACTGGCTGATATTGAATACTGCGTCGATACTGAGGCATTGAAAGAGCAAGTAAATCGTTTTCAGTTTGCAGGGCCGCACGTGGATGAAGCCTCTTTCATGCATGATGAAAGCGAGGCCGGCAAGTGCTTTTCCGCACTGCACGGTTCAGGTACTTGTCACAAAGGGAGTGCGCACGCATGACGGAAGCTTTTTCATAACGCTTAACTTCTGTAGAAGAGTCTTTATAAAGAGTTCTCTTGCAAATCCATATACAATCGGTCCTACATGCACAGAATACCCTGCGGAGGAAAATGAAAGTGCGCTTTAAAGGCGTTAAGGGATTGTTAACCATAAAGCGTTGGTTTCTACACTAAAGGCCAAAAACTTGCCTCAAGGGCAAGTTTGTTAACCATAAAGCGTTGGTTTCTACACTAAAGGCCAAAAACTTGCCTCAAGGGCAAGTTTTTGGCTGGCATATTAGTGTGTCTCCGTCTTTCTTGATCCTCTCTTTCGTATCTGTCAGCATACTTACATGTCTGTTAGACAAGATAAGCTTCGCGAGTAACATGTCCTTCCCACCGTTCGACCTTGAATCCTTTAAAAAAGGACAAAGCGCTAACGACACATTCACAAGAAAGAAGACATGGACAAGCGCTCTCCACGTCTTCTTTCTTGTGAATGTGTCGTTAGCGCTTCGTCCTTTTTTAAAAAATGCTGCACCAACTAGCCCAACAAAAAGTCCTTCTTGAAGACCTTGAATCCCTAGTCGGAATGCGTACAAAAAGGGACCGCGCGGAAAGCGTGCCTCGAAGCAATCAGCCCACCGGCCGATCGAATCGGGCAAGATGCAGATGGGCGCGTATGGGCCGTCTTGTCATCGTTAGCGACCTCTGTTTGCGCCGCGAGCGACCCTTGTGTGCACTCGAGAGGCGTAGCCCCGGCCGCTCGTCGGTGATGTTATTGTGAAGGTATCCCATGTCACTGACACAAGCGTGTTCGTGTTTCGCTGTGCGAAAAAGAAATGTACTGTATCTATAGTGCACGCATATGTGTGTACAGTTTCCCAGACTGTACTGATGCGATTCGTCTCAGGCTTGCTTGACCCTTGTTTTAGTTGCCAGGTGCTCGCTGCAAAAATAATCTTCGATTTGCTTGGGTTCATGCATGCAGGGACAATGTATGCGCAAAGCTTACGCATCATGCAATTTCGTGACTACGTGTGGAGTTGTTTGTTTAGGTTCAGCACATGGAAAGTTTTAGGGACGTCTGTGGAGAGCCGGAACAAGAAGCCGTACATAAGCCGCAATCTTTTTAATCTTTCATGCGTTTTCTTCCCCTGTGTAGGGTAGCCAACCGGAGGCCTTTCTGGTTAACATCCCTGACTTCCATCCTCATCCCTATTTATCTATATATGCACTTTCTTCATGCTGTGCAATGGATATTTGAGAGACGGACGGTTTACGCAAATCTTTAATCCAGCGAACACTTGGACAAGGCCTGACAGGGATAAAATTTGAAATGCGGATATTGTCGGAAAACGTATCTCACGTTGAGGCTAACTAGCTACTCCTTCTAACCGTGTTAACAGCGGACTCTGCTGACAACCAAAAACCTATTGAGCGTTCATAACGCCGTTCGATGGATTGAGTTGCCTGTACTAAGGGCAACTTATCGGGAAATGCGCCTGTCGCGAAGTAACTGCAAACTGAAAAGTCGATCGTGCGTTTGGCAGTATCTAAGTGCAAGTCGAATGTGCTTGCGTTTAGAGCTATTCTTGCACCACTTTGACCAGTTACTTCAACTTCAGCCCCCCCCCCCCCCCCCCCCCCCTTGCTGTAATGCTGCAATGTTGTGCCCTTGCTGTAATGCTGCAATGTTGTGTCGCCTGTAGCTAGGAGCGGCGTTTACAAACGCCTATTCCCACCTCATCGAAATGGCAGAATCTCCAACGTGTGAGAAGTGCGGGTGTGTTGAAACGATTGGGCACATACTTTGTGACTGCCCTCAATTTGAGCGTGAGCGTGCTTTCCTGACTGCTACACTCAGCCGCTTGGACTCTCGCTTTCTTGCTGAAGCTAAGATTCTGGGCCCTTGGATGACACCTTCATTGCAAAGGAAACCGGTGAAGGCGCTCCTTAAGTTTATAAAGGACTCGGGGTTGAGTTCAAAACTTTAAGGGCACGCTCTATACCCCCTTTCAGTATAGCTCACTGGACATGGGACAGACTCCTTTCCCAATTGCCGCTTTTCCTTTCCTTTTTCTCACATTGTTCCTCTCCCCGCGTCTAGGGTTGCCTACAGGATCGCCTGGTTAACCTCCCTGCCTTTCTGTTCTATTTGTTCTCTCTGTCTCTCTCTTTCAACAACGTCCCTTGCCTTTGTGGGCTTAAAAATTACAATGCAAAGCCTCAAAGCTGAGAAAGAAGAAAGGAAATGCGGGCATCAGCTTGCAAAGCAAAGTTTGCGTTCGTTCACAGACAACACCGACAACAATAAGCAGAGTTAAAAAACATGTGAAAACCTAGCCAAGGACTGCTGTAGGTAGAAGGTTGCGAGAATAATAAAAAACGAACAAAGGGACACGAGCTTCGTTTGACCTTCTCTCACTACAGAAAGCGCGCATTGAAATGAGCAGACCCCTAAGTCATGTCGTGTTTTCTATTGTCCGGTGAATACCATCAGTTAGAACTCTCGGCTTCTTTACGTCTCTTTCACGCGACAACGCTGTATGAGTTTGCCACGAGGAAAATTATATCTCTTTAGTGTTACCACGTAACATCATTCGTTTATCAGCACATGAGAACCAGCAAAAATGGTAGCCTAGCCTTATCATCTACTGCCTTTCAAACCCCCTCAAGTGGCGCAGCCACTTGGCCTCGTCAGAGCCATCTCCTTCAACGGTAGTCTCTCTCTCCCCTAACCTAAGTGGGGAGAAGGGATTTCCCTCTACCAACTCTGGCACCTGACACGGTTGGCAGGGCTACCCGTAATGTGCTGTTGCGATTAGCCCATTAATTCGCTTGAATTCAGTTTAGTCCCCCCCCCCCCCTTCCTCTTTTTCGGATAGTGACAGCTAAATTAATTCGCTAATTAATTAAAGTCCTACGACTGTAAGCGCAATTCCACTGCATAATGAAGGGCTATCCGGATAAAATAATCTTTTAAGAGTGGGGCGACGCGCGTGCCGAAGAGGACGAGGCAGCGTCGGCACGACAGCTTCAGACCGCTTGGTGACTTTCGTCTACGCCGGACGCTACCGCCACCGCTCCAATGAGGACGCTATCGCGTCTTCCCGGCGACTCGCACAATAGCTTCCCCCCGTAGCAAAGGAGTAATATAACAGGTAGCTGTACAGTTCCCTTCCCCTCATTTTTCGCTGCTCTGTCACACAACCAGATGGTGCGCTTGACCAAGAGTGGGATATTTTCGAAGTCCCTCATTACATGTACCTAGCGCGTTACGTCTTTACTATGCTATCGCCTTAAGAAAGTCTACAGTGTAAACGTCGCAGCAAACAAAAAAAAAGGAAAACGAAAACACGAAAGTTCTCCCACGTTCACTTCTCGCAGTTTTCCTCCTCTCAGTTTATTTTACATCGTCGCGAAATATCGACGCTCTGTGTAACCTCCCCTCACGTTCACCCTGAATCAGACAGTACCCAGCAGACGACACGCAACGCATGGTCAAGACGTGGAAATCGATAAACTCTTTGTAAATATAAGAACAATTCTTAAACGCCGAACATTGCCTCGGTGACTAACTTCTGCGACGCAAACGCAGAAGTCAGAGCAGACGTAAAAGACGCTTATGTTATTGGTCAGCACTTAACAGGCCCCCTTGCCTTAGCGTGTGGAAGGGAGTCCAGGCGTATTTTCTTTCTTTTTTTTTTTCAGCCAGTGTTGGCATCACTTTCTTTTGCCAACAAACATGCAAACGCTCAACGATGTACATTGGGGGCTACATTTGCCTGCTTTCAACGCATGTGCCGTATGAAAGTCTATCCATAACGCACAATTTGAGTGCTTCCTCCCTTCACTGCAGACCGCTGCAGCTACAGGTCTTGCGCAGGTGTACTGTATATTGATTCTTAATGCCTACTGGGTTAACACAAGGGGTGGGTGAGATTAAATCAGATTAGATTAGCGGCTTCAGGGTCCTTACCTTGAGCGACCTCTTCCAGCGACGACACAGGAGCAACGTCGTCCACGCTGTTGGCCATCGAACCCTGCAGTGCCGAAGTCTCGAGGCTGGACAGTCGAATCATGCGCTCTGGTGGCTCGCGCACGGCCGCTCGCTGGCGGCCCGTCGCGCCCGGCAAAGCCACGTCGGCAATTCCGTCGACCACCGACGCTTACTTTCTTCCTTTTAGTTCACTGCCCGAACGAGTTGTTTATCGGCGACAAGTGAAGTCCTCTCCCCTCAACAGCGAGGCTGCCGTTATCGAAAGACGGAAGTACACCACTGGCGATGAAGTTTCGTACCGCTGACAGAGGCGACGAAGCTTGCGTTGAAAAGGGGAGCTGGCGACGTCGCACTAGCCTTCGACACACTGTGAAGCTTCCGCGGACCAGGGCCGTCATGGTCCGCGTGTGTATCCCAAACGACGCACAAGCCCGTATTATCCAGCTTCTGCGCGAATAACGTCACCGATGCGCACGACAGGCGATGCGCGGTTGCACCACAAAAGGCGGTAGGAAAACAATGCGCGCCTTATGAGTCGTTCACTCGATCACACTACACATGCACACGCAGTTGAGAGTGGAGATGCGAACTCGCTATCCTGGTCGCTCCGAGCGCGTCTTGTAACCAGCTTTCTGTGCGAAGTGCAGTAAGCGACGCTGGAAACAGCTGCGCATTTCTCCGAGGCAAACACGCTTGCTGCTTGAAGACTGACGCGAAAGATGCAGTTCAGCGCTGAGCCATCCACAATGTTTCTACACAACTGTATAGGCGCTGGGCGCGAGTGGTCGGTGCGGTTGCATTGTTTGTTCGTGTAATCTCGTCACATTATAAGAGTCTGACCAAAAAGCAGGTTCAGCGAAGGTCGCAGCACTGTTTGAGATTTAAGCCGATTTGAGGAGTTCGCGCTCCAGGGCACATAATATCAAGTGCAAGTTGCAGAGTTCGATGACAAGCAGCGTTGACAAATAGAGGGTAGCCCAAAATATTTTGCAGCGTGTTACCGAAATTACGAATTTGCTTTGATTAAGCCTTGAATTTCATAATCAAAGATTTATCGCTCGTTTCGTTCCTGTTCACCCCATCTGTAAACGAAGGAATCGTACGCGGACGGAGGTTTTCCTCCACTGTTACTAGTTTGCTTGCGACTGTCGACAGCAGTGCAGACTACTACAATGCCAAAGTGAGGCTTGCTGCAACGAAAAGTGACAGCGGCCAACTTTCACATCCGGAAGCTTTGTTTCAGGAAGTCCGGATTTCTTATAGCTGATTTATTTTAGTTTGTGCCAACGTCGCTCCAGAAACCGACCCTAAAATGATCTAGCAGATGTGAATAAAAACAGCGCGCATGCGCATAGGGTGTTGGAGGACTGGCACCTTTCATAAAACTACAGAACAACTGACCCGTGCGAGATATATTCTGGCCGCGTTGCGCGAGTCGGGGAGAAAAGTTTAGTTCAAGAGGACTGCGGTGCGATCTCTCCGAAGTACAGATTTCGCCAGCCTCGTCCTATCTGTGCTGCAAGTTCAAGGAACGTGTCTCCCAGGACCAGTTTAAAACAAAGAGACAAAGGAGGCAAAAAGGATGAAGGCCGTATACGCACGATCGCACACGGGGTCAGGGGCGCGGGAGAGGTGGCGGCGTATAAGCCTCTTCGGGCGGGCCGAGACCTTTCCTGCTCGACGCGTCCGCGGTCGTGGCCCGACGGTGGCGCAGCAATTGGTGGTGGTGGTGGTGCTGGCCGAGCAATCAGTGCCAGTCGCAGCACGCTCGCTGACGCCGGCACAGCATCGACCGCTGCACGCTCCGCTGCGGCCGCAATTCGTGGCCCCCGGGCGCGCGCGAGCGACGAGCGCACCCAAGCTTACTGCGACGACGATGGCTCGGCGAAGAGCAGCAGCAGAGTTTGATCCGACGTCGAGCGCCGAGCCAGCTCTCCTGCCCTCCGCTCTCCTTCGTCGTCCGCCCACCCCGGAGCAAAACCGTACTCCCCTCAATCTCCCTCTCTTTCTTCTTCCATCACTCCCTCGATCTCTCGGAAGACCCCTTGCGACTCGACTTATATTTTCATCCGCCTTTCGGCCCAGTTTCGCCCACGGGGTCTTGAACTTGGCGCGCTGCTTTTTGAAAGCGCAACCCTGTGAGCGATTGTCCTCGTCTTCTAAAGTAGGGGTGCGTGGACGCGCTGTTCGGCTTAGCGGCACGCTTGTGAGTGTGGAATACAAGGGATAGGGGCAGAAAGAAGGAAGAGACGGACATTTCTGAAAATATTTTGTCTTGCTTTGCAGAAGAACGTTTTCCTTAATCTTCCTTCAAAGAGTGAGTGGTTGACAGTGGGGCGGGGAGCTGAGGGGGGGGGGGGGGGAGGGGCAGGGGAGAATGGTATTCGCGAGATTTATACGGGGAACGCATCTCATGCACAAGAGAAAAAAAAGTGCAGATTCTATGCTTCCCATCACGCTGAAGTGATCATACCACGCGCCTCTTGTACGGGGAAGAATGAAGTAGTGCCTTTTGCTACAAGGTTCTAGGCACGGCGGTTCAAGGTCGTTCCGCTCAGCCACACCACGATGAAGCGTTGCTGGCCGGTCCGACAGCTCTCCATCGCGGTCGCAAGTAGGCCACGAGTGATCATATAGTCGCGGGACTGTGTTCGTCCGGTCCAGTTCCTTTGCTGTCCTCATTTCTCTATAATATATCCTTGTTCCATAGTTGCTTATGCACCATAAAAATGCATATGACTAACTAATATATTCTTGTTGTTGCTAGCAGTTGCTGTCTCAATTTAGGTAGAAAGTGGAGCAAGCTGATATACGCTGTCATCTCTAGGAAACATACTTGGAAGCGGGCACATAAAAGACAGCAGGGTGAAGCGCGCAGGGATGGGTGCACTGGACAAGTCAGGATGAGTGCTCCGCTCCTTTTGTTACGTCGCATCGTTCATTAGTTTATCAGCGACGCGTGTCACTCTTCTGTTCTGGTAACCGATTCCGCGCTTCCAATAATTAAACGCAGTGCACGAAGCATGGTATAGCTTTTTATCACATCGAAGCGTTTTGGCCCGCACATAACGCAACACTATAAACGATTTGCACCCTTGCGGGTGTAATGCCTGCCGTTAGTCTCCGAAGACGAAATATGTAGGCTAAAGTACTAAATGCAGTGCAAGACAGTCCTGTGCACATTTCGAGGACAAAATGCTTTGTATTTGGCAACAAAAAGTGAAACCGATAGAGACGAGCGGTATCATTTAGTCCCCTCTGTCCTGGTTTGGACGCTCCGCTTTAAGTAACCAAGTTTGACTACATGTTTGCTCCCTATGAAATTGTGACCTACTGCAATCCATGTCTGAATAATATGAAATAAGTGAAAAACGTATTGATGGGGTTCTTAGTGATCAAGGTCATTGTCAAATCCGCGCGAAATCCAAGGCTGCTGCTTCAAGAAAGGCTCTGTTCGTGCACCGGAGTGATCGGTAGCTGAGAAGCGCCCACATGTATAGTACTACATTTTTCTAAACTTACATGGTGATGAGCTCTATGGGATGATCCTAAATGATATGCGCAATTTCAATTTCTTCCTGTAAGCAAGTATACGGTTTTATATGCCTTGGCAATGAAGTGGTGCTCATGCAGACAGTGGCAAACGGCCGATTGTCGTTGTAGCGCCGTTCCCTCGATGTCCGGGTGCTCTGTATTGCCGTGATAAGGGGGAAATCGGACCAGACATCCGCGATACGTGGTGAAATCTTGGCAACAAGACGGCGCTGTTACAGCGCCGGAAGGCAACGAGTGAATGTTGCTACGATCCCTGTAGCCGCAGGTTGCGAAGCAGTGTGCGTCGTTAGACACACGGCTCTCATCATAATTCTTGCGCGAAGGACGCCTTTTTAGCGCGTCGGCTATGTTCTGCGGTGTATCAAAGTGTCGTTGAAGTGTACGACAAAAAAAAAATGCCACAAATATTTCTTTATACCAATATTATTTTTGTCGGTGAATAGCGACCTACCAGAGCTCTCCCCTTTTCAGTGCTTCATAAATAACTAACGAATCGGGAATGCTGAATCGGTTTTAGCGGGGGTCAATACCTAAAACAGATGATCCCGAGAAGCAGCTGTCAGTATGAACACATCGCCCAATTAGTTTCACCAAGAAGTATCCGTATTACTATTCGGAGCCTCCTATTCAGCCCTTTCATGAATATTGTATGTTCTGTTTCGTTGAGACTAATTACGTGTCATGCGGGTTTCTGCTGACAACTCTTGCTCAGGATCAATATTTGTTTGTTGTTGTAGACTACCCTTACAACCAATTCAACCTTCCGAATACGGTATCTGAAGCATAGAAGATGTTAGCCGGCAAGTCGCGTTTTATCCAACGCATTGCTGTTATTCGTAAATGTGTGTAGGCTTTGGCCACATTAAAATACAAATCACACGCTTATAACGGTGTTTTCGCTCAAAAACATTTGATCGAGCGCGCGTGTGTAATTGTGGCACATTGTTTTGCAGCTGACGCTGCCGTGATGGTGCCATTAACTTTCACTCACTGCCTCCCGGTGACATATTGGCACAGTTTTGTTTACATGCCGCCGACGTGGGAAAATGGTCTCGTATTTTACCCTGGCACGCCTCATCTCGTCCTATCGTCAGACTTGCCGAATAGAAGTGGCACAAGATTCATCAACTTTCCCGTTGCGATAAGTTTACTAGAATGCTGTAAAGCTTCGCCAAGCCGATTAGCACTGTTGAGATTCGACCTGGAAAGTACATTTCATCTCGCCTCACATTATCATCATCATCATCATCATCATCATCAAAACAAAATGGAGGTACTTAAGCACCACCTTAAAGGGTGCGACGCAACAGCGTTAATGGCTCCCGTTTTCCATCTCCTCTTGCTGATCCTCGTTAGCTTACATGCCCTTTGGTACTAGCTTAATCACTATAATTCCTTAATTTTTGCCACTGTTATCTCACACTCACTTACATTATTTACATTAAATTACAATATATGAAATACCACCTGGAATAGACATAAACCTGTGCTTTGATCGAACCGTACGAAGGTGCCTGCGTGGCCTGAAGGCAGCGTCTCCAACTTGAAATCCAAGTGTCCCAGAGGGCTGCAAGGGGTTGGAGTGATCTTGCCAAGTTTTAAAGGCGAAGCCCGAGTTTACAGCGCCGTCGAAATATTGATAGTCGAAGAATAATTCATCAATCTCCCACAAAAATTTTCGATCAAGCTTGCATACAATCAGAGATAGCGGCTATTAAAAATGACCCCCTGCCTTTTTCCCTCTCAACTCATAGATGTAAATGAGCCATAAAAGTATAAACAATAAAGGCGGGGCTCACGCTCCGCCAACAAATATACGTCATCGATCTGATCGGTTTGTTTAATTCCTATTAGCGTGCGCTTTCTATCGCTCACTTTCCCGCCAGCTGGTCGTCTTTTTGGTCTCGTTCTCGCTGCTTTTTCGAGGTGGACCCCGAGATCAAGGAAGAGTTCTGCGAATGAGCACCGAGCTGTATGAATATACGCCGTTCAGAGATCCGGCGCGGCGCAGAACGACGAACACAACAGGTGTCTGGTCCGGCGGGCTCGGCTGTCTCTCCCGACGACAGCGGGGACGAAGGTGCTTTGTAACTAGTAGCAGCATAGTCCTTAAATACCTTTTGAGTAGCAGCCGTTTATTATACAATAGGAATAAAAACGGATCGGAAATGTAGTGCTGATTGCAGCAATTGCCATTTACCTACAAGCCTAGGTCGGCGGGAATTAAACGCGGAGATGGTAACGAATCGGGTTATGATCGACATTCCGCGTATTGGTAGGGTTATGTAAGTGCTACGAGTAGTACAACGGGGTAAATAATGGCTAGCTTAGGCGCTTCCTTTTCCGATGGATGTCGCAAATGGCTGTGTAGAACTAAGTGAATGTGCGTTTTTGTTAGCATTATATTCAGCTGTCGCGCATCGTGCCCTGACGCAGGTGCTGTTGCGGCTTCGGCCAATAAATGGCCATGCCACTTGAAGAGCTGTGTTCCTGCGACATACCAGCAGCTGTCGTGGTAAAAAAAAAAAAAAAAAAAAAAAAAAAAAAAAAAAAAAAAAAAAAAAAAAGAGAAAGGGCTGCATCACCCAGTACGAACATTTTGAGAGCACATGTTATCGCCCCAAAATACTGTACTGGGAGATGAGAGCGGACAGGGTCGACGTTTAGAGGGCCGAGGAAGTGCACAGGTAATCAGAAGTGCATCGCGACTGAAATGCCGTAATGCTTCACCCTGAACCGTGGCATTTTCAGGGCGTACCGGTACGCAGACTGCCGGATGTTCACCCGGTGGATCTGGCGAACGCTTGGGAGGGGAAACCCCGTTTTCCTGCCAGCGTGTGTCGTCTCCCGGATTCGTCTCAAATTCCCTTCAGAGAGCTATGTGGGCTGTTGTTACCCCGCTCTCGAAACGCAGGTAATCACATCAGATATGACGTGCACATTTCCAGTCAACTTTATGTAAAAGACCATTTATTACTTATTGTTGCCGTCTCATTATGACTGTGCAACTTTTTTTGATGCTACAGGCAGGGTTTCAGTACTTCTTGAGGATGACATCAACAATAAAATGACACCGACCTGAGACATGTGTGCTTTGTACGCTAAGTGTTGTGTGCATGCCTTTCCACTTTTGCCCGGCCTCTGGAATAAAGCCACAACAATCCACAGAGTACAACCTGTACTTACTTCAGTGATATTAAATCAAAATTTTTATGTCAGGAGGATATGAGTAAACATATCCTTCTGACGGGTCACATGCCATGTGTGCATAAACAAGATGTACTGCAGGCGTGAAATCTTTTTATTGCCTAAGCACACACCAGCATATTCCCTTTTTTCTTTCTTTCTCTCCACTTTCATTAGTGTCGTCATCCTTGGTGCATAAGGGTTTTTTCGGGTTCGCTGTGCCACCAGTTGCGATGTAGTCACGGTAGCTAGCTGACAGCTTGGAAATTTGCTGATGGCTCTTATATAGACTACTAAACAGGCACTGTGTGATAGTTGCTGTTGTGACGAGGGGAGTATGGCCCGTAGATCACGTCACCCGTTTCGTGAACGAGAGCTGCCTGCTCCCTTGGCGGTAGAGATAAAACCGAGTCAGCGTCAAAAAGATGAACACAAGGCGTCTTTATACACTATACATACAGGGCATATTTACAGCAAAATCAGCCCGGGGGCGACTCGCCGCCAGGGGACCGGTGCCCGGGTGGGACCGCCCGATGCTTCCTGGCAATGCGCCGCTGACTTGAGAAGCAGCACCAGAGCAGGCAAAGAGGGTGTCAGCAGGAGAAGTCTGACGCTCGGTTGAGGGGAATCCGGGTGGCTCGCCCGGGCACAATATTGAATAGTGCCTGCTGGGCCATGCTTTATCATTATCATTAAACTTATAGTCGTCTTGAAGTCGCCGTACACTTGAACTCTGCCTTGTGCTTCAGTTCAGGAATGATGAAGACATTTTCCCGGGTTTGATAACCCCTTCATACTTTATCCTCTGTAGTTTTTCAATGACTTGATCTTGCAAAGCAAATAGTGTCTGTTGCACTTTGGCAGAACGCGGCTTCCTTCCCTGCTGTGCGGATATTGGAGCAGCAACGACGTGAAACGTGCTTAGCTGCTCTGACAAGACTGCGATATTGACTCACGAGGTCTTCCACAGACTTCACGATATTAATTATCTCTGGCTGGGCAATGCCTAGCTTGAAGGCCTTCAATCCAGCTTGTTACAAATAGTGTAGGGCACGCTCTCAATAGGTTGCGAAATTTCTCTCATCAGCAGCTTCTTCAGTGACGCAGCGTAGTCACTTAGCGTCTTCCATGGCTGCGGTGGCTCAGTAGCTATATGGCGCACAGCTGCTGATCCTAAAGACACGGGTTTGATACCAGCCACAAGGGTCCAATTTTGATGAAGGCAAAGTGGTAGGGCTTGTTTACTATGATATGGCAATGCATGTTTTAGAACCCTAGCTGGTCAAAATTATCCGGAGCCCTCCACTACGGCGTTTCTCATAACCTGAGGTTTTTGGACATTAAATCCTGCAACCCAAATTAAACTGATCGTATCCCCTGTTTTTCATGCCTCGAGAAGAACTTGAAACTCGCTACCACTTCCGATACGTGAGGGGTGTAGTGCTTGCCTAGCACTGTGAGGTTTTCGGTCAGTCCTGTTTAAGCAGGCTTTCTTGGTGCTAGGAGGCTAAATCTCTGCTAAGCAGCACGTAAAAACACAGCTGTCTCCTTGTCACTCAGAATGTCTCAGAGAGGTGATGTCCGCCACGATTGTGCTGGACGGCAATAGAGTCCAGTGCTGTCACATCCCTTCCCTTCTTTTAGAGGTCGAGCCTAAGCGCAGGCTTGACTCTGCGGCCCGCATGCGTCACAGTAGCATCGGCAGGCACGGATGTCGACATCTGCTGTGATGCTGCGCCTTTCTCTTGTGAAGGTATGCTGTCCTGCTGTAGAGTTTCGCGAGGGTTGAGGTTTGCGAGGGTTGGAAAGCAGAGGTTGATGGTAGAGAAGGCAGCGGAAAAGGTGGCGGAGTAGGCTTGAGTAAAGAAAATCTCCTGTACAGAGACCTTATAGCTGACATTAAAAATAGCTGAGAACAAGCAATGCCGTTATTGCTTGCACACGCCAGTTAGCAAACTCTTTGCAATATGTTCTGATCATTGCATCCCATGTGTCGGAAAGCAGGGGAATACCAGCACATATGGACATTCAAGTGGTGGGCATTGCATTATTTTCTTTGTACCATGAAGCAACTATCCGCAGTACAGAACAAACAAAAGATGATTGTTTTGTGTGAAGCACATATTTTGTTAGAATGCTGAGAAAAACTGCGATACCTCAAGCATTGATCAAAACACTTCTGTACTAACGACCTAAGAAACAACTTGCATCGCGAGGCAACCAATGTATGCTGCAACTTACTCCTGTTCTGGGGCTTCACTGCTTGCTACTGCAGTTTGTGGTTGAGAATGGGGCTGTAAGCAATAGGGAAACGACCGTATGTCACCATAAGGAAACAATATATATACTGTTCATATGTATAGCATTTTTAACAAGGCTAGGCTGTCTAATTTCTGTAACGTAGTAAAAAAAATGTTGCCAAATAACATAAAACTGCTAACATATGGGAGAATAAAAATGCTTGATAAGGCGAGGTGGATAAACAAAACACGCGAGGATAAAATTCTCCCCTTGGCGTAGTCTTCATGCAATATTGATATTAAATAACATAAAACTGCAAACATATAGGAGAATAAAAATGCCTGATAAGGAGAGGTGGGTAAACAAAAAACGCGAGGATAAAATGCTCCCCTTGGCGTAGTCTTCATGCAATATTGATATTGCAAAAATAATATATTTATTTCTCATGCAGATAAACACATATGCATTGTACGTGCTGCACGTTAATTTTCGCGTAGTATACTGCAGTGAATAAAATAATGGTTAGCTCATTTCATGCATAAAACTCTGGCATAGATCCACTTGCACGGACCTGCACGCCTAGGGCGCGCTGGAGACGTGCGCTGTGTGTTTGTGACAATCACAAAGGCACATCGAGCCCTTGGTATATCGAGCATTGTCACGTTTAGCTACCATGACAGTGATTAAACGAATGAGCAACCTCGTTAATCATGGCAATGTTTCCAGCTCAGAGTCACCTCGAAATATCGCCAGTGACATACCAGTGCTCGCGAATGAGCCGGTATTTCGAGAGAAGCACGCGACTGGAAACCAATCTACTACCGATGCAACTAGCTCACATCATATATGTGGCCATTGCAACGCCACAGTCACCCGATGCTATTCGGACACTGGACATACAAGTGTTCATCAGTACGCCCCACGAATGCTGATCTGCGAGGTAGAAAAAAAGCTTAGTTTTCCAGAGCGCGGTTTTGTTACCAGAGGTATACTGTATAACCATACAGACACCATCATGTATAGTCCCTTATTTACCCAAGGAACTTGCGACGTTCGCGGCCGCGAAGCACGGATTGCGTTTTACGTACAGCAATGCTTTAGTGGTTGACAGAAACAACATCGGCAGAGCTGTCGGCTTCAACCTCAGCTTTATCAATCCTACACCTGACCTCCACACAAATTCGGGGTTGTATAGTTGTAATCGAGAGGAGAGAAATGCTGGCCACAGACGCGGAGGGGTCCCGGCGCTTGTCCGACTGGGGCAGATGCGCTGGAGCCAGGCAACTCGCGCACCTTCATCTTTCGGAAGCGAGTGGGGAAGGGCAATCAATACCTTGCCGGTCCCTGGCTCTGCAGCCGATGACACAACACGGTGCATCCATTTCGATCGTGCACGCGACGGACGTCGCGACAGAAATTACTATGAAGGTAGCTCCGCTCCTAAACTTCCCAATCCTACTTCAGGAAGCCGCGGATTCAATGGCGGCGCCGGCAGTGACACATGAGGTACAAGCAGACGACAGAACAGTAAACCGGAAGTGATGCACTCATTTTTGATACTGCACGCCGCACGCACTATAAACCAGCATAGAAACGATTTAGTTTCTTTCCAAAATGAGAAATGTTTCCGAAAAAGCAAACATTTATAGTATATCTAGCGCTTTTATTTTTGTAAATGCATGGTGTGACGTAGTCATGGCGAACCAGTGATAGCCCTCGAGCTGTTGACGCAGTGTTGACGCGATAGGCCAGGGTAATGCATTAGGCCAGGTTCGCGCGAAAGCTCAGCGCTGCAGGTCGCGGCGAAGCGCATAGGCGATGGGCCTTAATTGGCAGAGGTGGCAATTTTTAAAAATGTATTGTAAATTATCAGCTCGCCTTTGAGGTTCCATATGTAGCATGAATGCTCAGTGGCCTGTACTCTACATAGCGCAAGGATTATCTAGCCAAACTCAGACCCCCCTTTCTGGGACCCTTTAAGGGCGAATGCCTCGATATATTTATTAACAGCCACGAAGATGCCATCAGCTTGCCTTGATTCTCTGTAGCATCGGTAGAAGTGAACCTGAAGAGTAAATTATTTCCCTGCCTTTAATGGTACCGTTATGTCATGTTTCGGCCAGTAATTTATAATATTGGCAGAGCATGAGTCTACAACAGACAAAAGTTCGGTGCGGTTATTTATTACATTTCTTGTATTAGTGACTAAGACGCGCACCGGGTTATAGTGGCAGCCACTGCCCCTCCGCAATCGTTAATAAGAAGACGATGGTGATGACGCGTTTGGTTATGACGCGAGTAGTCAAGTTGTGATCGCTGGAAGGCTTTGAGGGTGCGTTGGTTACCGCAGATACCTACTGTGTTACGGGATCGTATACACAACACATTGGTCATTCATAAGTAACTTATTATACTTCAGTTGAAAGAATGTGAATGTAGATAGCATTTAGCGAATTCAATAGGCTCTTTCTAGCGTGACGTGTGGCTAGTGAATAGAATTCGGCTATTCTAATGTTTTTTTTTTTTTTTTTTTCAGTTTATCTTTAACTTGCAACGTCTTTTATTTCGACTTGAAGCTGGAGTATTTCACAAATACTGGGTGGTTTCTTAATGATGAACACTGCCATTATCTGTGCGGAAGCTCACTGTCAAGGCAGGTAGACAATAAATTGAGCACTTTATCTTCTGTCTGCATCCAAGTTTCCTTTCCATCAAGGGTGCCGTGAAAGAGTATAGGCTATAGCGCCGGATCCTATCTTCAAGCTCATTTGTGCGCAACTGCAAGAGCTCATTCTGTTTTGTTGTGTGCTTCATATCTTCTTTCACGCTGTACATGTTTTCCACTCCACCCTCCTTCCGACATTTGGGAGTCTGCTGCCTATATCACCACGAACACAATCAATTTTCCTGGCTTTCACGAATGTCGTCCATGCTTTTCTAAATTCCTCTTTGCCGGTTGCCGCTGCAGCCGACGGGCTCTGTAGCTCCTGAAGAAAGCAGAGTATTTCGCGATTTAGCTCTGTTTGTGACAGCGAAGTTTCTTCTGGAGTATTAGCCATAGATTCTGCCTGGTCAGGGCTATCGTTTGACCTATCTGTGCAATCGCGCAATCGTAATTCGAATGAGAGCGAATTATGTAGCCAAGGTTTTCTTCAACATCACCAGACAATATTAACTGAAGCGTATTGCTAAGAGACTCGCTCAAAATGGGGAAAAAAACAAAAAACAAAAACATGGGCACGGGAACAGCAGTAACGGTTGATATTTTTGCGCATATAAATAGTGGCAGCTACACACTTGTAGCAGAAAAAGTGGACGTCGCTGACACTGAGACATGGTTGTTTCTGTGCTGCTCGCGTGTCACTGAGGAGGAGGAGGAGGAAAATTGTTGGTTAATAACACTCCAAATTTCTTCTGAAGAAATGAGAGTGGTGTCCATTGGTATCAGAAGCGATATGCTTGTTGTGGAGGTACCGCTGATGAATCGCTGGAACTGGATATAACTTTGATGAAAGTGTCATTGAAAAGAGTTACGCACTGTGGACCAGGAAATGGATCCCCCTGTTGAATGAACAGTGCTATGCTGTTAATTCTGTTGCCTTTCACTGTGTTCCAAAACTGTTTTGGGTTGTTTTGAAGGAGGCTGATTAAGGAAGGTAAACTTGGTTGACTTAAATGCGATTGAATAAGCTGCTGAAGCAACTTTATACGTAGACCACCAGGGAGTAGACTGGGTTATGCGAGCTGCCCGAATAGTCTTTTCTTATTGAAAACACGGTTAAGACACCGGTCGTATTATGGAGCAGTACAGTTATTAAATATTCTCTTGATATGTATATGATCCTTTATCGGATCCGCAACCGTATTTTTGAATATTTCCTAATTACAACAGACAGTGTGTTCAAGGTAAGCAGGCAAAAAATTATCGAAAAATGAGGCCAGGTTATTGTTAATAGCATGATTTACATGAACGTGCTCACTGGTAGATAAAACGTGAATTGAATTACATTGTGACCGCTTAAACTAGGTGAAATGATGATAGGGGACACGATATCTTACTACATTGTGAGGACCAGAGCAAGAGACGATGATGTAGTGGGATTGACATGTGTTGGTAACTAGTTGCGACAATCCAAAATCAAAACTACATGAAGGAAATTTTCACGATGCGAACATGACAAAACCAAGGTTGATCGATACTGACTGCAGTGAATGCCTGGGAAGTTGAAGTTCGCTAACAGAAAGACAGTCACACGCGAAAAGCGAACAGAGATTTGAATGAGGCAATCGTGCAAATCTTCACATATACTGACAGGATTAGGCGGCGGTCGATAGTGTTGCTCTAGTGTTCGGCTTGACAGAATTTACGTTTCTGCAGACCCGTTAGCTAGTGCATTTGATTACTGGGTGCGGTTCATATTTTTCATTTATCAGCCCTGCCGTGGTGATTAAGTGGTTAGGGCGCTCCGCTGCTGCATCCAAGGACGCGGGATCGAATCCCGGCCACGGTGGCCGCTTTCGATGGAGGCGAAAAGCTAGGCGCCCGTATGCTGCGCGATGTGAGTGCATGTTAAGGAACCCCAGGTGTTCTAAATCTCCGGAGTCCTCCACTGCGGCGTCTCTCATAGCCTGAGTCGTTTTGGGACGTTAAAGCTGATTAACCAAATCAAACCATCTTCAGTTATCATTGCATGGTACGTGTCTATTAAAATGGAGGTACAGCCGGCGTATTATTAACCCTAGATGGGAGCCGTGAAATATGAATAATTTTCTGCTTTGTGATGAAATCTTTCAAAATTCTGCGTCATCATCATGAGCCTTAATATACCCACTGCAGGGCGAAGGCCTCTCCCAAATTTCTCCACTTAACCCGGTTATGTGCTAGCTGCATCCATTTGACCCCTGCGAACTTCTTAATCTCATCCGCCCACCTAACTTTCTGCCGTCCCCTGCTACGCTTTCCTTCCCTTGGAATCCAGTTTGTTACCCTCAGCGACCACCGGTTATCCTCTCTTCGCACTACATGTCCTGCCCATGTCCATTTCTTCTTCTTAATTTCCACTAGAATGTCGGTAACTTGAGTTATTTCTCTGACCTACTCTGCACGCTTTCTATCTCTTAATGTTACCCCTACCATTTTTCGTTCCATAGCCCTCTGGGTTGTCCTCAACCTAAGTAGAACTCTCTTGGTTAGCCTCCACGTTTCAGCCCCGTACCTTGCTTGAAAGACATACAGTCGCGCAAATATCAATCAGTTTTGATCACTATCACTGATATTGATATTGATACTGATCAGTTTTGATCAATATCACTCAGTTTGGCAGTGGAGCCGACATCCATTAAATTCATGTCTGTTCGTCCAGTCCTCGTATGTTGTAGGTAGCAGGTAGTGTGAACCCGTATTCGCTGATTCCGTCGATGTTCGCCCGGTCCTTCGCCTCTAGCATGGTGATAGTTAACAATTAATAGGTGAGCGTAAACTAACTCAGGTTCAGGATTCTTGGACACCTTCTAAACTGTGAGACACCTAAGAGATGCCATGAGAAAATGTGCTGCACACGTTGATGAAAATAGCCTAAGCTTCCGATTGAAGATAAATAAATAATAATTGGTTCACAGGAAGGGAAAGGCCTAATTATTATTTATTTATTTTAAATAGGAAGCTTAGACTGTTTCCATCAACGTGTGCAGTACAAAAAATTGGATTTTAATGTATTTAATGCATTCTCAGCGGGTACTTAAACTTTCGTAAAAAACAATTGATTGCGTTTTAAACAATTATGAGGCAACTGTAGAATATATTATAGAATGTTTTATTTTATGAACATGTTGACACATTCATAGTTTGTCCTGTGCTCACAGTGAGTAATGAAGACGTCTTATAGAAACCCAATGAGGATGCGATAATAGCTGTGAGGCAATTGTGGAATATTGTAAGTACTTCTATGAACATACTGATAGATATGGTTTAAGCTTCCTATGCTAACCAAATTTTACCTTTTGAAATTTGTTCTGCGCTCACAAGTAAGTCAGACAGCGATAGCGAAGCAATAGGGCGTGTTTTCGAAATTTATTCGCAAAAAAAAAAAAGTTAATCCGTTACTACTTTCGAACTATAACTCTACAAGATTTGCAGCGAATAAGTTCGTACAAATTACAAAAAAATTACGAAATCTTTTGCTGCCATTTCATTGTGGAACTCATTGCCTTCAACACTGAAAACGTATATGTCCTTGCCCACATTTAAGAATAACTTGAAGGAATATTTGTTGAATTGCTGATGTTTTATATTTTTTATGTCTAATACCTGCGTTAGTGCTTTGTTTTTGTGTAAAAATACTGATTTGCCATGTTTTGTATATTATAACCTTTCGCTAACTTTGCTGTTATTATTTATTTTGCTGTAGTGATCTATCGAGGGTCCCGGTGCAGTCTTCTGACTATGGGACCCTCGTCTGTATCTTTATGCACTTTGTAAATATGTTCAAGCTAATAAACTTTCACTTCAAAAAGAACTAGGAGCCTGTTGAGGGAAGATCTGCGGATATACTGATTTTTATATAAAATTTGTACAATATGTACAAAGGTATACATTCAAAAGCTCTTTCCCTGCAAAGTTCCACATTTCTGGCTATGTAAAATAAAAGAGTTCATGGCCGCGGGTGGATTTTGAACCTGGGCGGCGCAAACAGGTTTGCTTCGCTGGCTGCTTCATAGACCCATATACGCTAATGCCGCCGCCTAGCATCCCGCGTTTGTAACTGCATACCCACAGTGGGGGATTGGCCAGAATTCGTTGTAGGTGACATCTCGCGCTGTGCTTTGCATTTCGTCGTCTTCATAAACTCCTTTCTGTGCGCATTGAGTCCAGAACACATCGTCGCATTGCCCATTTACGGTGTGCTGAGAACCCAAATATTTTAAATGCGCTGCCACTAGAGAGCCGCCATTCATAGATCTCGCCGAACCTTGACCTCCAAAACAGAATCTCTAACCGGTTCAACCACGCTGAATAGTCCGTCGTTTTCTTTCGTGAAAAATAAGTGGGACTTATTTAGGCAAGAGAATTATTTAAGCAAGAGCAACAGACATCATCTTTCTGAGCTGGAGAGTACCTTAATTGAGCAACTTGAGTTGGAGAGAATTACCGGCCAGCTGCTTATATCGAATAAATTAATAACGCGAAAGGGCAGTAGTGTGGAAATGATAGATGGGGGCCGAGAAGGGGTATATATTACCTGAGTAATATGGGCAAACATTTGGTCGGGCCCTGGATGACGAAATGACAATGATTTTTCGAAAAAAATTCTATTGGAAATTTAACATGGAAGTTGTAAGTACAGTGATGCGTCTGAAATTTTCTATGTTTTCTTCGATTGTTGGAAGCTATTCGTGGATTAATGCCTACGAAACGGACATCAGATTTCACTTTCTTTCTCGAGCCTTTTTCTCGACTTATACGATGAGCAACGCGCCGTAGTTGAAGGACCTATCACTTTGGAGGAAATGAAATGCGTCATTTATGACTTGCAGGGTCAGAAATCTAATGGTGCTGATGATGCTGCGAGCAAGTTGTATAAAAACCTTGTGTGGCACTTTGGACCACTAAAATGCGATAAGGCGAAAGCCTTTGTTTGAACTTCACCAATACCTGGTTTTACCGCGTCTGCTTCTGTATCCTGAGTGGTGCGGCGTTCGAGGAAGCGCCTAATGAAAGGCGCCGCACGGACGCCGGGATCGGTATGACGCGATAGCGTAAGGCACCAGCCAACATATAAAACCTCGCTTTAACCGAGCCGTATGAATGTGCCTGCGTGGCCATCCATATGAAAGGAGAGGCACGAGTTGGCAGCGCCTGCCAAACGTAATGTCAAGAAGCCCTACGTCCAGTTAGTGTTTGGTCATGTAAGCTGCCAGCTACCGCCTCCCTCGTAACGAAAGCGTATTAAGGCTTACACCTTAATACGTCCCCCTTTGGGAGGCGTGGGTCCAGAGTGGCCCACCTTGACCTATGGTGACCGTCATCTTGGGTGGCATCACGTGACCTTGAGTGGCCGCAATATGTGTGGGACCTGCGAACGGCAGTATGAGCCATTGAAGGCTTTCGGCTTAAACTTTTCTTCCTCTCCTTCAACCTGTTTCAGTGGAAGTTTTTGATCAAGCATTGCACGACGGCGGCATTCTTTCTCTGACCTTTCTATCCCGAGCGTACTATGATAATTCCATAACACACACACACACACACACACACACACACACACACACACACACACACACACACACACACACACACACACACACACACACACACACACACACACACACACACACACACACACACACACACACACACACACACACACACACACACACACACACACACACACACACACACACACACACACACACACACACACACACACACACACACACACACACACACACACACACACACACACACACACACACACACACACACACACACACACACACACACACACACACACACACACACACACACACACACACACACACACACACACACACACACACACACACACACACACACACACACACACACACACACACACACACACACACACACACACACACACACACACACACACACACACACACACACACACACACACACACACACACACACACACACACACGCACGCACACACACAGACACACACACACACACACACACACTATGATTAGATTGAGATCGTGGAATATCATCCAATATTCCTTTTAAGTGGTGGAGGATTATGGGGAAGGCCTTCGCCCTGCAGTGGGTATAGCCCGGATGATGATGACGATGATGATTATGATTCATGTACAACGTAGATTAAAACCTTTTCGCGAAGATATTATGGTGCCCTCTGCAGCTAGCTTTCGTGGCTTTAATATGTTCGCAGCCGCGTCTGTATAGTACCAGGGACCGTATAGTATACACATACATGCATTCGAGCCCACTTAATTATAACGGCAGCTTTTATAACGAACGTTCGCTTAATTCGAACGAGGGTGAAGATGCCGTCAAAATTTGTATTAGGGCCATGGCAGTGCGTTTCAGATAAAACGAACACCCACGGCCGCACTACTCGATTATAATAACGAACGGGGATGCCCGATGACTCGCCATCGTAGTCGAAAGACGCGCCCTCTCGATCAATGCGTGCACTGAAGAGCATTTCAAGGTCATGTGCCCCCCTCCTCCTCTGAAATATGTGTCAAATAAAGCAGGTCACAAGGTCAATCGGGGCGTTCGCGTACTCCGGTTGGTTAAAGCGTCTAAATGCAGAAGCATAAGAGCGGCAAGCGCGAGAAAGGGGCAGCGCGGTGAAAAGGAAACTACTGCACACGCCGATATGATCCACCTTCACCAATTTGAGGTCTGCATACTCGTCAGCAGGTATGCCTTGCTTGCCCACCAGGATCGGGCCAGCAAGAGACAGCAAACGTCTAGTAGATCTTAAGCACGCATGCGCCGTGAAAACTTTGCAGCTCCTTCCTTGTCGAGTATTAAAGTGGTGGTTGGCGGTGTGCCACCAGATGCCGTGAAGTCAACTGCCATCGCTAGTGTTGCGTTCATATAAAGCGGCTGGTATTCTGGGAAAACAGGCTTCACGAGGGACTTTTGGACGAAATTAATGCCACTTTTGACGAACTCCTTTCTTTTTTTTTTCTTTTTGCTGAAATACGGCAAGTCCATTTACTGCGAACTTCGGACGCAATGAATTGAGATCCGTGTGACCGTCAGGTTTGTTATAAGTTTGGCTACTTTACTTTATTTATGTTGCATGTTTATATGCACGTTGGGCATTGGAGATGAGATGAGATTGGTGAAGTAGCTCTTATTAAAATGGAGCTTACAACGTCGTTTCATGAAGTTAGTCACAATTTCTTGCTTGCTATCTTAGAGCACGCGAATGTTGATAACGCTCTACCGAAGGGCATTCGGCTGTACTATAAAACTACTATAAAAGGCTAATTGTCGGCCAGGAATTAACCAAACTCCATCTGTTCCCCAAGGTTCCCCACTGTTGCCTTTGTTGGATGCCCTATGTCTTGAAACGTTTTGTCTCACCATTATTAACAGTACAGGTTACACTGGCTCAATGTGAACATACGATTTCAGCCGGCCTACGCTCAAGATGGCGTTCTCCATCTTTATGCAAAAAACGTGTACTTGAGGCTTTACAGTTGACTCAAGATTTTGTGAGGTAAAAGATGCGACCTTAAATTTAGATAAATATAAAGGTTTTGGGTCGAGTCTTGAGGTACGAGGTCAAGTAATTTCGGCGGCATAAGCCAGAACTGCGCAGACCTTCAGTGTCTAGGTGTCATTCTGTATCAGGTTCGAAAACATTGGTCAACTGGGATGTATTATTAGCCTTGTCTATGAAACAATAAACATAGGAGTGGATGGATCGATTTCGAACTCTCAGTGTTTGCTCGAGCTTAAGTCTGCAACACTTTGGGTTAGGTCCAAAGCTTTCCTACGTTCTCACAGTACCTCGTATTGCGTTGTGCTAGAAAGAAGGCGCAGGCAATGCAAGATTATCCGCATCCTTCATCTGGTGCCCTCAACGGGAGCACATGCACCTTGATTGGTCATTGCCTTTGCAGTTTGGTGAAGAAGATCTTTTTTACTAACGCATATATTTAACAGCTGCGATTATTAGGCGCCTAAGTGCTCATTTGCCTTATCTGTTTACGCTGGCTGGACTGGCTCGTGAGGGGTCTTTAAGGGGATTTCTAGATAACAAGTTGTTGGCACTATCAATTTTATTACTCAGTGCTTTTCTCTAGATTGCATGTAAAGCCTCTAGACGACTCAGGGTGTTCTGAGTCTTTTTTCCCTGCACATTAGTATCGACAGCCTTATCAAGTGCTGCTTGGCGCAAGTGTTTTAAAATATTTTAGACAAGCAAGCGTTCAGTCTGCTTTCAAAACGTTCGTTTTCAAATTTCGCCCGGCGACGCTGCTTGCGCACATTGCTTTACGCTAAGTAAATTTCTGTGCCATGCACGTTGAACACTGCTTGAGTAATACGCCAGAGACCATCGATCAATGTCCTAGTTGCTGCCGTAATGCTACGTTCTTCTGGGAGTTATTGCAACGAACACTTAAATAGGGCATTGAAATCCAACCATACAGTATTAGAGTTCTGCCAGTTGAGGGAAAATGTGCAGTGCATTGGAATCCCGTTATGCTGATGCGACTAGCCAGTTTGTGGAAGAGCCCTCATTTCGACCGACATGCCTCATCGACACGATCATCGAAAGCAGTGCACTTTGACGCGCGGAGTATACGTGCTGGAAGAATCTCCTGTCTGGTCGCACTGTCTCGACGCATGTGTGTGCTCACCAGAATTTTAATATTTGGGAGGATACGCAGTGTGAAGGTATAGCAGACCTTTTACTGTGCAGCCTGGTGATATGAAATAAGAGTATGGCTGAGATCTTCATTCACGAGGTCTAGGAAAATATTTGATTTTAGTCACGGGAACGAAAGTTTGTAATCTTCATTTAGCTGCTGCTCTCATTGGTTGTAACCACTTTCCCTGCCCTGTGTTTGTCCCAGCGTTCCTCGCTTGGGACAAACATCATCATAAGGGATGATTTGTTCATGTTTAGTAGTTAATATCTTATCAGTTAGTCTCGACAAGGACTAAGAGTTGTGACAGGGCAGTTCTTTTTCAAAACGGCCAAAATTTAGTCTAAAAGGATGAAAACTCGCTTGGAGCATAGAAAGAAAGAGAGAAGTTGAAACATGGAAGGCGGGGAGGTTAACCAAGAAATGGTAGTAGTTTCACTGGCTTGCCACCTTGCTAGAGGAAAGGCATACAAAAGAAAAGGAGAAAACACAATCGATTCAAAAATGACAAGGGACTCATAATCTTTTTTTTTTTTTTTTCCAAACAACGTACAAGCGTATAGACCCGTCTGTGTGGGAAGGGAAGGAAAGGGCGGAGAAAAAGCTGCCTAATTACGGCTGAGCGATGTTCACCATCTCCCGTAGTATTCGGAGGCTTATGGCTCACACATTTTAACATGCCAGGAAAACTTTGAAGTTATAAGGAAGAGGAAATAAAAGCAGCCTAAAATGCAAATTTTACACTTAATTACGAGGCTAAATTTAGGCTAGGGCAGTTTAAGAGGGTTGCGGCTATATAGACGAATTAGAACTTAATTAAATCGAGACAATTGCATGACCGCTGGCTACTCACGTCATATTGGTGCAGACTTCATTCGTCTGACTCTCATGCACTTGTGTTTATTGAGGTTTCGGTACATACTCGATGCCGAGTACTGTGTTGCAATGAGTTTTTTATTTATTTTATTTATTTGTACATACTATCGGTCGAACCTGGACCAAGATAGGAGTGGGCAAAACATCAAATTTGAGGCAAACGCAGACCAGCAGGAACAGAAAAGCAGTTAAACAGTAGAATCAATAAAACAGTGTCAACAAAATAGTCATAAAATACAGGTGAAAAATAAAATACAGGTAGTAAAATATTCCTTTTATATAATCGATTGCTTTAAATATTTAGCATGAAAAATTGTTCTCGAGGTTGAACGCTGTTCAATTTCTTCAATTTCTTACTCTCTATCGATGTAGGAATTCGCTCCGTAAACTGTTTCCAACACCGCTAAGAACTGTTTGATGTTTAAAATCATTGACAATGATGCCTGGATATACGTGCACGGAAAGAAGGTATCCAGACTGCATCTTCTGTTCATATTTTAATGCTCTTTTCCGATTCCAGCGTCACACCCCAGTCGGAAAAAACTGCAGAAAAGTTTCTGATGTTACGACAGAATTTCTGCGTGGTTTTTGACGGGAAACCTGTTGTGACAACAGAACATTCTGTAGTAACAGCAGAAATTTCTGTAGTTACAACAACACAGTGCTACAGAACTACAGACTACAGAAAAATCTGATGGTTACGACAGAACTACAGGATATTTTGTCGTAATTTTGACACGGTTCTGTAGATTTTTTTAGACTGGGACTTAATAATCCCTGTGCTTTTTATGCGCTGATACCAACATATATGTCTTTGTGACGAACGCAGATTCCTGCTGCTCTTTCTTCTGTTCCGCTGCACTTAGAACTCAAGTTATGGAACATTCACATGGCGTTGAGTAGATTGGAGGCAGTCAGGAGAAGCTAGTCGCTAATCGTCGTCAGCTTAAAATGGCCGTCATTCCTCTTCTTGCGTACATTTCATCTGTGCGCAAATGCAGCTTTTTGCTGTGCAAAGGTATTTTTAAGCACCTAAGAGGACCAAGAAGTTTCAAAGCGGACACTGCTTACACCTGCGTACTATTTGTTTAAAACAGTGCGCTGTATACAGTGTACTAATAACAGTGTACTAATACACCGCACTCTGCGCTCGTACTACCTTTTCCTCAGTATATTCGTCCTAGCGTCAAATAAACCGTGACGCTGACGTCTGGCCGGGCACGCCAATCGCTTCGACCGAGGTTCATTGGCAAGGCCGCTCTCTTTGTTACAGTATCCTGGAAGTCGGTAACGTGAGACAGACGACGGAATAGCAATAAGGAAAGTCGTTAAGCCAACTTTCATTGCCAAGAACGTTACGCAGTCATGTACGAAGGATTATGTCGGCTATATCTTCCGTAGCGAGCAGCACCCATTTAGAAAAGAAAGCAAGAGGAAAAAGTCAATAAAGCAAAAGTAGGCATCGATCGGCTTCTCTGCGCTGCCTTGAAAGGGCGACTTCTTCACGTGTCTCGAAGGCACGTCGGGAAAGACGACCTCCCCCCCACCCAGAGCATTCCCCATTATCCGATGGAAGAGGATCCGCCCTTTATAGAGGTCTGCTCCTCGAAGCGACCGGCATATTTGGGCCGCTCACGAAGGCCCTGGCCGCCGACGGCGAAGGCGCGCTCAGAGAGTTCATGAATACGAAAGGAATGCATCGGCCGGCGGTTGTTCGTGATTCCTCGCAGTAAGTCTTGGCCCGGAATCTCGCCCCATCGATTGCCGCCAGAGTGAGTGGATCGAGGATGCGATTGGAGACACGGGGCCGCAGAAGAATGGCCCGGCCACCAAGCGACGGGCGTCAGTCGACGGGTACGCGCGGACGAGAGCAGATGGTTTTCTCGCGCGTCGAGGAGTGGAGCACAATAGCCTGCCCGATTTATTGCGACGAGTACAGCGCACGCACGACGATAAACCGAATGCCGATGCGCGGTACGGGTGTAACAGAGCGACGCTTCATTAGAGGTGGCGCAATACGAGTTGTTACACCATTCTTAGTGAAACGTGCGCTTCCAAAAGAGCATTGCCTGTCGAGAAGCGAATGTTGTTTTGTGAAGATAGATGTGCGAGACACTTCCCCGTGGGCAGTAGACTGTGAAAGAAAGCTTTCCCTTGCTAGACAAAGAGGATATTGTCGGGCTGGTTTGCACCCTAATTCAATACATATAGGTGGAACAGTAAGGGATTGCGGAGAATGTGCCTCCTCTGGTCACATATTCGAATTTTTGATCTCGTAGTGGGTCACGGTACCTCATTCTATATCAATCATTTATTTACGGGTAACCCAAAAAGTAAGAAAGTTGTTTTATGCTCTACCATTCGTGTTCCCCCAGTTGCTGCTTCTCTCAAACATAAGCAGCAAATTTGCTTTGTTTGTGTTTGGAGGGGCCTTGCACTAAGGTGGAAGCATATAGCGATGCGCATTTATGGGGCTTTAAGAAGGCTGCTATAGTCACTAAAAAAAATTTGCAGAAGCTTGCGGCAGTATCAGGAAGGGGGGGGGGGGGGGGGGGTCATTTACGTGTTTTGATATTCGCGGTGCTGGAAACCGGATACCTCTCAAGCGCGTAACCGCTAGCAGACAGCCAACATGAAGCAGATTCGAATGTGGCATCCACGAGTTTGTTCGCATGAATTATGTCCACCGTGCCACATTCAGAACGTTTACTGGCAGTGCCTTGGCACCATATTCTTCTAAAGACACAAATTTTCTAGCAGTACTGGCGCTTATTCATCGGTAACCGTGTCAGGAGTTTACTCTTCACACCTGTGATGTAGTCGTGGAAACTCAGTAGAATGCTATAGAAGAGGGTCCCTTTAGTCAACGAGCTGAAGAAGTGTACAGTTATCGGAACGAATGAAACAGAAAAGGCGGCGCAGTGTACGTGCAAGACAGGTCTCCTGACCTTTTGATTTATCATGAAATGAAAGACAAAGTATCCGGCTCATTTTTATAAGAACATGAGGTATAGAACTCTAGACAGTCTATACTCTTCTTATAGACTGGCAGTAAGGCCATAAGGCTTACAGACCATCTGTGCATTTATGGACTTACACTCACCTTTTGCTTTTTTTTCCAAGGACTTGCTACAGACAAAGTTAAGATTGTCCATAGATAGCATGTAGACTTTCTGCAAATAAAATAAAATGAAGATGAATATAGACTTTAGTGATTAGTTATTATATACTGTCTATGGAAGAAATTAATGTCTTAAGGACGGCAATAGAGCCTATAAAAGGCTATGTAAACTCTGTAGACAGTTTTTTTATAGCTGGTGGTGTCGCCATAAAAAAGCTCATGCGAAGCACTGTGCCCATTACTACGCTTAGTTTTAGTGAAGTACCTGAGAGAATGACTAGTACTTGGTTGCATAAGGAATTTAACGGGTCATAGAGCATCTTTCCTCCGCATGATCTGGCAGCCTGCGCTTTGTATATAGGAACGGCGCTTGGAAGTCCACGAAGCGTTTGGCAAGTAAATGGTGTTGGGCTTTTGTAGCTCTTTCAATTGTCACATTTTTTTCGGTCAGCTTTTTTCTTTTCTTTTTTTTTTTTTTCGTCTTTTCCTTGGTCTTCAACATTTGAGTGACGGCTTAGAATCGAGTTCGACCTAGATTCGAGTAAATACAGTATGCACGCCCCACGGTGGAAACGAAATCCACGATATTTTATAAAGTTGAGTGCAGGGCTCCACCGCTTGCTTAAGATGGCCTGTAGCTTTCTTTCGGGGAACTTTTGGCGAATATACATAACCTAGGCTTGAGAGTGCTGTTTAGGGCGCTGTTTGTAAGAACGCCCTTCGAGACGACACGACGCAAGTGAAGTGCTCTCAAAGTAGAGGATAAAAAAAGAAGAATCATTTTATTTCACAAAAATGTTTTTTTTTTTTTTTTTATGTGACCTTGAACGTTTTGTTCTTTACGGCGGCTTACCTCTGAGATTTCGGATGTGGTTCACAATGCAGGCCCAATATTCACGCATGGGTAGACATGATCTGATTTCTGAGGCACGGTGGAAGTAGATTAAATGGGAAAGTTGCGGTCTGGAACATGATTCTGGGTTCGCGGATAACCATTCAGTATGTTGTTGAGGGCGAAACTAGCTGGCACTCTACCCTCCGATATAAGGTGCCGCAGCAAGACTAAACCAGACATTCGGGGTACTAGAAGCCCTCCTTACAAAGAGCTTTGATGCTTCTTCGAAAGCTTGTTGGACAACCTCCTGTTTGTGTTACGTAAATGACCACTCATGAATCCTATCCTATCATGAATCATGAATCCTGTACATCCTAGGTTCTTAGCGCACTCAACAAAACCACCGAATAGTTGTACAGAGCATTTTTGATAGCTGACAGCCTCAATACCTTGTTCCTGGAGCAGTGACTTCCAGATGTTATCCAAAATGTGGCCGGTTCTGTATGTGCTTCATTACATGCGCAGTATATATCTTGAGCCGCATAGAGCCCAAATCATTTTGGCTGTGTAACTCGTTTGTCGTGTTATATTTTCTGTCCAGTGGACTTGACTGGCTTTACTTACGTCAGCTATGGTTTTCAGGCCGTGAGCTTTGAGATGTTCAATGTCGGTGCTCAACGGTCGGTGGCTTCGTCAGTGAAGAATGTACGCTGGCATGTGCAGCGTGTCTACCTCTATCGATGCCATTTTTACACTATCGGTTAAACAAAGTGGTCATCACTGTCCCCGAGAATGCAAAGTTAAAGGCTAATGTTCCACTTTTCTATTAAAAAAGTCGAGTCAGTTGCATCACGGTACCTCAAGCGGACAGTTTTCTGTGAGAATATTGGACCGCACTCAATTTCTCAGGCTATGTTCTCAAGGCGGATCTCGCGACACGCTATATATTATGCCATGTATTCTTTACACACTTAATCATGCAAGCTAATCTTCCGAGCTATGTTCATTCCTCGTCTTCCGACAGTTAAAAACGCATCTACTCTTTTCGACTAGTACGTGCGCACAGCTGTTTTGTAACATGCTCAGCAAAGTCAAGCCCCGAAACACATTTTCGTTTCTATTATGAAGGATCACAGACCGGGATACAGACACATACAGCGTGCCTTATCGTGCCTGGTTCCTTACACGAGTAGAAGAAAAAAATGCGTTTCGAGTTTCTACAAGAACACATACCCCAATAAAGAAAGAAAACGTGCTTTTCACAGATATTTTCGCAATTATTTATTTGTAAACTACTCGTAGACGTTATACACACGCATATTGTTCATCTTGAAGATTATAGCATTATCTTTAAACATCACCACGGCTTCCTGAAGACGTGTACTTATGTGAAAACCGGTGTGGATAATTTATCAGTGGCATGTACTGTAGACGAGAGTCAACCTTAAAGGAGTTAAATTGACGGAGTTACCCTTTAAACTCCATGTGAAAGCATTTACTCCTCCAACGGGAAGCAAAACCGCGTGACTGGGCTATTTGCTTCATTCACTGATTAATGGAGCGTAAAAATTATCTTGAATGCTGATTTCAAATGGAGTTTTTTGGTCCCAACGCTCCTCAACTCAAGAGTGAAATTTAGAAAATAACTCCTTTTAACGTTGACCGCAGCAACACCTACACTGCTTCGTCTGCTCCTGGTCAAAGGTGTCGTAATGGCTGTGAGCGACGCCCCTTCGATCGATATCTTCGCTGCCTCACTATTAACTTCTGCTGCTTCACGGGCATCGGGTACAAGATATCGGATTGTCCTTCTTGCACGCCCAAGTAAGTTACATTGAACTAATATGCGATGCAGGCCCAAGAGCCAAGCTTTACGGCAGTCGACGTCAAATGAACCAGCAGCCGCCTCGGTCACCGGGACTGTGATGGAGCCAGATACCCGCACAGATGCCTAAAGCAAAAGTGAACACTCCGGGCTTTAAACAAAAGACGTTTTTCAATCAATCTGAAATACACAGCGCGCTATCCCTAACGGCGCAGTCACGTCACTAGTCCTCCCGCTTAAGCCTCATTCACACAACTTCATTCGATACGATTCGCGTGGTATGCATAGAGTGGTGCATCGACATGAAACTGCGATGGAAAGTGTTTCTTCGCGCATCTCTTGATAGAACTTACGAAGCTGCATAGTTCATCAGTTATATAAAGAAATCGAACGTTTTCGTTTTTAGCTTATTCTGATCTGGGTTTGGTCAATTACATAGTGAAATATGACCTTGAAAACTTCTGTGAAACCCATTTGGAGCCCCGACTTACTTTTTTGGGGGTTCATTGCTTCATCTGCGATAACAGCCAACCAAACACGTTCGCAAATTTCAAGCAGACGGCAAGCAGACGACGACTTCTGTCGTCAACGCAACCGCCAGGCTTGCAGACGGCAAAAAGAACCCGTAAGGAGGGTCGCGTTAGGGAAGTGATGAAACTATTCAAAATGGGCTGGTCGCGCAGTCCTCTGTCCCTTTTCTCTACTGGCATGATGTCAAAGTAGGCTTGAATTAGGATACGTAATCAGAGTAAATAATATACTTCATGTAAGGAGCATATAAAATCCCCTCATGTGTGTGTCGAGGAGGAAACGGAATGTACTAAAATTTGAGCGTTTTTTTTTTTTTTTTTGTGACAGTGTATATATGTGAGTGCTTGCGCGCGTGCGTGCGTGCGTTTAAGAAAAATTTGGTTTGGCTTACGGGTGTTCAACATCCCAAAGTGATTCAGGCTGTAAGGCACGTTGTAGTTCAGGGCTCCGGGAATTCCGACCACCTGTGTTTCTCCAACGTGCACTGACGTCGCACAGTAGACGGGCGCCTGACTTTTCGCCTCCATCGAAAAGCGGCCGCTGCTGTCAGGATTCGACTCCGCAGCCTTGGGTTCAGCAGTTGAGAGTGCCAATCATTGAGCCGCAGTGGCGGGGTGCTCAAAGAAAAGTC
Organism: Amblyomma maculatum; assembly: GCF_055883805.1. NCBI lineage: Eukaryota > Metazoa > Arthropoda > Arachnida > Ixodida > Ixodidae > Amblyomma > Amblyomma maculatum. Next base: position 75,183,084 of record NC_139347.1, read on the forward strand.
TTTGACCGTTCGTCTGAATGATTGCAGCGAGGTGGCCGTAACCAGTGAGTCATCCATTTCAGAAAGTTCGTCTTCGGTAAATCTGATAATGAAAAAGCTTAGCTTTTAATTGACATATGTGTCGCTGAAACGCTGCCTTGGTGTTAAATTCTGTCGTAGATAATACAGGTTAGATTCCGCAGGATATTTTATCTGAAATGTTTTACCTCATCGGTAACGGGGCGAAATTTCCTCGACCAGTTTGTTTTTATGCGTTTTATATATGGGCAATATTATATTACATTCATGATGTATGAAATCTAACGAAAGTAGTAATAATATCGTTCGCACTGGTCGCTTCTTCAAGAAAAGGAAAAGCAGTCTAAGTTAGTCGTCACGAATTGTAGCAAAGAAAGTAACAAAAAGTCAGTTGCGTTGTACGTTGCTCAAAACCTGGCGCCATGTTACCATGGTGTTCTGTGCTTGGAGTTTGTTATTTAATATATTCAGTGAATGTTAATGCATGTTCATGCTTAACGGTAAATGTTTCGCTTTGTGCGCCCATTTGTATGGGGGGAAATTGGCACTTAATTGCGATAACCGCAGTTTGTACTTGTTAACAACGCAGAATCGTGATGAAAGTAACCAGCAAAACATGGCAGCTCTGCGACGATGCACACAAAAGCAGTCGCTATGTTACTTACTGGGTCCTGCATGCCAACGATACGCAATCAATTTTTGTTCTGGAAGTAAAAGTGAACGTCAAAGCCTGGCTCTATTCTTAGTACTTTCTCTCTGTCCGTGCATATCCCAGTCGAAAAAAACTACAGAACTGTGGCAAAAATACGACAAAATATCCTGTGGTTCTGTCGTAACCATCAAATTTTTCTGTAGTTCTGTAGTGCTTTTCTGTAGTTTTGTAGTTTTTCTGTAGTTCTGTAGCACTTTTCTGTTGTAACTACAGAAATTTTCTGATGTTACTACAGAATGTTCTGTTGTCACAACAAGTTTCCCGCCCAAACCCGCACAGAAATTCTATCGCAACATCAGATATTTTCTGTACTTTTTTCCGACTGGGTATATTTCTCTCTCTAGTCTATAGCCACGGCAGCTTCAGTTATATAGTATATAAGCTATGCAGGTTTTGTAGACACGTGTGCGCGCTCTTACAGACTCAAGCACAGCATATATTTGCTGCTAAAAGTTTCAAGACAGAAGTGGAAAAGTGTACGATAGCTAATTACTTTACGTACCGTAAAAATTGACCAGAACATTTTAATTTGCTTTCTTTTTCGTTTGTCAATGTTCTTGTGGATTGCGATCAGTATGCGAATTGAAACACACCATTCCTTGTAACTTGTGTTCATTACGGACTGACCGCATTGCCAAACTAGCAGCAGTACCGCATCGTGAACCGAGCATCTCGAATCTATGTGATATACCTCCCAAGCCGCGCACGCACGGCGATAAGACATTACCGTTTTGCTTTCGAATCTGGGCCGCTTTCAGGATGATTTGCGGTCGGCAACGTGAGATGGCGCAAGGGGTTGCGTTAGCTCCGTTTCGATGGCTGAGCCCTTGATAGAAGTTTTCGAAGTATCGCGTATCGCACTGGTTCCCTCCACGCAAGCGTTAATGCTCCTAATCCATCAAAAAACTATCGCAGTATCCGATTTTTCGGCGTTTGCAATGCTTTTTTTTTTTTTTTTTTTTTTTTTTTTTTACCAGCTGTAAACTTTAAAACGTCAGCTTTTGGTAATTGTAAGTGATAAGTGATATGTATTCCGTTACGCTTCTGAACTAAATTAGAAAAGTTTTCGTAAGTGAGCTAGCTAGAACATTGTACATCAACATCCGTTATACAGGAGAACAAAGCGGCACTTAAAGGCCGCATCCACCTTGCAACACGGGGCGAGTTTTTCGTCCTTTTTTCACTTCTATTTCCTCTTTGGTATGTGGACAGTCGGAAGTTGGTGGCCACTTTGAGGAGCATCAATAAGCCCGGTCAGGGATGGGCATTTGGGAGTTTTTACGACTGTTGCGCATTAAAAGAATAAAACGGCGCCTTTGGGCACAGCAATACAATAAAGAAAGAATGACGTTCGCCTGCAGTAACAATTTAGACTGCTGGTAGAGAACAGCCCTAGCGAAAAACCCTATGAGTCAAAATAATCTCATACAGATTTCTCATATTAAGCTCATACTAAACTCATATAAATCTCATATCATCTCATAAAAGTATCACTCAACGTATGAAAAATATAAATTTTGTATGAGTTTAGTATAAGAAATGTGTATGAGGTTATTGTGACTTATATGGTTTTTTCGCTAGGGAGACTGAGGGAAAAGAGGCCCTGCATCAGGTGATACAGCCTGGAACGTCACGTGTGCGTCCTGAATTCGATAGTATCGTGGGATATATGCTGCTTGGAGAGCGTACGGCTATCTATATCCCTTCTACATACCGCAGGACATCGAAAACTTTCATGGCTTTATTTCTTAAAAACGCTAGCAATATATTAAGGGCACATATTTTTTCCATTATGTGGCCGTACCGTGATGAGCTTATTACCGCCCCTAGCTGACTGATCAGAATGCAGTGAAACGACGCATGACGTCACTACAATGTGCCATGCTGAGTGGTTCGAGCACGGTGACGTCATGAGCAATGACGTCATGCGCATTCTACCATTGAAGAATACAAATGATCGCGAATCAACGACCTTATGTATGCATCAGTGCAAGCACCAGTCGTTAAATATCGCGTCACACATGTGGCGACCGTTCTGCGCGATATTTGCCCTTACATCGATGTAAATCACCGCTGCTAATCTCACAGTAAAAAAATTCGAGCTAAGGTGAAGGGCACATTTAAGTGCGGAATAAACATAGTCGCTAGATTAGACTCACATGGCCTGATTAGGGAACGCCAAGATCTTTTGGCTTCATTTACGCATAAAGCTGGAAACAATTTTCTGTCGTGCATGACTTTAACTGCGTGTGGTACATAGCTTAACTTTATCCTCACAAATGTTTGTATTTTGTTAAATGGCATTGTAAAAATATATTGTAATTATTTTGTATACATGTACTCGATTTTGTATGGTGTCCAAAGATGTGCTGAAGACAATCTTAAACGTACTGCACTTCTCACTTTTGTTTGTATGTTTCATATACTTATGAAGTGTGTGGTTCTATATTATTTTTTTTTCTCATTGACAAATTATGTGTCGGAGTGTGTGTGCTACCGTTGCTTTGTACAAGGGGGCACGGTCCCTGTCAAGCCACTAACCGGGTTTTTGACTGTGCCGTCCAGCATCACTGATGTTGAATAAATTTTTATTTGATTTGATTTGATTTAAACCTGGCTGAGTTCATGAAGCCTCTACTGGTTTTTAAATCAAGCGCCCGGAACGCACATCGAAGAACACCGCTCGAGTCAGACGAGTCTGTGGAATACAGCACTTTTGTCGTATGCTTTTTACCTTCGTCCTCCGCTGTTTTTCACGGTGTGTGTTTTCTTTTTGTTTTCAAACATGATAGTGTAGAAGAACCCCTACAACAAAAGGCAGGGTTAATTCGAAAGGCAGTCTTGGAAGCGCATGTTGAAAACTCGCGGCAAAAGGAACCTTATCGCTATGGCTCGAGGGACAGAAATCCTACTAAGTGGCCGTTTGATCATTTCGGATTGGTCACATTAAGGAAAAGGTCCCAACCTCTGAACAGCCCTTTCATACCAAAAGAGATGAGCACCAGGCCGGAGAAAATCTTATACCTCCTGAAAAACAGATGGGTAACAGGCAGCATTATGGATCGAACTCAATACCTTCAAAATGTAAGGCGCATGCTCTATTCCACATTGCCTGGAGAAATTCACTAGGCTGCGGAGATAATTTGCGTGCCATGATGGACGGTCCCTTTTCGCTGCCATCTGGGCTTTGTGTTTAACCCATCACTCATTAGTTTGTCGTACGGCGAAAAGAACCGTACACTGCGCACAGGAGTAAACAAGAATATGTGCTTTCATGTTTTTGTGTAGATTCAAGATATTTAGCAAATACAAGATGACTTGGCTATTTTTGAATGCAATAAGGCTCTCTTCCACCGCCAAAAGTTGTTGGCGGCGTAAATGTATTGCTTCGGCTTGATTTCCGGTTTTTCCTTTCACTGTCGTTTTCAGTTGTGTTAATATTCCATCTGTTATAAATTATTGTTAACTTGCTGCCACAAGTACTGGACTGAGCGTTCGTCGGGCGAGGACGAAACACCATCAGCTTTCAGCGCTTTTCAGAGTAAAGCAATTGGCGCATCCCCAAGTCTTGAAGAGGTATAGATTGAGAAGAAGTTTGGTTTCTCGATATTCACTGGTACAGAACAGGTGTACGAGCTACGTTGTCGAAAAAGACACTGTTCGCCTGCACCCTCCGGATAAACTTGGCCCATAAATTCATTGATAGCCTCCTGGGATGTGTGCTTCGACGTTGTCGAGCAGTGATCGATGAAGTAGCAGCTTTTCGTGATTTTAAAATGTCGTTTTTGGAAAGCCGCATATTGCTGCCGATACTGAGTGCAAACAGATATTCTTAGATATATTTGCTACGCTAGCAAATTGTGGCTCAATACGGTGATAAATATAGGTTGCCATTTTCTAAAAACTCAGGCATTGTTTTCCCATCGAGCTCACGCTCTATAGTTCATGTGATATATTAAGAAGTTAAATTTGAAAATCTGAAGTACCACGTCTTTTTTTCACGGCTGCACACACATCTAAGCCAAATATCCGGACCGTCTCTATGTAACGCTTATTTGCGATTCTGATAACCAATATGGGCGAGCAGAGCAGAGTGTGCTCCAAGGGAGGAGAACGCGGCGTATAGGAGGATATGGTAGAGTCAGGTGGGGGAGATGCGGTTTGTAATTTGCTTGGGTGGCCGCTCCTGCACCAGGACGGAAATGAACGGGATACACTGGACGTTAATTATGCCTTTTTTCCTGCAGTGCGAGTACTTAGGCCCATGATTATGACGATGACGACAACGATATTGGCCATTGTACGGCTTCCGCAATGCAGCGCAGGTTTCGAAGGTCGGATGCAGCCTGTTCGCGTTCAGTTGCGTTTACATTGCTCTAGTTCATTGTTTGCAGCTTTGACAGAAGGGCCGTCAGCTACGCGTGACTGCGCAGCTGACGTTTGGCTATGTTGCTCAGGGCGTTCAAACACTTGGAGGATGCATTGACATTGCACAGGCTTCACTTTTGGCCCCGATTCCAGCCTAATTCCAGCGAGAGCACGACGCAATCTTAGCCCAGGCCGGCCACTTCAAGCCTGAGCCGGCTCAGGCCCGTTACGTGAGTCCGGGCTCAGGCTGGGGACATTACCGCAGCTGCCCCATACTTAAATTGCTCAATGAATCCAAGTGGACTACTACTACACAAGATGTGGCCGGCAAAGGCACTAAAAACAAATAACGTTTAAAATTTAGCTATGTAAATTCAAAAAGAACACACGATTAGGCGAGTTTGAGCCCCCCCATCGTTATTTTGTTTACTTATTCTTTAACCGTAATCTTTTCTGCGTATAGCCCCAAAAGTTTCAAGAGCCGAATGAAAGGGCTGCACTCAGACCTAATAAACAACTTTTCGCTGCCTCTGCAATCAGTCCTTTTTTACGGATTTTGATGTCTAAAGATACAACTTCACAGCGGTGAAGGCAGCGTTCCAGATTCTTTTTTAAGGCGCATGATTTCGCGAGGTGTAATTTATGGTGCACTGGCTGCGTTTCAATGGAGATGGAAGGCAAAAAACCCAGTTCATTGCGCAACATGGGTTAAAAGACTCGGAGCAGCGCGAACTATAGCTAATACGCTCTTCTCCGGTGGCGTCTATCATAGCGTAAAGACGTTTCTCGGGAGATGAAGGGTCAGAAAGCTTTTAGGAATTGTTAACAGTTTGTATATGTCCATGTTGAGAACCCATTTGAGTGTCGCCGTGTCTTGAATGACTAACTTATTATATGGTGCTGACACGGTACCTTCGTTGATGCGCGGTATTAAGGGGATTTCTACTCAAATATGTTGCCTCAATGCTCTTAATACAACGAGGTGTTTTCTTATCACTGTTGTCGAGGGATTCAGAACGCTGTGTTATGAGCTGTTTTCACGGAAAAACAGTATAGAAGTCTTGCTCCTTAAACGAATTACGTACACCCTGGTAGTTCAGCTACAGCTTGCTACTATCGGGTGAACGAACTTGCGAAGGTTGAACACTTCTCCGTCCGTAGTGACCTGAGAGTTGTTCCTTATTCGCTCTCTGCTGGTTGTCGCTCCACATGGCTATGACTGCGGCGATGGAGTGGTACGCCATGGAGCGGTGCGCGCACGTACCTTGCTGCGTCTACCGTCTGTTGCATCTTTCCCAAAGTACATGAGACGGAATACAAAGCAGAGAGCCTCCCTCCCTCCCTCAAGGTGGCGTAAACAGGAAACATTCACTCGGGCAGAGAGCACTTTGAGGAAGGCATTTCTTTCCAATGAACTCCGGAGCACACTCCGGGGCGCTCAAAATTCACTGAATCTATTCACCCCCTCCCCACTTCCTTAACATCCCTTCCCCCTGTCTCAGCCCTTGTTTCTTTATGTGAGAGTGTGAACCACAGAGGAGTTAAGAGCACCCGCCAGGCTTTTGCGAGCGTAATACGCTTAACCGACATCAGCGGCGAACTCTGGCGGTGCACGTAATAATGAACAACGTTTTCATGCGGGCTACAGCAACCGCAATTAGCATACTGCATGAATAAGTGACTCGCCCAGGCGCACGCGAGCTGAACGTGCCACAGGCGGCCGCCGCGGGTCACGGAGGTCGCGAGAAATGGAGGCGAGCGGTTAGCGGTTGCACGCGCGAACCTCGCCGAGTTCGCTTTGCAAAACGCTCACTCGCCATAGTGCTTAACATTCGGCGAAACTGCTCCGCACGCGCGTCTGGCTAATGCGGTATGTTTGGATGCAAGAACTCGGGCATCTTCGGAGCGTCAACTCCCAACGGGGCCAATTTCGCGACAGCTAACCGAGTGGCCTTGCGTACGTGCAGGTTGGTTACCCCGGGGTCACAGACACGTTGTCTCATATATGGGACCAGCTGCTTTTCACCGTGCGCTGAGGGTAGCGTGGATGTATAAACAGGACGCGTTTAACATCTGATTATTATAGTCGCCTTCGTAGTATCTTTTCATCGTAGTAATCATTTCATAATCTAGTTCAAAATATGCTCAAGACTTCAAACGCGTAACAAGCGATACCGCATCGTCGTCTAGGAAGAGCCGTTGCGACAGAAAACGCAGTAGACTCTCATGATTGCGAATTCACTTAAATCACCTTCACCTTTCACCCTTTTTTCCGAGTCGTGTTACAATAACAAAAAAAAAAAATGAAGACACTCACTGTGCATTGACAGCTCTATATTCATTTTGCAGGACAAACGGAGCTGTGGGAAACAAGGATTCTCCAGCCTGCTTGTCAACGAGCATTACCACATATGCCAGTGTTTTCATAAAGGCATGTACCGACTTGACTTATCGATATTATAGCATAAAATTGTATGACGTCATTAGTGAAGTGTCACGGGCCCGTGAGCGGGATGACGTGCGCAGGCTTGTTCAACAATAGCAACCCAAAAGACGGCAAGGTAAGCATTCTGGAGAGTGCTTTAATAACATTCAGGTGTTCCCCTACCAGTGCGCTTGGGTAAGCAAACGCGTTGCCCACACGGCTTCCCCAATCTGTTGCGTGAAGCAGTGCGTATAGCCAGAAATATTTTGCCCGGAGTGTTACACACCGCCGGTGAATAAACATAATATATCGATGTGGTGTGTAAATAACGAGGGCGAAAATAAAGGATGGGATGCAGTGGTCAGGAAATTTTGGATAGTGTTCTGACACTAAACCCTCACCCCCCTGGAGTAGAGTTTTGTTGAGAGGGTATCTACAGGATTGCCCAGAGAGTTGTTTAGAAGGTTGCCGAGAGGATTATATCTATAGGCTGCGCACAGCCTAAGCATTAGCTATTTTCTGGCAGAACTGTTGATAGGTCGATCATTGCTTTGCGTGGGCGATTTCGACGGCGTGGTTTCATTGATAACGTTTTGTTTTACGGCGGATAGCCTTTCGTCGGTGGCCGTCGTTTTTAGGCTGAGAGATGGTCCCAAACAGATGAAGAGCCGCGACAGTCGTCATATACAACAGGTACCCATGTGGCTAGTAGGAGCCTTCCGCATTTGGCTAAGGCCTCTACCTTCTCAATCCCGAATGGCCAGGTGCAATCAACTACCCCACTCTCTCTCTCTCTCTTTCACCTCTTTTTCAATAAAGGTTACTAAAAAAAAAAAAAGCGTAATCGGTAGTATAGTAGCCAAATATCCGTAGCAAGTAACGAGTCTTTCAAACGTATTTTTTTTTTTTTACTGCACTTGTGATACTACAAACAAAAGATGCGCGGTGGATTCCATTTTGTTAATTTACAGACTGTGCAACGAGATCGATAGGAGCGATTCAAGTGGAAATCGTCATTTCGCCTAAGTATGTGGATGGAAGTATACGCGTCAGGAAGGCAAACATTGATGAAGCACGCAAGCACGCTGCTAGACATCGTTTGTAAATAATGAGTCACCTACAAGCGACTCCGATTGGTTCAATTTCGTGATCCTTATCCTGTGAGTAAACCAGGGTGTGCTGATATATCAAGGTGCAGAAATGTGATGCGACGGCCACGTCATGTACGTATACGTAAGAGAAACGTACAGGTTACGCAAAACGTAAGCGCAATCATAGAGCTAGCCCGGTGTTTCCTGCCAACTCATCACGCACGTAACGCAGTCTCGTTTCGGGGCAGACGCGACGCCAGCACTTTGAGCGGTTGTTTATATACCAACACCTTGTTTACAAACAAAGGGGGCGCTCGCAGCGTCGCAGCCGACTGGGGGTGAAAAATAGCGTTAGCGCCCATAGGAATACATGAAACCGAAATATTTCTAAGCAGTTTTTTTTTTTAATTTCAAGAGACATCTGTGATGTCCTTATTCGGTGCAGAGTAACCGTGAACATCCTAGAACAGATCATGAAAGTATGTAATTTTATGACCGAGGCGAAGTATTTTTAAAACACCACGAAACGTATGGGGGTGCGATTTGGGAGGGCGACCCATAAAAACACAAGTAAACGCAACTTACCGCAACATTTTTCTCGTTTCGTGAGCCCCAGAAGTGGTGGCTGGTCATTAAACATTGGCCAGCGCTTTGAAGAAGTATGCTGCGTCATTGCGGAGGCGGTCTACTTTTAAAACTCCCCGAATAATCTATGTTCTGAATCCAGACACCCCCAAAATGCTCATGTAGTGAATCATGTAGTTTTGTTTACAGTCTGATATGCTGCCGCATGGAGTAAATGAGCTTAATAATACTGTCCCTCAAGTGATACATCCTAGACAGAATTACATTTAAAAGGCAGTTGTCAAACGCCGTACGACAATACGGACCGAACGAGAGTCGCTCATTGCAGCAGACGACAGCGCAGCTGGCGATACCCACCACGGCCGCCTCCAGCTCCGGAGCGTCTGCTAGCGACAGCGCCGGTAGTGCATTGCGTCTGCAACTGTGCGCGGTCAGTTTATCGTGCTGTAAAAAGGTCCCGCAAGTCGTCAGACTTGCAGTACTTGCAAGGGAATGTAGTGTGCCATGCAACATGATTTCGGGGCGTGATACAAGACATTGACCAAAAAATGAGAAGTGTTCAACGCTGCTGAACCGAGTAAAATTTTGCGGTAAGTTGTGCTTACATGTGTTTCTATGGGTCGCCCTCCCAACACGCACCCGCATACGTTTCGCGGTATTTTAGAAATACTTCGCCTCGTTAATGAGATTTCATACTTATGTGATCTGTTCTGGATGTTCATGGTTGCCCTGTACCGAATAACGAGATCATAGGTGCGCCGTGAAATTAGAAAATTGCTTCGAAATTTTTCGGGTCCATGTATCCCTATGGTCGCTAAGCCTAGTTTTCACCCCCAACCGGCCCAGCCTGGCGACAGAAGCGCCACCGCATCGCGCTTACGTCACAGATCGGTGTTGGTCTATATGTGAAGCGCAGGAAGCGATGAGGCGACAGATTGAGAGAGCGTAATGATAAAGCGAAGAGAAAACGAGATAAAGGCCGAGGTGTGAATGATGAGAGTTGGCGAAAAACAGCAAGGGATTCGGAAGAACAGAATTGCCGCAGCTTCGCTTTTCGAGGCCACCGTATGCTCTCTCCCGACCCCCTCCCCACTCCCCGAACACGCGCACGCTTACCGACTAAAGTCTTTTAGCAAACAGTATAGTGCAGGAAGTACGAGCAAAATCGAGGAATGTATACAGTGCTTGAAAAGGAAGTTTGAAAGCGTCGGCTTCCACTTCCAGTTCCAAAAGGAGAAACACGGCTTTAAGAAGTACAGAAATGCGCTTTCGCTTTCGCGTTTGACTGTAGGCCGTGTAGGTCGCGGCACTTACATGAAAATGTAAGGGCGTGCGTACACGCCACAAGATGAAAAAAAAAAAAAAAAAAGAAAGACATGCTGTGCGGTATTTAGGACGAAGGTATCAATTACGTTATATGCCAGGTGGTCCACCGCGTCGACGAGATATACAGGTGTCCTATGTCTACCATGTTGCCTTCAACACAGTTTTAACACCGGACTGATGGCGGTATGGCTACGATTCATCGTTCCTGTAAAATTGAAATTCAATTCCTAAAATAATAATTAAAAAAAAAACAATGAAGAAGGAGGCCCTGCCATAAGATGGTCAGACCTCGTCCTGTGGACGTTTTTTGCGTTTTTTTTTTTTTTTTCAGTTAGTACTCAATTTCAATCCTGCATGAACTGGCCCGATTATATATCCTGCTAGGAAGTTGTTACTATAAGGTTTTACACGCGAAAATCATTTAAATGATTTGAATCGCGCTACATTCTGCCCCACAAATAACAACCTTGTCATAAGCATTTTTGATGTCAAAGTACATATACAAAAACTCTCAAAAGCATATATCATCTCCCGAAGCCGGTTTTCTGCACAGCCAGCTTTGATGCGAGCTCACCGGAGATCTAGATAAATAATTCGTTGATGTTGCAGACACAACGGAGGCATTCGACGTTACAGCAGAGAAGTTTTGCCAAGATTTCTTTTTTCCGCAAATACACCGGGCCCCCTCGAATAAATATGGCAAGCTGCTCGTCCCCCGTATAGCCAAGATATGGCGCCCTCCTGTCCATTTCGCAACTTTTCTTTCGAGCTGGGAACGCGCCCCATCTTTCGCAGTTCGTGTCATCCCATTGTCTCGTCTGCATTGTGCCAGAGCAGACGGCATGACGCGCCGCTCGCTTTGGAAAGCGCGCACGCAACCACCCTGCCACCCGTCCTTCTTTATCGTCTACGGCTCCTATAGTTACAAACAAAGGGCACATGCGAGTCTACAAGATGAAACACACTCCCATACAAAGAAGAGCACGAGACGGAGATGCTGGCATCGTTGGCGAGCCGGCGTCACCCCAGCGAGAGAGCGCGGACGTCGACACGACGGCCCGACGCGCCGCTGGAAAAAGTGTCGCTCGCGTACGCGGCGAAGAAAGGTTGCATAAGCAACCAAAACACCAGCGCGCAGCAGATTTGCCGCAATCGCGACTCTTACTCCGTATCTTCAATGGAGGTTTTGAGGGCCGTTGTCATATTTACTCAGCTCTTGAGCCGCGCTATGATCAGCATGCGAAGAAGCAAGACGCACACGGCTGCTTGCTCTCTTTTGAGGCAAAAAGCGAAGCTGGAATATAGGCTGTTTTAGGTCGTATACCCTCTAGAACCCATGTTTTCTATACCTCTCGCTGCCAAAGTGGGGCAAACGCAGGAAGCGCGTTTTTTTTTTTCTTTTTCTTTTTTCTTCAAAAGTACGCAACTTTCGCTCTTCTGGTGGCGCTCACATTCAGATACACACAGAAGTGAGTAAGAATTTCATATTTTTCTTTTTTTCGGGGGTGTTGGGGGGAGGGGAGGAACCAGAACAGTAGTTTTTGCCCTTATAGTAAACGTTTACGTCACATCCTTTGCGAGTCGACATTAGATGTATGACTATTTCGACGTCCGATTGATTTTACTTTTACACTTGTGGCTTTAATTAACCAAATAATCATCCTATTAACTGTTTTTTGTTTAGCATCCTCACAAAATCCGCTTTCGATTACGTAAGAATTTTTCTTTTTTTCTTTTTTTTTTGATGAACCATCATAAAAGTAGTTTTTGCCCTTATAGTAAACATTTACGGCGCTGAAGGTACTGTAAAATACATTCAGCTTCCACGCACTTTACCTGGTGGAAACGTATAATGTGCATAACGCGGTACTCTTTACGGCGTTTAATTAAAACGAACATCGTACACTGATGTCCTACTGAGAGCCAGACTATATATCTATCTATTAGTTTCTTTATATATTTTTTTTTTGTCTTAGCGTAGCGAACAAGGACCGCACGCACACAAACGTTCTCGTTTCCTGGACGGATCGTGTCGGAAACTTGGCTTTAACAACGAGTGGGCACTGGTGTCCATGTACAAACCGAATAGGAACGCGAGTAATAGGCCGAGGTGGTATGCGATCGTAATTAAACGTGCGGGGGAAACCGAGACGAGAGCAATCGGCGACAGGATCTAACTTTCGCTCCTACCCCAGATTGAAGTGTAATATAGCCATAGATAGAGTGAGTTGTTTCCACAAACGAATCCGCTTCTGCACGGTAGTTTTCGGAGAACTGGGCTTCTGATGTACAGGCATGAAAAAGAATTTAGGCCACCGGAAGTTGATTAAACTGTGGACGCAAATAGAGTCTTTTTAAAGTGTATTTCACTTTTCTGCAATCTATCATCGGCCGGCGCGACCACGATTGCGCAGTCCTCGCAAGTGTGAGGACTAGGACTTTTCAACTTTTTTTTCTTCTTGTTATTATTCGACCGCTTGTTTCAGTTTGTTCGCTCCCGGCAAACACTGATCCTTTGTGCGTCAGACATGCATACGTTGCTAGTGCCTTTGACAATTTTCGTCACACTCTGCGAAAGGGAAAAAAAAAAAAAAGGAAGACTGTTGGTCTGCCCGGTTTCGCTTTATTTTCTCATCGGTGTCACTCGCCTACCCGCTTCTCTGCAGTTTTAGTCACAAAATTGCTATAAAAGATTTGTCTTGGATTATGAGGTTTAACGTCCCAAAGTCACTTAGACTATGAGAGACGCCGCAGTGGTGGGGTCCGGAAATTTCGGCTACCTGGGGCTCTTCAATGCGCATTGACATATCACACAGCGCACAGGTGCCTTGCTTTTCGCCTCCGTTAAAAGAAATCGTTTGCCCCACCGGTTTTCAAATGAACTGTATTTTAGTATTTATGCCGTATCTATGCTTTCATGTTCCTTCCCTAGGCTGTTGGGCATTACCTTAGTCTTCTGCATATTGATTTTCAAGCTTATAGGGAATGAACAGTAGTTTACGTTAGGTATCGAAGCACTGGAAGTAGTAGGCGGATATGTCTACTTAGGACAGGTAGCAACCGCTAATCCAGTTCATGAAATGGAAATAACAAGGAAAATAATACCCCTGTCACACGGACAGTTTCGATCCTCAATGAAATCGATCTGAATTCAATACAGATCGAGGTTGTCACAAGGCAACTTTCAAGTGCAATTGAGCTCGAGCCTGCTTGACTTCAAGTTGCTTCCTCAGTCGATCTTGAGATTTCAAGCACACTTGAAAGCGGTCGTGGCACCCTCGTAGTGCACATGAGGAAAATTTCTCAATGCTCATTGAAAACGCCCGTGTAGCATGAGATGCTTCAATCCTTCTTGAAAACCTCAATGCAGATCGAGTTCAATGAGGATCGAAAGTGACCGTGTGACAGAGGTATAAGATTGGGATGGAGCGCATTAGCCAAGCACTCACAGATTATGACTACCAGCTTACCGGTATCGCTCAAGAGGAAAGTATACAACAGTTGCATCTTACCTGTACTCACCTATGGGGCTGAAACGTGGAGGCTAACCAAAAGGGTTCTACTTAAGTTGAGGACAACGCAGAGGGCTATGGAACGAAAAATGGTAGGGGTAACATTAAGAGATAGGAAGCGTGCAGAGTAGGTCAGAGAAATATACTCAAGTTACTGATATTCTAGTGGGAATCAAGAAGAAATGGGCATGGGCAGGACATGTAGTGCGAAGAGAGGATAACCGATTGATGCTTAGGGTAACAAACTGGATTCCAAGGGGAGGAAAGCGTAGCAGGGGGCGGTAGAAAGTTAGGTGGGCGGATGAGGTTAAGAAGTTCGCAGGGGTTAAGTGGATGCAGCTAGCACAGGACAGGGTTAATTGGAGAAATATGGGAGAGGCCTTCGCCCTGCAGTGGGTATAGTCAGCCTGATGATGATGATGGCGATGATGATGCTTTCATTGCTTTCGCCACCATGAAACGCCTTAGAGGTTTTTTTCTTCCTCTTTTTTTTTTATCGCGAGAAAACATGGCCTAACAACAGGACACTCAAGACACTGCGAGGTATCTAGGAGAGCGTAATAATAAAAAAATTGCACAGAGGACTTTGAAAAGCAGCCACATTTGTGACACGTGACTGCTGCGCACGTACAGGCGACGCTTTGTGTTACCTCACTGGAGGAGGAATAATCTCATGGTAACGTCCGCTGTGCGGAAAGGTTAGCATTTTTTTAAGTAACCCACTATATATACGCTGCAATCAGATCCATTTCTTTTGATGATTGCGTTCCTGAAGTCGCACGTTTCAAACTGGTTCGCTTTCCTAGCTCAGGCCTATAGTGTCGAACGTATTACGCTAGGGACTAGGTGCAAAGAAAGATATGAAGATTGTAATTGGATAAGGCGTCACAGTTGCGTCTGCTCGCAAGTTGGTATAAGTTAGCAGCCACGCATCCTATAACTACCTTCGAGACTTAAGCGCTTAGTTGGTTGCTAACGGAGCGGCTCGATAAAATGGCCGGAGAAGGAACGTTCCTCGAGGCTAGTACAGACCTACGAGCGTGCATGCAGCGAACGCGATATCAAGATTTGGTTTAGTTAAATGCGAAAGTAAAGTGCATCGCTTCTAATCATGATCCGGCGGCTTCCAAGCAAAAATAAACAAACAAAAAAAAAAACAACGATCCGCGGTATAGACTACTGTTAACTTCTCTTTAGCACGAAAAAAGGCCTTCTCGTCGAGAGGAACAGAGACGAAGCACAATTGTGCACTACCGTATAGACGGCACCGCACGTACCTTCGGAGGGGACGAGGAAAACAGTCTTATTTCGCTTAACGATCGAGTCGAGTATAGAAATAAAAGCGAAGAACGCAGCAATGAAGAAAGGCGCACACTGCGAAAACGGAGAGAGGGGGCCCACACACGGGTCCCTTGGCGACCTGAAATAAGGCGAGCCGCTATTCACTCGTTCACGCACGCGTATGGCAACGAAAACAGACTTCCGCGAGGAGCGGAGAAATGAACGAGCTCGTATGTAGCACACAGGCATGCGTTTGTCTTGTACGCCAATGACGCTGTATAGTGAAGGGAATAAAGAAGGACAGCAAATTCGCGCTGTGCGGTGAGCTAAGTCGGGGCTATATTTAGTGAAAAAGATGTCAAAAGGCATATATAATGTCACGATTGGCCTGGTATAGTCGCGCACAAGAGGTGAAAGTCGGAGAGGAAAGCTAGTTGCGAAAATGGTTAGTGGCCTTTTTAGTCTTTTTTTTTTTATATTCTCCCTGTTTTCTTGCCTGCGTACAGGCCCCTAAACGTATCGACGCCTAAACGCGGTTCACGCTAGCTCATATTTCGTCGTGTAAGTCGTGAACCTCGCCACCACGTCGTTGGATGAATAAAGAAACACAACTATAGGCACCTAACGAATGCAGAACACGCGTAGGCTTATAGTACGTAGCGCCTGGCAATGTGAGGGACCCTCTGTATGTACCGTTAACGTTGCTACAAAGAAACCCTGTATGGCGGGGTAATCCGAGGTATACGGCCGGGTGGCCCCGTTTGCTAAGGCGGAGCTGTCAACACGTCGAAAGTTGGGCTATAAATGATTCCGGAATAACAGTGCAGGTTGGTAGCTTCGAATTTGGCGGCTGGTGACGTCACTTCTCTGTCGACCAATCAGGTGCGCCGTTCGCGCGGACAGCTTTTGTCAACTACAGTATCAGCCATTAAAGGCTTTCGCCTTAATAAAAATGCGCTTTACCTTAGACAGTGGAGAAATCAAGAGACGACAATATTGTTGAAATATAATACTCAAGCACCACACCAAATAAAGGCATACTGGAAGAAGTACGCGGGAGTACAAATATTGGTTCTGAGATGCACAGATAAAACAATACAAGCCTGAACAAGCGTGAGAAAAACGTTGACGTTAAAATGTTTTGAGTGCGTGCGAAGTGCATACACGTTGTGTTGTACTGAGTGTTATAAGATGCGTTGGCATTATAGGAGGGGAGAGAGTTAGTTAGGGCCGACTTTGCGGCCTTTCCCATACCTCCCGCATAGACTGAATAAAAACAAGGTATAATATTGTTGTCGTAGTTGTTATATGCATCGCACAGAAAAAGAACTATTTTTTGAGGGAATGGCCCATAGTTGATTGAGGTCTTCCAGTAGTTACGATAGCCAGGAAGGTAACTGCTGCATTTCTGCCACCGTAAAATGCTATGTGGCTGGAATAGAAGTAACGTACAAAAAGTGTGGTCGAAGCGTTGCTGTTTACCTCGGAGGGTACCTGAAGCGCGCGACGATACTTGCCTAAAAATGAATCATGTAGCCAAAACAATCACAAAATTTATTAGGCATTAAGTCTATATTGGCGACCTCTAGACATCCTGCACATCTTCTAATAACGTATCAACGCGCAGGGGACAAGTACAGTTGACACTAAATAAATCAGCAACATGAGCAGCGAACAGCTTCAAGCACATGAATTTTACAGAAAGCGGCACTAACGGTGACAAGGGAGGAGGATTTATCCACTTTATTGGATGTATTTCAAATTCCTTTACACTGTGATGTTTTTTTAAACTTCCTGTTGTTTGGCACAACAATTTGCCCATCTGTTTGTAGATTCATATATGCGGATTTTCCCTTTTGTTTTGTTAGCTATTGTGCTAGTACGATATTTCATTGACACTGCTACAGCTTGCATCCTTTTCATGACTTTCTATTGTGATCTGCATTGTCATGCTTTGGTATTGTATTGCCCATCCTGCTTGGCCCAGCTTTTGGCCTGCAGTATAAATAAATGAAATGAAATGAAGTGGCTGACAGACAAAAATGAGAGAAAGAGCAATCTCCGATTTCTGCACGAAAATACTTTAAATAATTGCCTACATTATATAGCTAATGCAAACTATGTCTTATGGGAAGTGTGCGAAAAGAAAAATACACAGAAGGAAACAGATTCCAGGTTTCTGCGCTCAAAACGGCGGAGCTTATGTTCTCACTCAAATGAGGCTTAAAGACCGACTCTACACTACACTTAATTGAATCCGAATTACCAATAAAATGAGCTTAGGTTTCTAGCTATAATGTTTTACAAAAAACGCACACTCCTGATTTAGATAAGCAGCCTTAAAAACAAAGCCTCTCAAGCTCTGAATGTGTGAATGTGTCAGCAAGGGCACCATACCTGAAGTGACTGCATCCGGTCCATATAGTTATAGGTTTGAGTCTTTCAACTAGAACACACAGGACGGCGCCCGTATAGCCTGTGTATAGAAACCAATTAACCGTATATAAACTAATTAAATCAATCCGCGGCCAAAACATCTTTTTTACTCCGTTACAAAGCGCCCATCTCGAACACGCGCCTCATTCCAAAATAAACTTTAATTGATCACATGTTTGCAGCTGAACCTCTGCCCCCTTGGTTCTGTTGCCCTTGGTATATGACTTCACATAAACACAATTTGAGAAGAAATTAAACACCACATGAACGCATAATAAGAAAACGCTAGCACTGAAGAAAAGTACAAGGATTACAAATCATTTTATACAAATGGGTCGAAATCGCCACATCATGTCGGCAGCGGATACAAAACGAATGGGATAAAGTAGTTAGGCTACCACAGTGTGCATCCATTTTCAGTGCTGAGTGTGACGCAGTATCTGTGGCAGTAAAAAAGTAATATTAAATGAAATGCCATCGATCATTTTAAACTCATCAGAGTGTCTTCCTTCAGTATATTTCTTCTCCCCTGGGCTCTTCTCTACTTCTCAAGAACAAAGAACAAGCGGCACTCTTCTACGTGAATCGGTCATTTACACTGAGTTTCTAAGCATACTCACGACACTCCACTCTAGAAATGCCGTGAGACCGTTAATCGGAGACATTATAACCCACGTAACTAAAGCCACAATACAAATACACGGCAATATTTTTTTTCTAGTTTCCAATCCACGAAAGGTTAGCGGAAACGAGAAAGATGTGTGAGCCGCGCAAGCCCGACGCAAGAAAATCAACAAAGTGAGCATTCCTCACGTCGGTGACATGAAGCTAATACGCTGTAAGCTAAAAGATAAATGGCAGCCTAAATGTTATACCGAAGTAAATAATAAGCTACAACTAGTGAAATCCATCTCAGGGGACTGGAAGTCATTCTCATTCAAAGAACGTTTCATAAAAGTCAATTGATATCGCCTTCGCATTGAAAACAAACAATTTAACAGTTTTACACGAAAAGAGAGATCAACATGCAAGCTGTGTGAAAAAGAGATGGCCATAACTGACATCTTATGTATGTGCACAAAGCTAAATAAACTACAGAAAAAAAGCACTTGGTACAATTGTTTGATGAACACATTCCATCCTAGCTTCAGAGTCTTGGGGCAAGGTTCACTCGTCGGAATATCCTATATTGCGTCATTCTTACTAGAAGTAGAGCTTCTAAATAAGTGTTAGAAATCTTTGCAAAAATGTTTTGAAACACTTTTAACCTCCGGCCACGTAAGTGACGTATGAAACCATGCGTTTGTTGCGGGATGACCTTAGAAGATGCCTATGTACCATTAAGCATAACACAACACAAGAGCCGCACTCTCCTCCCATTTCAATTTGAGGATGTCTGCTATTAAGAATGAGGGTAGTGCTCTGTGTTAGAACACTGAACGGTATCAGCACAACCCGAAAGCCCAAGCCCGGCCCGGCCTGGCGCCGGGCCGGGCGCAGGGGAAAGGCAGCTGGATGCACTGTTTCGCCGGTCATGGTCGGGCCAGGATTAAAGTTGCGAGCCCGGGTCGGGCCATGGTTAGGTTCGTACATAGAGAGCCTGTGTCTGGCTTTCGTTTGATTACTGCACAGTGAAGTACATTATAAGCGCTCTAGCAGCGGCATCAATGAAACAGGTTACGCGGTATGAGCTGATAAAAATGTTATTCAACGGTTATGTACTTATTTTTTATATCATCTATAGTTGCATCTTTCTCACGAGAAAAAGTACGCGAACAATGCTACTTTCTCTTGATCTGCTTTCCGAAACGTTGAGGAAATAAAAAAATTGGTCGCTATATCATCATAAAGGAGTTGTTCGTGGAGGCGTAATGAGAGAAACGTTAATTACGTCATTCGTAGACAGCGTCACTCACAGTGCAACTTCAAGGTAACGTAAGACTTGCACGATCCCTGCATGCTGGGCGTGAATGCGCACATCGTCTCGTTGAGCGATACAAATGTGAAATGGAATTGATAACCGCAGCCAAAGTCTTGCAGAACCTAAAGTTCTATATCCAGCTTCGGGCATCACTGTACGGCGGAGCCGTAGAGTTCCATATCTTGAAAATAAATTATACCGGAAGAATTCCTATCTCAGATCATTTTTTTTCTTGTCACGAGCCTAAAAACTGCTGAAATTCGCGAGAAGAATGTGTATATTCTTATAATTTCCTGAAACACCGTAAAACATTTTCCTTTCCGAATTTAACTCAACTTCGTCGAAAACAGGGAAATTTCCCGAATAGAAATTCTCTGCCACGACGTTCTCAGTGAAGTGCCTTAACGCCTCAAAGACGGTTCATTCGAAAGAATGCGTTTATTAGCTGGCTTGAACGTTTTCAGCTGTTGGTGAGCACACGCCCTTCAGAACTGCCAGAACTCTCTCCCGATTGGCTCGGTCTTTGTTACCATTTCACCCGTCGCGATTTGCCATTTGAAGCCTCATAATAACCGCTGCCTCATAATAACCGCTGGAGAAGGACCTTAATTAATTCGATTGATCGACGGGCAGCCTTCTGCTCCAGGCCGCGCAGCTGCATCGCCGTCTAGGAGTCACAGACGGTGCCAGGGCATGCCAGAAGCACGCCGGGGTTACCTGCCCCTCGACAGGGCTTTGCGAGCACGGCACCACCTTCATTTTCCTCTACAGGACGACAAAAAAAAAAAAAAAAAGAAGAAGTCTGAGTAGCCAGGGACGTATTTTTTCTTCGAGTATAGCGTCGGTTTTCGATAGACAGGAAAGCCACCTATAGGCGGGCTATTTTTAGTGGCACCTGGAACCAAGACTGCTGCCAGACGAGGCCAAGAGGTCAAAAGGGGGCCACCAGACGATATCACGCCCGACACGTATGGCGCGCGCCTCCACCCCTTTGACTGTCTGCTGGAGAAACGAAGTTTTCGCGTACGTAAAGAAGCACGAGGAAGGAATCTCACGGATCGCTAGCTCACATTGCCAGAGTTCTTGTCGCTTGTTAGCTCTGCGCTCTGGCGGGTTAGTTAAGTGAGGCGCGGGAAACATTAAAGTCGCGTTTCTTTTTATTACCCCGATAGAAGTAAACTATTGCCCGAAGCATGCAAGTGCACTTAATATGCGTACTTAATGCTCGTTCGACTGCTGTACACTTCCTCCATTGTTGAGAACCGTCCTACATTTACTTGTAATGGCACATACTTAAGGTTTATTAGTTCATCCTTAAAACCTAGATGGGTACAGCACAGACAATAGAATAAAATTATTGCTTTAGCGTTCCCTTTTCTATACTTCGGTTGGGTTGTTGTTCTCGAATCAGGCGAAATAATTGATTAACTAAATTTGCTAACAAGTATACAATTTGCAAAAAGATGCTAACAATTATACCCTTTCTAAAGCGCTGCGTCAAGTGAATGTTGAAATAATACGTGGAAAGGAGTGAAGCCCTTGCAGAGCGATATGCTTCCAACTGTAAAAAGCAGATTTTTTTTTACTTTTTTTTTTTTTTTTTCAAAGAGAAGCGCAAGTTTCGCGATTATGTTCTCAATCCGCATTTTCATTCCCCTGTGACACAATTACCACAATGCAACTTCAGAAATTTCTTTCTTGGCCCAATGCAGACGATCCCATTACACACTTCCACATTGTTGCCGACTCTTTTTCTCATTCTAGAGCTAATCTCTCTTCGCGTCATAACCTACCTCAAGAGTTATCTTTGATGTGCCTTATATGTGCCTTGCGACCGCGAGCCACAGCAGGTAAACTAATCGGCGGTGACTCGGAATGGAACGGAAGCTTATTACAGATTCGGCGCCTAGTTGGCGCAATGCTTATGAGAGCATCCGCCAGGGTGGAGCCATTTTGCAATAAGAAAGTATATGGCCAGGAGTAAACAGTGATCACTCCCTAATTTCGGCTTTTTATTGTCGGTGACAGTCAAACTCAATTCTCGTTCCCAACGAAACCATTCCGGAAAGCGACATTCAAGAAGCACATGCTAAGTAAAGATCAGCATTGAAGACCAGCTCCTTGGCCGAAAGTCGCGTATTTAACCGATGCCCTTAGCGACACGCACTGTGAATTAGCCTTAAGGCATTGGCGGAAAAGACAGGAGGGCAAGAGAGCATGTGTAGGATCTTGATGCCGCAAATCCCAGTCGAAAAAAACTACTGAGCCGTGTCAAAAATACGACAAAATATTGTGTAGTTCTGTCATAAACGTCAGAATTTCCTATAGTTCTGTAGTACTTTTCTGTAGTCCTGTAGTTTTTCTGTAATATAGTTTTGTTGTCTATAGTTTTGTAGCACTTTTCTGTTGTAACTACAGATATTTCTGATGTTATTACAGAACGCTCTGTTGTCACAACCGGTATCCCGTCAAAGACAGCACAGAAATTCTGTCGTAACAACAGAAAATTTTCTGCAGTTTTTCCGACTGCAAAAAAAAAGTTGATTCACAGGAAGGGAAAGGCGCAGTATCTGTCACACTTGCTCTGTGGACACCTGAACCGCGCCGTAAGGGAAGGGAGGAAGGTGGGAGTGAAAGTGGAAAGAGAGAAAGGGGAGCCGTAGTGGAGGGCTACGGAGTAATTTCGACCACCTGGGGATCTTTAACGTGCGCTGACATCGCACAGCACACGGACGCCACTTCGTTTCGCCTCCATCGAAACGCAGCCGCCGAGGTCGGGTTCGAACACGGGAACTCCGGCACAGTGGTCGGGCGTCTTACCACTGCGCCACCCCGGCGGGGCCGACTGCAAAACTATAGAAGAGAAAGAAAGTGTCGCTCTTGTTAACAATTCGGTTATGCAGGATGACCAAAACACACCCACTGGACAGAGTGAAGTCGTCGTGTCGAAACGTTGGTCAGCGGAATGAAGCTTTCTTGCCGTCTCTTGTTCAAGTTCGTGCCGCTGCAAATTTGACGCGGAAATTCGGAGCGAGTCACTTGTTCAACAAACCTGTACACCTGGCAAGTTGGGAAAAGTCAGTCAAACGTTATCGTACTTCCTTGAAAGGAATTACTGTTTTTGCTGTTAAGAGTACTTACAGGTAACCTTTAGAAGGCCGAAAAACATCCGCATGTAGACAGCTATGGGGAAAACAGAAGTCAATTGCGCACGAAAATAAAGAGCGAAAATAATAAATAAAAAGCTTCTCATCAAGGAGTCGTCGCGTCGCAGAAGCAGCGAAATAATAATAAAAAAGAAAGGCTCGGATTATGCATGCAAAATTGGGAAAATGAAGATTAAAATATTTTTCGAATAAAAAGAATTGGTTGCATGATATATAGAAGCTTGTTCCAATCGCTTACTCCAGTTGCTTGTTCTGAAAACTAAATTGAGAAAGACACGGGATAGTGTTATATTTCGCGTGTAGTATAATTATTGCGGGTAGGTATATAATTTTTTCTTAGACATCGGACATACTGAACTGCATTCTTAAGTGCTGTCGTTTCCCCAGCTTTTCGAGACCGAAGATCCAGACCGGTTCCCAATAACTTGCCGAAACATTTCGCCATCTCGAATCGCAAACCAACACAAGTATAATTTTTTTGTTTGTTTTGCATGAATTGAAGCTAAGGTTTTCGGAAAGCAAAATCTATTTTCATAAAGGTGGCAATCTGTGAATGCCTTTGTCCTCTGACGCAACCCCAAGCACCTACGAATTTGGACGGTGAAGACTGCATATGCTTGATTTCCTAAGCTTTCCATCGCGGACCCGCGAACGTCGACGCTCCTCTTCTCAGGTCTGTCGCAAACTCGTTTTGCCACCGCTTCCTCTGTCCGAGCTCCAGGGGCACACAATAATCCAGTGAGCAACATGGCGACGTCCAGAGAGCACTTTCGCGAACCTCTTGCTGCTTGCCTGCGTTATACATGTGAACCTGCCATTTTATCCATCTAATTCAACTTTGGGACGCTATTTCAACACAAACTCGTTTTGTGATCCGCGCTACTGTATACGTATTCGCAATTGATAAGCATCATTTTCCTTTTCATGGTTCATAGGACTGAAGTCACATCACCTACCCCTATGTCCATGCGCACTGCCTTTTCGTTCTAATGCCGTTATACAGCGGTGGCTGCGTGAACTTTCAACCCTGCGTCATTTCTCGCCTCCCACCTTGCTAGTTCGAGGCTCGTGGGCCTCGCCGTCAACTGCCAGCCACTGCTGCTTGTGGCTCGTTCCGGAAGAAAGGCAGAGGGGGGTTCCTAACGGCGCAAAAAGAGCTCCCGCGTTAACGGTGCGTCGGCCGGCGCCGTGGCTAGCTTTGTTGCTTTGCGTGCGTTGTACTAAGGCGAGCGGCGTGGTGTGACCCGAGTTCATTGCCCAAAGGGAGCAGCCGACTGAGAGACGGCTCGGTCGAGAAAATTCATCGACTCAATGTCGGGCTCGACGAGGCGAGACCGACTGCTGCAGCTTGCACGCTCGGTGATTGCGAACCGCAGTCCACATGGTCGTACGAAAGGGAAGCCCGGGTCGTTTCTCCTCTTTGCGTTTCCCGTTTCAACGAGTTGCGCCGTAACTCGATGGCCCGGCGGCAGATTGTCGACGAGCCCGTCCAACGAACCGTGACGACGCCCTGTGTTGTGTTGTGGTGCGATTACGTTGCCAGGCCGGATAGCACCTCCACTGCGGGCGCTTGGCACGAGGTGAGAAGACTCGCCCGGTCCTGTCCGATCCGCACGCGCGACCCGCGGAATTCCATCAAACGCCCTCATCCGCACGTGGGCCACACTTTCCCTTTTTTTTTTTTTATTTACTTGACCCCAACGCTTTCTAGTGAATTTGTGCTTGCCCTTGGAGTAGTCGTGGTTTTTTTTTTTTTTCTCGATTATTCCTCCGAGAAATCGCCTCCGAGGTTTCGCAAAGACGCCAATCTGTGAGTTTGCCCGCACATGGAGATAGGGCGTCCCGAAAGGCTTCATTCGTGCCACTGGGGTCGATTGCATGGTGGATGCTGGTGTCGATCGTGTCATGTAATGACCCGGCCTCGAGGGAAGAAGAGCGACACACAATCGCGTAGATTCTACGTTCGATAAAGGTAGCCGGACCCCAAGGCACCTGAATATGTTAAAGAGCGACATGCATGCTGTAAACAAATAGAGAACAGTATAATTCAAAAACTAGCCGCGAAAGCGAGAAAACAGGAAGTGATGGGGGATCAAAGTCAGGGAAGTTTACGAAGGGAAAAGGACCGCCTTACCCTTAACAAAGAAAGTACTGTCGCAGCTAACAGAGAGTGAACAGAAACCGACTAACTCTTCCAGAAGAGAAAAGTATAGAATCTTGGAAAATCAATCAATGAAGAGGTTGTTTACCACTGCAAGCAGCAGCTTATGGAGTCTTTGTGGAAAAAAAAAAAAAAAAAGGATGGAACTATCCGTCCTCAAGAAGTCTAACTTTTACGATTCCCGTCGATGTTCATCACAAACGCAATCGCAGTTGATTCCGAGTTTATATGTAGAACCTTCACGTGCGGTCTTTGATGCCCTCCCCCTCCCCTCCCCGCTTGCATAAAAACTATGTTGCGTATGTTGCGTGTGGGCTCTTCGTAACAGGCACTGTGCTTTTGAACGGTAACGACACAACGGCTTTTGACTGGCAATTGGATGAACTCCGGTCGGATGGAACACACCAATGTAATGCAATTACTTTTAAACTCAGTCTTGCTTAGACGAATGCTGTATGGGCTCTTCTATAGACCCCCTCTATCGACGGGCGTTGCACCCCGCAGACGAGCGGCAAAGCAGCGCAAAGAACGAAGACGACAGGAAGGAAGACAACACACACACACACACACACCGAATCGGCGCCTGTGGTGTAGCCGTGTGCAAAGTGATGGCTCTGTGCCAAAACGATTGAAGTTAATACTTAGGTGTCGTAACCGTAGAAAAATTACCAACAGAAGAGCCGCAAAGCTAATTTCCTGGTATGCAGACCAGCGCTTGTGTCGTCTTTCCATTTGTCGTAAGGTTCATCATGCTCTTTCGCCTCCTGTTAATAAATGGATCAGCTATCCTAAATTGCCACTCTACTCACTCCGTCATTTTCACTTATATTAAAGCAATAACAAGGGAAAAAAGCTAAATACAAAAGAAATGAGTTCTATTATTTGACTCCCTCCGCGACTCGGTCATACTTCGCTATATACGTATAGTACATTATTATTATTATTATTATTATTATTATTATTATTATTATTATTATTATTATTATTATTATTATTATTATTATTATTATTATTATTATTATTATTATTATTATTATTATTATTATTATTATTATTATTATTATTGCAGGTGAGCATTTCATTCACCGTATTTAAAAAATGGGGATAGGAACAGTCAAAGCAGCTCCACAGAAAGGCAGCGGTAACTAAGGCAAATGATACAGCACTGAAGGTTTGGTGTGGTTCATGGGGTTTACTGTCCCAAAGCGACTCAGGCTATGAGAGACGACGTAGTCAGGGCTCCGGAAATTTTGACCACCTTTGATTCATTAACATACACTGACATCGCACAGCACACCGTCGACTAGCTTTTCGCCTTCGCCGAAAAGTGGCCGCCGAGGCCTGGATTCGATCTCGCAATCCTTGGGTGCAGTAATCGAGCGCCCTAACCACTGCGCCGCCAGCAAAGGAGTCAATGTATGCGCACGAACAACTGACAAATAAAAAACGCATAGAAGTTCCAAAAGGGAGTCATGCAAGGGGGTTTGAGATCGCCCACTGTCAAAAGAATAAAATGAAGTTTGTCATCAAATGATTTGCGCTCAAAAAGCGGCATGCACTTTGGAAAAAAGGTTAAAAATGAACCAGCGTTAGTGATGGATGCGCCTAGGCAATTCTATTCACTGGTTGCTAGCACGAAGAAAAAACGTTTAAATATGTCTCTGTGATACGAACATAGTGTATGCGCATGTTGGTTCCACATATTTCTCTTATATTATCAAATTACCTTTCATTGACACAAGAGTGAAATAGTCCATCATCACATGTCTTCGCATCCCTTACCAATGCATGATAAGTCGTAAAAAAATGTCAAGAAGAACAGCCACGGCTGTATTCAGCCATCTCACTGCAGCAATAACATTTTATCATTTATTTGAAGACTTATTCAGGTGCATAGTAAATTAAGTGGATCAGGGTATTTCTCGATCGTTTCCTTCGGCTCACTTTGTCACACGCACTGTGGCAGCGAAGCACAATTAGCCAACTAAACAACCTGCAACTTTCTGGAACCATGCTGGATGTGCAAACTTAAATCATCTTAAATGACAATATTGCTGAAACTGTTAACCCTGCCCGTCCAGTGCAGCTGTTCAATGATTGTAGCTATAGTATCGAAGAGGCTGATGCGAACCAGAACGCGGCTGTCCGCGCACAGGCATCCAGTGCATGCCACCATGTGCCAGCCCGTCGCGGACTGCAGTGTGCTGGCAGAAAATGGTAATTAAGGCATGCACCAGTTCTTCCTCCAACGGGAATGAACAGCAGCCATACCATCCCGCAATGTCCTCTGAATATAGCCTTCAAAGACCTCTTGACCACACCTTTTGGCGAATATCACTGAGCTGCACTTATATGACGGGATCAGCTCAGTGTTATAATCGCATGCGTTAACACGTGCGGGGAAAGTAAAAGATCACTAGCACGTCTTCATATATCGTGCATGCATGATGCGCCGGTGACGTAATGCGTAGTTTCCGCTCAACTTTCGTGGTCCGTTTACTCCCTTCTGTGCCAAATACAGCACTTGCGATTCAATGCAAAATATCTACGTCACCGATTGTTCCGCATACCGGCATCGAGAGCGTGGCCTCCTTGCGTGGCTGCTCGTCGATTGCATCACTCTGCCTCGGGGCGATCAATCTGCCGCTCGTTCCCGGCCGCTTTCGTCGAGAGGAAGATCTCGCACTCGCTCGAACAGCAAGAACAATACGTGCCAACGCGCACACGCCTCTCACCAGGAACGAGCGTATTACGCGTCGTCGCACACGCGGTGAACAACCAGCCGCGGTAAACAGGAAGCGAACGGCAGGCGAAGAGGGAGAATTTACGCCCAGCAGCAGGTTCCGATCAACCAGCAAACACAATTACACCGTCGGCGAAATGTGGGCCGCCCGCATGCATACTCGCACGCCGAGAAGTGTGCCTGCGGACGGGGCCAGGAGTCGCGTGTAGACTAGACGCGGCAGCCTTCGCTCGTGGTTACTGGGAGACGGAACGACTGCGGCAGATGTCACGCTGTGGAATGATGCCACCCCACACACCGCACCGAGCGAATAGGAGAAGCGTTTGTCTCTTTGAAGAGAGAGAAGAACGGTGCAAGATTGGTTCGGCGGGTCCCGTTTTCTTCCGGACGCGATGATGAATGTGCTCGGATCTGGACCATGCCGTTACGTCTCCGCGCTTGCGCCAGTGTTGGCGCGGAATGTGCACTTCGCTGTCCGCTGCTGTAATTCGCCATCCGCATGTAATTATTTCCGGTTTATTCGAAACAGTGCTTATATATATATATATATATATATATATATATATATATATATATATATATATATATATATATATATATATATATATATATATATATATATGTGTGTGTGTGTGTGTGTGTGTGTGTGTGTGTGTGTGTGTGTGTGTGTGTGCGTGCGTGCGTGTGTGTGTGTGTGTGTGTGTGTGTGTGTGTGTGTGTGTGTGTGTGTGTGTGTGTGTGTGTGTGTGTGTGTGTGTGTGTGTGTGTGTGTGTGTGTGTGTGTGTGTGTGTGTGTGTGTGTGTGTGTAGCAGCTTTACGTTGCTATTATAGGCTATAAAAATGATCCATTTCTGTACTGCAACGACTGATCGGTGCAAGCAATAAAATGGAAACCAACACGTTTTGATTTCGCCTACTCCGGTGAAATAATTTTAGTATGCTAGCACTATAGGACTTCGGGACCACCGCCAAGAAAGCCGCTGTCTTTTAGTCTGTGTGTCGTCCGACCCTCCTCACGAGCATGCTTGTGGCAGGTGGCATCTGCCAGCTGGTGCTCCTCAATATGGCGAAAGCTCCAAAATGCCTCGCATGTGCAGTGAGCCACGAAATAATCCCCCGTATGCACACTTTTACATGAACAAAAAAATCTGTCCTATTGATGGAAGACCTAAGATTTCACATTCTATTAATAACTCCCAACGGCTACTGTTCTGTTGGATACTGTTTCACCATTGTGCAGAGTGCTCAAAGAGTGTTCAGTGGTCATTGTTTGATCGTTGTACACAAGCGGTGAAGTAAGCTGCAGAGAGGAACTGACGCCGCCGACTTTGTTTTGTGCGTGTGGTGCCGCTCTGATATACAGCTATATATATATATATATATATATATATACCACGGAACACGACGCTGAGTGGCGGCTTCGTGGTCTAATCTCTCAAGTATGCGGCTGCTACACACACTCTATGGTAGAATATTATATATTCAAAGAAAATCAGGAACCATGTTTTATACGGAATCATTATCCATTTGTAGTTTCATTTGGCTTGACATCAGCATGACGGCGGCATCAGACGATAAAAGCAAGCGGTTATTCAGAGAAATCCGAAGGGTTCCCACGTCGACTATAGCATTCGCCGCTCAGCGACATGCGTTGGCTCTCCCTTTGGTTGAAATGTAAATCTAATGGTGAGGTCTTGTTTCCACAGAGGCAATGGTTCCGTCGATGCCTAATAGACGTTTGAACGCCCCGCGACTATGGCGTCAACGAACATAAGTGACCAACGCCAGAGAAGTAAACAGATCCGACATGAAAAAAAAAAAAAAAAAACGGATAATATAGCTCCTTTTACAGTACGGCCTCAGCTGTTACGTGTGGACATTACTCGTAGGATTCTTCTCAAATAAATTCATTACACCGCAGTGTACCGCAAAACGTGAAGTTCTGAACTAAGTGTCTGGTATAAACGACATACATTTTTAGCCGCTATTTCAGCATGTGAGACAACGTCATTGTACACAGAACCGTGCCACGAGGACGTGAGGGTGATTAGCGCCTAAACTTTTTTTATTCTTGCTACCGCAGCGAACCTCTTTCCTCCTCCTCGCATACCGTATATAGGCCAACATCCAGTCCCACATGTGTCTCACAAACGTGGCGACCATTCCACAAATATATTGCAAGTTCAGGGAATCTCAAACTGCTAACTGTTTTACAGTGGTAGCGGTTAAAGGTTAGTTCACAAGGTCAACGTCGATACTGTACTAGTCGGAGTAACCGGAGGTTGGAAACCACTCAGTGAAGGGTGGTTACAGTAGCGATGCCGAGGGTTGAAATGACACCACTCATAACTCATTGCAACTAACTATGCAGCGCAACCCACCCAGTGTTTCCAAACCAGTGTCGTGACATGTGACAATAATGTAGTTCCTCTCCCTCAAAACTCCTCCCATTTCCGCGACGACGTCCCGGAACACATGCGTAGACTTCGTTTGATTTCAGAGTCGAGCGTAACTCGAACGCACATCTCCCGCCGCTTCTCACGTCGCAATGCTTCCTTCGTGACAGTACAACGCAGAGCGACAAGTTATAGTTTAAGAGACAGTATGTCTGAAAAGTAAAAAAAAGGCGCGGTCAAAAACCGCAGATTACTTATATGCATGTTGTTTTCGAATGATTCAAAATGTCGCAAAATAAAAACACCACAACAGTTGACGCTGAATCTCATTTCACATAGGTACAATCGTCCTGTGAATTCCCCCCCCCCCCCTTTTTTTTTTTTTTGTGGCTAGAGAACACGAGATGGAGATTGCGCCGCGACGCTGTAATGTTGGTTTTCTGCCGCATATGGGAGAATTGCGGTCTTCCCTTTACGCACCGGCGCAGCACTCGCGTGGCAGTTGTTGTGGCTGTAGGAAGAAGGAAAAGAAAATGCACGGGCCTGCTACTGGCTCTGTAGCTGAGCCACCTCCGCTGCCTCGTGCGGATAGAAGAGAGAAAGTAGAGCAGAAATAAAAATAAGAGGGAGAGAAAGACGCGCGCCGCAACAGCCGTCGTCCACCACCTAAGTGGTGGCGGGTGCAATGACGGCCTACAACAGATAAAAACTCGGTGGCTGGCTAGCCCCCGCCGAGAGCTGCGTTGACCTACCGTCCCAGCCACGTAGGGCCAGGAACTGCCACCCTTCACCACCTCCCCAACCTATATCCTCGCGTGGCAGGGTGTCGCGGAGGGACAAGTACAAAAGCGCCGCTATTTGCCAAATAAGTTGGGGTTTCTCATTTTTGTATATTTTTTTTTGTTCCTGGGTTTACAAAGAATATGATAGAAAACTTGTTTTTATGTGCGATTTATAATGCAAATAACTATGACAAATCGAGTCTCAGCAGTGCGCGCAGCCTCCGGTCCTGAAAAACGAGCCGCGAACACTGTTTTCAGAGCGCTAGCGTGCAGGCTGCCTCTCGGGAATGATTGCTCCGACTAAGTTTGTAGACCAGGTCGTTAGGAACTACTATAGCGTTAATAGCTAGGTCATTGATGGTTTTGGTTTGTGGGGTTTTACGTCGCCGAGCGACTCAGGCTACGAGAGACGCCGTAGAGAAGGGATCCGGAAATTTCGACCACCTGAGGTTCTTTAATGTGCATTGACATCGCAAAGCACACGGGCGTCTTGCTTTTCGCCGTAGCAGCGAACTAACTTCTCCTGGTCGCTATCTGCATGAATCAAAGCGGTAGGTGGCACGTTTTGTGCCTTTGACGGAAAGACATTCTAAACCGCGCCACAGACATGCTCTGCGATACCAGTAGCATCCTGCGTGGTCATCTCCCAAGCAAGCAATTGTTAAGTCATGGGTGGCAACATTCTCTTCCATTGACATTGTTGGGGCTGTTGTCTAAAAAAGC
The DNA here is from genome assembly GCF_055883805.1 of Amblyomma maculatum. Classification (NCBI taxonomy): domain Eukaryota; kingdom Metazoa; phylum Arthropoda; class Arachnida; order Ixodida; family Ixodidae; genus Amblyomma; species Amblyomma maculatum. Next base: position 75,214,732 of record NC_139347.1, read on the forward strand.
GTCTGTCGACAAAGGGAACAAGTAGGCCGCTTCAACGTGAGCGGTGATATAGAGAAGCCGCAATCTCCTCGTTTGTTGTTTTGCTCAAAGCCGCTTAACACCAAGTACTGACAACAGCAAGTCAAAATCTATCAGCCTCTGAGAAGTGGTACGAGGAAGCCAAGTGCACACGTGGAACACTGCCATCTGTAGAGTCAAGTAAGTCATTAACACCTTCGTTTCACTTGCGGCATTTCACTCGTGGTCATTATCACGGCATTCAAAGCTCTATATTTTTTAAAACAGCACATGGCTTTAGCCATCACCGTTTACCTCCATTACTTGTAATGCGATAGCGTCAGAAACTCAACAAAAGGGGCAGAAAAGAACGCACCAGGCGCACAAGCCCTGAAATTCTGCACGAGCTCGTGCAGCCTATGACGCGGTTGCGTGAAACGTGCATGTTTTTTGGTGTCTTCCCCGGAGGGCGCCCCCCCCCCCCCCCCCCCCCTTTCCGCTGACGTCTCCCTATGTACACAAATATTTCGGTCTGCTTCAGCACGCAATCAATAAGGATCGCAAGTTCTTCCACATGCCAGAAACATGGTACTTTCTACATCGAAGAGTTATGTATAGTTTGTACAGTCGTAACACGATATTTCAACTGGAAGGAGATCGAATATTGTTTCGAATAATGCGAAGTTGAAAACTACTTCATTTGATGTCAAAAGGATTAAAGCGTCAGTTGTAAGAAACAAAAAGCTTTAATTAGGCGAGTTCAATAAAGAGATTCTGCCGCATTCGCATTCCTTTAAATAGCCATTACGACAGAGTACAAAATTTGCACATGAGCGTACAGAGGCTCTTATTGCGTGAGTTCTCGTGGGAGGAATACCAAGTCTGCATAGGAGCATGCATGCAAATGTGCGCGAAACAGCGCACTGCCAGGCGCATCAGCGAAAAGAAGCCGCGGGACGGTGAAGAACCAGTTCCCAGCCGCGGTGACCCGCACGCGACCGCCTGTCAGGACGCAGTGATAGCGGTTGACTCCATTCCACCGCGTTTGCAGCGTCGGGGGAAATGGGCTCTCTTCGCTTTTACTGCGTCTTCGCAGAACCCAGTATTTATGTGCTCCCGTATAAGCTTACCCGCATCAACTCTCGTCCGCTGCTATAAAGTGTGACGTCAAGGGACAACAGGCCGAGAGGGCACATGAGAAGCAGGGAACGAGTGTATACGCAATCGTCCGACAGGAGCAGCATTTCTATGGCCTCTGGCAAAACCTACCCTATACCTTTCGCCGATCCTCATGATGAAGGAGCAAGAGCGAGATACGTACATGGCGCAGCCTTTGGAATGCGCACAATCTCAAGCAAACTGGCAAAGCATGACCACCAAGAGAAATTTTCTTCCCTCACGATGCAGTTACTGTGTACATTTATTTATTTATTTATTTATTTATTTATTTATTTATTTATTTATTTATTTATTTATTTATTTATTTATTTGAAAACGTTGCCATATTCAAGTTGACCGTGGTCTAAATAATGTCGATAGTCTGAAATGGTGATCGATATATGAAAGGCATAAGCGAAAATCAGATATGCGCCCAACCATGCGACCGATAGCGTTGTCCCCTGTACTCTTTCTGCTTCAGTGACAGCGTCCACTCCTCTCCTTCTCTTCAACACTGGCTTTGCTAATTCACGTGGTGTAGTGAAGTGATTAGGGCATACAACTGGAGGCAACTATGTCGGTTTTAATCCCTATCGCAAACGACTAGCAGATATGCTAATTAGGCGGCGAAATTGTATGATGTCGTCTGGAATGCTGTAGAAAGGAAGGTTGCGTCACAATTTTGATAGGGAAGGGGTCATATCTGGCGCTACATGGAGGTCCGTTAATAATGCCTCAAGGGAAAATGGCACCGCCAGAGGAGATAAGGGGGAAAGGGTCCTGTTTTATTTTGTCCAGAACTTTGCAGTTACATTGTAGCCGCTCGGGCCTTTGTGAGCCAAAAGGATCTCTGGGCGGCCAATGTCCAGAATGCTATGCAGCCAGGTGTCCCGAAGGACTTCATTTCATGTGTTTATGGTCGTAGGCCATTTTATGCTATAGTATGCTATATCTGTGCCACGCTTTGTTTTGGTCTCTCCGATGGTGACTGTGGTCGAAATTATCGACAGCCCTCCCGGTCGTTCCCCTTAACCTGAGTTGTTATGGGAGATTAAACCCCATAACCTAAACCTAATTCCTAAGCTATGTTGAAGCCCCAGCTTTAGCAGAGCCAACAGTCGCGTGATGACATAACCTTCAAAAAGACTGGCATCGACAAGGGTGAAAATTTGGGCGAGTCGATACTGCTCAATGATGTGAGCGCAAAACCAACACAATGGACCAGTGAATAAACATGTGCTAGTGCTAACTTCCGCCTGAAAGAAACCGAAAACGAGGAGGGCGAACGAGACCTGCTTATAAATCTGCTCGAGTCTCGTCCGCCATTTTGGGTTTCTTTCAGTCGCAAGTCAGCGCTTGGGGTGTGCGTTTCTTCACTTGTCTGTTGTATCGGTTTTGCGCTCTCTTTTCAATCATAGACAGACATAGGTAGTCATTGCCACTATTCGCCAAAAGAAAGCTGCATTTTACCTGGCGAATAGGAAGTCGATGCAAGTTATTACGTTGTTCTTATACCGACGCCGTCTCCGCACTCCGAGAGGACTGAGACAACAGTGGCGACTTGCGCGCGGGATCCCTTTAGGCCACCAAATTATGTGCAAGCCAAGACAGGCTCCAACATAGTATGCAGCGCCTTTCAAGGCTCCAGCCGTATACGGTGATTCTGCTGTTGCGCTCTTGACAGAGCGCGAGGAAGAATGACCATTCATCCACCTTAGGAAAGGGAGTAGGGATTGGCCGAGAATGGGGAGAAAGAAAATGGGGAGAGAGAAAATGGGAAGAGAGTGAGAGACAGTAAAAATCAATGGTGACCATTCAATAATGCAATGATCCCCGCACGCATAGTGTCAAAGGCTTTCAACCAGCTGCAAGAAGCTGGGAGGATTGGATGCAGGATACTTTGGGAAAGTGGTTTACATTACACTGCCTCAGTGTCGTGGGTTACCTCTCGCACAATATCGCTTTAAAATGTACTGCTTTCAGCAGCGCTAAGGCAGATTGAACAAACGTACACATTTTGGTGCATAATAGCCGCAATTGCTTATGCGCCGTAAAAACTCCATATAACTAACGATACATTTATTAGCAATACTCGGTCACAGCCAAGTTCAAGGGCAAAAGGGCTGTTAGGCGCGCGGAAGCGATATCAGCTGGTTAACTTCTCGGCGTATTTCTATTTCATGTAGCGAAATACCAGCGTGGAACGCAGTCAATAACCTTGTAACGCAGTCAATAACCGCTCTCTTGTGCTTAATTTGGTCCCTGTGAGTCTGCGGTAGATTTTCTGCGTGGCTACGAGTTGGAGCCCGTAATATTCGATTGTGACGGCTGCCTGATGCGCCGATGTTGGCGACCTAGTCATACGCTCCGCCAATGGTCGGTTCCGTGCGCAAGACGACAGCTCTCGTCCGGAAGACGTCTCTCCTCCATCAACCAGCGCCGACTCGCCCAGACTCCTGTTCGTTCCGGCTATAAACCATGCACGTTCGGAACTGGCCGACGCACACGCCCTCGCTTCCGGCACCATTTCCGGTATTACCCCCTTCCATGCGGCGGCCTGCCTTATTTGTCGGCATTTCTCTTTCGTATTCCTTGCGCTGTACATTGTGACAAGTCCGTATAAACAGGGCTGATTACACCCGATTTTTGTGACCAAAGTCAATGTGATGCGTGTCTGAATAAAAATAAATAATAATAATTGGTTCACAGAAAGGGAAAGGCACAGTATCTGTCACACTTGCTCTGTGGATACCTGAACCGCGCAGTAAGGGAAGGGAGGAAGGTGGTAGTGAAAGTGGAAAGAGAGGAAGGGGAGCCGTAGTGGAGGGCTACGGAGTAATTTCGACCACCTGGGGATCAACGTGCGCTGACATCGCACAGCACACGGACGCCACTTTGTTTCACCTCCATCAAAACGTAGCCACCGTGGCCGGGTTCGAACCCGGGAACTCCGGCACAGTATTTTTTTCATTTTCATTTTATTTCCTTAAAGGCCCCAGGAAGGGGTGTTATATAAGGGGTGGGAAACATTATAAAAACATAGTTATTGTACATATTTTTTGACATTTTCGAAGAACTTGGATGAGCAGGTGGTAACAGCGATGTCACCTAGAAGGCCGTTCCAGTCTGCAGCTGCGCGGGGAAAAAAGGAATTCGAAAAGATAACGGTGCTTGACAATGGACGGGCTACGTGCAGGCGATGACTAGTGCGTGGTGATATGCGTGCTGGGGGAAGAATATAAGGGGCGGCCCGCATGGGACTGTTGAATATTTTATGGAATAAAGAAAGGCTTGAAGTGCGACGACGGAGAGATAGTGATGATAAACCTGAGGCTGTTTTTAGGGCAGAGACACTAACATCATAAGAATACAGGGCATGGATGAACCTGGCAGCGCGATTTTGAACGGACTCGAGAGAATTAATGAGATAAGCTTGATGGGGGTTCCAAATGGGTGACGCGAATTCCAGTTTAGTCCTGACGAGTGAATTATAGGCTAAGAGTTTAACATGTTGAGGCGCGCAATGTAGATGACGTTTTAAGAATCCTAATGTTTTATTGGCCGATGATATTGTGTTAGTTACATGCAAATTCCAAGAAAGATCACTAGAAAGTGTTACGCCTAAACATTTATATCGTAGTCGGGCGTCTTACCACTGCACCACCCCGGCGGGGCTGATACGTGTTTGACGGAGTACTTTATAGTGGCTTGGACTACGGCTTTGAGATTACTTACAATCTGTGTTAAGTACACCGCCACTTTAGTCGTCCTTGTTCTCCGTCTGAAAACAACAGACTGCTGTCTGTTGTTCTGAAACGGGCCACACAAACGTGAAGCTAAGTGAAGGTGAAACATCCGAAGCAGCTTCATAGTCTTTTTAATCTGGTTCCACTTACGTTCCAGTTATAAGGGGAACATTTAAAAAAGTTCCGCTTTTAACTGAAACCCATGTGGAACCAGATTAAGAGTGTAGGCATATATGCATCACTCGCCATCGCCTGCGATTTCGTCGCACCCTGAGCGTGCGCGACGTTTCGTGTTCGGCGGAGGCGTGAAAGATGCGCGTGCACCCGCAATCTCCGAGAGACTGGGCCACGGTCGCCTTCATAGGATGGTTCCACTGGGAGCACCGGCTCGCGTGCCGCACTCGGAGGGGAGGGGGCGGCGTCCGTGGCCCGTGTGTACAATAGAACGATAGAAGTGGCGAGACTCCGAAGGAAGCGGCCGTCGCGACACGGTGGCTGAGCTCAACCTTCGTGACCGCGGCGCTCCCTTTTCGGCGCGTCGGGAGCGCGTGGCGGTCAGCGGCAGCACGCGTGCCTTAGCTGACGCGCTCTTTGCTTTTCGCGGGCTGATTAGGGAGGTGTAAGACGGCGCTCTACGGGGTTTGCAATGCTGCAGTGGTGCACGCGAAGTCTCTGCGGTATAGCCGGCTAACTACGAAAGATTCTCACCTGTGCGTGGAAACCTGGCTGTTAATGACATGCTTCCGAGGCTGCACCCGTAATGGCGCGCGGCAGCTGAGCTGCGTCCTTATTCCCAGTTTGCGTTGTTTTCAGAAGTGTCGTTACCTCCCTACCTCGAGTCGCCTGATTAGATGAAACACCGGAACCGGATGTCGCTGCCATTTCCGGTTCCGGCATTTTCATCAATGTGGTGAATCGAAGTCAGGGAGGTAACGATCACTTCTGAAAACAACGCAAACTCGGAATAAGAACTAAGATTAGCTCGTTCCATTTCGCATTGTTGGACGCGGTGCACAATCTCACTGGCGAAGCCTGAATACAGGGATTTCCAAGTTTGGTTTGGTTTGGTAAAACTTTATTTCCCACAGTAGGGGTCCTGGAGGACACTCGGCTAGGCGCCAGGTGTAGAGGGCAGCTCCCACGTCGACGCAGAGAGCCCGAAGCTCTCCGCTGCCGCGCGGGCCTCCTGGGCAGCCCGAAGCTGATCATGTAGTGAAGCACTTTTTAACACTTTGTCCCAACATTTCTTGTTCTTGGCGAAGGCATCGCTCGATGCACAACCACACAGCATATGGTTTAACTCTACACGGTCACTGCACCGTTCACACACATGTTGTCCGTCGTAGTCTGGGTCGATGTGCTTCATGCGCCAGGGATTGGGGTGTGAGTTCGTTTGGAGCAAGCGTAACGTGACTGATTGGCTGCGGGTTATTTTCTTATCCGGGAGGGGAAATGCTCGTCTGCCTAGATAAAAGTGCTTAGTGAGCTCGTTGTACGTGAATAATTGATCTCTGTACTCGATATGTGGAGTAGCAGGGGAAACCGGAGGGACGCGGTCGATAAGTCCTCGCGCCGCCTCGTGTGCGATCTCATTGAGATTCCGCGCAGGCCGCCCCCTAAGCTGCCCATGTGTGCCGGGAACCATACGATGGAGTGATCGGTGATGTTACTTCCGCCTAAGATCCGTAGCGTCGTCTTGTCTATCCCGCCCTTGGCGAAAGCTCGAGTGGCTGCTCTGGAGTCACTGTATACAGTTGTGAAGTTCGAGTCTTTTAGAGCTAGTGCTATCGCTGCTTGTTCAGCTACCTCTGGCTTCTTGGTCACTTTTAGTGATTGTTTCGGTTAGCTGCCCTCGCGGCTGGCGAAGCCCTTCCACTGGCATGCACGATAGGTTGAAATACACCTCCACGTATTCGCATTCATAATTATACACTATATTAATTTTTTTCTTGCGCTGCTGTCAAGGGAAGGATTTCTTAGCTTTGCGCCTTACGTAAGCGTTCTAGCACTGCCTACAGTCAGACCTATGGAGCTTTCGTGAAGTTTATAAAAAGTTCCGTGGTGCAATAATCTTATGCAGGATTTATCATACAATGTCATTAAAATAGCATACAAATATCATACGATGTCATATATTATCTTAAAGTCTGGAAAGTACTTTATGATAATATTGGCACCGTATGATATATTTGTACGCTGTATGATTAATATCGTGTGATAAATCCTCTATGACGCTATGGTATCATAGACCTCTTTTCAGGAGAGTAGCAATTAAAACGGTTTTATGGCAAAACGTTGTGGCGTTGCTGTCAAAAAAAATGTTTTTCGCGTATTCAACGATACCTGCAGGTATTACCGTTCCTCTCTGACAGAAATAACATTTACCTGCTTCAATCTGATTAAATAAGTGCTTCAGAAAAGCCTTGATTCTGCTTGGGAGTTAGTCGACGTAGCTTATTTAATCCTAACCCAAGTTCTATTAGCTTAAGAGCCGAAAGGAAGTGGCTCGCTGCAGAACAGGTTTACAGCCCATATACGTAATTTAAAGATCGGCAACTGGTTCAGCTGGAACATATTGGAAGGGAACAGAGCATACTTTTCACTCCTGTCATTTTAAGTTATCTTGCTGTACTTTTTTTATAGAGAATGTCGGGTACACGACGACCCCCAAACTAATGTAGCCATTGAGTAGGTAAGTACTTATCCCCTTATTCTGCATCATAAGTAAAAAATAAACCGATGATCGAGACTTGCAACGACTTAAAAAGTAATTCTTTAGTTCATGCATATGTTTACTCAAGCGCAGTTTTCTGTAGCCTAGTGCGCTGACAGTTTTGCTGCGAAGCTCCCTAAAAGACTGGCACAGAATGGTCAACTGTGGATACATTATAGCTATGCACATGCGTGAGCAAAATGAACTGTAACGATCGGCATCCCACCGAACCTTAAACGCAGCGCTCAGCTGATGCAAGTTAACTTGCCAGAGTACGCGTAAACCAAAGGAGAGCACGCGTTGTATAATCAACGGAAAACCTACAGACCAAAAGCCGGTGCGGTTGTATCGTTAATCAGACCCTTCCTTCTCGCATTAAGACCCAAAGGAGACCAGCTTAAAAGGCTTATCACCCCGTACGCCCCCAGCCTCGCCAAAGAAAGCGCTTATCGCACAAGCGCAGCCGCACGCTTTCAGAGTTCCTCATTAATCACTCGCGGCGGTCGCTTGTCAGTCGATATTAAAACCACGCGTCCTCTTTTGTCGAGCAGCGCGTTGCGAAGCTGTTGTCCCCGCGTCCAATCGTAGAAGGGAAATCGAGCGAGCCGGTGTAATCCGTCCGCACTAAGGGCGAGAAATCTGTTACACCACTTGTCGATCGCGAAAGCAATTAAAAGAAGAAAAAAAGCATAATGTGAAAACGCCCGTTGTGGACACGCAAAATTCGCGTTCCCGTTGATGTTGCTGTTTTCTCTGTTTCTTCCTTTGTCGCTGCCGCTGCTGTCTCTCGCGACTGTCTCTCCGGGTGCTTTGTTATCACTTTACAGTGCAAAGAAATCTGCATGTCACACAGCACGCGGCCGCGTGTCGCTGGGCCGTTTTTTGTGAGCTCGGATTAAATTCCGGTTGTCCGCCGACGGCGTCCGCTTTTTGGGGCCACTGGGGCGCCGCGATAGGCCTAGCTGCGCAGCCGCAGCTGCTGCCACCGTTTTTGCCTATATATGCTCAGCCTTTAGCGTGGCACGACAAGAAAACAAAATGGAACGAGAAGTAACAAAACCGCGCGGCTTCTGTGCGTTTCTCTTTCCCTGCGCTGCTTGGCGACGTGTATGCAGTGATGTGGACGGCAGCAGCGAGTGAACAGTCATGCATGAGAACAACTAGGCATCGAACGTGATACACGCTATGCAAGTCTGCAGCGGTGGTAGTCGCTGCATGTATAGAGACCTGCATCAGCCGCGTGCGTGCGTGCGCGCAGAGCCTGTTGCGTGCCCACGGTCGAATCGGGGATGGTGACTCCTCTTTCACGGCCGGCACGCTTGTCCAGGACGCGTGCCCGCGGGTCGCTGTGAGGCTTTCGGTTTTAGGAAACGCTGGGCTGTGTTGAATGGGATGCCCGTCATCTAACTGCAGTTTTCTTCAGAGAACTGATTGACTTGTTACCCATAGGCAAACGATTGGTTTGAAACGAGAGCGGCTACAGTAGGCTCTTTTTCTCTTTTTTTTTTTTTTTGACTGGGGGGAGGGGGGGGGGGGGTGCAAGTTAATAGTAAGGAAAATAAGATATGCTAGCCTGAACCCATGGATCTAGGAATTGCCTATGGCTTTTCTCAACACATCTGCAGCCGGAGGAAATAAAAAGCATAGCGACGATGACAGAGGGTACTAAATCGACAGCGCGGGTAGTAAGCAAGAATATAATAGCGAATAATTATTTTTCACTTTAGAGAGTACAGGGATCACATTTACATAAAGCATGCATCGACTGAGCTGTCGAGGGAGACGCTTTCAAGGGTCTGAATTCTCCGCTGGCGAAAACGGTTTTTGCTATGGTAAGGTATACATATGGTATAGTGTATGCTGCGGTGTGGTCTGGACCGTCTGGTCTGGTATCATGTGGTGCGATGCGGTGCGGTGCGGTGTGGTGTAGTATGTTATGGTATGTCATGGTATGGTACTGTGTGGTGTGGCATGATGTGATATGGCATTGTGTGATGTGGTATGGAATGGAATGGTGGGGAATAGCATGATATGGTATTGTATGGTATGGTGTGGTATGTTGTGGTATGGTATGGTATGGTATGGTATGGTATGGTATGGTATGGTATGGTATGGTATGGTATGGTATGGTATGGTATGGTATGGTGCGGTGTGGTATGGTATGGTATGGTATGGTATGGTATGGTATGGTATGGTATGGTATGGTATGGTATAATATTGCCGCGAAACCTCCCGACTACGTGACAATATGGTATGATATGGTATTGTATGGTATGGTATGGTATGGTATGGTATGGTATGGTATGGTATGGTATGGTATGGTATGGTATGGTATGGTATGGTATGGTATGGTATAAGGCAGTGCAGCAATCTGACCTGAACGCGAAAAACTATAAGTCAATTCTTTTTTTAATCTTTTTTTTTCCTTGTAGCGGTAATTTTTGGGTCGATTTTGAGAACAGCGGAACATAGACATCAGCTATGGCCGCCATCGTCAGCATATTACGCACTCTGACATGCGACAGGGTTCTTGGTTCACCTGTGTCCAAAGTTGATTTTGTTTACGATCTAGGAAGCAGTGGCTCCGTGATACCATCTGGTCTGGTATCATGTGGTGCGATGGTATAATATTGCCGCGTATAGTATGGTATGGTATAATATTGCCGCGAAACCTCACGACTACGTGACAATATGGTATGATATGGTATGGTATGGTATGGTATGGTATGGTATGGTATGGTATGGTATGGTATGGTATGGTATGGTATGGTATGGTATGGTATGGTATGGTATGGTATGGTATGGTATGGTATGGTATGGTATGGTATAAGGCAGTGCAGCAATCTGACTTGAACGCGAAAAACTATAAGTCAATTCTTTTTTTAATCTTTTTTTTTCCTTGTAGCGGTAATTTTTGGGTCGATTTTGAGAACAGCGGAACATAGACATCAGCTATGGCCGCCATCGTCAGCATATTACGCACTCTGACATGCGACAGGGTTCTTGGTTCACCTGTGTCCAAAGTTGATTTTGTTTAGGATCTAGGAAGCAGTGGCTCTGGTCATGCTTCTAGTTCACTATCCAACTTCAGTCCGGATAGCGAAAAACAACCGAGGATTCAGCCCGGTGAATAGGTTGTGACGAAAGGTTGTTTTGAAACGAATATTCATATTATAGGGTATACCCGCATTGTTTGAGTGGATATATTGGCACCCGCGCAGTGGAGAGTTCGCCCGACTGTTTTGCCCTGTGAAATGACCAAATATCGAGCCTAAATTTCTTCTCAGAAAATTTTATTAAGAAGTAGAAGTTAAATATTTTTTTAAAAAACCTGCTACTGCATGAGGAGACCTTTGTACCCTCAAATGTTTCTTCATAAAATTTTAAACATAAGGCTATTTTTGTAAGCTTTGTTCAATATTTTCTAAAACCCAATTTTACCACATTGAAGTTCTACGATGCAATAACCTTATACAGGCACAATGTCCTTCAAATAACATACAAGTATTTGACGTCGTATATTATCTTTTAATATACTTCGGTCTTTATGATAGTGTATGATATCGTGTGATCTTTGTATACTATTTGAATGACATTGTATGATAAAGCCTGAATGAGATTATTGCACCTTCAAAAACTTCACAATAGCGCACGGATATTATTGATATTATTGAAGCGTGTGGTGGGGAGGGGGAGCTGATTTCACTTTGATGTACTGCATTAACTTCCTGGATTTAAAAAAATAGCAGTCGTCTAACATGGTTAAACTGCAGACCGAGCGATAGCTCTTCGTTGTTATGTGGTAGGTTTTCCTTTCGTTGCCGACAACCCATTGCTGGGCGCTAGCTTAAACGACGGCTCCTGATCCTTGACTGGCGAGGCTGAGGCCCAGGTAGCCTCTTTAAACAAAGTGATCGCTTGATCTTTTTGACGTTAGCATGCAGTCCTTTGCTACCACGTTATCTAACTACCGGTCGTAAGACACTACCCAACGTAGACTTAATGTCCCGCTTTAACCAAATTGTACTAACCTACCGGCATGGCTAGAAGTAGGGTGCTTGACTAGGCCGGCATCCAAGAGCTCCATAGCTGCAAGGCAGATGGCTCTTAATTGCACTAATAAAATAAAAGGTCGGGGTCATGGGTCAACACTGATATTACCATGGTTTGACTTTGAGTATTTGCGTTAATGCGTATATCTAATTATCAAGCTATCATGCCAATCAATCATTCAAGCAGTGTTTAGTTTGAGATAATGCACCTTAGACCCACTAAGTGTTCATCAGTTTAAATATACGTGCAGTTCTTTCATTACCGTGCATACAGTGTGCTAAAACGCATATAGCATTTATCCGGGCACTTCAACCGTAACTTTGCCTTTATTGACTGCGGCGGAACAGGCCCGTGGATTTGACCGCGTTTTAAACGCCCTCGATGTAACCGTTAACGTCGGCTCTCTATACTGCGACAGGTTCGTAATGTCCACCCCACGTGAGCTTCAAGAGGCTACTCGTTCTTCAAGGTGTGTTGTTCACAGTGCGAACCACAAGAGTAAGCTTACGTGCGTGCTCGCCATTTGTCATCAATGTTGCGTAAGGTTGGCCCGAACATGATCGGAGCGCTATCTGGGTGAATGCGTATCCCAGACTCTCCCAGAAGATCATGCGAGCAGACGAGCCATTTGTCCGGGCCCGTGTATATGTATACTATACTGTGTCATCGCCGACTGATGGCAAGACGTTACTTCTCCATTGTGTTTGCAAATAGGCGCGTCTTGGCCCTTCCACCGCGCCCCTAACAGCAAATTGACGCCCGCACCGTGGCTGTGCTGACCCACAGCCCATGCGTGCGCCTACTTCGATGGTTCGCTTCGTTCCGGAGCAAACCGCGCGTTCCTCTGTGGCCGTTCCCGAGTTTTCGGCGGCGGGGAATGCGCGACGGAGTGACCGTGGCCTCCTTCCGATTGGGGGGTCCTGTGTGAACTGGGCTGGGAACGGCAGCGCGGTGCAGGCGAAAAAAGAAGGAAACGATGTGTGGACAGCTTTATACAGGCGCCTGGGTGAAAACAGACAAATAAAAGAAAGCGCGGAAACTGCGGAGGAGCCGACATTCGCCACGTGTACGCGAACATGTAGTGCACGCTAATCCGCACGGAACCGTGACATCGCCGGAAAGAGCATGATCGCTGGCTGTAAGTTCCTTTGTTTGTGTTTGTGATGCTTCTTTTCTTGTTATAAATGGTAGGGGGGGGGGGGTGCGATGGGACTGCCGTTTTGCCGCCCTGGCAGCCGGCTTCCTTGTTTGTTGTGTGGTTTCCACCGGATTAGACACGCTACCATGGGATGATCCCTTCGTACAATCCCGGAGCGTCCGTGAGCGTTCCTTTTTGTTGCCAAGCGGTCGTCTCTGATCTTTTGCGGAATTCCAGTGGCGTCTTGGAATACCCTCCCCTCCCCGGAGCAAAGAGAAGTTACGCTTGCGCTGTCCAGCCCGTATACCAGAGTACCAACGACAGCAGATGGAGCAGGTGCAAAAGGAAGTGACCACTGGCCAGTACAGCATGGAGCCATTGACTAGGAGCTCCACCTTCTTCGCGTTGCACTTCTCTCTATGTCAAATAATTTTACGACTATTATTACTACTACTACAACTTCTACTAATATTACTACTACCACCACTGTAGTTTCCTGTACAGCAAAGTACAAATCAGATTCCTTCATTGTCACTGAGGCATACGTGAAGAGAAACAATATTTCGCGCTCGAAGGTTAAAAAACAGTACGCTTTTTTTTTTCCTTGTAATACTGCTTCGCTGTAATATTGGCAATAGAGTTAATACGGCTGCGCAGTTTGACTAACAAGGGACCCAATAGCCTCTTTATTCGAGGTTTGTCTGCCCAGACCGCATTTGCTCACAGGGTTGAACGGCGGGTGTGTTAGTTGGATATTGAGCGCTCACTAGTTTATTGATCACATTCTGTTTATCCGCGAAACAGTATAAAAGTGGTTACTATGAGCATATATAGTCCTTAACAGATATTATATTACGAACAGTTTATTTGCCCACAAGCCCATAAAATCTGGTGTCCCCCGAAGAAGCATACTTGGCCCCCTTATATTTATTTTTTACATAAACGATATAACGTGACTTCTAATATCTTCTAATATCCAATATGTAACATGTGCAGATGACACACCGATATTATTGCGCAGTAGTTCCTACCACTCCCTTCTAGCTAATATTAACATCACCCTTAAAGAACTAGGCGCTTAGAGCTCAACAAATTCTTTACAGATCAACGGTAATAAAACAAAGACAGTTATATTCTCCACGAGACAAGCAACTATCGCATAAGATACTAAATGTACCTCAGGTAACTCCGATAGGCAAATTGTAGATTCTGTTAAATCTCTTGATGTCTATTTTCAAAAACATAGGTCATGGGATGCATATGTTAACCATGGTACCATACAGATAGCAAAAGCAGCTGGGGCCATAGCTAAATTTAAATACCCCTTTCCGTTAGCCGTTAAAATACATATCTATCCATGTACTTTTTCTTTCATATATCAATTCCTGCCTCTTTATGTGGGGTAAAATAACACTTGGTAATTTAAATCGTATATATTTCCTGCAGAAAAGAGTACTTAGTAGCATAGCAAATATTGATTACCGTGAACACAGCTAATATTTTCATTAAAATAATATTGTTCCCATCCATATTATGTACTCATTCTAACTTGTAAAAAGGTTCAAACGTGATTCAGAGGAATTTCTTGGCACACTTGCTAATTTGACCCCTATAATACGTCAGCACAATACACGCAGTAATAAAATTTGCTCCTTCCTCATGCTTGAAAAAACTGAACAAATTCTCCGTCATGCTCTGCCTACCCTACTTAACAACCTTCATGTTGAATGCATTAATATCAAAGATATAAGTAACAACATATGCTAGAATATTTTTTTGTCTCGAAATAAGGACTGTAACATCATATCTTATCTATACGCTTTCTATTGTATAATCATTTGCGTCTTCTCTGAGCTCTCGCTGTGTGCCTTGTGAATAGGACGCTCGAAGCTCTTCAAGTGGACACTTCCACATTTTCTTCGAGCCCTCCTCTTTCTTTTTATTTTATGTAAGAAATAAAAACTGATTTATTTATTTATTTATTTATTTGCTTATTTACATAAAAAATGAATGCTTGCTGTAATGAAACAATGGAAGAACTCTAAAGAGAAAGAAAAAAAAAACTTAAGATATTATACAGCTCGTAAGCATCATCCTGTGCTAGGGACAAATACCTGAAGGTTTGTTTTGTGTCCTTAGACGTTTTATGGTGGGGCTGCTCCTGGCCCTACGGGGCTGGGACTGGTAGGTCACTGCTGCTTGAGGCTGGGGCTAGCCTGCCACCATATTTTTATCTGTTGTAGGCCTTCATTGCACCCGCTACCGTTTCGGTGGTGGACGACGGCTGTTGCGACGCGTCTCTGTGGCGCAGTGGTTACGGCGCTCGACTACTGTTCCCAAGGACGCGGGATCGAATCCCGGCCTCGGCGGCAGCTTTTCGATGGAGGCGAAAAGCAAGGCGCCCGTGTGCTGTGCGATGTCAGTGCACGTTAAAGAACCCCAGATGGTCGAAATTTCCGGAGTCCTCCACTACGGCGTCTCTCATAGCTTGAGTTGCTTTGGGACGTTAAACCCCACAAACCAAACCAAACCAAACCATCTCTCTCCTTCATTTTCGTTCTTTCTCTTCTGTCCACACGAGGCAGCGGAGGTGGCTCAGCTACAGAGCCGGTAGCAGGCCCGTGCATTTTCTTTTCCTTCTTCTTTCAGTCGCAACAACAACAACATCGGTTAGGGGGCTGGTTGCTCTGGCCCTACGGAGCTGGGATTGGTAGGTCCCCGCCGCTTGAGGCTGGGGCTAGCCTGTCACCATATTTTTATCCGTTGTAGGCTGTCATTGCACCCACTACCGTTTCGATGGTGGACGACGGCTGTTGCGACGCGTATCTCTCTCTCTCTCTCTCCTTCTTTTTCGTTCTTCTCTATTTTCTCTTCTGTTCACACGAGGCAGCGGATGTGGCTCAGCTACCTTTCCCTCCCTATAAATAAATCAGTTTTTTTTTTTTTTATTTTTTTATTGGCTCAGCTACAGAGATCAGAGCCGGTAGCAGGCCCGTGAATTTTCTTTTCCTTCTTCTTTCAGTCGCAACAACAACGAATATGGTTAGGGGGCTAGTTGCTCTGGCCCTACGGAGCTGGGATTGGTAGGTCCCCGCCGTTTGAGGCGGAGGCTATAGCCTGCCACCGGTGGTTGTACCTGTTGTAGGTCGTTATTGCACCCGCCACCGCTTCAGTGGTGGACGACGGCTGTTGCAACGTGCGTCTTTCTCCCACTCTTCTTTTTCTTTCTTCTCTATTTTCTCTTCTGTTCGTGTGCTGTGGGATTTCATCGGCGGCTCCGTTTCGATGGAGGTGAAACGAGGAGGCGTCCGTGTGCTGTGCTATGTCAGCGCACGTTAAAGAACCCCAGGTGGTCGAAATTACTCCGTAGCCCTCCACTATGGCTCCTCCTTCTCTCTTTCCACTTTCACTCCCACCTTCCTCCTTTCCCTTAAGGCGCGGTTGAGGTCTTCACAGAAAGCAAGTGAGACAGTTACCGCGCTTTTCCCTTCCTATAAACCAATCAATCAAATCTCTTCTGTTCGCGCGAGGCAGCGGAGGTGGCTCAGCTACAGAGACAGTAGCAGTCCCGTGCATTTTCTTTTCCTTCTTCCTTCAGTCGCAACAACAGCAACATGAGTGCCACACCGTGCTCAACGAATCAAGGAACGCCATGCGCAACTTTGCCAATGGGCGAGTGTGCGCGCCGGCGCGCGCCATCATCGGTAAGCACCAGCTCCAAGACCGCGGCAACACCATCCTCATCAAGTGATTCCCGGCGCACGCGGGAGATTGTGCATCCTCACAACTAGACGGCCCATTCGGCGGCGCGAGCGCTTACCTTCAGTGCCCCCGAGAGGGACTGTTACGAGTGGTGGTTCGAAACAAATGACTGAATGACCAGTTACGAGGAAGTTACTAAGTGTTACCGCCTAGCTCGACGGACAATGCCGCCTCCTCACCGGGCACTTAGCCGGGAGGAGGCGGTCATCCTAAGGCAAATACAAACCGGGTCACTCCTCGCCTCGTCAGTGCTACACGTCCTTCACCCAGACAGTGATGTGTGATGTGTGCAGTGCATGTGAAGTGGGTCCGGCGGACCAATGGTACATCATGTGGGACTGTGCCAGGTTCCCGACCGAAGCTACATCCAAGACATATCCACCCGAACTTCAAAGTGCTGTGCAAATTGTACGGACAAGGACAGTCAACTATGGGCCGTCCAGCAGGCCCGGGGTGCGCTCGAAAAGCACAAGCCTCACGGCCCACCCCAAACGGGTCAAAATGATGTAATACAGAGTAGGACATAACCCCGGGTCGACGCTTGGCCAACGTCATGACGCATTAAACCGTCCTTCGCCGGCATTTCATTAAAGTTATACGTACACGAAGCAGAGCTCATTTGTTTCCGAGGTCAGCATCTCGTAAGCAGCTTATTCTTCAACTTGGTTCCGGCTCGGTGTGGGAACTGGCTGGTACCGAAATTCAGTGCTTCGATCCTCGCCTGTATTTCATGGTCTGGCGAGTATACTTACTCGCCGCACAATACTGAACACTAGAACAACGAAGTCACGGGTCAGCAACGATTATACATGCGCGCTCAGGCCGATCCATGGCCCTGCGCTGCGCGGTCACTCGGCTTCCGTTGTTAGGCCACCAAGTCGCGATCCATGGCTCTTAGCCGGCGCGAACTGGTCTATGACTTCCGTATTTTCCAGTGCTGCCTATTTCACACTAAACTCCAACTGAAAATCCATACTACCGACAGGCATGAAGCCGCTTATTTGCAAAAACGAACTGGGACGCGATCTTCGTTTTTTTATAGGTGCTTACAATAATTTTGCTCTATTTGGAAGGAAGCACGCGCCAATGACGAGTGTGAAACATGTCGCGTCCCGCTCTGCATCCAGTGCTCTGCATATTTTCACAAACAAAGCTAATGTTTTCAACGAGACACACAGACATAAAGGCTGAAGGGACGTGTAGGCGACACTCCATTTGATGTAAATGTGTTTTTCATTTGCCACTTAGTGCGACCTTGTACCACTTTTGTCTTACTTTTTAAGAGCGACTATCAGGCTGATGGGACATATTTGACGCACTTAATTTAGCACCACTAATAAACCCACAATGTTAAAAATTGCGCTAAAATATTATCTAAACTCTTTCTAATTCATGGGTCATATAATTCCTGCAGTTTTCATTTTTGTTGTTTTTCTTGCGCAAAACTTATGCCATGCTACAGAATGTTATTGCGTAGAGTTATTTCAACCAATAAAGTTTCACGTTCAATGGATGAGTAATTGTCGTCCACAGGTCATTACTTTAGAATTCTCAACACTAGACCAAGGATCGGGATCTTGATGCCTGGATATATGCAGAGGGAGAATAAAATTTAAATCTCATAAGGCACAGTCTCAGCGCAAGTTGAAATATTTGCTCAATCCGTAGCTTCGCGTTGGATTCAACACTTCATCCCTTCGTCCAGCTTTAAACCGCACGCGCTGTTTCAATGACGTGAAAAGCTAAGCTGATCGAAGCTCTTGGAAAGGCTTTTCTCTTGAGCCGCAAAATGAATTAATCCCGGCACCAGTTAAGACCAAAGTGCCTTGAAATGCTAGAAGAAGGTTTCTTGTTGTGGTTGGGAAGCTTACTGCCTGGCATGTGCTTTGAATTAATGCTCCATTGCATGTGCATTTGCGAGTGACGTTCATTCCACTACAAGTCGTAGGTGAAGACTCTTGGCGGGGGCAGTAGTAGTTTTACGTAAATTAATCATAAGTGCCCCAGAAGTAGATAGAAGAGGAAGATGGTGGCGGAGGGGGAAGAGGATTTGATTTATTAACTTGCCGTTTCCTATTGTGAAGCGAAAAACGGCGCCACGGTAGTTTCTCCATTTTCGCCCAAATGAAATGACAGTTATCGCTGCCGTAATCTTGGCGACAGTAGCATCTATAGAGGCGTGTAGTCGCCTATAAATTCCTGCAGTAGTCGTGCTTCATTTGATAGGAACGCGTCCTCATGTGGAAGACATCGTCACGAAATTTTTGCGCAGCCTTGAGCCGAATATTGTCTTAGTGCCCTGATACATAGTGCAGTTTGTAAGTACTATACAAATAGGGCTTTACTGCAAAGTACCAGATTGGTGTGCTGCGGAGAAGCAACGCTTTGTCCTGCAGTATCTCCTGCAGTGTATGTAATACATAAATTGGGTTACCGAACACACTTGGCGTCGACGCTTCCTTTTCTGCTTAAAAGTGAAAAAATGATCTGCAGGAAAAAAATGGCAGTGGATTTATGTTGAAGTTGAAATTTAAAGTTTATTTTTGAATCAAAAAACAACGTACAAGAATATATAGCGAGACGTCCCATGGTACAAAACCGCAGGGTCTTGCTCAGCTATGTCAGGATACACGTAGCTTAAGGTACGTACTGGTTTATCTTGGTTAAGCTTCGTCGTTTACCTTGGTTTTCGTTACACCTCTAGCTATTCCAGTTGCTTATCTTGGTTAAGATTTATCAATTATCTTGGTTCTCCATGACAACACAGCTGGTTACCCTTGGTATGAGTAATTATGGTTAAATTAAAGACGAGACATTATGTAGAAGTAAATTGTAAATCGTTTATTTATTATTGCATTTCTAATGATTATTCTTGTTCTCGTTGCTGCTTCTCAATTGGTAAAATAGCAAGCAACCATCTCTATGGCTCCAACACAGTACTTTGATAGGAGGGTTTGCCTATTTATTATTACTTTTTCCCTCCACAACAGGTACAACTACCGGTGGCAGGCTAGCCCCCGCCGCAAACGGCGGTGGGCTACCAGTCCCAGCCCCGTAGTGCCAGGAGCAGCAACCTTCCTCCACCTCCGCGATATCAGTGCCCGTTAAAGATCCACAGGGAGTCGACATTACTCCACAGCCCTCCACTACGGCTCCTCTTTCTTTCCACTTTCTCTCCCACCTTTCTACCTTTCATTAGAGCGGCACAGGAGTCCACAGAGCAAGTGTGACAGATACTGCGCCTCTCCTTTCCTGTTAACCAATGGCGACGGCAAGGCTCGCGAGCTGCGCGTAGTGACGTCACTCGCTCCTCTGGCATGCTCAGTACGGTCGCCGGAGAGCCACACGAAGCCAGCGAGAGCGCGGCCAGTTAGCTCACGCTACGAAATTCGGCAGAAGACTACTTACTTATGGGAATGATAATGCATTACAATAACTATAAGCCATATGTCCACACTACGCATGTTTGTACATGCCCCTGTCTGTCTGTCTGTCTGTCTGTCTGTCTGTCTGTCTGTCTGTCTGTCTGTCTGTCTGTCTGTCTGTCTGTCTGTCTGTCTGTCTGTCTGTCTGTCTGTCTGTCTGTCTGTCTGTCTGTCTGTCTGTCTGTCTGTCTGTCTGTCTGTCTGTCTGTCTGTCTGTCTGTCTGTCTGTCTGTCTGTCTGTCTGTCTGTCTGTCTGTCTGTCTGTCTGTCTGTCTGTCTGTCTGTCTGTCTGTCTGTCTGTCTGTCTGTCTGTCTGTCTGTCTGTCTGTCTGTCTGTCTGTCTGTCTGTCTGTCTGTCTGTCTGTCTGTCTGTCTGTCTGTCTGTCTGTCTGTCTGTCTGTCTGTCTGTCTGTCTGTCTGTCTGTCTGTCTGTCTGTCTGTCTGTCTGTCTGTCTGTCTGTCTGTCTGTCTGTCTGTCTGTCTGTCTGTCTGTCTGTCTGTCTGTCTGTCTGTCTGTCTGTCTGTCTGTCTGTCTGTCTGTCTGTCTGTCTGTCTGTCTGTCTGTCTGTCTGTCTGTCTGTCTGTCTGTCTGTCTGTCTGTCTGTCTGTCTGTCTGTCTGTCTGTCTGTCTGTCTGTCTGTCTGTCTGTCTGTCTGTCTGTCTGTCTGTCTGTCTGTCTGTCTGTCTGTCTGTCTGTCTGTCTGTCTGTCTGTCTGTCTGTCTGTCTGTCTGTCTGTCTGTCTGTCTGTCTGTCTGTCTGTCTGTCTGTCTGTCTGTCTGTCTGTCTGTCTGTCTGTCTGTCTGTCTGTCTGTCTGTCTGTCTGTCTGTCTGTCTGTCTGTCTGTCTGTCTGTCTGTCTGTCTGTCTGTCTGTCTGTCTGTCTGTCTGTCTGTCTGTCTGTCTGTCTGTCTGTCTGTCTGTCTGTCTGTCTGTCTGTCTGTCTGTCTGTCTGTCTGTCTGTCTGTCTGTCTGTCTGTCTGTCTGTCTGTCTGTCTGTCTGTCTGTCTGTCTGTCTGTCTGTCTGTCTGTCTGTCTGTCTGTCTGTCTGTCTGTCTGTCTGTCTGTCTGTCTGTCTGTCTGTCTGTCTGTCTGTCTGTCTGTCTGTCTGTCTGTCTGTCTGTCTGTCTGTCTGTCTGTCTGTCTGTCTGTCTGTCTGTCTGTCTGTCTGTCTGTCTGTCTGTCTGTCTGTCTGTCTGTCTGTCTGTCTGTCTGTCTGTCTGTCTGTCTGTCTGTCTGTCTGTCTGTCTGTCTGTCTGTCTGTCTGTCTGTCTGTCTGTCTGTCTGTCTGTCTGTCTGTCTGTC